>NC_092136.1:58777588-59383971 GCF_043159975.1 Macaca nemestrina | reverse complement strand
AAGGGACAGACTCCCTGCTCAAGTGGGTCCCTGACCCCTGAGTAGCCTAACTGGGAGACATCCCCCACTAGGGACAGTCTGACACCCCACACCTCACAGGGAGGAGTACACCCCTGAGAGGAAGCTTCCAAAGCAAGAATCAGACAGGTACACTCGCTGTTCAGAAATATTCTATCTTCTGCAGCCTCTGCTGCTGATACCCAGGCAAACAGGGTCTGGAGTGGACCTCAAGCAATCTCCAACAGACCTACAGCTGAGGGTCCTGACTGTTAGAAGGAAAACTATCAAACAGGAAGGACACCTACACCAAAACCCCATCAGTACATCACCATCATCAAAGACCAGAGGCAGATAAAAGCACAAAGATGGGGAAAAAGCAGGGCAGAAAAGCTGGAAATTCAAAAAATAAGAGCGCATCTCCCCCGGCAAAGGAGCCCAGCTCATCGCCAGCAACGGATCAAAGCTGGACGGAGAATGACTTTGACGAGATGAGAGAAGAAGGCTTCAGTCCATCAAATTTCTCAGAGCTAAAGGAGGAATTACGTACCCAGAGCAAAGAAACTAAAAATCTTGAAAAAAAAAGTGGAAGAATTGATGGCTAGAGTAATTAATGCAGAGAAGGTCATAAACGAAATGAAAGAGATGAAAACCATGACACGAGAAATACGTGACAAATGCACAAGCTTATGTAACCGACTCGATCAACTGGAAGAAAGAGTATCAGCGATTGAGGATCAAGTGAATGAAATGAAGCGAGAAGAGAAACCTAAAGAAAAAAGAAGAAAAAGAAATGAACAAAGCCTGCAAGAAGTATGGGATTATGTAAAAAGACCAAATCTATGTCTGATTGGGGTGCCTGAAAGTGAGGAGGAAAATGGAACCAAGTTGGAAAACACTCTTCAGGATATCATTCAGGAGAACTTCCCCAACCTAGTAGGGCAGGCCAACATTCAAATCCAGGAAATACAGAGAACGCCACAAAGATCTCCTTAAGCTGATAAGAAAGTTCAGCAAAGTCTCAGGATACAAAATTAATGTGCAAAAATCACAAGCATTCTTATACACCAGTAACAGACAAACAGAGAGCCAAATCAGGAATGAACTTCCATTCACAATTGCTTCAAAGAGAATCAAATACCTAGGAATCCAACTTACAAGGGATGTAAAGGACCCCTTCAAGGAGAACTACAAACCACTGCTCAGTGAAATAAAAGAGGACACAAACAAATGGAAGAACATACCATGCTCATGGATAGGAAGAATCAATATCGTGAAAATGGCCATACTGCCCAAGGTAATTTATAGATTCAATGCCATCCCCATCAAGCTACCAATGAGTTTCTTCACAGAATTGGAAAAAACTGCTTTAAAGTTCATATGGAACCAAAAAAGAGCCCGCATCTCCAAGACAATCCTAAGTCAAAAGAACAAAGCTGGAGGCATCACGCTACCTGACTTCAAACTATACTACAAGGCGACAGTAACCAAAACAGCATGGCACTGGTACCAAAACAGAGATATAGACCAATGGAACAGAACCGAGTCCTCAGAAATAATACCACACATCTACAGCCATCTGATCTTTGACAAACCTGAGAGAAACAAGAAATGGGGAAAGGATTCCCTATGTAATAAATGGTGCTGGGAAAATTGGCTAGCCATAAGTAGAAAGCTGAAACTGGATCTTTTCCTTACTCCTTATACGAAAATTAATTCAAGATGGATTAGAGACTTAAATGTTAGACCTAATACCATAAAAATCCTAGAGGAAAACCTAGGTAGTACCATTCAGGACATAGGCATGGGCAAAGACTTCATGTCTAAAACACCAAAAGCAACGGCAGCAAAAGCCAAAATTGACAAATGGGATCTTATTAAACTAAAGAGCTTCTGCACAGCAAAAGAAACTACCATCAGAGTGAACAGGCAACCTACAGAATGGGAGAAAATTTTTGCAATCTACTCATCTGACAAAGGGCTAATATCCAGAACCTACAAAGAACTCAAACAAATTTACAAGAAAAAAACAAACAACCCCATCCAAAAGTGGGCAAAGGATATGAACAGACATTTCTCAAAAGAAGACATTCATACAGCCAACAGACCCATGAAAAAATGCTCATCATCACTGGCCATCAGAGAAATGCAAATCAAAACCACAATGAGATACCATCTCACACCAGTTAGAATGGCAATCATTAAAAAGTCAGGAAACAACAGGTGCTGGAGAGGATGTGGAGAAATAGGAACACTTTTACACTGTTGGTGGGATTGTAAACTAGTTCAAGCATTATGGAAAACAGTATGGCGATTCCTCAAGGATCTAGAACTAGATGTACCATATGACCCAGGCATCCCATTACTGGGTATATACCCAAAGGATTATGAATTATGCTGCTATAAAGACACATGCACACGTATGTTTATTGCAGCACTATTCACAATAGCAAAGACTTGGAATCAACCCAAATGTCCATCAGTGACAGATTGGATTAAGAAAATGTGGCACATATACACCATGGAATACTATGTAGCCATAAAAAGGGATGAGTTTGAGTCCTTTGTAGGGACTTGGATGCAGCTGGAATCCATCATTCTTAGCAAACTATCACAAGAACAGAAAACCAAACACCGCATGTTCTCACTCATAGGTGGGAACTGAACAATGAGATCACTCGGACTCAGGAAGGGGAACATCACACACAGGGGCCTATCATGGGGAGGGGGGAGGGGGGAGGGATTGCATTGGGAGTTATACCTGATGTAAATGACGAGTTGATGGGTGCAGCACAGCAACATGGCACAAGCATACATATGTAACAAACCTGCACGTTATGCACATGTACCCTACAACTTAAAGTATAATAATAATAAATAAATTAAAAAAAAAAGATCTCAATTAATTGAGAAAACTGGGATATATTCACCTACTCTTGCTCTGAATCTGACTGGAAGATCCACTGCATGATGACGTAAGCCTGAGGAAAGTTTGTCACTCTGTAGATGTGAGGATCCAGAAGGCTGCGCAAATGAGATTTAATATGTTTAGTTTTATAAATGGAAGAGTTTTTGCAAAAATTGACAGTGTTTACTAGAAAATTCTGCAGATCCCAATCTGTGAGACATATATTGATCCAAGTGTCTTGTGTCATAACTTTTTAGTTATTGACTCAACATTTTCATGAAATTTATCAGTTTTATAAGTTGCTCTTCAGGATCAGATACCTCTCAAGATTTTACATCCTCTAGAAAAACCCTGGCCTCCTTCCCAGCACTCAGTAACTCTTCCCCTTCCTGGATCTCGGCAGTGATGCTAGTCAGAGCAGTGTAGCTGTCTTTCAGGAAGTTAGCCACTTGAAGATGATCCTTAAAATTGCTTCTGTGGCTGGAGAGGATAATGTCCCGAATTGGCACCAACTGAAGCCTGTGGTCAATGACACACCAGGTTTGATTGCTGGCCATGAGGCCAGCTTTCCACTGGACAAGGCCATCTGCTTCTGGTGGACCACCTGTTTAGGCCACAGATAATTGGACCTCGGTTTGGAGATTTTGGGAAGTTTTGGTCTGAGTGGCTCTTTTCGAATGAGAGTCTGAAACATTCACATCTGCAGCAACTTTCACTCCAAAGCCACTGTAGCTGTCCCTTATGAAAATGTCCAGGGCCTCTGCAGACTACTGCGTCACTTCTGCCAACTGCTCCCTGCAATAACCCTCTGAAATGGTCTTCCACCAGTAGATTCCTCCCAGGTGCAGAGGGCCTTGGTTAACATGAGAGCCAAACCTGTGGAAGAAGTTTACAATCCTGTGCCTCAGCAAGGAGAATCTGTCTGGGTTTGCTGTCTGACTCAGAAGGTCTTCAATACATTTCAATTCCTGGAGAGCAGGCTTGGATAACTGCAGCTGATCAGTGGGAAAGTGGCAGGAGGCCAGGGGGATGTAGCTGAACTTGGTTGAGCAGAAATAAGAATGCTTAGAACTTGATTGTTGGGTTTCCTTGGATTCTGAATGTTTGCTGTGATCCAAACCAGCTTCTAGACTAAACCCCCAACTTCTGTCCTTGGCTGAAGTAGTTAAACTAAAGCCCAGCTTCTCTACCATCTGGGTAAACATGAATTCAGCCTGAGGAGATGTGAATTCCTTTGTTTTCATTTGTGTTCCTTGCTGAGGATCAGAAAGTAAGAACTCTTTGGGGACACTGAGCAACTCCTCTCTCTTCTTTGTCAGGTCCCTTTGGTGGTTGGCTTTGTAAATTCCCTGGAGGGTCAGCCCTCCAGATGCCCATCTCACCACATCTCTATCTGGGAGATTTTGCCTGTGGCACAGTGTCCACTCCACGAGGTTGAGTTGACTCTGCAGGTTTTCCATGACTTCCCTTACAGGCTCTTCAGGGGATGGCCAATACTCTTCAGGGATGTCCATCACTTGTCTCAGCTCTGCTTCTCTTGTCCTCACTGCCTCTTCCTGTGTCTGCTTCCCTTCTGTCAGCAAGTCCCTCAGCTCCTGCAGTGCCTATTCTGCCTGCTTCTGCTTTCTCTTTGCCCTCTCCACCTGAGACTCCTGTAATGCTGAAAGACTTTTTGGGTGTGACAGGGTAAGCAGCTTCTCCAAGGCTCTTTTCTCCCATGGATGTTGTGTCTGGGATTTCAGCTTCTGGAAGTTGTTTTTTTCTAGGTGTTGTAAGGTCTGGACACAGGTCACATCCAGGTGTTTCTGCAGCTTGGGTAACCAATACTCAACATCCAGGCCCACTTCTCTCAGCATCTTTTAGAGATCTTGCTCCTTTTGCCTCTGAGCAGAGGTTCATCAGGGGTGTGTTCTCCTGTGGCCATGGCTGCATACAAAACAGACACTCAGTTAGCTGACTGTTCTGACCTTAGGAAGTGTCAGCCACATGGCCAAAAGTGTAAGTATACTAGTATGCACATCTACAAGGCTTTCTCATTCCTCATTTAATTGTTTTAACAAAATTTTTTTAATACCCTTTTTTGTGTGCAAGCCATCATTAGGTATTCTCAATATGGATTGCCTTTGTGGTTTGCAACTTACTAGACTTATTTTGACACTTCCTTTTACATAGAATCAATTGCATGCAAAACATTAAGATGAGAGATGGAGTTTGAAAATATGCTTGAGTTTGGTAGCTTGCTGTTTTTTTTTTCTTTTTTAAAGAATGATGGTACCAACAGATCATCTTTTCTTTACTAGTTTCCATGAAATCTGTGTTGCCTGGTTTCCTTCCTGTATCTGTGTCACTTCTTCCTAGGGCATTTCATACTATTTATTTGCTTTCCTGCCCTTTTAAATGTGCTACTAACCTGGTTTATGCTTGTCACTCCCTTCTTACTCTTAATTTTCCCTAGTTAATATCATCCTTCTCTTACATTAGTAGCTGTCTCTCTGTTGATGCCACCTTCATCTGTGTCTGTAGACCCAAATGCTCTCTTGTATTTAATGTTTAATTAATGTTATGTTTTTCCCCTTACTACCTTCAGTATATATCCTTGACCAGCAGATGAGATGAGATTTTACATGTTTCAATTTCATACTTTATTCAATTTCCCTTCATCCTGTAATTCTTGTCCTACTGAATGGCATGCCAATGGGCATCTTGTTCATCCTTCTTCTTCATAACATGAATTTAGTACATAATATCTTTTCCATTTGTCCTCTTAAACCTCTATTTAATTTCACTTCTTTTTGACACCCTATCAACTCTCCCTTAGATTTTGTCTTCACCATGTATATTGGATGGCTATAATAGCCATTCCACCTTCCATGGTTTGAATGTTTGCTGTCTCCAAAGCTTATGTTGAAATTTAATTGCCATTGTAATAGTATTAAGAGGCAGGAGAGGTGATTAGCATTGAGAGGTGATTAGGCCATGAGGGCTATGCCATCACAGGTGGGGTTAATGCTGTCATGAAAGGTTGAATTTTGTCCCCTTTTGCCTCTTGTGCTTCTGCCATGTGATGACAGAGCAAGAAGGTCCTTGCAAGATGCTGACACCTTGACCTTGGACTTCCCAGCCTCCAGAACTTTGAGCCATAAATTTGCTTATTATTAGTTACCATGTCTCAAGTATTCTGCTATAGCAACACAAAATAGAATAAAACACCATCTTGCAGTAATTTTTGTCTTGTGCATTTCTTCTTCCTCAGTGTCTCTACAATTTAAATCTGCACTTTAATTAATAGTAAACTCAGCAGCTCAAGCCATTCTTTCCAATGAAAGACATCTGAAATAAGTAGAGACACGCATAAGACAATTTTTTAAAGGCTTAAGTAATTTACCTGGTAAAAAATATCTGACAGAAGAGGTAAATAATCTGAAGCAATAATGAATGAAAAATTTCCATTATAAATTAAAGACAAAGTTTAAGACCTTTGCAAACACTAAGCAAAAAATTAAAGTAAAATAACTTTACACTCAGATGTATCAGAATAAAACTGCAGAAAATAACAAGAACAACAACAAAACAACAAATACATGTAGAAAGTACAAATACAACTAGAAAAAGAGTTTACTTTTAAAAACCTAACAGAGAGCTGATTTCTCAACAGCTATAGTGGAAGCCAAAAGAGAGTAGAATTGAATATTTATTTCACTGAAAGAAAATGTCAGACAAAAATTTTATTTACAGTGAAATATTCTTAAAGAATGATCATGGAAAAGGGACATTTAAAACAAAAATTAAAGACTTACAGGTGCAAAATTATGGCATGGGGCAAGCTGGTTTTCCTCTTCCCACTCAGAAAACCAAAAGTAAATACATAGCATGGAAATTTTTACCATCAATAACCCAGAGCTCAAATATGAGGATGAGGCAGTTCCCAGGATCACACAGAAGTGGAAAAACTCTGAGCAGATGGTATGAGAATCAAATTTCCACATCTGTAATGACCCTACACATTATTCTCTTTGGTACTAAGAACATAGAAAATCTCTCCCGACCCCCAACTCAAAGTTTCTACACTGGAAAAGGTGAAATTGAGGTGGTCAGTTAGCTTTCCCACTTTCTTGAGTTCCCTGCAAGTTGACCTGTCTTTGCCTTAACCCACAGGAAGCACCATGACTACCTAAAGGGATAAATATCCTTGAGTACAAGCAAAGACAAGGGGAGGAAGTGAGAATATCATCCACATCCTAGGCAATTCTGCTCTGTAACTTGGCCAAAGGAGAAGCCAAATCAGAGTGGCTGTTTAGCAGCAGAACATTGTAGGAGGTATGTTCCATAGGTCCCCTGGGCATGAACCATTGGCCAGCCTTCCCACATTGCTGGGATAATCCTTTTGAGACCTCCCCCATTCAAGACAGGCAGTGCTATAACATTTACCAGAGCCAAGGTGAACTTAGGCTTAAGGCACCACCTAGACTTAAAAAGGAGGCAGCAATCTAGTGGTAAATATTTACTAAATAAATATATTAAATAAAAACCAGAACAAACCAAAGAGAGAAAACTGGAATAAATAACTTCTCCTTCAATGCAAAGACATTGATACAAGCCCACAAGAAACAACAACAATCAGGGAGCCATTACCTCCTCAGAAAGACTAAGCAAAAATCCAATGACTGAATCTAATGAGATAGTGATCTGTGAACTCTCTGCCCAAAAGAAACTCAATTATCTCTAAGGTAAAGCAGTTCAGAAGCATGTCAGAAAATGTAACAAAGTGATTGAAACAATAATTTAAAAAACCAAACAAAAATATTGGAACTGAGACATACGTTTGCTACAGCAAAGAACCCTTTAGAGGCTCTCAGCACCAGAATGAACTAAGCAGATGAAGGAATCAGTGAGCTCAAAGACTGGCTATTTGAAAGTAGATAGTCTGATGAGGAAAAATAATGAAAGGAACAAAGACCACCTAGGCACAAGATATAGAAAATTACCTTAAGAGACCAAATGTAAGAATTGTTGCTGTTCAAGAGGGAGCTGAGCAGAGTAAGAGAGTAAGCGGTAGAAGGCTTTTTTAAAAAACCCAAAAACCAAAAACAGGATGGGCATGGTGGCTCACACCTGGTAATCCCAGCAATTTGGGAGGCTGAGGTGCGTAGATTGCTTGAGCCCAGGAGTTTGAAGCCAGCCTGGGCAGCATGGCAAGGCCCTGTCTCTACAGAAAAATTCAAGAATTAGCTGGGCGTGGTGGTATGTGCCTGTGGTCTCAGTTACTTGGGAAGCTGAGATGGGAGGATCTCTTGAGCCCGGGAGATGGAAGTTGCAGTGAGCATGATCATGCCACTGTACTGCAGCCTGGGTGACAGAGTGAGACCCTGCCTCAAAATATATATATATATGTATAAATATATATACAGAGAGAAAACTTTCTGAAACTTGAGAAAGATATAAATATTCTGGTACAGGAAGGTCTGAGAACATCAAACGTTCAATCCAAATAAGACTACCTGAAGATATATGACTTTGAAGAAGTCAAAGACAAAGAAAGGATTGTAAAAGCAGAAAAAAAAGCAAAAACAAATAACATATGAAGAAGGTCCAGTTCATCTGGCAACAGAGTTCTTGCTGGATACTGTATAGGTCAGGAGGGCATGGAGTGACATTTTCAAATGCTCAAAGACAGAAAACTGCTACCCAGGAATTCTAAATCCAGTAAAATACCCTTTAAATATGAAGGAGAGAGGAAGTCTTTCCTAGACAAACAAAATCTGGGAGAATTCACCACCATCAGACCTCTCTTGCAAGTAATACTTAAGGGAGTTATTCAATCTGAAAGAAAAAACACTAATGTGGAAAGATAAACTTTTCAAGATATAAAATTCACTGGGAAAATTAAGTAAATGGACAAACCAAGAATACTCCATTACTATAATTGTAATGTGCAATTCACTTAACATGCTAGTATGAAGCACAAAAGCCCAAATCTATCAAAAATTATAGATCCTGAATCAAAGACCAGAGGAAAAATACAGGTATAGCAACCTAGTAAAAGATAGATGATATTAAAATATGTAAATTGAGACAACCAAAAGTCAAAATATGGGGACATGGAGTTAAAATGTAGAATTCGTTGGATTTTTTGATTTGTTTATATTCTGTTTTTTTGAGACAGAATCTCGCTCTGTTGCCCAGGCTGGAGTGCAGTGGCTCAATCTCGACTCATTGCAAGCTCCGCCTTCTGGGTTCACGCCATTCTCCTGCCTCAGCCTCCTGAGTAGTTGGGACCACAGGCGCCCGCCACCGCTCCTGGCTAATTTTTTTTTTGTATTTTTAATAGAGACAGGGTTTCACCATGGTCTCCAACTCCTGACCTTGTGATCCGCCTGCCTCGGCCTCCTAAAGTGCTGGGATTACAGGCGTGAGCCACGGCACCTGGCCTGTTTATATTCTTTTATATGTAGTCTAAGTTGTCATCTTTTAAAAATAATTTTTTATATCTATAAGAAATTTTCTGTAACCCTGATGTTAACCACAGCACAACAGGCTATAATAAGTTCACTAAAAATAAAAAACAACAAATTAAAACATACCACCAGAGAAAATTACTAACAACAAAAGAAGACAGTAAGAAAGTAAAAAAGAAAGAGAGGACTCTCAAAACAAACGAAAACAAGCAACACAATGGCAGTAGTAATTTATCAAAATTATTTATCAAAATTAACACTGAATGTAAATAATCCCAGTTCTCCAGTTAATAGGTATTGATTGGGTGAATTTATAAATAAACAAGACCCAACCATATGCTGGCTTCAATATACTCACTTCACTTGTAAAGTCACACATAGACTGATAGTAAAGGAGGGGAAAAATATATTCCATACAACTGGAAACAGGAAAAGGTCAAGAGTAGCTATACTTACATCAGCTAAAATAGACTTCAAATGAAAGACTATAACAAAAGACAAAGAAAGTCACTATATGATGATAAAATGGTCAATTCAACAAGAAAATTGTATTAACCCTTTTTGCATTGGTATACAGAAATACCTGAGGCTGAGTAATTTTTAAAGAAGACAAGTTTATTTGGGCTCATGGTTTTGCAGACTGTACAAGAAGCATATCGCCACCATCTGCTTCTGGTGAGGCCTCAGGAAGCTTCCATCATGGTAGAATCTGAAGGGGGAGCAGGCATGTCACATAATGAGAGGGAGAGCAGGAGTGAGATGCCAGGCTCTTTTAAACAACCAGCTCTTGCATAAACTACTAGAGTGAGAACTCACTCATTACACTGAGGAGGACACCAAAACATTCATAAAGGATCTTCTCCCATGAACTAAACATTCCTCACTATGCCCACCTCCAATACTTGAGATCACATTTCAAGATGAGATATGGAGGGGACAAACATTTACACTATATCAGAGATACAACAATTATAAACCTATATGTACCTAACACTGAAGCTCCTTAGTATATAAAGCAAACATTAATAGATCTAAAGGGAGAGATAGACTGCAATATAATAATAGTGGGGGTCTTCAACACCGTACTCTCAGTAATGGACAGATCATCCAGACAGAAAATCAACAAAGAAAAAGTAGAGTTAACCTACACATTAGACCTAAATGACATCTATAGAACATTTCACCAAACTTCCACAGAATACATATTCCTCTCATTGGCACGTGGAATATTTTCTAGGACAGACCATAAGCAATGACACAAAACCAATCTCAACAAATTCAAAGAAATCAAGATCATACTAAGTGTATTTTCTGACCACAGTGAATAAAACTGGAAATCAGTAAGAGGCACCTTGGAAACTATACAAACACATGGAAGTTATGTGTTCCTGACTAACTATTGGCTAATGAAGAAATTAAGAAGGAATTTAAATAATTTCTTGAAATAAATGAAAGTGAAAAGACAACATACTAAAATCAATGGGCTACAGCAAAAGAAGTACTAAGAGGGAAGTTTATAGCAGTAAATGCCTACATAAAAAAAAAATGGAAAGATTTCAAATAAACAACCTAATGATGCACCTCAGGAAACTAGAAAAGCAAGAATAAACCAAAGCTAAAAATAGTAGAAGGAAAGAAATAAAGATCAGAGCAAGAATAAATGAAATTGAGGCTAAAAGCATACAAATATAAAAAAATGTCTTAAAGAGTTTCCCCAGTGTTTTCTTCTAGGAGTTTCATAGTTTTAGGTCTTAGATTTAAGAATTGGACGGGTGGTAAGGGGAATGATGAGGGATTGGTTAATGGATACAAAAAATACAGTTAGAAAGAGGGAATAAGATCTCATGTTGGTAGTACAGTAGAGTGACAATAGTTAACAATAATGTATTATATATTTTAAAATAGCTAAGAGAGAAGAATTGGAATGTTCACAACATAAAAGATAAATGCTAATGGTGATAGATATCTCAATTTTCCTAATTTGATCAATACACATTGTATGTATGTATCAAACTATCATGTATACCCCAAAATGTACAATTCTTATGAATCAGTAAAAAAAAGAGAAAAAGAAAATATAAAGTCAATCCAAAGAATGGGAGAAAATATTTGCAAGTTGTATATCTGATAAATTTAATATCCAGAAAATATAAAGAACCCTTATAACTCAACAACAAAAAGGCAAGCAACCCAAGTATAAAAATGGCATGGTACTTGAATAGAAAGTTCCTCAAGGAAAATGTAAGCACATCAAAAGATGCTTAATATCATTAGTTATGGAAAAAGGACATCTGTATTACACTAAAATGCCACTCCACACCTATTAGGATAAGTATCATAATAATAATGAAGAAAAATAACAAGTGATGACATGATATCCAGAAAGTGAATCTTCCATATGTTGTTGGTAGGAATGCTAAATGATGCTGCTGTAATAGGAAACAGTCTTTTGGTTCCTTAAAAAGTTTAATTTTAGTTACCATGTGGCCCAACAATTCTACTATATACTCTAATTAATTGAAAATAGGTATTCAAACAAATGCTTCTACATGAATGTTCACAGTAGTCTTTTTTACAGTAGCCAAAAAAAGGTTGGAAGTAACCCAAATGTCTATCATATGATGATGGATAAACAAAATGTAGTATATCCAGACAATGGAATACTGTTCAACCATAAAATGAAGGGAGTATTGGTATTTGCTACAATGTAGATAAACCTTGAAAACCTTATGCTAAGTGATAAACTTTGAAATGCTAAGTAGATGAAACTTGAAAACCTTATGCTTAAGCCAGATCAAAAAGTTCAAATATTATGTGACTCCCTGTATATGAAATATTCAAAAGAGATAAATCCATAGAGACTAATGGAAGATTGGTTGTTGGCAAGGGCTAGGTGAGGTGGAACTGGGGAGTGACTGCTTAGTGAGTATGAGGTTTCCTTTGAGGTGATAAAAATATTTTGGAATATGATCAAGGTGGTTGTTTCACAACCTTGTGAATGTTCTAAATTCCACTGAACTGTACAATTTAAAGTGGTTAATTTTATGTTATGTTAATTTCACTTCAATAAAAATTATATAGATTTATAATTAAATAAAGTATATAAAAACAAGGGCAGTAAAACTCAAAACCCATCACTTTCTGATTATTTTACTATAATCTATGTTGCTGAATCCAAGTCTATGTTTTTTTCATTGCATATATGTGTGTGTGTGTAAAGAAGAGGGAGAGGGTATGTTATATAATGATGTGTTACTTTGCATGTCTCACAATTTTAAACTGGAGTTGGTCATTTGAAAGCAGACATAGAAAGGATATTTATGTAATAGAAACAGGCAAATGCTACAAAACAGGAATTTTATTTTCTGAAGAGCTGGTTGTTAAAACATTTACCACACACTCTTGATTGTAATCCTTCATAGTCTTCTCTGTTTCCCCTTGGCTCACTGACTGTAATCCCCAGAAACAGAGATTATGTCTTCTTCAGTTTTGAGTCCTGAAGATGGAACACAGTACTCGTGATGACTGAGCACTTTTAAGAACTGACCTAATAATGGATGTTCTGAAAACTTTCCTATTTTTAGGCTTCCATGTTTCTTTCCTTTACTGCCTGTTTTCTAGTTGATTTGGGAAAATTCCAGCTTTATTCTGAATAAACTAAAGGAAGTTGTCTACATAAATCTTTTCCTGGAGGAAAACAAGAGCCCAATGATCCAGGAAGCCATCTCCAGCTTGGACAAAATGACATTTGGAACTGTGGGGCAGAGAGGCGAAGTCAGATGGAGAGTCAGTGACAGCTAGGATTGCCGATCTCTTCCTGTCAGGCATTTCTCTGATCTTTCCTAAAGTTAGTGTATCCTCAGCTGCAGAAAAAGCTTTCTTTGTAGGGACCCTGTTGTGTTCTGCTAAAAACTGGACTCCTTTCTGAGCTATATAGGAAATATAGAGAAAATATCACATGAATACATGTTCCATTATCATTAAGGAAAAATTCTGTTCAATTCTTTCTCTACTTTTTCTCTTAGTAAACTAGGCCTGCTCTTTTTTTCATAACACAATACCAGAGTTGTGTCTGAAAAAGTTGAGTCTTCTCAATGAAAAACCTCTAGCAGAATGGAATCTTAGGAAGATATAGGGAGAAGATTTCCTTACTTCCTTGTATTTACAGATAAACTTCTGTCGAAGTAGAAATATGTCAAATTAAGAGCAGTAACAATGAATATTACTCTTATTACTACTATGCAATCTCTGAATGTCTCTATAACTGCTAACTTCTTTTTGTCTCTCTTAATATACATATCTCCTTGGAAGACTTATTTGAACAAAGGAGTCTTAAAAGTCTCTTGGACTTGGCTGGGCTTGGTGGCTCATGCCTGTAATCCCAGCACTTTGGGAGGCAGAGGTGGGTGGATCACTTGAGGTCAGGGGTTCAAGACCAACCTGGCCAATATTGTGAAAGCCTGTCTCTACTAAAAATACAAAAATTAGCTGGGTGTAGTGGCACATGCCTGTAATCCCAGCTACTAGGGAGGCTGAGGCAGGAGAATTGCTTGAACTCGGGAGGCGCAGGCTGCAGTGAGCTGAGATTGCACCACTGTACTTCAGCCAGGGCTACAGAGAGAGACTCTGTCTCAAAACAAACAAACAAACAAACAAACAAACAAACAAAAAACTATCTTGGACTTCAGAAATTGTTGCCATGCCCAATGGAAATAGCACAACTTCAAAAATAAGCCTGAAATTCTGAGTGCTTGTCTTACTTGAGCATTTATTACATCTATATTAAATTTAGAATGGATATCACTCTGTTCTTAAATGGTATGGGTACTATTAGAATATCAGATCAGAAGTGTATTATGACGTTTCTTCTTAAAATGAAAAGAACAAATGAAGGACTTTGTTAGCTTTTGTGTTTAATAAAGCACCTGAGAGTTTTAAGAATTTAAGTTAATGGAGAGACAAAGAAGAAGAAATAGCCTCAGATACTGCAAAAATATGCTTATCACATGTTGCCTTAGTGGGTTTTGTTTTTCTCACTGTCAGGGAAGGAGCAGATGGGGATTTTGGTGAAAAAGTTACTGAAATGGAATGTCTCTTCTTTTTCCCACAAAGTTTTGAGTTTACTCTGTTTCTGGGCATGACTACTATTCACTTCATTTAATTGAGAAACTGTGAAATGATAATTCAACATAAAGGGCTATTATCCTCAGAGGTGAAAGGCAAACAAGAGCTGTTGTTCAGGTGGCTTTGCCCATAATGGACAAGGAAAATGAGAGCTTTGGGTTAGATGGGCAGTTGCAGAGGCAACCATGGTTTATTCTCTGCGAGACCACATAATGTCATGGGAAGGAAACCAGATTTACAGTTCTCTGTCTGCTCTTTACCACCTGTGTGATCTTGAGTTTGTTACTTACTATCTGTGATTATTTATCTTTTTTCTGTAATAAAATGGCCATTATCAAAACCATTTTTTATTAAGATGATCAAATGACATGTTTTAGTTTTCTATTGCTGTGTAGCAAATTACCATAAATTTGGGGGTTTAAAGACACACGTTTATTATCTCACAGTTTCTATAAGTCAGAAGTCCAGGCATAGTGCAGTTACGTTCTCTGCTCTAAGATCTCACAAGATTTTAATCTAGGTGTTTGCTGAGGATGTGGTCTCATCAAAGGTTTGAGTGGTGCTATGGTTTGAATGTTTGTCTGCTCCAAAACTCATGTTGAAATTAGGTTCCCACTGTGGTGGTATTAGAATATGAGAATTTTGGGAAGCAAAAGGGTCATGAGGGCTCTGCCCTCATATGTGGGGTTAATGCTCTTATGAAAGAGTGAATTTTGTCCTCTTTTTCCTCAGTGCTCCTCTGCCATGTGAGGACATGTTGTTCCTCTCTGTTGGAGGATGTTGCAAGAAGGCCATTGCCAGATGCTGGTGTTTTATCTTGGACTTCCCAGCCTGCAAAACTGTAAGAAAATTAATTTCTATTCTTTATAAATTACCCAGTCTCAGGTATTCTATTATAACAGCACAAATGGACTAAGACAGCTGGGTAAAGATCTGTCTCCAAGCTTTCTAAGGTTGTTGGCAGAATTCGTCTTATAATTATAGGATTGAGGTTCCTACTTTCTTGTCTAGAGGCCATTCTCAGCTCTCAGAGGCTGCCCATAGTTCTTTGCCACATGCTCTTCTCCATAGGCCTTCTCTAAATATGGTGACTTGCCTTTTCAAAGCCAGCATGGAAGAACTTATTGTCCTCATCTGCTTGTCAAGGGAGGGAGCCGGTGGGAGGTGATTGGATCATGGAGGTGGTTTCCCTCATGCTGTTCTCATGATTGTGAGTGAGTTCTCATGAGATCTGATGGTTTTATAAGTGGCAGTTTCCCCTGTTTTTCTCTCTCCTGCTGCCATGTAAGATGTGCCTGTTTCCCCTTCTGCCATGATTGTAAGTTTCCTGAGGCTTCCCCAGCCATGCAGAACTCTGGAGTCAATTAAACCCTTTTTCTGTATAAATTACCATGTCTTGGGTATTTCTTTAGAGCAATGTAAAAACAGACTAATACACCCTTCCCAGTTCTGAGAGTGTCATCCCACTATGAATTATTTGACCTCCAAAATTTTATTATCTAAATTAAGTCCAGGCATGGATTAAACTCCTAGGTGTAATCTGTTAAGTATACCTTCTGGGGAACTGTTGGTCTATGTCTACAGACTGGTGAAACTAAAGATCCAAGTTATCTGTCTCCCATATACCTAACATACAATGATGGGACAGACATAGGATCAAAGCTATAGGCACTTTAGTTCAAAAAAGGGGAAAATAAAAGTTTAAAAGTGAGTCACCTTTTCATAATAGTCTTGAAATCCAGCTGGGAAAGCTATAGTTGGCGTTCCTTCATTACGTTTCAAGATATGAATGTAATTTTCTATGGTTAATAGTTTTACTCTCTGGGTTCTTAATTCTGCCCTCTGAGTCATCCTTCCTTTTTCATGAAAGGTAGCATGTGTTCACAACTGAGTAGTTTTATTAGCCTTCTTCCTGCTAGTAGGATTTTTTTTTTGTGGGGAGTCATATAGCAGCCTCCTTTCATTTTGTACTCTTTTTGTCTTTCAGTTTAAGTTGCAGTGTTTCTGCTGAATTAAGTTTTCAAGAACGTGTGGGTCTTTGATGTATTACAGCAGAGTTTATTAGGAAAAAAACCACATTTATAGACCATTTTCAGTTAAACCCTTCCATACTTCGGCCTTCTGCTGAGAAGGGGAAGGGACAGTGTCCTGAAGCTTCCGACTAGAGGACTTTGGTTTGATTGATGTCTGGGAGGCAAAGTGATTCTCTTAAAAGAGCACTTTGTGTGCCTGATTAATCTAAACTTTTTATATTTCTGATTTTTCAGCAAAGGATTATACAGTGATACCCAGCAGAGATTCATGATGGAGTCTCTTAATTGTAGTGTGTTTTGCCTTTTGGAGAGGCTGATAATTTAAAAATTATGTAGTTCTGGTTTCTTTTTATCTAATAATTCTTTTCTCAAATTTATCTTTCACATCTCACATTTTATTACAAGCTGAAAGAAGAAATCAGGAGAAATCTTCAACACTTTGCCTGGAAGTCTCTTTATAACCAAATTTGTTACTTACAGGCTCTGATTTGTATGTAACTCCAGGACATAATTTTGCTAGGCCATTCTGCCACTATGTAAGAAGGATCCTTTTCCTCCTGACTCCAATAGCATGTTCTTTACTTTCTTCTGAGCCTTCCCTGCAGTATCCTTAAATTCTAGATCTCTACTAATAGTCCATCCAGGGAAATTTAGACTTTTTCTATCACGTTCCTCAAAATTATTCTAGCCTGCTCCCACTTCCCAATTCCAAAGCTGTTTCCATGTTTTTTAGGTATTTGTTATAGCACCACTCAACTTCTAGAAACTAGAAATCTCTATTATTTTTATATTGCTGTGTAACAAATTACCACAACCTTAGTATCTTAAAACAATACATCTGTATCATAGTTACTGTCAGAGGCTCCGGCATGACTTAGCTGAGTCCTCTGCTTGGGGTCTCACAAGGCTGCAATCCAGGTGTCAACTGAGCTGTATTCTCATGCAGAGACTTGACTGGAGAAAAACTACTTCCAGGCTTATATGTTGGCAGAATTCAATTAGTTGTGGTTGTTGGACTGAGGTTCCCATTTTCTTGTTGGCTGTCATCCAGGGCTGCTCTCAACTCCTGGAGGCTGCCTATAGTTTCTTACTACATAGCCCTCTCCATAGCTCCTCTCACAACACGACGGCTTACCTTTCAAGGCAACTGGAGAGAGAAGTATCTGCCCTAAGGAAGGACTCAGTCCTTTTTTAAGGGCTTTACCTGATTAAGTCAGGCCTACTCAAGATAATCTTCCTTTCGGTTAACTCAAAATCAGTTTAGGACTTTACTTGCCTCTGAAAAACCCCTTCACCTCTGCCATATTACTCAAAAGAAGAGGAGACATTATACAAGGCATGAATCATGGAGCCTACCTTGTCTGTCTGCCAACTAACAAAACAAAAAAAGTGCTTATCCCAGTGTTTGACCTAAAGTAGGGGCTCAATAAATGTTAATTACTTCAAAAAATTACTTTAATTTTTTGAAAATCCCTGCTGAAACTACAGTGTCCATCCCAGAGGGATGTGGGACTCAAAGACATAAGTTCTCATGGAAGAGAAGGAGGACCTAAATGAGGTTACCACTGTCAAGCCAAGAGAGCATCTCATTCTCCTAGAGATTACAGAATTTCTTAGAGTTGATGGAAATATATAGAGAGGAGCCATGATTGAGGACCTAGAAGAGCTAACCCAGAGAATTTATAATGAATACATGTTTATATTGGGTTTCAGGAATTTTTCACCGTGATAAGTTAAAACACAAAGAGAAACAGAGAGAAGTGTAGCCTTAGGGAGTGTATCTTATGGAAACAGGAAGGTATGGCTGTTATTTGGGGATATCGATAACCTTTAAGATATTCTCTATACACCTAATTTCATGTCGAGAAGGCAGAAAGAAATTGGAGATTAGGAGGCTTAGCAATTGTAGCTGGGCTATTCAGGACATAGAATTCATTTGGTGCTTTCATCTCTTTCTATCTGATGAAGGCAAAATTGTTGGGATGATTCCTGGCTAAGTTTGGTCAAAGTTTGCTGGGCATGGTGGCCCACACCTGTAATCCCAGCACATTGGGAGGCTGAGGCGGGAGGATCACTTGAGGCCAGCAGTTCGAAACCAGCCTGGCCAACATGGTGAAACACCATTTCTACTAAAAATACAAAAAATTAGCTGGGGGTGGTGGTGGGCATCTGTAACCTCAGCTACTTGGGAGGCTGAGACATGAGAATTGCTTGAACCCAAGGGGCGGAGGTTGCGGTGAGCTGAGATTGTACCACTGCAAAGCAGCCTGGGCAACAGAGCGAGACTCAGTCTCAAAAAAAAAAAAAAAAAAAAAAAAAAAAGATTGGTCAAGGAACTGAAGTAACTAAGAAGCTAGCAGGTATAGTAGAAAAAAAGTTAGGCTGCTTGAATAGGATGAACAAGGCCCAAGGACCAGAGAATCCTATAGGACTGGGGACAGAAACATAGGAAATAGAGAAGCTCCTCAGATAGAGAGGTCTCTCTCCAATCTCCGGGTGACTACAAAGATTTAAAGTAGAATGGCAGATCAGCTACTAGAGGGAGCATGAATACAATCTTTTGTATTACTCTGTCAAGTTACGATGAAGATACGAAAGGTGACATTGAAAAAGAAAGTAATGATCAAGACACAGGGCCTGAATTAAGGCCAAGCCTTTTTCCTTTGTACTGTAACTGGAAGCTACATACCACAGCTGCAGCCAGGGAATCTGATTCTGTTGGGTAACTTTCAGAAGAATCTTCCCATCTTCTGGTATTTCTACTATGAGTTAATAAGAAATATCGGGCGTGGGAATTGCTTTAATGTGGAGACTGACTATCATTATTTTGGTGTAGACTGAAGGTAACAGGAGATGCTGTGTCTCTTTTCTGCTAATGTTTTTAGCAAGTCCTGGATTTTGTTTTGTTTTGTTCTTTTCACCAAGAAGGGGCATTCTTTCCTCAAGGAGATGGAGGTTGTGACCTAGGGACTCTCTAGCCTTTGAAATCCTATAGCCATTGGCCACCAAATAGGTTAGGAGGGAACCAAAAAATGGGATACAAACTGTAGTTGCTTTTTCCTTCTAAGGTTTCTATTAAGCTAGAATTCTCAGAGTTGTCATTTCAACAGGATAGACCAGGACATGTAGGGAGGCAGGAAGAAGTTTCAATGATAATTGTCTCTACTGGACAATCTGGTGCATATTTGGACAAACATTGTGTGGCTCTAGGAGGTGGGGAGTCAATGTAGGTCCCACTACACCATCAGACTCTCCTCACTCTGCACTCTGCATCAGTAAGCTCTGCGAGGCAATGTGTAAGAGTGAAATGGGTCGGAAGGGAGTTTTCAAGATGACTTTCCCTGATGGGAGCTGGCAGACTTTTGATATGATCCATTAGTAACTTGGGAACATCAGTTTGTATCCTAAAGGACACGACTTTTTTTGTTTTGTTTTGTTTTTGAGATGGAGTTTCACTGTTGTCACCAAGGCTGGAGTGCAATGGCATGATCTTGGCTCAATGCAACCTCCGTCTCCCGGGTTCAAGCGATTCTCCTGCCTCAGCCTCTCAAGTAGGTGGAACTACAGGTATGCACAACCATGCTCAGCTAATTTTTTGTATTTTTAGTAGAGATGGGGTTTCACCATGTTGGCCAGGCTGGTCTTGAACTCCTGACCTCAGGTGACCCACCCACCTTGGCCTCCCAAAGGACTGAGATTACAGGCGTGAGCCACCGTGCCCAGCCAGGATATCACTTTTGATCATCAGGCAAAACAGAAAAAGATTTCACCTTTGAACTAAATATATCTAAATATATGAATTAATATATGAATTAATATCTAAATATATGAATTAATTTCCACATTGCTCTAGAGAAAGATATCCTTCAACCAAATTAGTTAAGGAACAAGTAAAACTCCAGAAAAAGATATTTTTCTCTAGAGCAACGTGGAAATTAATTCATATATTTAGTTCTCACCAAAGACTGAGTCCCTGGTAGTTATGAAGCTTACTAAGTTGATCTTTACTGAGGATTAATGCAAAAGCATTGACTAGGTGTAGGTAGTTTCAGAACACACTTTGGTATTTTTTTTTTTTTTCAGAAGGTAATTATCTTTATAGTTAGGGAATGAAGAAGGAATCCGTTCCTTTGTCCAGAGTATCTGGGAGGAAATCCTTTGCAGTTACATGAAAAGTCAACTTTTTCAGTTCCAGGAAGGATGTAATAACAAGTAACAGAATTACATATTTTTCAAGATCATGTTTTCTCATTTCACGGACTTACTGTCTAAAATATACACCTATAAAATGGTGTGCATATCTGAGTCTTTTGTATTAGGAACTTGTTCTAATAGTCTCCAAAGGTAACAAGTCCTTCTTTGTAGCCTTGTATGCCTCAGAACAGGTGCTAGGGTCATGCAAATGAGAAAGAAGTAGGTATGTGAGTGATGGGAAGATGGAAGAGGAGGAGGAAAATCTACCTTAGTTGTTGTCAGCTCTACTGTTACCCACAAAGAAGGACTTGTGTGCTAGAGGTAGATTATTTACCCATACTTTTGGATGCTGGAAAAATTTAGACAACAATTTGGACAATAATTTTTCCTCCTATCCAATAATACAGCTTTGGTCTATTGTGGATATAGATTCAGAGAAGGCAGGAATTCATTCAAGGAAAGGAAAATGCTGCAGCAAACTAGTGGAGGTGTGAAGGCTTTTAATGTCTTGACTTCTATGCCTGATTTACCTGACATATTGGTGCATCAAACAGGCTTGGTTTTAAGCTAATTTAGAGTAAGAAGTATGAGTTAATATTTCAAATCAGTTCTCAAATCTTTATTTAAACAAAATCAGCTGGGGACATTAAAAAAATTCCCAGTCCCAGTCACAGAAGTTTTGACATGTGAAGCCTAGTTATTGTTCAGAAACTATCATTTTCTAAAACACTCCAAAGTTCATTTAATACATGCTTCCAAATGTTAAGTATTCAATCCCATTTTGAAAAAACACTATCCTGGCTGGGCATGGTGGCTCATGTCTGTAATCCCAGCACTTTGAGAGACTGAGGCGGGTGGATCACCTGAGGTCCAGAGTTCGAGACCAGCCTGGCCAACATGGTGAAACCCCGTCTCTACTAAAAATACAAAAATTAGCTGGGTGTGGTGGTGGGCACCTGTAATCCCAGCAACTTGGGAGGCTGAGGCAGGAGAATCACTTGAACCCAGGAGGCGGAGGTTGCAGTGAGCAGAGATCACACCATGGCACTCTAGCCTGGGCAACAGAGTAAGACTCTGTCTCCAAAAAAAAAAAAAAAAAAAAAAAAAAAAAGAAAGAGAGAGAAGAAAAAAACACTATCCTAGAGATAATTTCAGTGGAGAAAATGTGGGAGTGTAAAAAATTAATTTTGCCATTTTGGATGGCCTGGATATAGAAACAACTCATTTGAGAGTTTTTGCATCCTGGTTTCCAACTAAAGTATTCTTTCTGACTGAATGTTTGCATGAACACACCTGAAGACTGTACTGCTATGCTAGAATGTTCAACTGAGGGTTGTTTCAGAATTTAACCTCAAATGATAAAGAAATGGGAAAAGGGTGAGCTCTAAAGAGACATGGAACATAGATCCAGAAGTGCTGCCAATGCTAACTGACTCTAACATAATTTTGAGAAGGAGAGATTAGAAAGAATAGAGGAGAAAAATGATCAAAGAAACAATAGAGGAACACTTCCCAGAGCTGCAGTATGATCTGATGATATTGAAAGTATACATTAACTGTTGAACAGAGTAAATCAAAGTACTAATAAATAATAAAATAATTTATAATAATTATTATAATGCTTGAAATATTGTAAAATTATTGAAAGTACATATCAAATGTTGAACACAAGGAATAATATAATTATTACAATTATAATAATATACAATAAAATGATAGAATTATAAATTATTATAAATTATTACTAAGCTATAAAAACAAAATTTTTAAATAATGAAATTATAATTTTATTATTATAATTATTCTTTTCAACATTTGATGTACACTTTCAATGCAAAGAATCAGGTCATATTGCAGTTCTGGGAAGTATTCTTTTATAATATGATATTTTAGGATATGATTATAATATAAATTTGTAATATCATATTCTAAATAATATGACCAGAACCTAACATTATATACCAATCAAAGTAGTAAAGGAACAAGTAAAACTATTAGCAAAATACTTGTGGTTGTATAATGTAAAAATTAGGAACAGTTTCTAATTAAAATTCTAGCTGGTTCAATATAGGAAAGATAATGTTTTGTGGATGAGGACAGAGTGTATGTGGTGGTCGTGGTGACAGTGAATTTATGCAAAATTAATAGAAAATTATTTTTGAATGTCTCAGATAATGATGGAGTGCAGTCATGACACTCACACAAAAGAGTGATTATATCCCAACTAATGGAATAATGATGAAGCCGTCTTTGCAAAATTGTGACTGAGACAGTGAAAGAGATCTAACTTAACTAACTCCATCTTGCCTCTAACCTCCAAGTTGTCCTTGTTCATTCCTGGGTGTGGGCTAAACTAGCTTTGGGAGAAACTTAGTTTGTAGTTTAAACAGAGACAGTGGCAGCCCTTTCCCAGGGCAGACTTCCTTCTTGCCTGGGGACTAAATTGCCATTGTAGGACTAACATTAGCCACAGGATTAGAAATTATGGTTTAGGAGTCATGCAGCTGGAGGCTACAAGATTTTGAGCCTCTCTAAACTGCTCCTAAGATCATTGCTTGAGAGATTTTGTAGATCCTGTACTTGATGGATCAGCTGGCACCACCCAGATTGATAAACTGGCTCATCTGATCTTGTGGACCCCCACCCAGGAACCAACTCAGTGCAAGAAGACAGCTTCAACTCCCTATGATTTTGTCCCTGACCAGTCAGCACTCTTGGCTCACTGGCCTCCCCCAACGCGCCAAGTTGTCCTTAAAAACCCTGCTCCCCGAATGCTTGGGGAGACTGATTCGAGTAATAATAAAACTCCGGTCTCCCACACAGCTAGCTCTGTGTGAATTACTCTTTCTCTATTTCAATTCCCCTGTCTTGATGAATCAGCTCTGTCTAGGTAGTGGCAAGGTGATTCCCTTAGGCGATTACAATGAAATGGAATTGGTTTTAATAAGTACAACAAAGGTAGGGAAAAGAATCCAATCAAGAAATCATAGCATATAAAGTGGCAGAAATAATCCAAGATTTCTATCTCTAGATAAATGCCAATATGTGCACATTTGCACCAAGACACATCTATGAGAATGTTCATGGCAGCACTATTCACAAAAGCCACAACTGGAAATAAACCAAATATCCATCCACATCCAGGTGGGTAAATAAAGTTTGGCATATTCATACAATAGAATGTTATACAACAATGAAAACAAATACCACAGCTCTGCACAACAATATGGGTTAATCTCACAATATTAAGTTGTGAGAAAGAAGTCAAATACAAAAGAATAGCACTGTACACTTCCACATAAAGAAAGAAAACTGGCAAAAATAATTTATAATACTCCCATCTTCCCAGCGTTTCAGACTCCAAAGACACCTCTCTTTCTTTCAGTCCTCACAATCAGCCATCACCTCTTCATGGTTTCATATTGAATCATATTATCTATCTCTTCCTTAGTGCCAGGCACTTTGCTAGACAATAGGGTTGGAGAGAGAAATAAGAAAATGCATGGGAGAGTCTTTGAGCCTAAAACCTGCAGCCTAGAGAAGAAGCTAAGGGTGACAAAAAGATTTATATTAAACAGAGCATGTTAAGCGTTCTGTCCCCTTTGATGGCCTCACTTCCTAATTCTAGAGAAGCCATCTGGTAAGGCCTTTCTCACATTCAAACGTTTCACCTTCAAACTTAAGACTGTAGTAGCCATCCTTGTGTTTTTGTTTTCTCTGATCTCCAAGGAAGAAGTGTCCTTAATCTCTGTGCAATACCAACTAACTCTGTCCTTGAAATCCTGCTCCTACTTACCTCCTCTAGGGTCTTGCTTTCTATCTCTTGAGTCTAAGGTATTTTGAGCATCTTACTTTCTTGGTTGCTTCACTCTGGACAAGAAAACATGCTCAAGGCTTCCCATACTACTTAAATGCAAACTGGTTCCTGCCTGTTCTATAAATTTTTACTTTCTTTATATTTTCATTGTTTCTAGATTTCTCAAAAAAGTATTTCAATTCAGCATATCTGGCTCAATAAATGTTTGTTGATGAAATGAATTGATGAATTCATTCCATCTACTTCTCATCGTTTAGTCTCACTTCTACCTACATCTTTTTCTTTAAAAGTTCTCTATAAGCCTGATGATCACATTCAAATTACCAAGTTAGATGTCTCTACAATATTTCCATCCTGTTAATTCTAAGGACCTGTCTTTGTTGACGGCCTCTCCTTTCTTGTATCCATCATGAAAAATTCCTTTAAGTGAAATTGATCACAAAGTAACATGAATTAGAGATTTATCAAAGATAAGCTAAAAATCCCAGAATTTGTTTTACACTTTTTTTTTTTTGAGACGGAGTTTTACTCTTTTGTCCAGGCTGGAGCGAAGTGGCATGATCTTGATCTTGGCTCACTGCAACCTCCGCCTCCTGAGTTAAAGGGATTTTCCTGCCTCAGCCTCCCGAGTAGCTGGGATTATAGGTTCCGCCACCACACCTGGCTAATTTTTGTAGTTTTAGTGGAAACGGTGTTTTGCCATGTTGGCCAGGCTGGTCTCAAAGTCCTGATCTCAGGTGATCCACCCACCTTGGCCTCCCAAAGTGCTGGAATTACAGGCATGAGCCACCATGCCCAGCCTTCACACATATTTGTTGAGGGCTTTCAGTGTGTTGAGAAAAGTTCTAGGTGCTGTGGGTTGACTGATGAATAGATTAGATCCCTACCCTTACAGAGTTCACATTTTAATAGAGGAAGGATCGTGAACTTGTAAATGTATGAATAAGTGATAATATTTTCAGATTTTTTTAAGTGCTAAGAAAGAATTAAGGAAGTAATGGGATTAAAGGTAACTTAAGACTACTTTAGATTGTGTGGTTAGAGTGTACCTCTTTGAGGAGATGCTTTCTCTGCTGTTAACTATGTAATGCTTTAGGCCCTTCTTGCTTTTTCTAGTTTCTACCAAATTTTAGTTTGCCTCAGACTCTGACACCTACCCTATATCTTAGTATTCCTTTGGATTTGGAGTTGTTCTTTGGACTTGTTGGATTAACTATGTAGAATGGTTTATTCAATTAAAAACTCATTCTAAATTCCTGGCTCTAGCCTTTTGGTCACATCTTCTTCTAGGAAAATTTTTGATAAAGGAAATCCACTTAGTTTTGATGGTGAACTGGTGAAGCAGAAAACTTTTATGTTGTGGAAGCTTGGTTCTCCTAGTTCTTCCCTCATAATTTTGCTTCCTGTTGAATACCCATTACATATTGGACATTAGTGAGCCCTATTTGCCTATTCTGTAAGAGTAGCCCTTGAATCTATTTTCTCACTCCTCTTGTGATCTATTTTCTACATTCCATCCTGAAAATCATATTTAAATCATTTGTTTCTTTGTTTACAAACTTTTGAAATCTTACACTGTTTTAAGATACAATCAAAACTACGTGACCCTGGCCTTTAAGACCCCTCATAATCTGGCAGCAATTAACCTCTGTAATTCCTTTTTATAACCACTCTTTTCCCTTTTCCTACATCTGGCTCACTCTCTTCCCTTAAGTGCCACATCAGCCATCTTCCCTCCACCTCAAGGACCTCAAGGTGTTTCTTGACTCTGCATATTTCACTATATGAACCCTTCCCTACTTTCTCTCCCTAGGATTTTATACTCCTGACCCAATTCATGTTTCTCTTTATTTGTGAAGCTTCATTAATTTTCCAGGTCCAGTTAGTAACTCTCTTTTCTGTGTTTGCAATACTTGCTATTATTCAAATGAGTCAAATTAACAATGTGAAACCTTTTTATTTGAGCCCTTTGTTCCTGGAAAACAGTTATGGTTAAGGAAATCCATCCACTTTTTGGTGTTCTGAGAAAGGGATTATTGCAAAAAACCACTCTTCCCCATATGACTTAGATGAGACTTATGTCTCTTTTTTTTTCATGATAGGCCAGACACAGACTTTTTAAATTCTCATTCTCGGCTTTATAAAAGATTAGCTGAACTGTTTATCCTCACTGGACAGTAGGAACAAAGTGATTATTAACTTGACCGAATATCAGTTAGATTTCTCTTCCTCTTCCAAGCTCGTGAGTTTTGATCTACCCTTCTTCTGATCCAGCATACAACCCTCCTTAATGACTCTTCTAAGAATCAGCTGACCTTGGGTAAAACATTTCACGGTTATTTCCCTATCCCCATACTGGTATCTTTCCAGCTTTGTTGATCCTTCACCATAAAAGGAAATCTTTTTCTCTCTGGTCTTTGAGATGCTTATAGCTCTTGTGGTTGGATTCTTCTCCCTATTGCAATACTCTCCTTCCTCTTGTTGTAATGATTCTTTTGAATAAAGTCCCTCTTTACCTAAATATTGTTTGTTTTTATTTGATAATAAAAGTTACCAAAATGTTTTTTGTCTGCTTCAATTATATACTCCTTCTCCCAGATTTGTAGCTTTTTGGAACCACTCTTTTTTCTTTTCCTACCATCTGGCTCACTCTCTTCCCTTAAATGCCTCATATTGGACATTAGTGTGCTCTATTAATGACAATGCCAAATCCACATTTGTATTCCCAGCATGTCTTAATCTCCTTGTGTCTGACTGCTTCCTATGTTTATTTACATCAATTTCTTTTTCTACTTTAGTTTCTGGGTCTGTTGCTGTACCTCTGTCTGCTCTGTTTCCTCTGTTCTTCACCTACCTGTCCTGAGGCCAAGCTCCTGTCTTCAGGTTGCTCCAGAGAGATGTGCATGGAGAGTAGGTTCCTTTTCTGGGGCTGGGGCTGCCGACACACAGCTTCACCCCAGGCTTTGGCTCTTTATGTGAGACAGAAAACTGAGTTTATCCTTAGAGCAGTGCAAAACTTCCTGCTCTAAGGTTTTACTTTCGTATTTGTTTTTTGTTTCTAAATCTGCTGATTAAAAGGGAGCCTGTTTATGCTTTCTTGTGAACACCATATGTTCACAGTTCATATGGGAACTGGATCTTGTTTACATTGGGAACACCATGTCCTTACATGGCAGAGGAGCAAAGAGGCAAAAGAGGGCTGAAATCACCCTTTTATAACAGTGTTAATTCTATCTATGAGGGAAGAACCCTCATGGCCCTCTCACCTCCCAAAACCTCCGTCTTCTAACACCCCCATAACAGGAACTAAATTTCAACATTAGTTTAGAATAGACAAACACTCAAACCAGAGCTCCAGTCAAATCCTTGATGAGACCATGATCTCAGTCAACGCTAGATTACAATCTGGTGACATCCTAAAGTAGAGAACATAGCTGTACTTTGCCCAGACTTCTGGCTTACAGAAACTACAAAATAATAAATGTGTGCCATTTCAAACCTCTAAGTTTGTGGTAATTAGTTATGCAGCAATGGAAAACTAAAATATGTCAGTTGATCATCTTAATGAGAAATGGTTTGGGTAATGGCCATTTTCAAGATAGGAAAAAGAAAAATAATCTCAGGAGATAGATGGCAAACCCAAGATCATACAGGTAGTAAGGAGCAGATGGAGAACTCTAAGTCTAGCTTTCTTCCCATGACACTATGTGGTCTCATAGAGAAGAAACCATGGTTGCCTCTGCAACTGCCCATCTAAACCAAAGCTCTCATTTTTCTTATCTCTAATGGACAGAGATGCCTGCACATCAGCTCCCTTATTTGCCTTTCATCTCTGAGGATAATAGCCCTTTATATTGCATTAACATTTCATAGTTTCTTAATTAAATAGGGTGAATAGTGATTAGGCCCCAAAGCACGATAAACTCAGAGCTTTACAGAAAAAAGAGGAAACACTCAGTTTCAGCGATTATTTTATCAAAATTCCCATCTGTTCCTGCCCTGACAGTGAGAAAAATGAAGCCCACTAAGGTAACATGTGACTTCTGTGTGTGAGCATCTTTTTTTTTTTTTTTTTTTTTTTGCAACATCTGATGCTAACTCTTTTTCTACATCCCTCCATTGACTAAAATTTCTAAAACTCAAGTCCTTTATTAAACACAAGCACTAAGAGAGTAAGAGTCATTTATTTGTTCTTTGCATTTTAAGAAGAAAGGTAAAAAATACACTTCTGATTTGATATTCTTAAGTGTCCATACCATTTAAAAACACAGAGATATCCATTGTAAATTTAAGATAGATGCAATAATTTCTCAATAAGGCAAGCATTCAGAATTTCAGGATTATTTTTGAAGTTATATTATTTCCATTGGGCAAGGCAGCAGTTTTTGAAGTCCAAGAACCTTAAAAGTATATTGACAAAGATGAGAGAAGTTATAAATATTCCCAGATTGCATAGCAGTAATAAGAATGATATTCATTGTTCCTGTTCTTAATTTGACATATTTCTAGTTGGATAGAAATTTCTCCAACTGATTCTATGTAAAAGGAAATGCCAAAATCAGGCTATCAAATTGCAACTCACCTTGGCAACTAAAAAGCCCATCAATATTGAGAACATCCACAATGAAGTCTAGCACACACCTGAAAGGTGTGGAGAGATTTGGTACATGAGAACTTTATTTTTGGTTTCAGAAACGTCCAAGAAGTCATGGTCATGAGCAAACTGGAAACCATGTATAACCACTGGACCTGGGAGCTGAAGAATCGTGTGCTGGGCTTACAGAACCAGCTGATCAACCAGATTCAGAATAGAAAAATTCACACACTCGAAACAAGCACATTTGAGGCTCCAGTTACAGAATAATATGAAGCCATGAAGCAAGAACTTGAAACACATTTTAATGAAGACTAAGAGAATGAAATATAAGTTCAATGGAAATATAAGCTCAATTTTGAAAAATGAGTTCAATTTTGAAAATAAGCTAATAATCCTTAAAAAGCAACTTCTTTCAGACAGCAAAAGAAAAGCCAGTGAACTTATTAGTTTTTTAAAAAATTTAAGAAAAGCTGGATGAGAAAAAGGGAGATTATAAAACAAATCATTGGAAAGGAGCAAAAAATTGGCTTTAATTGTAAAGGCTAAAAAGTTGAATGAGGAAGACTTCCATGAGAAATTCAATCAATATTGGAAAAAAGGGTCTGTGATGTGTTCACAATTCTTCCTAAAGTCGTAGAGCCAGACACTGATTTGAATTCTGAAAACATCCTTTCAGAGTATTTAAAACATGAGATGGATGTCTTGGACATACTGACAAGAAATTCTGCAGAGAAGTTTCAAATCAATTATGACAAACATGTCAAATTGAATAAGAATATAACTTAATCTTTTTTTTTTTTTGGCTGTTTACCTGCCTGCTTTTTTTCTTTTATTTATTTATTTATTATTATTATTATACTTTAAGTTCTAGGGTACATGTGCATAATGTGCAGGTTTGTTACATATGTATACTTGTGCCATGTTGGTGTGCTGCACCCATCAACTCGTCACAACCCATCAACTCCTCATTTACATCAGATATAACTCCCAATGCAATCCCTCCCCCTCCCCCCTCCCCATGATAGGCCCCGGTATGTGATGTTCCCCTTCCCGAGTCCAAGTGATCTCATTGTTCAGTTCCCACCTATGAGTGAGAACATGCGGTGTTTGGTTTTCTGTTCTTGTGATAGTTTGCTAAGAATGATGGTTTCCAGCTGCATCCATGTCCCTACAAAGGACACAAACTCATCCTTTTTGATGGCTGCATAGTATTCCATGGTGTATATGTGCCACATTTTCTTCATCCAGTCTGTCACTGATGGACATTTGGGTTGATTCCAAGTCTTTGCTATTGTGAATAGTGCCGCAATAAACATACATGTGCATGTGTCTTTATAGCAGCATGATTTATAATCCTTTGGATATATACCCAGTAATGGGATGGCTGGGTCATATGGTACATCTAGTTCTAGATCTTTGAGGAATCGCCATACTGTTTTCCATAATGGTTGAACTAGTTTGCAGTCCCACCAACAGTGTAAAAGTGTTCCTATTTGTCCACATCCTCTCCAGCACCTGTTGTTTCCTGACTTTTTAATGATCGCCATTCTAACTGGTGTGAGAAGGTATCTCATTGTGGTTTTGATTTGCATTTCTCTGATGGCCAGTGATGATGAGCATTTTTTCATGTGTCTGTTGGCTGTCTGAATGTCTTCTTTTGAGAAATGTCTGTTCATATCCTTTGCCCACTTTTTGATGGGGTTGTTTGTTTTTTTCTTGTAAATTTGTTTGAGTTCTTTGTAGGTTCTGGATATTAGCCCTTTGTCAGATGAGTAGATTGCAAAAATTTTCTCCCGTTCTGTAGGTTGCCTGTTCACTCTGATGGGAGTTTCTTTTGCTGTGCAGAAGCTCTTTAGTTTAATTAGATCCCATTTGTCAATTTTGGCTTTTGCTGCCGTTGCTTTTGGTGTTTTAGACATGAAGTCTTTGCCCATGGGTATGTCCTGAATGGTACTACCTAGGATTTCTTCTAGGATTTTTATGGTATTAGGTCTAATATTTAAGTCTCTAATCCATCTTGAATTAATTTTCATATAAGGAGTAAGGAAAAGATCCAGTTTCAGCTTTCTCCTTATGGCTAGCCAATTTTCCCAGCACCATTTATTAAATAGGGAATCCTTTCCCCATTTCTTGTTTATCTCCGGTTTGTCAAAGATCAGATGGCTGTAGATGTGTGGTATTGTTTCTGAGGACTCGGTTCTGTTCCATTGGTCTATATCTCTGTTTTGGTCCCAGTACCATGCTGTTTTGGTTACTGTAGCCTTGTAGTATAGTTTGAAGTCAGGTAGTGTGATGCCTCCAGCTTTGTTCTTTTGACTTAGGATTGTCTTGGAGATGTGGGCTCTTTTTTGGTTCCATATGAACTTTAAAGCAGTTTTTTCCAATTCTGTGAAGAAACTCGTTGGTAGCTTGATGGGAATGGCATTGAATCTATAAATTACCTTGGGCAGTATGGCCATTTTCACGATATTGATTCTTCCTATCCATGAGCGTGGTATGTTCTTCCATTTGTTTGTGTCCTCTTTTATTTCACTGAGCAGTGGTTTGTAGTTCTCCTTGAAGAGGTCCTTTACATCCCTTGTAAGTTGGATTCCTAGATATTTTATTCTCTTTGAAGCGATTGTGAATGGAAGTTCATTCCTGATTTGGCTCTCTGTTTGTCTGTTACTGGTGTATAAGAATGCTTGTGATTTTTGCACATTAATTTTGTATCCTGAGACTTTGCTGAAGTTGCTTATCAGTTTAAGGAGATTTTGGGCTGAGACAATGGGGTTTTCTAAATATACAATCATGTCATCTGCAAACAGGGACAATTTGACTTCTTCTTTTCCTAACTGAATACCCTTGATTTCTTTCTCTTGCCTGATTGCCCTACCCAGAACTTCCAACACTATGTTGAATAGGAGTGGTGAGAGAGGGCATCCCTGTGTTGTGCCAGTTTTCAAAGGGAATTTGTCCAGTTTTTGCCCATTCAGTATGATATTGGCTGTGGGTTTGTCATAAATAGCTCTTATTATTTTGAGGTACGTTCCACCAATACCAAATTTATTGAGCGTTTTTAGCATGAAGGGCTGTTGAATTTTGTGAAAAGCCTTTTCTGCATCAATTGAGATAATCATGTGGTTTTTGTCTTTGGTTCTGTTTATATGCTGGATTATGTTTATTGATTTGTGAATGTTGAACCAGCCTTGCATCCCACGGATGAAGCCAACTTCATCATGGTGGATAAGCTTTTTGATGTGCTGCTGAATCTGGTTTGCCAGTATTTTATTGAGGATTTTTGCATCAATATTCATCAGGGATATTGGTCTAAAATTCTCTTTTTTTGTTGTGTCTCTGTTAGGCTTTGGTATCAGGATGATGTTGGCCTCATAAAATGAGTTAGGGAGGATTCCCTCTTTTTCTATTGATTGGAATAGTTTCAGAAGGAATGGTACCAGCTCCTCCTTGTACCTCTGGTAGAATTCAGCTGTGAATCCATCTGGTCCTGGACTTTTTTTCGTTGGTAGGCTATTAATTATTGCCTCAATTTCAGAGCCTGCTATTGGTCTATTCAGGGATTCAACTTCTTCCTGGTTTAGTCTTGGAAGAGTGTAAGTGTCCAGGAAATTATCCATTTCTTCTAGGTTTTCTAGTTTATTTGCATAGAGGTGTTTATAGTATTCTCTGATGGTAGTTTGTATTTCTGTGGGGTCGGTGGTGATATCCCCTTTATCATTTTTTATTGCATCTATTTGATTCTTCTCGCTTTTCTTCTTTATTAGTCTTAGTAGCGGTCTGTCAATTTTGTTGATCTTTTCAAAAAACCAACTCCTGGATTCATTGATTTTTTGGAGGGTTTTTTGTGTCTCTATCTCCTTCAGTTCTGCTCTGATCTTAGTTATTTCTTGCCTTCTGCTAGCTTTTGAATGTGTTTGCTCTTGCTTCTCTAGTTCTTTTAATTATGATGTTAGAGTGTCTATTTTAGATATTTCCTGCTTTCTCTTGTGGGCATTTGGTGCTATAAATTTCCCTCTACACACTGCTTTAAATGTGTCCCAGAGATTCTGGTATGTTGTATCTTTGTTCTCATTGGTTTCAAAGAACATCTTTATTTCTGCCTTCATTTCGTTATGTACCCAGTAGTCATTCAGGAGCAGGTTGTTCAGTTTCCATGTAGTTGAGCGGTTTTGATTGAGTTTCTTAGTCCTGAGTTCTAGTTTGATTGCACTGTGGTCTGAGAGACAGTGTGTTATAATTTCTGTTCTTGTACATTTGCTGAGGAGTGCTTTACTTCCAATTATGTGGTCAATTTTGGAATAAGTGTGATGTGGTGCTGAGAAGTATGTATATTCTGTTGATTTGGGTTGGAGAGTTCTATAGATGTCTATTAGGCCTGCTTTCTGCAGAGATGAGTTCAATTCCTGGATATCCTTGTTAACTTTCTGTCTCGTTGATCTGTCTAATGTTGACAGTGGAGTGTTGAAGTCTCCCATTATTATTGTATGGGAGTCTAAGTCTCTTTGTAAGTCTCTAAGGATTTGCTTTATGAATCTGGGTGCTCCTGTATTGGATGCATATATATTTAGGACAGTTAGCTCTTCCTGTTGAATTGATCCCTTTACCATTATGTAATGGCCTTCTTTGTCTCTTTTGATCTTTGATGGTTTAAAGTCTATTTTATCAGAGACTAGTATTGCAACCCCTGCTTTTTTTTGTTCTCCATTTGCTTGGTAAATCTTCCCCTATCCCTTTATTTGAGCCTATGTATGTCTCTCCATGTGAGATGGGTCTCCTGAATACAGCAAACTGATGGGTCTTGACTCTTTATCCAGTTTGCCAGTCTATGTCTTTTAATTGGAGCATTTAGTCCATTTACATTTAAGGTTAATATTGTTATGTGTGAACTTGCTCCTGCCATTATGATATTAACTGGTTATTTTGCTAGTTAGTTGATGCAGTTTCTTCCTAGCCTCGATGGTCTTTACATTTTGACTTGTTTTTGCAATGGCTGGTACCGGTTGTTCCTTTCCATGTTTAGTGCTTGCTTCAGAGTCTCTTGTAAGGCAGGCCTAGTGGTGACAAAATCTCTAAGCATTTGCTTATCTGTAAAGGATTTTATTTCTCCTTCACTTATGAAACTTAGTTTGGCTGGATATGAAATTCTGGGTTGAAAATTCTTTTCTTTTCTTTTTTTTTTTTTTTTTTTTGAGACTGAGTCTGGCTCTGTCACCCAGGCTGGAGTGCAGTGGCCGGATCTCAGCTCACTGCAAGCTCCGCCTCCTGGGTTTATGCCATTCTCCTGCCTCAGCCTCCGGAGTAGCTGGCACCACAGGCGCCCGCCACCTCGTCCGGCTAGTTTTTTGTATTTTTTAGTAGAGACGGGGTTTCACCGTGTTAGCCAGGATGGTCTCGATCTCCTGACCTTGTGATCCGCCCGTCTCAGCCTCCCAAAGTGCTGGGATTACAGGCTTGAGCCACCGCGCCCGGCTGAAAATTCTTTTCTTTAAGAATGTTTTATATTGGCCCCCACTCTCTTCTGTCTTGTAGAGTTTCTGCCGAGAGATCTGCTGTTAGTCTGATGGGCTTCCCTTTGTGGGTAACCCGACCTTTCTCTCTGGCTGCCCTTAACAATTTTTCCTTCATTTCAACTTTGGTGAATCTGGCAATTATGTGTCTTGGAGTTGCTCTTCTAGAGGAGTATCTTTGTGGCATTCTCTGTATTTCCTGAATTTGAATGTTGGCCTGCCCCACTAGGTTGGGGAAGTTCTCCTGGATGATATCCTGAAGAGTATTTTCCAACTTGATTCCATTTTCCCCCTCACTTTCAGGCACCCCAATCAGACATAGATTTGGTCTTTTTACATAATCCCATACTTCTTGCAGGCTTTGTTCATTTCTTTTTCTTCTTTTTTCTTTTGGTTTCTCTTCTCACATCATTTCGTTCATTTGATCCTCAATTGCTGATACTCTTTCTTCCAGTTGATCGAGTCGGTTACTGAAGCTTGTGCATTTGTCACGTATTATCTCTTTCATTTCGTTTATGACCTTCTCTGCATTAATTACTCTAGCCATCAATTCTTCCACTTTTTTTTTCAAGATTTTTAGTTTCTTTGCGCTGGGTACGTAATTCCTCCTTTAGCTCTGAGAAGTTTGATGGACTGAAGCCTTCTTCTCTCATCTCATCAAAGTCATTCTCCGTCAAGCTTTGATCCGTTGCTGGCGATGAGCTGCGCTCCTTTGCCGGGGGAGATGTGCTCTTATTTTTTGAATTTCCAGCTTTTCTGCCCTGCTTTTTCCCCATCTTTGTGGTTTTCTCTGCCTCTGGTCTTTGATGATGGTGACGTACTGATGGGGTTTTGATGTGGGTGTCCTTCCTGTTTGATAGTTTTCCTTCTAACAGTCAGGAACCTCAGCTGTAGATCTGTTAGAGATTGCCTGAGGTCCACTCCAGACCCTGTTTGCCTGGGTGTCAGCAGCAGAGGCTGCAGAAGATAGAATATTTCTGAACAGCGAGTGTACCTGTCTGATTCTTGCTTTGGAAGCTTCCTCTCAGGGGTGTACTCCACCCTGTGAGGTGTGGGGTGTCAGACTGCCCCTAGTGGGGGATGTCTCCCGGTTAGGCTACCCAGGGGTCAGGGACCCACTTGAACAGGCAGTCTGTCCCTTCTCAGATCTCAACCTCCGTGTTGGGAGATCCACTGCTCTCTTCAAAGCTGTCAGACAGAGTCGTTTGGGTTTGCAGAGGTTTCTGCTGCTTTTGCTGTTGTTTAGTTGTGCCCTGTCCCCAGAGGTGGAGTCTACAGAGACAGGCAGGTTTCCTTGAGCTGCTGTGAGCTCCACCCAGTTCGAGCTTCCCAGCAGCTTTGTTTACCTACTTAAGCCTCAGCAATGGCGGGCGCCCCTCCCCCAGCCTGGCTGCTGCCTTGCCGGTAGATCACAGACTGCTGTGCTAGCAATGAGGGAGGCTCCGTGGGTGTGGGACCCTCCCGGCCAGGTGTGGGATACAATCTCCTGGTGTGCCCGTTTGCTTAAAGCTCAGTATTGGGGTGGGAGTTACCCGATTTTCCAGGTGTTGTGTGTCTCAGTTCCCCTGGCTAGGAAAAGGGATTCCCTTCCCCCTTGCACTTCCCAGGTGAGGGATGCCTCGCCCTGCTTCAGCTCTCGCTGGTCGGGCTGCAGCAGCTGACCAGCACCGATTGTCTGGCACTCCCTAGTGAGAAGAACCCAGTACCTCAGTTGAAAATGCAGAAATCACCGGTCTTCTGTGTCGCTCGCACTGGGAGTTGGAGACTGGAGCTGTTCTTATTTGGCCATCTTGCTCCGCCCCCAACTTAATCTTGAAACAATGTGATCAGTAGTCATATTCATGATCTCTTTTTCAATGACATTAATCATCAGAAAAAAATTACAGGTAAATGACATTAATCATCTTTGAGAAAGAGTTCGTGAATATGACTACTGATCACATTGTTTCAAGATTTAATAAAACTATTAACAATATCTGGAAAAAACAGTGTGATTACAATCCAAAATATTTCCAGAAAATTCTAAAGACAATAGAGGAAGAAGTGAAATCTGCATCTACTCTGGAAAGATACACATTTAAAAATAAATATATTATCAGCTTATGTTTGTGTTTATTCTAATGAGCAACAGAGAATTGTAAAGAAATGCACAGGGCATTCAAGAGAGCAAATGATCCTGTACTATCTAGAAAGCAAGAAAAATGATTTCTTCATGAGGTTTAAGATTTCCTGTCAAGAAGAAGCCGCCAGCAAAACACTTATGATTTTGTGTGGCACAAGCTTATTCTTGCTGTCTCTACCATCATATGGGGAAAAAATAACCATTAAAATTGTGGGGGCATGTGAGCTACGTGCCCTGCATTCAGTGGAAACAGAACTAACCTGGAGAAACACATTCTCATCTCTCTGGGAGAAGAAGAAAACTTTGATCATTATTGGCAATACTTTCATAATAAGAATAGCTTTTTAAGGAATTACATCAAAATCAATAGAAAGAGATACAGTTTAGACAATGCAGGAAAAAAAATGAAGATTTTTTTGAGAAAAGTTTAGCTGACATTAATAATAGCATCCTCTCTGCCCTTCATGAATTCACATCAGTAGGTAAAGATAAAAGCAGCACTGGATGGTTGGATTTGTTCTGTGATCACCTGGGGAACAACTTGATCTTTTCACAGAGAGACTTGACAAGGATTAAACACCAGGAGATAAAAGATACTGAGTTTCTCAGAGAAGACATGAGTGCAACTTTGGATCTCACAATGAAGAGAATAGAGCAGCATTATTCAAGTATGCGTATGAAAGTAATGGTTTCTAAAATTGAGAAAATGCTCTCTGAACATCTCTGTGGCTGCTGGAAACAGTGTCCCTGCTGTGGAGCAATTTGTACAAACACAATTCCTACACACGGAGACCATGGTGTTCCCTTCCTCTGACCTCAGGCTGTCTATGGAGAGGAGTGGTGTAAAACAGGCCATTCTGTCATTGATTGCTTTACTAGTTTTGTAGCAAGTGATTGTTCATTGGTTTTGAGCAATGGTGGAAAAATCCCATATAAGAAGTATCAAAAGGCAGGAGGGGATTATGCCACTTGGAGCATCACTCCAGATTCTTCCACCCAGCCATCTTGGGAATGGCTTTTCTCACTTCAGATCAAAGCTAGAATATAAATATCAGAAAAAAATGATAGGTAAAGGTAAAATCCCCAACTCATGGGCCAAAATCCAAAAGAAGGACATGCTTGAAGATTTGAAGAAAACAGTGATACTCAATGACCACAAAACAGCCCTAGTGTCTGAATAAAAGAGTCAGTGTAGGACGGGCATGGTGACTCATGCCTGTAATCCCAGCACTCTGGGAGACTGAGGCAGGCGGATCACGAGGTCAGGAGATCGAGACCATCCTGGCTAACATGGTGAAACCCCATCTCTACTAAAAATACAAAAAAATTAGCCAGGCATGGTGGTGGGTGCCTGTATTCCCAACTACTCGGGAGGCTGAGACAGGAGAATGGCATGAACCTGGGAGGTGGAGCTTGCAGTGAGCCGAGATTGTGCCACTCAACAAGTCTCTAGGAAGAATTGGTCAAAGCCATTCAACAAGTCTCTAGGAAGTCCCAAACTTTCCCACATTTTTCTACCTTCTTCTGAGCCCTCCAAACTGTTCCAACCTCTGCCTGTTACACCGTTCCAAAATTGTTTTCACATTTTCAGGTATCTTTTCAGCAACACCCCACTCTACTGGTACCAGTTTACTGTATTATTCTGTTTTCACACTGCTGATAAAGACACACCCAAGACTGGGCAATTTACAAAAGAAAGAGGTTTATTGGACTTATTATTCCACATGACTGGGGGGGGGCAGTCTCACAATCATGATGGAAGGAAGGAGGAGCACTCCAGCCTGGGTGACAGAGCGAGACTCCATCTTAAAAAAAAAAAAAAAAAAAGGGGGGCGGAGCAAGATGGCCGAATAGGAACAGCTCCAGTCTCCAACTCCCAGCGCGAGCGACACAGAAGACCGGTGATTTCTGCATTTTCAACTGAGGTACTGGGTTCATCTCACTGGGGAGTGCCGGACGATCGGTGCTGGTCAGCTGCTGCAGCCCGACCAGCGAGAGCTGAAGCAGGGCGAGGCATTGCCTCACCTGGGAAGCGCAAGGGGGAAGGGAATCCCTTTTCCTAGCCAGGGGAACTGAGACACACAACACCTGGAAAATCGGGTAACTCCCACCCCAATACTGCGCTTTAAGCAAACAGGCACACCAGGAGATCATACCCCACACCTGGCCGGGAGGGTCCCACACCCACGGAGCCTCCCTCATTGCTAGCACAGCAGTCTGTGATCTACCGGCAAGGCAGCAGCGAGGCTGGGGGAGGGGCGCCCGCCATTGCCGAGGCTTAAGTAGGTAAACATAGCCGCTGGGAAGCTCGAACTGGGTGGAGCTCACAGCAGCTCAAGGAAACCTGCCTATCTCTGTAGACTCCACCTCTGGGGACAGGGCACAACTATACAACAACAAAAGCAGCAGAAAACTCTGCAGACGCAAACGACTCTGTCTGACAGCTTTGAAGAGAGCAGTGGATCTCCCAACACGGAGGTTGAGATCTGAGAAGGGACAGACTCCCTGCTCAAGTGGGTCCCTGACCCCTGAGCAGCCTAACTGGGAGACATCCCCCACTAGGGGCAGTCTGATACCCCACACCTCACAGGGTGGAGTACACCACTGAGAGGAAGCTTCCAAAGCAAGAATCAGACAGGTACACTCGCTGTTTAGAAATATTCTATCTTCTGCAGCCTCTGCTGCTGATACCCAGGCAAACAGGGTCTGGAGTGGACCTCAAGCAATCTCCAACAGACCTACAGCTGAGGGTCCTGACTGTTAGAAGGAAAACTATCAAACAGGAAGGACACCCACATCAAAACCCCATCAGTACGTCACCATCATCAAAGACCAGAGGCAGATAAAAGCACAAAGATGGGGAAAAAGCAGGGCAGAAAAGCTGGAAATTCAAAAAATAAGAGCGCATCTCCCCCGGCAAAGGAGCGCAGCTCATCGCCAGCAACGGATCAAAGCTGGATGGAGAATGACTTTGACGAGATGAGAGAAGAAGGCTTCAGTCCATCAAACTTCTCAGAGCTAAAGGAGGAATTACGTACCCAGTGCAAAGAAACTAAAAATCTTGAAAAAAAAGTGGAAGAATTGATGGCTAGAGTAATTAATGCAGAGAAGATCATAAACGAAATGAAAGAGATGAAAACCATGACACGAGAAATACGTGACAAATGCACAAGCTTCAGTAACTGACTCGATCAACTGGAAGAAAGAGTGTCAGTGATTGAGGCTCAAATGAATGAAATGAAGCGAGAAGAGAAACCAAAAGAAAAAAGAAGAAAAAGGAATGAACAAAGCCTGCAAGAAGTATGGGATTATGTAAAAAGACCAAATCTACGTCTGATTGGGGTGCCTGAAAGTGAGAGGGAAAATGGAACCAAGTTGGAAAACACTGTGCAGGATATCATCCAGGAGAACTCCCCCAACCTAGTAGGGCAGGCCAACATTCAAATCCAGGAAATACAGAGAACGCCACAAAGATACTCCTCAAGATACCATGCTCATGGATAGGAAGAATCAATATCGTGAAAATGGCCATACTGCCCAAGGTTATTTATAGATTCAATGCCATCCCCATCAAGCTACCAACGAGTTTCTTCACAGAATTGGAAAAAACTGCTTTAAAGTTCATATGGAACCAAAAAAGAGCCCGCATCTCCAAGACAATCCTAAGTCAAAAGAACAAAGCTGGAGGCATCACGCTACCTGACTTCAAACTATACTACAAAGCTACAGTAACCAAAACAGCATGGTACTGGTACCAAAACAGAGATATAGACCAATGGAACAGAACAGAGTCCTCAGAAATAATACCACACATCTACAGCCATCTGATCTTTGACAAACCTGAGAGAAACAAGAAATGGGGAAAGGATTCCCTATTTAATAAATGGTGCTGGGAAAATTGGCTAGCCGTAAGTAGAAAGCTGAAACTGGATCCTTTCCTTACTCCTTATATGAAAATTAATTCAAGATGGATTAGAGACTTAAATGTTAGACCTAATACCATAAAAATCCTAGAAGAAATCCTAGGTAGTACCATTCAGGACATAGGCATGGGCAAAGACTTCATGTCTAAAACACCAAAAGCAACGGCAGCAAAAGCCAAAATTGACAAATGGCATCTCATTAAACTAAAGAGCTTCTGCACAGCAAAAGAAACTACCATCAGAGTGAACAGGCAACCTACAGAATGGGAGAAAATTTTTGCAATCTACTCATCTGACAAAGGGCTAATATCCAGAACCTACAAAGAACTCAAACAAATTTACAAGAAAAAAACAAACAACCCCATCAAAAAGTGGGCAAAGGATATGAACAGACATTTCTCAAAAGAAGACATTCAGACAGCCAACAGACACATGAAAAAATGCTCATCATCACTGGCCATCAGAGAAATGCAAATCAAAACCACAATGAGATACCATCTCACACCAGTTAGAATGGCGATCATTAAAAAGTCAGGAAACAACAGGTGCTGGAGAGGATGTGGAGAAATAGGAACACTTTTACACTGTTGGTGGGATTGTAAACTGGTTCAACCATTATGGAAAACAGTATGGCGATTCCTCAAGGATCTAGAACTAGATGTACCATATGACCCAGCCATCCCATTACTGGGTATATACCCAAAGGATTATAAATTATGCTGCTATAAAGACACATGCACACGTATGTTTATTGCGGCACTATTCACAATAGCAAAGACTTGGAATCAACCCAAATGTCCATCAGTGACAGATTGGATTAAGAAAATGTGGCACATATACACCATGGAATACTATGCAGCCATCAAAAAGATGAGTTTGTGTCCTTTGTAGGGACATGGATGCAGCTGGAAACCATCATTCTTAGCAAACTATCACAAGAACAGAAAACCAAACACCGCATGTTCTCACTCATAGGTGGGAACTGAACAATGAGATCACTCGGACTCAGGAAGGGGAACATCACACACCGGGGCCTATCATGGGGAGGGGGAGGGGGGAGGGGGAGGGGGGAGAGGGGAGGGATTGCATTGGGAGTTATACCTGATGTAAATGACGAGTTGATGGGTGCAGCACACCAACAAGGCACAAGTATACATATGTAACAAACCTGCACGTTATGCACATGTACCCTACAACTTAAAGTATAATAATAATAAATTAATTAAAAAAAAAAAAAAAAGTCAGTGTATCTGAACAATCCCAAAATAACTTCTCTTTACAATTAGAACTGGTATGATTTGGCTCTGTGTCCCCACCCAAATCTCATCTCATAGCTCCCATAATTCCCACATGTTGTGGGACAGACCTGGTGGGAGATGATTGAATCATACGGGCTGATATTTCCCATGCTGTTCTAGTGATAGTGAATGGGTCTTATGAGATATGATGGCTTTGAAAACCGGAGTTTCTCTGCACAAGCTCTCTCTTTGCCTGTGGCCATCCACGGAAGATGTGACTTGCTCCTCCTTCCTTCCATCATGATTGTGAGACTGCCCCCCCCAATCGTGTGGAATAATAAGTCCAATAAACCTCTTTCTTTTGTAAATTGCCCAGTCTTGGGTGTGTCTTTATCAACAGTGTGAAAACAGAATAATACGGTAAGCTGGTACCAGTAGAGTGGGGTGTTGCTGAAAAGATACCTGAAAATGTGAAAACAATTTTGGAACGGTGTAACAGGCAGAGGTTGGAACAGTTTGGAGGGCTCAGAAGAAGGTAGAAAAATGTGGGAAAGTTTGGGACTTCCTAGAGACTTGTTGAACGGTTTTGACCAAGATGTTGATAGTGATATGAACAATTAGATCCAGGCTAAGGTGGTCTCAGATGGAGACGAGGAACTTGTTGGGAACTAGAGCAAAGATGACTCTTGCTATGTTTTAGCGAAGAGACTGGTGGCATTTTGCCCCTGCCTTAGAGATTTGTGGAACTTTGAACTTGAGAGAGATGATTTAGAGTATCCAGCAGAAGAAATTTCTGAGCAGCAAGGCATTCAAGAGGTGACTTGGGTGCTGTTAAAGGCATTCAGATTCAAAAGGGAAACAGAGCATAAAAGTTTGGAAAATTTGCAGCCTGACAGTGCAATAGAAAAGAAAATCCCATTTTCTGAGCAGAAATTCAAGCCCACTGCAGAAATTTGAGTAAGTATTGAGGAGCTGAATATTAATCACCAAGACAATGGGAGAAAATGTCTCCAGAGCATATCAGAGACCTTTGCGGTAGCTCTTCCCATCATAGGCTTGGAGGGCTAGGAGGAAAATGTGGTTTTGTGGGCCAGGCCCAGGGTCCTCATGCTGTGTGCAGCCCAGGAACTTAGTGCCCTGCCTCCTAGCTGCTCCAGCTGTGGCTGAAAGGGGCCAACATAGAACTCAGGTCATATCTTCAGAATGTGCAAGCCTCAAGCCTTGGCAGCTTCCACGTGGTGTTGAGCCTGTGAGTGCACAGAAGTCAAGAATTGTGGTTTGGGAACCTCCACCTGGATTACTAGATTACAGAAGATGTATGGAAACATCTGGATGCCCAGGCAGAAGTTTACTGCGGGAGGAGGGGGGGTTCCTCATGGAGAACCTCTGCTAGGGTAGCGCAGAAAGGAAATGTGGTATGGGAGCCTCCGCACAGAGTCCCCACTGGAGCACTGCCTAGTGGAGCTGTGAGAAGAGGACCACCGTCCTTTAGACCCCAGAATGGTAGATCCACTGACAGCTTGCACCGTGCACCAGGAAAAGCCACAGACACTCAGTGCCAGCCTACAAAGGCAGCTGGGAGGGAGGCTGTATCCTGCAAAGCCACAAGGGTGGAGCTGCCCAAGACCATGGGAACCCACCTCTTGCATCAGTATGACCTGGATGTGGGACATGGAGTCAAAGGAGATCATTTTGGAGCTATAAGATTTGACTGCCCCGCTGGATTTCAGACTTGCATGGGTCCTGTAGCCCCTTTGTTTTGGTCAATTTCTCCCATTTGGAATGGCTGTATTTACCAAATGCCTATACCCCCATTGTATCTAGGAAGTAACTAACTTGCTTTTGATTTTACAGGCTCATAGGCAGAGGGGACTTGCCTTGTCTTGGATGAGATTTGGACTGCAGACTTTTGAATTAATGCTGAAATGAGTTGAGGCTTTGGGGGACTGTTGGAAAGGCATGATTTGTTTTGAGATGTGAAGATATTAGATTTGGGAGGGGCCAGGTGTGGACTGATATGGTTTGGCTCTGTGTCCCCACCCAAATCTCACCTTGTAGCTCCCATAATTCCCATGTGTTGTGGGAGGGACCTGGTAGGAGATGATTGAATCATGGGGGCAGGTCTTTCCCCTGCTGTTGTCGTGATAGTGAATGGGTCTGATGCGATCTGATGGTTTCAAAAATGGGAGTTTCTCTGTACAAGCTCTCTCTTTGCCTGCTGCCATCCACATAAGATGTGACTTGCTCCTCCTTGCCTTCCACCATGACTGTGAGGCCTCCGCAGCCATGTGGAACAGTAAGTCCAATAAACCTCTTTCTTTTGTAAATTGCCCAGCCTTGGGTATGTCTTTATCAGCAGCATGAAAATGGACTAATACAAGAATCTTTATCGTTTCCAGTTTTTAAAATGAAATGCATGAAAATAAATCAAATAACACATCAAGAGTTGAGGATTTCCAGTAAAAGGACTTCATTGCTGTCTGTCTCAATTCCTTCTGGTTTAAAAACAAATTAGTAAAATACGTGAATATATAATGAAATCAAATAACATTCATTTTAGAAACTTCATATCTTAAAATATTATTCTAAATATTGGTTTTTTAATTTAAAAACATATAAAGTCTCCATAAAAAGTCATTTTAACAGAGGAAAATGAAAATAATTTCAGACTGCCACAAATGTCTATAGAATAACTATCTCAATATTTTAACCAATACACAAGTCTTGACTGTAAGCTACAAATTGACTTTTTAATTTTTAAGTGGATTTTGTTCGCTCTTTGAAGTTTAGAGGAAATGTTATTAATTCTTAAATGTAAAAGATTCATGAAAAGTTCATGATTCTTAAGCACAACAATATTTAAGCATATTCTGTTCTAGGAAAAATAAACCAGAGACTTGACCAAAATAGAAACATCAGCAATTCAGGAAGCATTATCAAGCGAATATGGGAAATACAAATAAAATAGCGGTTTATCTTGTTTATTCATCACTGTCTTCTTCCTAGTTATCTTGCAAATTCCCTATGCATGCTAAGGAAAAAAGAAAACACAAAGCTTAGGAATTGAAAGCAGAGTATTATGTACAACTCTGAGAACTGACTCCTGGAACAAAACGGTGAAAAGTACCACTTTAATCAAGTGTGTGGACAAGGTCAGATTTAATTAAATCACTAATGAATAAAAAAATTCCTTAAGAAAAAACGTTTAAAAAGCATATAGTTCTTGCAAATCAACTAGTAAACTCAATTGGGTTCCAATATTTCAATAAGAAATTTGTTTTTATACATAAAAGTGTAATGAAATGCTTTCCTCCAAGTTGGGCATATTTGTGACTCTTCCCATCTTTTGAGTCATAAGTTCATAATCAGAATAAAAATGAAGAGTACTCTGAATCCAAATAGGGCCTTAGAAGGGAAGGAAATCACCCTTCTGCAAACCTATACTTTATGCTAGTTCCTGAAAGCTGATGATCTAAAGCATCTGACAGTTGATGATCTAAAGGAATCCTAGTGCAAAGAAGAAAATTTCTTCAAGTTGGGCATAAACGCAGCTGACTTCTGACTTCCATTTACAGGTTTACTCATTATCCTCCACAGACAATGAAAATAGACAGCCCAGGGAGCAGCAGCTGAATGTCTCAGATCTTCAGAGTTTGGAGTTAGGAATGCTGATGTTTATCTCCTTTGTCCCTTCAAAGGGCTTCAAGCATATTCTCAGTGTCAGATCAAATGACTCATGTCTCCAGAAGAAGTTTTGGGACAGGAAAACTGCAAAAGAAACAGGTGTTGTTGAACAGTTGGTTTTTCTTTTGTTCTGTGGAAAATAGTCTCAGCGATAGGAGGATCTCCTAAAATGATAAAATTGAAATGGTGATGGAAACAGAACCCCTGCCTCACATGGTGCCTGTCTTTCACATCGTTGCAACCTTCAGGACTGCTCAATGTTCACTTGACATTTTCTGAATGCTTTTATATTTGTTTAATTAATTCATAAAAGCCTTTAGCTAAAGTGAAATAAGTAGTCGGGCACAGTGGCTCATGCCTGTAATCTCAGTGCTTTGGGAGATCGAGGCGGGCGGATCACCTGAGATCAGGGGTTCGAGACCAGCCTGGGCAAACATGATGAAACCCAATCTCTACTGAAAAAAAAAAAATTAGCCAGTGTGGTGGCACATGCCTGTAATCCCAGCTAATCCCAGTTACTCAGGAGGCTGAAACATGAGAATCGCTTGAACCTGGAAAGCAGAGATTGCGGTGAGCCAAGATCGTGCCACTGCACTTCAGCCTGGGCAACAGAGTGAGATTCTGTCTCAAAAATAATAAAATAAAATAAAATAAAATATAATAAAATAAAATAAAGGATAAGTAAAGTGAAATATGCCAGGCATAGAAAGATAAATTCTGCATGTTCTCACACATAGGTCAGGGCTAAAATGTTGATTTCATATAAGTGGACAGAATTGTGGTTACTAGAGATTTGGAAAGGTAGGGGGAGATGAGGAGTAGAGAGAGGTTGGTTAAATAATACAAAATTGCAGCTAGATAGGAGGAATAAGTTCTAGTGTTCTATAGTACTGGAGGATGATGATAGTTAACAATATTTGTACATTTTCAAATAGTGAGAAGAAAGAATTTTGAATGTTCCCAACATGAAGAAATGATAAATATTTGAGATAATAGATATAGCAATTGTCCTGATTTGATTAATTACACATTGTATACGTGTAGCAAAATCTCACTCGGTCTCATAAATACCTACAAATATTTTGTGTCCATTAAAAAATTTCGTACAGTTTTTAACAAAAGGTATAATGTATGTTAACTTTGATTTCCCAGCCAAAATCAGTGAGTATAAATTTAAAAAAATCTTTGATAAATTCCTTAGAATTGTAAGCTGTATGATTATTAAATGAGATTCAAAGGCTCTTCTCAAGAGATCACACAAAAAAGTAGAAAAAGGTGAATTGGGATAAAGAAAAAACTGTGTAGAGATGGGGATTTCTGTGATAGAAGTGGAGAGAGTAGTGCTGCCGTCAAAGTGGGGTTAGGATTGGAGAGGATTACAGTGTCAGTGGGTTGGGTGGTACTAGGGCAGGAGACCTCATGAGTCACGAGGGATGAGATCTCAAGAAGGGGAGACACTGGGTCCAGGTACAGCTCACAGGATTAGAAGTGTCCAGAGTTATGAGGTTGGTAGGGATAGGGTTCCCATGGTCAGTGGAATGGGTCTCCCTGAGTCATTGAAACTGGGGAACATAGATACATGGGAATTTAAGATCACTTCAGTAGATTTAGGGATGTTCCAGTTAGTTAAGGCAGAGATGCAAGTATAGTGGGAAAGGAGTCACAAGGCATGTAGGGATGGGGCTAGGAGGGTGATGGATTCTAGGACAACATCAAATGACATGAATAAGATGTGAGTTACTCACTTACATGTGGAATGTGAAATTTGAAATCATACAGGTGGAGAGTAGAATGTTTGTTACCAGAAGCTGGGTGGCAGGGTGGGTGGGGGGAAGCAGAAATGTTGGTTAAAGGGTACAAAGGGAGAAAGGAAGCAAGAAGGAGAGGGTAATTCAAGATGAAGAAGCAGATATAATTCAAGTCGAGAATGCGAGCTTGCGGATGTCCTTAAGAGCACAAACTCAGAAACTTGGCTGTTAATTGTGCGAAGGGCCTCCACTACTTACTAGATGTGTGACCTCGAATGAGTTAGCTAAACTGTCTCTGCTTCATTTTTTTCATGCATAAAATAGTGTGATCTCAGGGAAGTGTAAGAATAACTGAAAATAATATATATTCCTAGAACATGGTATATGTCCCAATAATATTAGAGTAGCACTGCCAATAGCAGTGGAAGCAGCAATGAAAGCAGCAAAAGTCACATTAATACTGAAATGTAGTTGTGCATACACTCCAATCTCAATTGTATGGTCCAGAAGAAGAGGATCCAGGTTCTATATTTTGACCCAAGCAGTGGTTACAAATGTGTTTGCTTCATTGTTTCTTGTGTCTATATTTTATTTTCTCTGAAAATCAGTTTCAAGATAAAGTAGAATTTGAAATATATACCTCAAAAAGGGGGTGAGGAATGGAGGGAAGAAAGGTTCCTAGGCCCAGACAGATTTAGAGCATTGTTGGGTTCCTGTGGCAACAGTTATCCCATGTCATTGTTATTTTTAATGAAATTCAAGGGATCTTTATTTATTCCAAAATGGAAAAGATATGAACCAGGGCATGTTCTCCTAGGAACAACCTGCCTGATAGTTTATGTATCTTTGATGATTTTCCTTTGAACCATTGGAACAATCATGGTTATCTTGTAGTTTACACTGTTATTCCCATCCACTCCTCCATGAAGACACCCAGATCCTCCTTTGAGAGAAGACTTGCTGCCCAGCTCTGGGAAGTGAAGTAAGAAGCCAAGCTTCAGCTGTCAGATCTTCCCAATCTGCCTCAATTGCAGACTTCACCCAAGGCCACATCATTCCCGGGACAGCCTAAGTGACACAGAAAATTAAGAAAGGCCCAACTATTTCAGCCTGACACAGGATCCTCTTCTAATCTTCACTAACTCCAGAGCTCCCCACCTGGTTCAGGGTTTGTGAGGCCCACATCACCGTTCAATTACTTCCTCTGCCAAATCAAACTTTCACCCCCTTTCTTTCACAGATGTTGATACCAAATAAACATCTTGCATCCCACAGGTTTCACCATCTGCTTCTGAACAAAAAAACAATCTGAAACATCCTTCAAAGCCTTGGTAAAGATGGTTACATCAAGATAGATTTGAACAATGAAGTGGTGGATAATAAAGAAACAGTACAGCTGGGTGCAGTGGCTCATGCCTGTATTCCCAGCACTTTGAGAGGCCCAGGCAGGTGGATCACCTGAGGTCAGGAGTTCGAGACCAGCCTGTTCAACATGGTGAAACCCCATCTCTACTAAAAATACAAAAATTATTCGGGCAAAGTGGCACATGCCTGTAATCCCAGCTACTTGGGAGGCTGAGGCAGGAGAATCGCTTGAACCTGAGAGGCAGAGGTTGTAGTGAACCAAGATTGTGCCACTGTACTCCAGCCTGGGCAACAGAGTGAGATCTGTCTCAAAAAACAAGAACAAAAACAACAAAAAAGAAACAGTAGAAAAATAAAGTATAGGCTGTATGGCATTCTCCTTTCACAACCCCTGTAGGAAGAGAGCAGCATCCTTTCAAGGGGTAAAAGAATGCAGGCATTCCAGAAGTGATCGATAGGCAAGAAGGTAAACATGATGCAGGGAAGGTGATCCCTAAAGTAGGGCTTAGCCTGTAAGGGTGCTTGGCTTTGCCCAAGAAAGAATTCAATGGTGAGCCAGTGGTAGGGTAGAAGAAAACAGCTTTATTGAAGGGTCAGTGTTACAGCTCCAATGGTGTTACAGCTTCTTCAGAGCCCTGTAGCAGAGCAGGGCTACTCCACATGGACAGTGGGCTGAAGGTAGCAGCTCAGGGCAGTTTTGAAGTCATATTTATAGATTAAAGGGCAGTTTACACAGAAATTTCTCAGGATGTAGTAGTAACTTTTGAATCATCATGTTATTGCCATGGAAAAAGGTGGTAACTTGTGGACACTGCCATGGCCATAGTAAACTGACATGGCACACTGATGGGCATGTCTTAGGGAATGCTGCTTCTGCCCTGACCCTGTTTTAGCTAGTCTTCAATTTGGTCCAATGTCTGAGCCACACCTTTGGAGTTGAGTCCCACCTCCTACCTCATTCCCTTCTCAGAGGTAAGATACCCCACCCTAAGGGACTGCAGAAGGTGGAGACCCATCTTCTGTAACTGCTTCCTACTGAGTTTATGGGCATAAGCTCTTCTTAGTACCAGAGGAATAAAAAAATCTCTGAATACCTGATCCAAGGTGCCTAAAGTCAGGATGCTTTCATTCTCTGGGTTGGCAGGCAGGATAGGTTGGCAGCCTTGTGCCAGCATTGTCTTTTCCTGAAACTCCTGTAATCTTGAAGACACAGTTTACTAAGAGGTTAAACAAGCAAGGGGCAAAAATTAGTAATAAGAAGACAACTATCAGACCTCCTAAGAAGGGTAAAATCCAGCTGAAGCTTGAGAAGGCCCTTTTGATAGTTGACCAGTTATAGTTGGGGTCAGTGCCCAGGGTATATCCATGTAACCAGGTAGCTTGCTCGTAGATCATTAGAATGTTAATCTTGACGTTTCCACAATAGTTAATGTATGTGCAGTAGGTTTTATTAATAACTGCACAGACCCCACCTTGTTCAGCTAGTAAATTATCCAATGCTAGTTTTTTTTTTTTTTTATTGAGAACTAAATTTGCCAGAGAATCTAGGGACTCTTGAATTCCCTTTAATGTCTGACCTGTGCTGGTGGCTAAGGAATCTAGAGTTTGAGTTAAGTTCTTTAGGATTGACTCGTGGTGGACAGCACTGATATACGAGGGAAAAATGGTCTTAAAAATAACAGGTGGCTTCCTGGGGACTTGAGAACAGCTATGGGGTGTTCCTTTCTCCCACTCATGGCCACAAACAAAAATGAGCCCAGTAGGACCCAAACAGAAGCCCTAGGTGGTATGATGTTTATGCTTTGCTGCCACGTTGGGTCTATAGAGATAGTTTTGTCCTGTTTCAGTGGGGGTGGTTGAACAATCTTTGTTTTCCAGAAGAGAGTAGTGCTCCCACCTTCCCAGACTAGGCAGTTGTTTTTCCCTTGTGTGTTCTGATCTGGGAGAAGGCACGATATATGGTCTCCCCACTTACAAGTGGAATCCCATGTACCTTGCTGAGGCATTGGGAGCATGGCAGCTAAAGTTGGATCAGAGCATCACAGGGAAGCTTCCACTTTTTTGCCATTAGTGAAACGGTGGGGGACAAAAGATAGAATCATTAGTGCACTGGAGGTATAGATATCCAGTTTCCCAGGTCCAGGTAACAGTAGTGCTGGGATTCAGGAGGAATCCATTTAGTGGGGGAACTGGTGACCCCAATTTACAGTCTGAAACATTTTCTTAAGAAGATTTGAGAAACTAATTTGAATAGAGAGTCCTGTCTCAATTTAAGGAGTTATAGAGATACTTAACTATTTTCCTCTGCTTAGCCTCAGGGAGGAAGAGTGTTGTTGCCTAGTAACCATAAGAAAGTTCTGTCCATTTAACTTCCTCAGAGGTATAGTATGACGTTGCTGACATGGGCGGAGTACCTGGCATTAATGCAGTGGTCTGGAGTACTGGTGTTTCTTTAGCTGTGACCTTAGCTACTCTATCTGCCAGAACATTTCCTCCCTGAAAATAGAGGTACCCCCTTTTGGTGTCCTGGAAGTGAATAACTGGCACTTCCTTTGGGAGCTGGACAGCATCTAAAAGTTCCAAGATCTTGGAGTAATGTAGTGTGAGGGATCTCTTAGCTATTAGTAATTCCTTTTCTTTCCATATAGCAGCATGAGCATGGAGCACCAGGAACTCATATTTGGGATCAGTAAATATTTTAACTCTTAAGTCTTTCCCCAATTGGAGGGCCCCGATTAGAGCAATTAGTTCTGCTTTTTGAGTGGAAGTCTGGGGTGGCAAAACTTTTGCCTCAATGACCTCTTATTGGCTAACTACTGCATAATCTGCCCTTCTTACTCCCTCATGCATAAAGCCACTCCTACCTGTAAACTACTCCACATTGGGATGAAGCAGGGGCTCATCTTTGAGGTCAGGCCTGCTAGAGTAGGTCTGTTCTATGGTTTCCACATAAGACTGAATGGGTTAGAGATCTGTTTCCTGGAACATGAAGTCTGGCAACAGAGTAGCAGAGTATGAAACTTGACATACTTTAATGGTAACATCTAGGGTATCAAGCAAAAGGGCCTGATATTTAAGTAAGTGACCTCTTATCACTGTGATTGGTGTCCTTTTGCTTCTAGGAAACTCTGTACTTGGTGGGGGGCCATGGCATCTAATTCTTGTCCCAAGGTAAACTTACTGGCTTCTTTTATCAACAGAGTGGTGGTGGTCACAGCTCAAAAGCACCCTGGTCACCCAACTGTCACCTGGTCTAGGTGTCTAGAAAAAATAAGTCATTGGTCTAGGGCTAATCTGGAGCCTTTGAGTTAGGGCGCCCAAAGTCCTTGCTTGTTTTTCAGCCACACAGAGGGTGAAAGGTTTTTCTAAGTTAGGGAGTGCCAAAACAGGAGCTGTTTCTGGTTTTCTTTGAGTTAAGAATGCCTATTGGCAGGTTCTATCCCAAATCAAAGGTTTGTGATCACTGCCTTTTAGAGCTTTATAGAGTGGTTTTGCCATAAGACCAATCCTGGGAATCCAGATCTGGCAGAATCTGGCCATTCCCCAAAAGGCTCTTAACTATCTCTTAGTTTGAAGGGACTGGAGTGTCAAAATTGTCTCTTTTTTTTCCTGGGCCAAAGTCCTTGTCCCAGGAGTGAGCACATACCCCAAGTATTTAACCTTCCGAACAGAGTTCTGGACGTTATGAGGGGATACCCAATACCCTTACTTTTCCAGAAAATTAAGAAACTGGATTGTGTTTCTTTCAGAGTCTTCCCTGTAGGGCTCGAAACTAATAGGTAATCTACATGTTGTAAGAGGGCCTCATTAGTTAACTACAGTTCCCTTAATTCCTTATATAATACATTGCCAAAGGGATGGGAGTTGTCCTTAAAACCTTGGGGAAGGACTGTCCAGGTAAGCTGAGGTGCAGCATGAGTGTCTGAATCAGTTCATTCGAAAGCAAAAATATACTGGAAGCCTGGGTATAAAAGTATACAAAATAAATCATTCTTTAAGTCTAACACTGTGAACAAATGAGCATCTTCAGGGACACAAATCAATATTGTATAAGGATCAGGAACTATTGGTTGAACTAGGACTACTTCCTCATTAACTGCCCTTAGACCTGAACAAATCTATATTCCCCATTTGGTTTCTTTACAGGCAAAATGGGAGTGTTACATGGAGACTGACAGGACTATAATAACCCAACTTTAGGAACTTTGTTATTCAGGGCTGGATGCCCCTATGAGCTTCAGGATCAAAAAATATTGTTTTTTTTAAAAAAATTTATTATACTTTAAGTTCTAGGGTACATGTGCACAACGTGCAGATTTGTTACATATGTATACATGTGCCATGTTGGTGTGCTGCACCCATTAACTGGTCATTTACATTAGGTATATCTCCTAGTGCAATCCCTACCCCTCCCACAATAGGACCTGGTGTGTGGTGTTCCCCTTCCTGTGTCCAAGTGATCTCATTGTTCGATTCCCTCCTCTGAGTGAGAACATGCGGTATTTGGTTTTCTGTTCTTGCGATAGTTTGCTGAGAATGATGGTTTCCAGCTGCATCCATGTCCCTACAAAGGACATGAACTCATCCATTTTTATGGCTGCATAGTATTCCATGGTGTATATGTGCCACATTTTCTTAATCCAGTCTGTCACTGATGGACATTTGGGTTGATTCCAAGTCTTTGCTATTATGAAGAGTGCTGCAATAAACCTATGTGTGCATGTGTCTTTATAGCAGCATGACTTATAATCCTTGGGTATATCCCCAGTAATGGGATGGCAGGGTCAAATGGTATTTCTAGTTCTAGATCCTTGAGGAATTGCCACATGTTTTCCACAAAGGTTGAACTGGTTTACAGTCCCACCAACAGTGTAAAAGTGTTCCTATTTCTCCACATCCTCTCCAGCACCTGATGTTTCGTGACTTTTTTTTTTTTAATATATATATATTTTTATTATTATACTTTAAGTTTTAGGGTACATGTGCATAACATGCAGGTTTGTTACATATGTATACTTGTGCCATATTGCTGTGCTGCACCCATCAACTCGTCAGCACCCATCAACTCGTCATTTACATCAAGTATAACTCCCAATGCAATCCCCCCCTCCCCCCTCCCTATGATAGGCCCCAGTGTGTGATGTTCCCCTTCCCGAGTCCAAGTGATCTCATTGTTCAGTTCCCACCTATAAGTGAGAACATGCGGTGTTTGGTTTTCTGTTCTTGTGATAGTTTGCTAAGAATGATGGTTTCCAGCTGCATCCATGTCCCTACAAAAGACACAAACTCATCCTTTTTGATGGCTGCATAGTATTCCATGGTGTATATGTGCCACATTTTCTTAATCCAATCTGTCACTGATGGACATTTGGGTTGATTCCAAGTCTTTGCTATTGTGAATAGTGCTGCAATAAACATACGTGTGCATGTGTCTTTATAGCAGCATAATTTATAATCCTTTGGGTATATACCCAGTAATGGGATGGCTGGGTCATATGGTACATCTAGTTCTAGATCCTTGAGGAATCGCCATACTGTTTTCCATAATGCTTGAACTAGTTTACAATCCCACCAACAGTGTAAAAGTGTTCCTATTTCTCCACATCCTCTCCAGCACCTGTTGTTTCCTGACTTTTTAATGATCGCCATTCTAACTGGTGTGAGATGGTATCTCATTGTGCTTTTGATTTGCATTTCTCTGATGGCGATTGATGACGAGTATTTTTTCATGTGTCTGTTGGCTGTCTGAATGTCTTCTTTTGCGAAATGTCTGTTCATATCCTTTGCCCACTTTTTGATGGGGGGTGTTTGTTTTTTTCTTGTAAATTTGATTGAGTTCTTTATAGGTTCTGGATATTAGCCCTTTGTCAGATGAGTAGATTGCAAAAATTTTCTCCCATTCTGTAGGTTGCCTGCTCACTCTGATGGTAGTTTCTTTTGCTGTGCAGAAGCTCTTTAGTTTAATTAGATCCCATTTGTCAATTTTGGCTTTTGTTGCCATTGCTTTTGGTGTTTTAGACATGAAGTCTTTGCCCATGCCTATGTCCTGAATGGTATTACCTAGGTTTTCTTCTAGGGTTTTTATGGTTTTAGGTCTAACATTTAAGTCTCTAATCCATCGTGAATTAATTTTCATATAAGGAGTAAGGAAAGGATCCAGTTTCAGCTTTCTACTTATGGCTAGCCAATTTTCCCAGCACCATTTATTAAACAGGGAATCCTTTCCCCATTTCTTGTTTTTGTCAGGTTTGCCAAAGATCAGATGGCTGTAGATGTGTGGTATTATTTCTGAGGACTCTCTTCTGTTCTATTGGTCTATATCTCTATTTTTGTACCAGTACCATGCTGTTTTGGTTACTGCAGCCTTGTAGTATAGTTTGAAGTCAGGTTGCATGATGCCTCCAACTTTGTTCTTTTGGCTTAGGATTGTCTTGGCATAGAATTGTCTTGGCAATGCGGGCTCTTTTTTGGTTCCATATGAACTTTAAAGCAGTTTTTTTCCAATTCTGTGAAGAAAGTCATTGGTAGCTTAATGGGGATAGCATTGAATCTATAAATAACCTTGGGCAGTATAGCCATTTTCAAAATATTGATTCTTCCTATCCATGAGCATGGTATGTTCTTCAATTTGTTTGTGTTCTCTTTTATTTCACTGAGCAGTGGTTTGTAGTTCTCCTTGAAGAGGTCCTTTACATCCCTTGTAAGTTGGATTCCTAGGTATTTTATTCTCTTTGAAGCTATTGTGAATGGAAATTCATTCATGATTTGGCTCTCTGTTTGTCTGTTACTGGTGTATAAGAATGCTTGTGATTTTTGCACATTGATTTTGTATCCTGAGACTTTGCCAAAGTTGCTTATCAGCTTAAGGAGATTTTGGGCTGAGACAACGGGGTTTTCTAAATATACAATCATGTCATCTGCAAACAGGGACAATTTGACTTCTTCTTTTCCTAACTGAATACCCTTGATTTCTTTCTCTTGCCTGATTGCCCTAGCCAGAACATCCAACAGTATGTTGAATAAGAGTGGTGAGAGAGGGCTGTCTTGTGCCAGTTTTCAAAGGGAATGCTTCCAGTTTTTGCCCATTCAGTATTATATTGGCTGTGGGTTTGTCATAAATAGCTCTTATTATTTTGAGGTACGTTCCATCAATACCGAATTTATTGAGCGTTTTTAGCATGAAGGGCTGTTGAATTTTGTGAAAAGCCTTTTCTGCATCTATTGAGATAATCATGTGGTTTTTGTCTTTGGTTCTGTTTATATGCTGGATTATGTTTATTGATTTGCGAATGTTGAACCAGCCTTGCATCCCAGGGATGAAGCCCACTTGATCATGGTGGATAAGCTTTTTGATATCCTGCTGGATTCGGTTTGCCAGTATTTTATTGAGGATTTTTTCATCGATGTTCATCAGGGATATTAGTCTAAAATTCTCTTTTTTTGTTGTATCTCTGTTAGGCTTTGGTATCAGGATGCTGTTGGCCTTGTAAAATGAGTTAGGGAGAATTCCCTCTTTTTCTTTTGATTGGAATAGTTTCAGAACACATGGTACCAACTCCTCCTTGAAACTTTGGTAGAATTCGGTTGTGAATCTGTCTGGTCCTGGACTTTTTTTGGTTGGTAGGCTATTCATTATTGCCTCAATTTCAGAGCCTCCTATTGGTCTATTCAGGAATTCAACTTCATCCTGGTTTAGTCTTTGGAGAGTGTAAATGTCCAGGAAATTATCCATTTCTTCTAGGTTTTCTAGTTTATTTGCGTAGAGGTGTTTATAGTATTCTCTGATGGTAGTTTGTATTTCTGTGGGATCAGTGGTGATATCCCCTTTATCATTTTTTATTGCATCTATTTGATTCTTCTCGCTTTTCTTCTTTATTAGTCTTAGTAGCGGTCTGTCAATTTTGTTGATCTTTTCAAAAAACCAACTCCTGGATTCATTGATTTTTTGGAGGGTTTTTTGTGTCTCTGTCTCCTTCAGTTCTGCTCTGATCTTAGTTATTTCTTGCCTTCTGCTAGCTTTTGAATGTGTTTGCTCTTGCTTCTCTAGTTCTTTTAATTGTGATGTTAGAGTGTCAATTTTAGATCTTTCCTGCTTTCTCTTGTGGGCATTTAGTGCTATAAATTTCCCTCTACACGCTACTTTAAATGTGTCCCAGAGATTCTAGTGTGTTGTATCTTTGTTCTCATTGGTTTCAAAGAACATCTTTATTTCTGCCTTCATTTCGTTATGTACCCAGTAGTCATTCAGGAGCAGGTTGTTCAGTTTCCATGCAGTTGAGTGTTTTGATTTTCTTAGTCCTGAGTTCTAGTTTGATTGCACTGTGGTCTGAGAGACAGTTTGTTATAATTTCTGTTCTTTTACATTTGCTGAGGAGTGCTTTACTTCCAACTATGTGGTCAATTTTGGAATAAGTGTGATGCGGTGCTGAGAAGAATGTATATTCTGTTGATTTGGGGTGAAGAGTTCTGTAATTGTCTATTAGGTCCGCTTGGTGCATAGTTCAGTTCAGTTCCTGGATATCCTTGTTAACTTTCTGTCTTGTTGATCTGTCTAATGTTGACAGTGGGGTGTTAAAGTATCCCATTATTATTGTATGGGAGTCTAAGTCTCTTTGTAAGTCTCTAAAGACTTGCTTTATGAATCTGGGTACTCCTGTATTGGGTGTATATATATTTAGGATAGTTAGCTCTTCCTGTTGAATTGATCCCTTTACCATTATGTAATGGCCTTCTTTGTCTCTTTTGATCTTTGATGGTTTAAAGTCTGTTTTATCAGAGACTAGGATTGCAGTCCCTGCTTTTTTTTTTGGTTTCCATTTGCTTGGTAGATCTGCTTCCATCCCTTTATTTTGACCCTATAGGTGTCTCTGCCTGTGAGATGGGTCTCCCGAATACAGCAAACTGATGGGTCTTGACTCTTTATCCAATTTGCCTGTCTGTGTCTTTTAATTGGACCTTTTAGTCCATTTACATTTAAGGTTAATATTGTTATGTGTGAACTTGATCCTGTCATTATGATATTAACTGGTTATTTTGCTCGCTAGTTGAAGCAGTTTCTTCCTAGCATCGATGGACTTTACATTTTGACATGTTTTTGCAATGGCTGGTACCGGTTGTTCCTTTCCATGTTTAATGCTTCCTTCAGGATGTCTTGTAGGGCAGGCCTGGTGGTGACAAAGTCTCTAAGCATTTACTTGTCTGTAAAGGATTTTATTTCTCCTTCACTTATGAAACTTAGTTTGGCTGGATATGAAATTCTGGGTTGAAAATTCTTTTCTTTAAGAATGTTGAATATTGGCCCCCACTCTCTTCTGGCTTGTAGAGTTTGTGCTGAGAGATCTGCTGTTAGTCTGATGGGCTTCCCTTTGTGTGTAACCCGACCTTTCTCTCTGGCTGCCCTTAACATTTTTTCCTTCATTTCAACTTTGGTGAATCTGACAATTATGTGTCTTGGAGTTGCTCTTCTTGAGGAGTATCTTTGTGGCATTCTCTGTATTTCCTGAATTTGAATGTTGGCCTGTCTTACTAGGTTGGGGTAGTTCTCCTGGATGATATCCTGCAGAGTGTTTTCCAACTTGGTTCCATTTTCCCTATCACTTTCAGGCACACCAATCAGACATAGATTTGGTCTTTTCACATAATCCCATATTTCTTGGAGGCTTTGTTCATTTCTTTTTCCTCTTTTTTCTCTACACTTCACTTCTTGCTTCATTTCATTCATTTGATCTTCAATCACTGATATTCTTTTTCCAGTTTATTGAGTCAGTTACTGAAGCTTGTGCATTTGTCATGTATTTCTCGTGTTATGGTTTTCATCTCTATCAGTTCTTTTTAAGGTCTTCTCTGCATTGATTATTCTAGTTATCCATTCATCCACCCTTTTTTCAAGGTTTTTAGTTTCTTTGCGCTGGTTATGTATTTCCTTCTTTAGCTCTGAGAAGTTTGATCGACTGAAGTCTTCTTCTCTCAACTCGTCAAAGTAATTCTCCATCCATCTTTGTTCCATTTCTGGTGATGAGCTGTGTTCCTTTGGAGGGGGAGATGCACTCTGATTTTTTGAATTTCCAGCTTTTCTGCACTGCTTTTTCCCTATCTTTGTGGTTTTATCTGCCTTTGGTCTTTGATGATGGTGATGAACTGATGGGATTTTGGTTTGGGTGTCCTTTCTGTTTGTCAGTTTTCCTTCTCACAGTCGTGACCCTTGGCTGTAGGTGTGTTGGAGATTGCTGGAGGTCCACTCCAGACCCTGTTTGCTTGGGTATCAGCAGCAGAGGCTGCAGAAGATAGAATATTGCTGAACAGCGAGTGTTGCTGTCTGAGTTTTGCTCTGGAAGCTTCATCTCAGGGGTGTACCCCTCCATGTGAGGTGTGAGGTGTTGTTCTGCACCTAGTGGGGGATGTCTCCCAGTTAGGCTACTCAGGGGTCAGGGACCCACTTGAGCAGGCAGTCTGTCCATTCTCAGATCTCAACCTCTGTGCTGGGACATCCGCTGCTCTCTTCAAAGCTGTCAGACATGGGCATTTACTTCTGCTTTTTGTTCCAAATATTGTTTTTTTTCCCATGGGTAATTAACACTGGGTTTTAAAATAACCTGGATTTGGGAGTACATTAACAGCTCTTCCAGGAACTTCCATGTCCCAAATAGAGGGGTCTACTCAAGAAGCAATATGTGATGCAAGAGAGGTCTTCTCCTTATCTTTGTTAAGGCCAGCACTTAGAGCTAGGAGAATCATCACTTCCTGGTCTGTTGCCTTTTTATGAGGCACCCCAAATTGAACTATATCCTGTAGTTAGGAAAGTAAGTCTCCCTCCAGTAGAGGGCTAGGACACTCAGGCATAAGTAAAACTGAGGGAAAATGTATGGTCCTCAACGGTGTAACCAAGGAGGTGGGCAGATCTCCCAATTTTTGGTTGGCCATCAATTCCTGGTGCTGGACAAGAGTGGTAAGACAGCAGCCCTGAGAAATTGGTTAAAAATAAGTAGCCAGCTCCTGTGTCCAATAAGAACTCAGTACTCTTGCCTGCTCTATCAGGGGTTATTGAGGCTCCTCTGTGGCAATGGTAAGGTGTCTAGTGGGACCCATAGAAGACCTCAGGCCTTCTCAGGCCTCTGCTTTCTTAGCCATTATACGTATGGGTGTTTCAGACTCCCTCTTAATCCTGGGGCAGTCCTTCTTCCAGTGACCTTCTTGATTACAGAAGGCACAGTGATGTTGGTCTCGAGGCTGGTCAGTGAGGGTCTCTCATCTGAGCATCCCAGATGCCAGTCTCACCACATTTCCTTGAGGTGGGTAATCCTGAGGCAGCAGCGCCTAAAACAGCCACTAACAATTGTGCTTATTGGCCAATTCCTTTGGTGCTTGCCTCTTCCTCTGCACTGTCCCTATTAATGTAAACTCTGAAGGTAATATCTAAAAGTTGGCTCTTGGGGGTTTGGGATCCCATTGCTACTTTTTGGAACTTCTTCCTAATGTCAGGGGCAGACTGAGTAATACAATGTGCACCCAGGAGAGCTTACCCTTCTTTGGAGTCTGGGTCTGTATTAGTATATTTCCTGATTGCTTCAACCAAATGGCCCTGAAATGAAATGGGATTTTCATCTTTCTTTTGAGTTATTTCTTTCACTTTACCATAATTAACTGGTTTAACCACACCCTTTTTTATACCACCGATTAAACAAATTAGCATATGATTTCTGTGTTCAGGATCTTGACATCCTCTCTGATAATCCCACTGAAGGTCTAGATCTGGAACTGCATCTACTCCCACATAAAATGGCAAGGCCTGGGTTATGCACAGCCACCCCATCTGCATGTTCATGAGCAATACCTAGAATTCTTTGTTTTTCCGCTACCGTACAAGAAGCGGATAATATTTGCATGGCATACCAAGTTAAATAAAAAGACATGATCAACTTAACAAACTCCTCTACATATTTCCCTGGATCCTCCAAAAACTGACCACATTTTTCCCTGCACAAAGCCAAATCAGGCATAGAAAAAGGTACATATACTCCAGCCACTCCTCCATGTCCATCAGCTACCCACCACAATGGACACATGTTCAATTCTGGGGGCTGATATGGGGCCCCATTTCTGGTGGTACTGGTTAGGCTTACTTCTTCAGGCAGTAGAGGATATGGGCCATGGCTTGTTGGATAAGTGGGAGGGGTGCCTGACGACCTTGAGGTGGAACCTTGCACTAGAGAACTGGTAGGGGATCTAAAGAGGGCCACAAGTCTCCTAGGAGTAGTAGCTAGGAGAGGTCATCTAAGATATCTGGCATGTTTTCTGGGTGCCTGGGGTATCATGAACCAGACATATTCTACAGGTAGTCCTTAAGTTAGAATCCTGGTAGAGGGTTATAAAAACCTGCATATTAAGGAACTTCTTCCCATTTTTCTTCCTTTTTACAAAGCAAATCTAATTGTACAATATCATTATAATGTAAAGAAGCATGCCTAGGCCAAATCTGTTGGTTTACCAATTTGTATTGAATTCAAACATTATTGCAATAGTAAATGAGTCTTTTTCCTTTTCAATTTGTCTAATAATTTGAATTTACTCCAACTGTCTAAGAGACACCCTAGTGGTGAGTCTTTTGGGATGCTTATTTTTGTCCCAACGTCTAGTAAGGGTCTCTACAGGGGATTTCAGTTAGCCTAAGTTTAGCAAATGCTTAATTACTTTTTCCTTTTAGTTTCCCACTTTCTACAAAATATAGATAGCAACGTGTTACAAAAATGGATTATGAGCTACAAATGGGCAGTTGGATTTTTTTATTTTTATTTTTTAGATGGAGTCTCATTCTGTTGCCCAGGCTGGAGTGCAGTGGCATGATCGCGGCTCACTGCAACCACCACTTCCCAGGTTTAAGCAATCCTCCCACCTTAGCCTCCCAAGTAGCTGGGATTACAAGCATGTGCCACCACACCTGGCTGATTTTTTGTATTTTTAGTAGAGAAGGGGTTTCACCATGTGGTCCAGGCCGGTCTCGAACTCCTGACCTCAAGTGACCCACCTGCCTTCGCCTCCCAAACTGCTGGGATTACAGGTGTGAGCCACTGCAGCTAGCCCGGCAGTTGGATGTCGAGCCTAAATTCCACAGAGAGTGAGGGTTGGGTAGAGAAGGGCTAAACAAATGGTGACTGTGGAAGGGAAGAAGGAGAGGTGCAAATGGCATGGCCCAAGGAGAGACCCTGGAGGTTTTGACTTGCTAGAGAACCTACCCAGTAACAGAGACATCAAAAATATATTCTGGTGGCCACTTGTCTACCACTGTGGGTGGCTATGCATCAGGCCAGGTGACTGGGGACTCCCAGTTCCTTTGATCAAGAGGGTCTTGAGCAAAGTAGCAGTAAGTCAGTACATTGGAAAGGGCCTGCAACCGGCTATTAGGAAAATAATACTTCTAACTTCAGGGCAGAAAAAGGTAGGACTGCTATTGTGGGTCCTACCACTATTGTGGGCTATAACCCACAATCCTGGAGGGAATGTCAATGCCAAATACCCCAGGGCATCTCCAAGACAACCAAAATCAATTCTGGAAACTCGGAGTGCCCTAGTTTCAGCCAATGAGGGTCACCACACCAAATGCTGATACCCTCAAGGCACCCAGGGTGCAGCTAACTGTGAACCCAAGACCAAGTTGGGGTCACCAAGCAATGTGACTCTGCCATCTCATAGTTGACACAATGGGAGACCTCTCACAACAAAGTGTCTTGCCTTAAGCAATTACCCAAACACAGTTAACAGGAAGTTAAAAGCAAACTGCAAACAAAACATACATTTTAAAACTGAAAATAAAATGACTGATGGAACAATAAAATGGAATCAAGGAGAAAGGACTTAGGGGAGGAGTGACAAGGATGTGTTTTGGGATGCTCAAATGATGGGAGACTTCTAGCCAATCACCTAGCCAAAGGCTTTTATTATATTTCCTAGTTCTCTTGATACTGTGCGGGTGGGAGCAGAGGGGACACTCACCCATCCACTAGAGCCAAAATGGCACTGACTATCTTCCACGTGGAACCTGGGTGGAGATCTCTCCAGGATCCCTCAGTGGGGTGGACTCAGCTGCTATGGAGGAAGGGGCCAGCATGAGGGCTGCTAACCTACCAGCCTGCTGGTCAGAGCAGGTCTCACATGAGGCAGTGGCACTGTGGCCACTGGTGGGCTCAGCTGCCATGGTAGGGGCCAGCATGAGGCTGGTAACTCAGCAGCCTGCCAGGTTGAGTGGGAGGTCCCACATAAGGCAGTGGCATTACAGCCACTTGACTGTCCTATTGTCTCCACTGCCTGCCAGGGAAAATGATGGTTCTGAAAAAAACCTTTGATTAGCGTTAGAGCTGTTAGGTGTTACAGCTCCACTTTGCTGCCTCTCTGCTTGGTATCCTGCAGATCGCTGTTTCTCACCATCTTGTTGACTGCTTTCCCACCCACTGCCATCTCACCATCACCCTGCCATTCATTTCTCTTGCCATCTTTTATGCCTCTGTCTTCTTTCTTGGCCCCACGTTGAGTGTCATGCTGATGCAGGGCAAGGAAGCCCCAAAGTAGGGCTTAGCCTATGAGTGTTCTTGGATTCATCCTGGAAAGAATTCAACAGTGAGCCAATGGTAGGGTGGAAGAAAACAGCCTTTTTGAAGCAGGAGTGTTACAGCTCTGGTGGTGTTACAGCTTTGTGACTGCTTTTGCAGAGCAGGGCTACGCCATAGGCAGTGTGCTGAAGGTAGCATTGCCATAGAAAGGCGCGGTAACTCCCAGATGTTGCCATGAGAGAGGTGAACTATCATGGCACACTGGTGGGAATGTCTTATCAAAAGCTGCTCCTGCCCTGTCCCTGTTTTAGCTAGTCCGCAATTTGGTCCAGTGTCTGAGCCCCATCTCCGGAGTTGAGTCCCACCTCATACATCAAACAGTGACCCACAGCCCTGTTGAGAGTAGTAGAGAGAATCATGAGACATAGTTGTTAGATGGGGAACTCATTAGTAAGTGATCATTAGATAACAGAAAACAGGCAAGTAAAAATAAAGCAGATAAAACCGATGAGCAGAGCCAGAACAGATAGATTTTTTTTTTTTTTCCATATGGACTTGGAATTGGGGGTAGAAGGGCTAGAGTTGAAGATGGAAGCCTAGGCCTTGCAAATGTATTCCTTAGGAGGAGGAGGAGTGAGATGGACATAGTAGTTAAATCAAGCCAAAACAAGAAGCCTTGCCTTGTTCCTATGTGTTCCAGTCTGAAATTGTTCTTGGAAGAGCTAAAGCTTTATCATCCTATGTACTGGGGAGGCACCTATGTGTGCAAGTAGAGATTTCCCCCTTATATCAGCCAGGTTAACTCCATAAAGTTTACCCAAAGCCTTTTCTGCCTCAGCATGTAGTTTTTCTTGGTCTCTGGAGTTCCAATGAGGTTAAAAAAGGGAAATCATAATATATAATTTTATAGATACAGAATGGCAGTGTCAAAAGCAACTACTGGTCTTAGTAAGAGCATCATAGACAGTTCCATGATGAATTAATTTGCTCTTTTTCTGACTCCCATGTTAACCATAGATATCCTTCTTAGGCTTCCCATCTTAGCTCTGAGGCCCTAAGTTTGGCTTCTGGCTAAAATTGCACAGAAGTTGCAGACATGTCTTTCACCAACAGATGGTGATAAAGAGCTGATCAGGATACTGAATTCTGAGATTTTCCCAACCCCAGTACAGTTAACATTTGGGGCCAGATAATTTATTGTGGGGAACTGTCCTGTGCATTATAGGATGTCTAGCAGCACCTCTGGCCTCTACTCACTAGATGCTAGCAGCACTGTTCATAGTCATGACAACAAAAATGTCTCTAGACATTGTCAAATGTCCTTGAAACATCTGGATTGCCCCATTGAGAGCTACTATGAAATGTGATGTTTAACTTTTAAATATGAAAACAAAAAAGAATAAAATTTTGAAGGAATTTTTGAAAATCTTTGTTGTTGTTTTTTAAAATAACGTGTATTCATTGAAAAAATGTTTAAAAATATAGAAAAACATAAGAAAGAAAAAAGCACAGAAAATCCCATCATTTAAATTACCTTCTGTGAACATTTTAATAACAATTCTTTCAGGCATATAACTACACAGTTAAATATGTATAAATTTGCATTTATGGCAATGTATAGTATACATACTCTCCTATAATCTTTTCACTCAAAATCAACTAAGGATATCTTTCTAGGTCAACAAATATTGGTGTAGTTTAATAATTAACTTTAATGCCTATATAATATCCCTTTATATGTAATTAACCAGGTCACTACTGATAGCCAACAAGCTTCCTACATTTTCACTATTATAAATAGTATGACAATTAACATCTTTGAGCATATGTTTTTGAACAGCTTGAGAGTGAGATTATTTCACACTCATTTCCTATGTGTCTACAATTTTGCCAGGACCCAGACCTTTAGGGAGTAGATCAGACATAGATTTTCTTCCAAGGATGTGCAAAAACTGGTGGAAAGAATGCAAATGGTATAATGGGAATGTTTCTAACACAAAGAAATATAAAAGCTTGAGGTGATGGGTACCCCATTTACTCTGATGTGATTATGATGTATTGTATTCCTGTATTAAAATATCTTATGTACCCCATAAATATATATACCTACTATGTATGTGTGTGTATATATATGTGTATATATATATACAAATTAAAAAATAAAATGAAATTCCTTTATATACCAGAAGAATGTGAACAGAAGACAATAAAATATAAGTAGCATGGAAATGTAGGGTGTAAACATTGACAAAAGATGAAGGCATAACTGATTGGATGTCAGGGATATCTTCACAAACGTAGGCCTTGAAATAGGTAATAAGCAAATTAATCTCAGCTCCTTTTTCTTCAACTATAGTTGTTACAACAATCACTTGTTTAAATGCCAATTTCTCTATTTCCCCTGCTCCCTGTGTGAGGACCATAGCCAGCTTTCTCTTCTTTTTCTTTTTTATATCCTATATTTATTACAGGATCTCACACTTATCTTTAGTGAAGTTTGCTGAATGGAGGTATTCATGAGAAACTTTCCTGCCTGAAGAGCATTCTCCAAATTAGAGAGAAGGAAGAATTACATAGCAGAAATAGGACTATGGATTCAAGTTCAAATTCTCTCTAATTTCCAAAACTCAAAGACAGATCAGGAAACAGAAACAGGAAAGAGGGAGTGGAAAAGAAAAAGGTAAATTAATATGCACTTCTGTGATCTCTTACTCTTTCTCTTTCTGTGATTCTCTTTCCTCTTTTGAAAACCTTATCCAAGGAGAAATATCAGTGACTTCAGAGGTGCAATTGGGGGTGATCCTAAGGCTTACCTATGACTCAGATGATGTACAGAAACATTTTACTTTCTTTATTTTAGTCTATAATTTGATATTCCTCTCAAATCCCCATCCACTGGTTAGCAGGAGAAAAAAACAACAACAAACCAAACTAATAGTTCAATCTAATTTTCATTTAGTCTAACCTGACAATTTAATATATTTTTAGGAATTATTCATGCTCTATTGGATAAAATGATGCTTGATCACTAAGGAAGCCTTCCCCTGCTTCTCATCCCAATGTGTGATGGAAAGAATGTGGTTTATTCCAGCTCTTGGTGTTGAGAAGGAACTCTAGTCTCAGGCTGGTTTTACTGTTGTGGCAGTTCCATCTGCTGGTCTCTCGAGCACTGTTTTTTATGAACCTAGTTGTTCAACATTCTGCAGGACACCACTGCTGAACTGCTAGTTCACATGGGTTCTACACTTTCTACAGGGACAATGTTTCTGAGTTGCTAATGCTGTAAGAAAAATTTTGCTGTCTGCAGAACCCTGAGTTGACTGCCACATCCTCCAGCCTGCAAGTTGGTCAGCAGTCCACACTCTTTTATTGTCAAGTCAACTCATTCAGCTATGGAGGCCTATTAAGAGCCCACAGGGTTTCAATTCAGTATCTAAATCACAGAAAAACTCAAGGCATCTTTGTAAAGTTAAACCCTAGGGGCTCTCTCTACTTGACTGTGATGTGCTACATGTCTGTGACTGAGTCCTAAAGTTGATGCATGGCATAATTAATCCATTTGGATGTCAAAAGACTGATATTACCTCAGTCTTATTTCTCTCTACTTTTCTTTCATAAAGAATTCTAACTCCTTCCAGACAAATGAATGTCTCTGGTAGAGTAAGAAGAAACTTTAAGTATGACATTTTTATCTACATCCTCATCTTCACTTTTGTTGTCTGATAAGGTCGAAACCTTATCCTGTGCTCTCTTCACTGCACCTCCAGGTGTTTAGTCTGGAAAGCTTGAGATTTGGAAGATCAGTGGGAGAGAGACTAGAAGAAAACAGCCTGCACACACCACATGATACCGGTCTTGAATTCTCACAGACAGAAACGCCTTTCTTTATTTCTAAAATTCTTTCATCATAATTAAGAATCATACGTGTTGGAAGATTGTCCATTCATTCAACACACATTCGCAGAGTACCTATTATGTGCAATGTGCTCTGGCCAGCACAATGTGTAACCCACTGTGTTAATTTCTATTCCTGCTGTAACAAATTACAACAAATTTGGTGGCTTACCAGATTTATCTTAAGTTCTGGAGGGTAAAGTCCAAAATTAGGTCTCATGGGGCCGAAAACAAGGCATTGGCAGGGCTTCCTTCCTTCTAAAGGCTCTCAGTAACATTCATTCCCTTGTCCTTCCTGCATCTAGAAACTGCCTGCATTCCTAGACTCCTGACCCCCTTCCACCTTCAAAGCCAGCAATGGCCATTCAAGGTTTTCAGTGTATTGTTCAAATTCTGACCCTGCTACCTCCCTCTTATAAGGACCCTTGTGATTATATTGAACCCACCTGGATAATCCGGGATAATTTTCTTGTCTCAAGATTGGTAATTGTATTACATCTACAAAGTCCTTTTTTTTTTTGCCATCTGAGGTACCATGTACAGGTTCTGGGGAGTAGGAATGTGGACGTCTTTGGGGGACATTTATTTATCAATAGCATACTCAAAGAGAGACTAGCCCTCAGTGAGTCAAATGACTACAAAACATGTGGCTAATCTTTTTTAAATACTTTTTTTTTAGCTAAAATATAACTGTTAAACAAATACTAAAAAATGCTCAGAATGTATATGTACAGCTCAATGAATCTGACACAAGACATACACATTCCAGTAACCACCATTCAGGTCAAGTTATGGAGCATTACCAACACCCCAGTATTCTTTCCTTATGCCCTCTTCTAATCACCATACCTTCTCTCACTCCCCAAAAGCAGTTTAACACCATAGATCAGTTCTGTTTCTTAGACAGGAATTGAAATGATACAATATGTATGTTTTGTGCCTGACTTCCTTCACTCAATATTATGTTTGTAAGATCTGTCCATGTTACTATATGGGGCTATCATAGTTCATTTTCTTTTCTTTCTTTTTTTTGAGACAGAGTCTGGCCTTGTTTCCCGGGCTGTAGTGCAATGGCACGATCTTGGCTCACTGCAACCTCTGCCTCCCAGGTTCAAATGGTTCTCCTCCCTCAGTCTCCTGAGAGCTGGGATTACAGGCATCTGCCACCATGCCCAGCTAACATTTACATTTTTTTTAGTAGAGACAGGGTTTCACCATGTTGGCCAGGATGATCTCGATCTCCTGACTGTGATCTGCCTACCTTGGCCTCCCAAAGTGCTGGAATTACAGGTGTGAGGCACTGTGCCCGGCCTCGTAGTTCATTTTCTTTGTTGTATAATGGATTGTATGACCAGATCACAGTTTATTTATCCTTTATGCTGATGAACATGTGGGTTGTTTTCAGCTTGGGGGTATTTTAAATAGTGTTTCTATAATTAGTTTTGCACATGTCTTTGGTGCACATATACAAACATTTCCATTAGGCATATACAATAAGTAGAATTGTTTGGTTATGGCATATATATATCATTAATGTCAGTAGAGAATACCAACCAGTTTACATTTTTTAAAATTACACTTTAAGTTCTGGGGTACATGTGCAGAACATGCAGTTTTGTTACATAGGTATACACATGCCATGGTAGTTTGCTACACCCATCAACCCGTCATCTACATTAGGTATTTCTCCTAATGCTATCCCTCCCTCAGCCCCCTCCGCCCCACAGGCCCCAGTGTGTGATGTTCCCTGCCCTGTGTCCATATGTTCTCATTGTTCAACTCCCACTTATGAGTGAGAAAATGTGGTGTTTGGTTTTTTGTTCTTGTGTTAGTTTGCTGAGAATGATGGTTTCCAGCATCATCTATGTCCCTGCAAAGGACATGAACTATCCTTTTTTATGGCTGCATAGTATTCCATGGCATATATATGCCACATTTTCTTCATCTAATCTATCATTGATGGGCATTTGGGTTGGTTTCAAGTCTTTGCTATTGTGAATAGTGCCGCAATAAACATACATGTGCATGTGTCTTTATAGTCACATGATTTATAATCCTTTGGGTATATACCCAGTAATGGGATCACTGGGTCAAATGGTATTTCTGGATCTGGATCCTTGAGGACTCACCACATTGTCTTCCATAATAGTTGAATTAATTTACAGTCCCATCAATAGTGTAAAAGTGTCTCTATTTCTTTGCATCCTCTTCAGTATCTGTTGTTTCCTGATTTTTTAATGATCGCCATTCTAACTGGTGTGAAATGGTATCCAATTGTGGTTTTGATTTCCATTTCTCTAATGACCAGTGATGATGAGTTTTTTTCCCCTATGTTTATTGCCTGCATAAATGTCTTGTTTTGAATATCTGTTTAGATCCTTCATCCACTTTTTGATGGGGTCTTTTTTTTTTTCTTATAAATTTGTTTAAGTTCTTTGTAGACTCTATATATTAGTCCTTTGTCAGATAGATAGATTGCAAAAATTTTCTCTCATTCTGTAGATTGCCTGTTCGCTTTGATGATAGTTACTTTTGCTGGGCAGAAACTCTTTAGTTTAATTAGATCCTGTTTGTCAATTTTGGCTTTTGTTGCCATTGCTTTTGGTGTTTTAGTCATGAAGTCTTTCCCCATGCCTATGCCTGAATGGTATTACCTAGGTTTTATTCTAGGGTTTTTATGGTTTTAGGTCTTAGGTTTAAGTCTTTAATCCATCACATCTTGACTTAATTTTTGTATAAGGTGTAATGAAGGGGTCCAGTTTCAGTTTTCCCCATATGGCTAGCCAGTTTTCCCAACACCTTTTATTAAATGGGGAACCCTTTCCCTATTGCTTGTTTTTGTCAGGTTTGTCAAAGATCAGATGGTTGTAGATGTGTGGTGTTATTTCTGAGGCCTCTCTGTTCCATTGGTCTATATATCTGTTTTGGTACCAGTACCATGCTGGTTTTATTACTTTAGCCTTGTATTATAGTTTAAAGTCAGGTAGCATGATGCCTCCAGCTTTTTTCTTTTTGCTTAGAATATTCTCGGTTATGCGGACTCTTTTTTGATTCCATATAAAATTTAAAGTAGTTTTTCCAGTTCTGTGAAAAAAGTCAATGGGAGCTTGATGGAGATTGCATTGAATCAATAAATTACTTTGGGCATGTGTGAGGAAGGTACTTGTTCTAGCATTCACCAAATTCCAGATAAGAGACATGAAGTTCTCCAGTAGTACTTTTCAATCTCTCATCCACAAACTTAAGATTAGTTTCTTCTTTCCTTATTTCTCTCCACCAACCTTCAACTATCTCTCTCTTTCATACCCTAAAAAAGATGAAGGCTTAATGCTTGTAAGCCATCTCTTGATCACCTCCATGTACATCCTCCCTAATGGTATAGCACCTCAGTTTAGAATGTGGAGGTAAATGGCAAATGTTGCTTTATTTTTAGATTTCAGGTAATATTTCTATGGTAGGACATTAGTATAGAGGCAATAATGTAACTGAACTTTTGGGAAGTTGAGTCAAGGAGTGTAAGTTTAAAATAATGTACCATAATATTTTAATTCATGCTCCACCAGACTCATCACTCAATTATTTCTTTTTCTTTTTGAACATTCTAGTAAATTTAAGAATATACTTCTGGAAATTCATTATTATAAATATTATTGTTTTACAGTACAGCAAATGAGGGCAATGCCCACTTTTAATTTATCATTTCAGGGCATGCTGACATCTGACAGCCATCTTTTGCAACAGAACTTTCTTTGGCTAACATGCCAGTTATGCCTACTTGCCCAGAAGATCAGAATGGCCTAAGATACTAATGTGCCCTACACCAAGCGGCCTTAATTGATAATTGATGAGAATTATTGCGTAAAAACCCCTAGATTTCTGATATAGTTTGGATGTTGTCCCCTCTAAATCTCATATTGAATTGTAATTCCCAATGTTGGAGGAGGAGCCTGGTGGGAGGTGATTGGGACATTGGTGTAGATCCCTCATGGCTTGGTGCTGTCCTCACAATAGTGATTACTCACAAGATCTGATTGTTTAAAAGTGTGTGATACCCTCTTTCCCCTACTCTCTCTCTTGCTCCCTCTCTCGCCATGTGACATGCCTGCTCCCACTTTGCCTTCACCACCAAAAGTAAAAGCTCCCTGAGGCCTACCCAGATCTGAGTAGTTGCTAGTGCCAGGCTTCCTGTACAGCCTGCAGAACTGTGACCCAATTAAGTCTTTCTTTATAAATTACCCAATCTTGTTTATTTTTTATAGCAATGTAAGAATGGCCTACACAATCTCTTACATAGGAGGTGAAATATACTTCTGAGATACATGTTTTACTCTTTCCAAGAATTCCTTAGGAAGATTAGGATTCAATTGCCCACAAAAACTTGCCTGATAACTCACTCATTATTGAGTCTTTTCTTTGTCTGTTTCCCTCTTGCAAATTCTACTAGTTTTTCCCGGAATTGCTTCCTAAATATACTATGTATTCAAATTCTTGCTCAGAATCAAATTCTGAGGGAACCCACATTAAGATAAACTGACTGTTCCTAAGCAAAAAGAACAAAGCTGGAGGCATCATGCTACCTGACTTCAAACTATATTACAAGGCTACAGTAACCAAAACAGCATGGTACTGGTACTAAAACAGAGATATAGATTAATGGAACAGAACAGAGTCCTCAGAAATAGCACCACACATCTACAAACATCTGATCCTTGACAAACCTGACAAAAACAAGAAATGGGGAAAGGATTCCCTATTTAGTAAATGGTGCAGGGAAAGCTGGCTAGCCATATGTAGAAATCTGAAACTGGATCCCTTCCTTACACCTTATACAAAAATTAATTCAGGATGGATTAAAGACTTAAATGTTAGACCTAAAACCATAAAAACCCTAGAACAAAACCTAGGCAATACCATTCAGGACCTAGGCATGGACAAAGACTTCATGACTAAAACACCAAAAGCAATGGCAACAAAAGCCAAAATAGACAAATGGGATCTAATTAAACTAAAGAGCTTCTGCTCAGCAAAATAAACTACCATCAGAGTGAACAGGCAACTAAAGAATGGGAGAAAAATTTTGCAATCTATCCATCTGACAAAGGGCTAATATCCAGAATCTACAAAGAACTTAAACAAATTTACAAGAAAAAAACAACTTCATCAAAAAGGGGGCAAAGGATATGAACAGACACTCCTCAAAAGAAGACATTTATACAGCCAACAGACACATCAAAAAATCTTCACCATCACTGGTCATCAGAGAAATGCAAATCAAAACCACAATGAGATACCATCTCACTCCAGTTAGAAAGGCAATCATTAAAAAGTCAGGAAACAATGGGTGCTAGAGATGATGTGGAGAAATAGGGACACTTTTACACTGTTGGTGGGACTGAAACTAGTTCAACCATTGTTGAAGACAGTGTGGTGAGTCCTTAAGGATCTAGAACTAGAAATACAATTTGACCCAGCCATCCCATTACTGGGTATATACCCAAAGGATTATAAATCATATGACTATAAAGACACATGCACATGTATGTTTATTGCGACACTATTCACAATAGCAAAGACTTGGAACCAACCCAAATGTCCATCAATGATAGACTGGATGAAGAAAATGTGGCACATATATACCATGGAATACTATGCAATAAAAAAGGATGAGTTCATGTCCTTTGCAGGGACATGGATGCAGCTGGAAACCATCATTCTCAGCAAACTATCACAAGGACAGAAAACCAAACACTCAATGTTCTCACTCATAGGTGGGAATTTAACAATGAGAACATATGGACACAGGGCAGGGAACATCACACACTGGGGCCTGTGGTGGGGTAGGGGACTGGCGGAGGGACAGCATTAGGAGAAATACCTAATGTACATGATGAGCTAATGGGTGCAGCAAACCAACATATTACATGTATACCTATGTACCAAATTTGCATGTTGTGCACATGTACTCTAGAACTTAAAGTAAAATAAAATAAAGTAAAATAAACTGATTGCTTATAATTTTTTCCCTTGGCTGAAAATTATCTTTGAATTCATGTTGTTTCTGCATACTTTGGAAGTATTGCTCTGATACCAAAGACAGAAAATGACACTATAAGAAAACAAAATTACAGGCCAATTCATCTAATGAACATAGTTGCAAAAATTCTCAAAAAAAGTATGCCCAAACTGAACTCAACGAGTGTTGAAAGGATCATTCACCATGATCAACTGGGATTTATTTCATGGATGCAAGGATGGTTCAACATGTGCAAATCAATAAATGTGATATGCCACATGAATACAATGAAGCTTCTGCATAGCAAAGGAAATAATCATTAGAGTGAAAAGACAACCTATAGAATGCATAAAAAAAATTTGAATCATACATCTAATAAAGGGTTAATATCCAAAACATATCAGGAACTCAACTCAGCAGGAGTAACCTGAGTAAAACATGAGGAAAGAACCTAAATTGACATTTCTTAAAATTAGACATAAAAATGGCCAACGGGTATATGAAAAAGTTCTCAAGATTCATAATCTTCAGGGAAATGGAAATCAAATGAGATATCACCTTCCATCATTTAGATTATCCAAAAAACAAGATGCGGTAAGTGTTGGTTAGGATATGGAGAAAAGGGAGCTCTTGCACACTGTTGGTGGAAATGTAAATTGGTACAGACATTAGGGAAAGCAGTATGAAAGTTCCTCAAAAAGTTAAAAATAGAGCCGATATAACCAAAGAATATGAAATTAGTATGTTTAAGAGATAGCCACACTACTGTGTTCATTGCAGTATTATTCTCAATAGCCAAGCTCTGGAATCAACCTAAGTGTCCAACAATGAATGAATGGATTAAAAAATGTGATACACACACACACACACACAAGAAAATCTTTCCTTTTTAAAAAAGAAGGAAATCTGGTAATTTGCAACAACGTGAATGAATCTGGGGAACATTATTTTAAGTGAAATAAGCCAGGTATAGGAAGAAAAATTTCACATGATTTCACTTATATGCAGAACCTGTAAGCTGAATTCACAGAAACAGAGAGTAAAATGGTGGTTACCGAATGTTGAGGTAGGGGGATTTGGGAGATGCTGGTCAAAGGACACAAAACTTCAGTTAGACAGGAGGAATGAGCTCAAGAGATTTATTGTAGTTCATGGCGATTACAGGTAATTAGAACATATTGTGTACTTGAAAATTGCTGAGAAAGTAGACTTTAACTGTTCCTGATGCAAAAAAGATAAGTATATGAAGTAAAGCATATGCTAGTTGGCTTGATTTAGCAATTCCATAAAGTATACATATTTTAAAACATCATGTTGTACTACATTAATACATACAATTTTTGTCAATAAAAATAATAAACAAATGTTTCATTTCTAAAAGGAAACAATAAAATAATATTGATTCTTTAAAAGGCTTTCTACTATTTATCCATATAGCAGCCAAAATGTTTTAAGCACTATTTACTAAGTAGTTGTCTAAGTACCTGATACTTATTATCTTATTTAATCTACCCAACAATATCATGAGAGGAGGCCTGTAAATATCACCACTTTTGACATCAGCAGACTAAGGTACAAAGGATTTAATTTAGCATCCAAAGATGCATAGATGACCAAAGGAAGACAGGGATTCAAATGCAGGCACTCTGGTCTGCTTTCTCATCACTACTCTAAAATATCCCCTCATAGCAAAGAAGAAGATTCACCAAATTTCAAATGAAAAAAACCCAGGACCTTCATCATCACAGACATTTAAATTCAGTAAAATACATATATGTACAACAAAAAGGAAAAATTTATAAGTGATTTTTGATTCATTCCAAATTTCTTAATTTTCTCAGTTTTTATAAAAAACAGATTAATTTTATAGATTAGCTTTACTTTTTATTTTTTAGGGTTTAGCTTTACAGATTAAATAATGTAATATTATTTCTGTAAAGAAAACAAGAATTACTGTGTTTTGACAAAGCACTGTTCTCAAGAATAGTAACGCCTATGTAAGCCAAGGTATTTTGGGAATTCTGCACTCAACAAATTTAAGTTCCCGAATTTTGCTATAAATCTTCCCACACCGATGAGTAGAATAAAAAAAATAAGGCATATTTAGGCTAGCTAGAAAGTAAATTATAAATTTTATATTTCCTTTTCTATGGACACGCACATATACTCACCTCAAGAATATAACCTCTTTCAATTGTTTTAATGTTCAAAAACACATTCATATATCCACAAGTCCACAATTTAAAAAATTTAGACAATATGCTCAACAAATTTCTCTCATTGTTATTGTACTCACTTTAAAACTGGTACTTTCAATTCTATTTTATTCATTCTTTATTTTAGTTTTAATTTTAGACCATGTAAAAATGCCCATTTTCAAAAAGACTGTCAAAATTTCCAAGTAGAAATATCTTTCTTTATCCTTTTCCATTCTTTCTTTCTTTCTATTATTTATTTATTGAGATAGAGTCTCTCTCTGTCACTCAGACTGGAGTGCAGTGGCGCCATCTCGGCTCACTGGGACCTCCGCCTCCCAGGGTCAAGCAATTCTACTGCCTCAGCGTCCCGAGTAGCTGGGATTACAGGCGCCCGCCACTATGCCCCACTTATTTTTGTATTTTTGGTAGAGACCGGGTATCAAAATGTTGGCCAGGCTGGTCTCGAACTCCTGACCTTAGGTGATCTGCCCACCTCGGCCTCCCAAAGTGCTGGGATTACAGGTGTGAGCTACCGTGCCCGGCCCCACGCTTTCAATGTAATTATTTATCATTACTCAAGTAACCCATATGAAGAACCCTCAGGTCTAGAGCACAAATGCAGTCATATAACCCTTATTCATTTCCACTAACTGCTCAAACAATCATCTACTAATAAACAGGAAATCAAATATATCTTCTGAAAATTGTTCTCTCTATTAATAGTTTAAGAATCGGCTTCAAAGGGAACACTCCTCCTCTGATGCTGAGAGGCTATTGGAATTTGGTCAGTCCAAAACTACTGCTGCTTCTCACTGCTACATGACGTTCAAATGGAAAGCTAATCCCCTACCATGTCTACTTGGTAATGTGTCAGGAAGATGCCCTACCACAGAGTGAGTCTACAACACCCATTCAAGGTTTTTCCCCCCATCTGGATATTGTATAACGTGGGTTTCCAAAGTCAGGATGATGTGTGCCAAATGAGTTTAAGTCAAGGTCATTGTACACACCAGATTCGCAGTTGAATAAAAAGTAAAATTTTAAAAATGTATGTATCATCTGAGAGTATAGTATTGAAGAATGAGTGAGTTGAGAATTTTATTTGGAGCAGGAATGAGTGAGTAGAGAATTTTATTTGGAGCAGGAATGGTGAGAGGCAGCCATGATCCTTCCCTAGAGCGTGGAATGTACCAGCAGCCTGTATTTTCCCAGGACCCTCCTCAAGGCCCCCATGACCTCCTTATTCCTCAGGCTGTAGATGAGGGGATTCAGGGCTGGAGTGACAATTGTGTAGAAAATAGAGATGATGTTGTCTTGTTTGGGGCTGTGGAAAGAACTGGGCAAGACATACATGAATGTGGCAGCTCCATAGAACATCCCAACCACAGTCAGGTGGGAAGAGCAGGTGACAAGAGCTTTCTTCCTCCCCTCATTTGATGGCATACGAAGCACAGTGAATAGAATTAGTGTGTAAGAGGCCACAATGGCAGAAATGGGGAGCAAGAGGAAAGTCACACCTGTCATGTATATTATAAGCTCATACCTGGAGGTATCACCACAGGCCAACTTCAGCAAGGGTGGGATCTCGCAAAGCAGATGCCGGATTTCCCAGGACATGCAGAAAGGGAGGTGCATAGTGTACATGGTATGTCCTAGAGCTACCAGGGATGCCAGGATCCAGGATGTGGCCACCATAAGCCAGCAGACTCTTGGGCTCATGAGAGTCATGTATTTCAGAGGATGACAAATGGCCACAAACCTGTCATAGGCCATGAAGGCCAGTAGGAGGTCCTCAGCACTACCCATTGTCAGTGCCAGGAACATCTGAAGGGCACAGCCTCCAAAGGAGATGGTGTTTTCTCTGCGCAGAAAGTCCGCGAGGACCTTAGGAGTGACAACAGATGTGAACAGGAGGTCCATGAGAGAGAGCTGCCCAAGCAGGAGGTACAAGGGCACGTGGAGCCGGGCTTCCATGGTGATGGCCAGGAGCAGCAGGCCATTGCTGGTCAGGGCCAACATGTATAGTACTGTAACTGTAGCACAGAGCAGTTCAGGAAACCCACTGTCATTCAGAATCCCCACCAAGATGAAGCTGCTTCCCAAGGTGGAGTTCCGGAGCTCCATGCTGTGGTTTTTTAGTTGCCTAGAACCAAATGTATTATTAGTGGAAGCTTTTCTGATGGTGTGCACTGTAGCTTTGGATTGTTCTAGGTCAATGTGCATTGGCCAATAGGAATCCCATAATACCGTATCTTTTCCATCTGTTAGTATGCCTCTGATTCCTGAATGCTGGTATTGGATTACAATAAACCATCAGGTAAACTGGTATTAGGTAATTTGGCATGTCATTAAGATAATCATTTAGAAATCCCTTCAAATAAGGTATCCAGAAGAACGAGCCTAAGCAAACATCTTTGTAGATAGATGAAAGCATCTCTCTCTTCACAATGAACAAATACACTGGGCATTGGTTTAAGATCTAGCTATTTTTTTCTGCCTTAAATGTACTTGGAATTCCAATTCAGTTTTTAAAGTTTTATTTATAAAAAAAACTCTTTACTGTCTTCTCCCTTAAACCAGTCTCACTGTTGTTGATTACCTTCCTCAATGGGAGAATCTCTGGGCTCTTGGGCTGCTTGGTCACCGGGACTCTTCAAATGCTACCCTGTTGGAGGGAAAGAGAATTCTGGGCTGAACTTGACAGTCATGGTAGTATAGATTTTAGAAATAAATCTAGAGGAACAGTATCAAAGGTGTTTTCCTAGATAATGATAAGATTTTTTCTCAGAAACAGGCAGGAATAAAGGCAGTAAATGATATTTGTGGCGGCACGGCAGGTGTTTGTGTTTAGGGCACATGATACAAGGAGTGAGCCACAAAGGAGGAGACGTTGTAGACACGGCCCAAGGCAATAGCATTACCTGTGAGCCACAGCAACACACTCGAGGTGAGAAGAAGATTTCTCCCCACAAATCTTAGGAATACAAGGAAAATGTTGGTTCTGCTGAACCCTGAATCCATATGGTAGCTCTGCTGCTAGGGGTTGAGGAAGAGAAGTGGAGTGTGAGGTGCATGTGGGACAGCGTTCATTTGGCTTGCTTTTTATGAATTCAGTTTTTTTCAAAGTTGGATGGAAGACTTAGGAGGCCTTTTGGAAGAGAAAAATAATTTTCGATCAAATTATTCATCTTTCCCTTCCATAATCTGCACCTACTTCTCCAAATATCCATTTATGTCACTATGCTGGTCAACTCAGAGTTAGAACCTTTAAGTGCTAATGTCATATAAAAAGCTGACATTGGAAGGCCCTTCTGTTCCAGCTCCTTTCATTCATTCAATAAATATTTACTAAAGACCTATGAAATCTCAGGCATTACACTTGGGCAACTGTGTAGATGTGAAAAATCGATCACACAAACACCTACATACATTCAATGATACATGAAAAAAACACACTAGGATAATATGTAAATGAGGTTTCAGGAAAGGATTCACTAAGGAAGTGGTATACAAACAACATGCTGAGGATAAATAGGAGCTGGCTAAATCAAAATGGCTCAGGATATAATTAAAAAACAGTGAAGGATGGTATCGTGAAAGTCAGAACCTTAAAATATAGTACAGGAATGTCCTCTTTGCATTTTTACCCAGTGAAGTGTGGACAAGAAACAAGCCAGAAAAATACCCCTATAAAACTGTGTTTCGGCACTCATTGGAGTCTAAGATCTTTCTCCTGCCTTACAAAACCAAAATTATAATTTTGACCTAGGAACCACTGACCTACTGACTGGAAAACCTTATTTGTCTGTTGAAAATGAAAAGAGAAGTCCAAAGACAATTCTAAGCACTATTTCTGCTAAATATTAGATTTGAAATGCCTTTATTTTTCTTGAATAAAAAGATGAATGGACAGGAAAATAAAAGGAGGAAAATAATTAGTGGGGTGTATTCCTCTAGCTTCCTATAACAAATGTTTGCACAGGATTTCAAAGAGAAGAAAAATCAGGGCTTGGGTGAAGTGGGGTGACTAGGACCCAGGATCCTACATACCTACCTCCTCCCTCTGATACAGGACTATTGTTTTCCCTCCTTTCCATTCACTGGGTTCTCCCCTCTGGGGTCACCTAAAGGGAAAGGCCAGAGAACACACACTGGGCTTACAGAGGAAGAGCTTCTTTCTGGAAAACTGCTGGTGGTTGTGGGTATTTAAAACCAAGAGAAGTCAGCAGAGCTGATATTAAGAGAGACATTGTTGTATTTCATGGAAAATGGTCAGTCAATTCACAAGGTAGAGCTAAATTTTTGGAAGTATATTGATATAAGTTTTTTTTTTTTTTGCACCTCTGCTCAGTATATTTATTTTTTGTATTTACTTCTATTGGCTTTTTATGTGGCACTGGACTTAATGCCAAGCAGTCCCACAGGGGAAAGGTGCTTCAGCATATTTTAGATCGTCTTCCTTTGAGGTACTATTCATTTGGGGACTCACATCAAACTATTGGAGGCCAGGAAAATCTAGATGTAACAAAAGGTAAGTACTGAGACTTTTACCAGGAGGCCATTATCAGGACTTCTAGGAACTCACGGCTGGTCGGTGGCAAAAAATTATTTTGGGTGTCCCCATATGTGCAAGATGGGTACATGTACAAAGTGGATAAGGTATAGACGGGAGTGAGTGTAACATAAAGCCTGAGGAACTAGAGAATCTGAGAATGAGAGCAGTGGAAGGTCTTGACCGTGTTTCTCAGGACTTCAGACTTCCCATATTGCCTTGAAACAGAGACACAGCCCTTACCTCATATGGGAACGTGCATAGCTTCCAGATAAAGAAGTTCAAGAAGGCCAAGAAAGAAGAGTTGGTTCTTCTGTCAGGGATGAACATAGGTGTGTGTATGGCTGCCTCTGGGATCAGAGGTCAAAGTCTCCTCCAGTCACTGGCACTGCAAGTCCTCTCTGGAAGTAGAGATAGATGCAGACAGGCAGCTGAGAACCTAGAGTAGGATCCTGCAGAAGTGAGGGGCTGAATCTCCTCCAAAGTTCTCTCATCCACTATCCGTGTGAGAAAGTCCTCACTGCTTTGGAATGACTCTGGCTGAGCTCTGGAGTCCAGGTCCTCAGATTTCACACATTCCCCTCATGCTGTGTTTCATGATAAAAGAGGAGCACAGCAGGAATGTGGGAAAAGAGGTATAAGAAGAACTGCTTAAAAGAGATCCGCCAATGCCCAGCCTTCCTGTCTCTGTGCCAACAGTGAGCCCTGTCCTGGGGGAGGGTTCATAGTCTCACCCTCTCAGCTGACATGACCTCCCCTGAAAATATTGCTCCAGCAAATGGGATTTTAATGAATCCCCTTGGGCATGTCTCCTGGCCTGCCATTTCTTCAAACTTTACCACCAAATGAGCTCTGAACCTTGAGGCCTTGTTCTGCCCCCTACGGACTCGCTGTATCTCACGCCTCATTGGAGTCTAAGATGTTTCTCCTGCCTCGGAAAACCAAAACTATAATTTTACCCTAGAAATCACTGACTGGAAACCCAGTCAGAGGTTGTTTCTGACCAAATAGACAGTGTCAGTAACTGATCTGAGAAGCAACACCTCCCTGTCCAGCCCTCTGTCCAAGTATAGAGTATGTTTCATGGGTTCTATAGACCCTGCCACTTACATGTCCATCTTTGTGCCACTAGCCTCGGCTATTACCAGCTAAAGGGAGTTAACTATGCTTTTGTTAGTATCAAGTCTTCCTTCATTGAGCTTTAATGAGGATCCAACACTAATTTATTTTTCAGTTCTTTGTTTTTCCTTTCTATTCCCTCTTGTGTGTGCACATTTGTGCACGGGCCTACATACTCTGTGATCAGTCAGCCGAGCTGCTCAGAGTTTTGGGCTGGTGACACAGCACCTGCTTCCACTCACCGCTGCTTTTAGTTCAGGCTTTCCCATCTTTCACCCAATTCTTTGCTTAATCTTCCTCTTTCTTTAGTATCTCTTTAATCACTCATTTTACCAGGAAATGCTGAAAATTGCTGCTGGAGTTAACACCTCTTTTATCTTTGAACTTAAACAAATTGAAAATAAGTTTCCACTTTCTGTTTATATAAAAAATATAATCAAAATTATTTCAGAAGTGCAACAGAAGAACTAATATAAAAATCTTTTTATTTTTTAGTTATAAAAGAAATGCACTGAAAAGAAGGTTTTAAACATGTAAAATATAAGAGCAGCATTATTCACAATGCAATAAAAACTGGAAGCAGCCTTTCTGCCCATCAACAGTGGAATAGATAAATGTGCACCAAAGAGTTACTATGTAGCAATCAAAACAAAGGAACCAGGGCATACGGCAAAAGAAGCAACTGAGGAAATTAACATTAAGGGAAAAAAGAGAGACCTTAGGATTATATATCATGGTACTTCTTTTACAGAGTTAGTAACTTAAGTGAAAATAAACTTTCTAAAAATATGTGCACATTCAATAAAACCACATACAAATGAAGAAGAAGAATGATGGATACAAAATTTGGGTTAATAGTTATAGTGAAGGGAGGCAGAGAGCTGGACTGTTGATGACTGTTGTCGAGTCCAAATCTTCTACTACTTGCCACAAGACAGCCAATAAGTGGAGAGACAAGGTGTTGGGGCAAGGAAGACAACCTTATTTCAGAAAGCTAGCAAACTGAGAAGATGGTGGACTAACATCCTAAAGAACTATCTAATGTTGATTAATTTTAAGCTCCTTTTATGTTATAGGGAGGGGGAACAGGGATGGGGCTAAGGCCAGGAGGTGACTGGTGACCACAGATGTCTGGGCATCAGCAAGGGTCTGAGAAGGTGGCAAAACTTCTTTGTTTATGGTCAACTACTTGTCAAGTCCACCTTGTTTCTATAAATCTTTAATCATTGCTATTTACATGCATACTTCCTTATCTCCTTGAGGGTCTGTTTCAAAAGTGAGAGAGTCATTAGTTCTAAAGTATAATCCAAACTCTTTTTGTGATAGCTTGGTCCACATGTAGGAATGAGCAGAGGCAGTCAGCTTGTGAGGTCAGAAGTATGATGGAGTCAGTGACATTAGATTTCTCTCACAGTTACATGACCTTATGGGAAGGTGAGGATATTATCAAGGTCCTAGCTTGCATTCTGGGAGCTGAGTTTATGGTAATAATCAATTAGTCCCTACATACCTGACATTCAACCTTTCTTTCTATTTCATGGGTAAAAGTAAAGATCACAGATGATTAAGTTTCTCAGATGAAAACTTTCTTACCCCTTTTCATTGTCTTATATAGGAACTGTTTTTACTCCTTGGCCTTTTGTTTCAGAGGAGTAAGTTCTCCTTCTCCACGTTAGAGTTGGCTTCTCCAATTATTACTGAGATTCCTCCTTTCTCATCTTCATTCCCTACTCTCTCTTCCTCTACTCTTTCATTTATATCTTCTTCTTTTATCCCAAGACCTCTCTCAATCCTTCGGTTTGGCCTCCAAAGATGATCAAGACTTCTCAGTTCAAAAAAATAATCTCTTGATTTTCCATTTCTTTCACGTTATTTCTCTAAATTGTTCTCATTTTTTAATAGGTTTTAAAAAAAATTTTAGTTGAAAAGTAAAAATTGTATGTATTTGTGTACCACATGATGTTTTGAAATAGGTATACATTTTAGAATGGATAAATTGAGCTAATTAACATTGACATTGCCTCACATATTTATCTTTTTTGTGGGGTGAGAACACTAAAATATACTGTCAGCAATTTCCAAGAATATAATACATGGCTACTAACTGTAGTTACTATGTTGTACAATAGATCTCTTAAACTTACTCTTCCTGTATATCTGAAACTTTGTATCCTGTGCCCAACATCTTCCCAATGTCCTGCACCTCTACTGTCCCCTAGTAACCACCATTGTACTATCTGCTGTTGTGAGTTCAACTCTCTTAGATTCCACATATGAAGAGAACATGTAGTATCTTTCTTTCTGAGTTTGGCTTACTTCACTTGACATAATATCCATGAAGTTCATCTATGTTGTCACAAATTAAAGCATTTCATTTTTTTTTCAGATTTCTATGTGAAAAGGTTTGTTTTATAAATTATGGATTCAATTTCTACAGCTGTTCAAATTTATCTTTGATTTTATGTTCAAATGTTTTTTTTTTTATTATACTTTAAGTTCTAGGGTACATGTGCACAACGTGCAGGTTTGTTACATATGTATACATGTGCCATGTTGGTGTGCTGTACCCATTAACTCGTCATTTACATTAGGTATATCTCCTAATGCTATCCCTCTCCCCTACCCCCTCCCCACAATAGGACCCAGTGTGTGATGCTCCCCTTCCTGTGTCCAAGTGATCTCATTGTTCAATTCCCACCTATGAGTGAGAACATGCGGTATTTGGTTTTCTATTCTTGCTATAGTTTGCTGAGAATGATGGTTTTCAGCTGTATCTGTGTCCCTATAAAGGACAAGAACTCATCCTTTTTTATGGCTGCATAGTATTCCATGGTGTGTATGTGCCACATTTTCTTAATCCAATCTGTCACTGATGGACATTTGGATTGATTCCAAGTCTTTACTATTGTGAATAGTGCCGAAATAAACATATGTGTGCATGTGTCTTTAGAGCAGCACGACTTATAATCCTTTTGGTATGTATTCAGTAATAGAATGGCTGGGTCGAATGCTATTTCTAGTTCTAGATGCCTGAGGAATCGCCACACTGTTTTCCACAATGGTTGAACTAGTTTACAGTCCCACCAACAGTGTAAAAGTGTTCCTATTTCTCCACATCCTCTCCAGCACCTGTTGTTTCCTGATTTGTTAATGATTACCATTCTAACTGGCATGAGATGGTATCTCATTGTGGTTTTGATTTGCATTTCTCTGATAGTGAGAGATGATGAGCATTTTTTCATGTGTCTGTTGGCTGTCTGAATGTCTTCTTTTGAGAAATGTCTGTTCATATCCTTTGCCCACCTTTTGATGGGGTTGTTTGTATTTTTCTTGTAAATTTGATTGAGTTCTTTATAGGTTCTGGATATTAACCCCCCTTTATCAGATGAGTAGATTGCAAAAATTTTCTCCCATTCTGTAGGTTGCCTGTCCACTCTGATGGTAGTTTCTTTTGCTGTGCAGAAGCTCTTTAGTTTAATTAGATCCCATTTGTCAATTTTGGCTTTTGTTGCTGTTGCTTTTGGTGTTTTAGACATGAAGTCCTTGCCCACGCCTATGTCCTGAATGGTATTACCTAGGTTTTGTTCTAGGGTATTTATGGTTTTAGGTCTAACATTTAAGTCTCTAATCCATCTTGAATTAATTTTCGTATAAGGAGTAAGGAAAGGATCCAGTTTCAGCTTTCTACTTATGGCTAGCCGATTTTTCCAGCACTATTTATTAAATAGGGAATCCTTTCCCCGTTTCTTGTTTTTGTCAGGTTTGTCAAAGATCAGATGGCTGTAGATGTGTGGTATTATTTCTGAGGGCTCTCTTCTGTTCCATTGGTCTATATCTCTATTTTTGTACCAGTACCATGCTGTTTTGGTTTCTGTACCCTTGTAGTATAGTTTGAAGTCAGGTAGCGTGATGCCTCCAGCTTTGTTCTTTTGGCTTAGGATTGTCTTGGCAATGCAGGGTCTTTTTTGGTTCCATATGAACTTTAAAGCAGTTTTTTCCAATTCTGTGAAGAAAGTCATTGGTAGTTTAATGGGGATGGCTTTGAATCTATAAATTACCTTGGGCAGTATGGCCATTTTCATGATATTGATTCTTCCTATCCATGAGCATGGTATGTTCTTCCAATTTTTTTGTGTCCTCTTTTATTTCACCGAGTAGTGGTTTGTAGTTCTCTTTGAAGAGTTACTTTACATCCCTTGTAATTTGGATTCCTAGGTATTTTATTCTCTTTGAAGCTGTTGTGAATGGGAGTTCATTCATGATTTGGCTCTCTGTTTGCCTGTTACTGTGATTAGATTGCTTGTGTTTTTTGCACATTGATTTTGCATCCTGAGACTTTGCTGAAGTTGCTTATGAGCTTAAGGAGTTTTTTGGTTGAGATGATGAGGTTTTCTAAATATACAATCATGTCATCTGTAAACAGGGACAATTTGACTTCTTCTTTTCCTAACCGAATACCCTTTATTTCTTTCTCTTGCCTGATTACCCTAGCCAGAACTTCCAACACTATGTTGAATAGGAGTGGTGAGAGAGGGCATCCCTGTCTTGTGCCAGTTTTCAAAGGGAATGCTTCCAATTTTTGCCCATTCAGTATGATATTGGCTGTGGGTTTGTCATAAATAGCTCTGATTATTTTGAGATACATTCCATCAATACCGAATTTATTGGGAGTTTTTATCATGAAGGTCTTTTGAATTTTGTCAAAGGCCTTTTCTGCATCTATTGAGATAATCATGTGGTTTTTGTCTTTAGTTCTGTTTATATGCTGGATTACATTTATTGATTTGCATATGTTGAACCAGCCTTGCATCCCAGGGATGAAGCCAAGTTGATCATGGTGGATAAGCTTTTTGATGTGCTGCTGGATCCGGTTTGCCAGTATTTTATTGAGGATTTTTTCATCGATGTTCATCAGGGATATTAGTCTAAAATTCTCTTTTTTTGTTGTATCTCTGTTAGGCTTTGGTATCAGGATGCTGTTGGCCTTGTAAAATGAGTTAGGGAGAATTCCCTCTTTTTCTTTTGATTGGAATAGTTTCAGAAGGAATGGTACCAACTCCTCCTTGAAACTTTGGTAGAATTCGGTTGTGAATCTGTCTGGTCCTGGACTTTTTTTGTTTGGTAGGCTATTCATTATTGCCTCAATTTCAGAGCCTCCTATTGGTCTATTCAGGAATTCAGCTTCATCCTGGTTTAGTCTTTGGAGAGTGTAAATGTCCAGGAAATTATCCTTTTCTTCTAGGTTTTCTAGTTTATTTGTGTAGAGGTGTTTATAGTATTCTCTGATGGTAGTTTGTATTTCTGTGGGGTCGGTGGTGATATCCTCTTTATCATTTTTTACTGCATCTATTTGATTCTTCTCTCTTTTCTTCTTTATTAGTCTTGCGAGTGGTCCATCAATTTTGTTGATCTTTTCCGAAACCAGCTCCTGGATTCATTGATTTTTTGGAGGATTTTTTGTGTCTCTATCTTCTTCAGTTCTGCTCTGATCTTAGTTATTTCTTGCCTTCTGCTAACTTTTGAATGTGTTTGCTCTTGCTTCTCTAGGTCTTTTAATTGTGATGTTAGAGTGTCAATTTTAGATCTTTCCTGCTTTCTCTTGTGGGCATTTAGTGCTATAAATTTCCCTCTACACACTGCTTTAAATGTGTCTCAGAGATTCTAGTGTGTTGTATCTTTGTTCTCATTGGTTTCAAAGAACATCTTTATTTCTGCCTTCATTTCTTTATGTACCCAGTAGTCATTCAGGAGCAGGTTTTTCAGTTTCCATGTAGTTGAGCGGTTTTGATTGAGTTTCTTAGTCTTGAGTTCTAGTTTGATTGCACTGTGGTCTGAGAGACAATTTGTTATAGTTTCTGTTCTTTTGCATTTGCTGAGGAGTACTTTACTTCCAACTATGTGGTCAATTTTGGAATAAGTGTGATGTGGTGCTGAGAAGAATGTATATTCTGTTGATTTGGGGAGGAGAGTTCTGTAATTGTCTATTAGGTCCGCTTGGTGCAGAGTTCAGTTCAGTTCCTGGATATCCTTGTTAACTTTCTGTCTCGTTGATCTCTCTGATGTTGACAGTGTGGTGTTAATGTCTCCCGTTATTATTGTATGGGAGTCTAAGTCTCTTTGTAAGTCTGTAAGGATTGTTTTATGAATCTGGGTGCTCCTGTATTAGGCGCATATATATTTAGGATAGTTAGCTCTTGCTGATGAATTGATCCCTTTACCATTATGTAATGGCCTTCTTTGTCTCTTTTGATCTTTGATGGTTTAAAGTCTGTTTTATCAGAGACTAGGATTGCAACCCCTGGTTTTTTTTGTTTTCCATTTGCTTGGTAGATCTTCCTCCATCCCTTTATTTTGAGCCTATGTGTATCTCTGCGTGTGAGATGGGTCTCCTGAATACAGCAAACTGATGGGTCTTGACTCTTTATCCAATTTGCCAGTCTGTGTCTTTTAATTGGACCGTTTAGTCCATTTACATTTAAGGTTAATATTGTTATATGTGAACTTGATCCTGTCATTATGATATTAGCTGGTCATTTTGCTCACTGGTTGATGCAGTTTCTTCCTAGCATTGATGGCTTTACCTTTTGACATATTTTTGCAATGGCTGGTACCTGTTGTTCCTTTCCATGTTTAGTGCTTCCTTCAGGATGTCTTGTAGGGCAGGCCTGGTGGTGACAAAATCTCTAAGCATTTGCTTGTCTGTAAAGGATTTTATTTCTCCTTCACTTATGAAACTTAGTTTGGCTGGATATGAAATTCTGGGTTGAAAATTCTTTTCTTTAAGAATGTTGAATATTGACCCCCACTCTCTTCTGGCTTGGAGCGTTTCTGCCAAGAGATCTGCTGTTAGTCTGATGGGCTTCCCTTTGTGGGTAACCCGACCTTTCTCTCTGGCTGCCCTTAACATTTTTTCCTTCATCTCAACTTTGGTGAATCTGACAATTATGTGTCTTGGAGTTGCTCTTCTCGAGTAGTATCGTGGTGGCATTCTCTGTATTTCCTGGATTTGAATGTTGGCCTGCCTTACTTGGTTGGGGAAATTCTCCTTGGTGATATCCTGAAGAGTGTTTTCCAACTTGGTTCCATTTTCCCCGTCACTTTCAGGCACACCAATCAGACATAAATTTGGTCTTTTCACATTATCCCATACTTCTTGGAGGCTTTGTTCATTTCTTTTTCCTCTTTTTTCTCCACACTTCTCTTCTTGCTTCATTTCATTCATTTGATCTTCAATCTCTGATATCTTTCTTCCAGTTGATCAAGTTGGTTACTGAAGCTTGTGCATTTGTCATGCAGTTCTCGTGTTATGGTTTTCATCTCTATCAGTTCTTTTAAAGTCTTCTCTGCATCGATTATTCTAGTTATCCATGCATCCAGTCTTTTTTCAAGTTTTTGTTTCTTTGCACTGGTTACGTAGTAACCTTTATCTCTAAGAAGTTTGATCGACTGAAGCCTTTTTCTCTCAACTCATCAAAGTCATTCTCTGTCCAGCTTTGTTTCGTTGCTGGTGATGAGCTGTGTTCCTTTGGAGGGGGATATGTGCTCTGATTTTTTAAATTTCCAGCTTTTCTGCACTGCTTTTTCCCCATCTTTGTGGTTTTATCTGCCTTTGATCTTCGATGATGGTGATGTACTGATGGGGTTTTGGTGTGGGTGTCCTCTCTGCTTGTTAGTTTTCCTTCTAACAGTCTGGACCCTCAGTTGTAGGTCTGTTGGAGATTGCTCAAGGTCCACTCCAGACCCTGTTTGCTTGGGTATCAGCAGCAGAGGCTGCAGAAGATAGAATATTGCTGAACAGGAAGTGTTGCTGTCTGACTGTTGCTATGGAAACTTCATCTCAGGGGTGTACCACACTGTGTGAGGTATGAGGTGTAAGTCTGCACCTAGTGGGGGATATCCCCCACTTAGGCTACTCAGGGTCAGGGACCCACTTGATCAGGCAGTTTGTCTGTTCTCAGATCTTAACCTCCATGCTAGGAGATCCACTGCTCTCTTCAAATCTGTCAGACAGGGGCATTTACCTCTGCTGAGGTTTCTGCTGCTTTTTGTTTAGCTATGCCCTGTCCCCAGAGGAGGAGTCTACCGAGGTAGGCCGGCCTCCTTGAGCTGAGGTAGGTTCCACCCAGTTTGAGCTTCCCCTTTGTTTACCTACTTAACCCTCAGCAATGGCGGGCGTCCCTCCCCCAGCCTCGCTGCCACCTTGCAATTAGATCTTCAACTGCTGTGCTAGCAATGAGGGAGGCTCCATGCGCGTGGGACCCTCCGGGCCAGGTGTGGGGTTTAATTCCCTGGAGTGCTGTTTGCTAAGATCCTTGGTAAAGTGCAGTATTAGAGTTGGAGTTACCCGGTTTTCTAGGTGTTGTGTGTCTCAGTTTCCCTTGGCTAGGAAAAGGGATTCCCTTCCCCCTTGCACTTCCCAGGTGAGGTGATGCCTTGCCCTGCTTCAGCTTTTGCTGGTCAGGCTGCAGTAGCTGACCAGCACCAATTGTCCGGCACTCCCCAGTGAGATGAACCTGGTACCTCAGTTGAAAATGCAGAAATCACCCGTCTTCTGTGTCACTCACACTGGGAGCTGGAGGCTGGAGCTGTTCCTATTCAGCCATCTTGGGTATGCCCCAGCATTTCGTTTTTTTAAAGCTGAATGGCATGCCATTGTGTGCATGTGTATGTATATGTACACACACACACACACACACTCCACATTTTCTTTATGCACTCATCAGCTGATGGACACTTAGGTTGATTTCAAAACTTGCCTATTGAGAATAGAAATGCTACAAACACGAGAGTGTAGATATCTCTTCCACATCCTGATTTCATATCCTTTGGGTATATTCCCAGTAGTGGGATTGCTGGTTCATATGGTAGTTCTATTCTTATTTTGTTGAGAAACCTCCATACTGCTTTCCCTAATGTCTATACCAATTTACATTCTTACCCACATCATTCAAGTGTGCTCTTTTCTCCATGTTTTTGCCAACACTTTTTGTCTTTTGTCCTTTTGATGATTGCCATTCTAACAGATGGGAAATGATATCTCATTGTGGCTTTGATTTGCATTTTCCTGATGATTAGTAATGTTGAATATTTTTCATATATCTGTTGGCCATTTTTACATCCTCTGTTGACAAATGTCTGTGAGTTTCTTTGCTCATTCTTTAAGCAGACTATTTTCTTATTATTGAGTTGAGTCCCTTATATATTTTGGTTTAAATCTCTTATCAAATGTATGGTTTGCAAATATATTCTCTCATTCCTTTCATATTTCAATCACTTTCATAATTGTCTCCTTTGCTGTGCAGAAGCATTTTAGCTTGATGTAGTCCCATTTGCCTATTTTTGCCTTTGTTTTTGGGGTCATATTCAAAGAATCTTTGCCCAGACCAATGTCATGGATCTTTTCCCTATATTTCATTCTAGTAGTTTTGCAGTTTCAGGTCTTACATTAAAGTCTTTAACCCATTTGAAGTTGATTTTTTTATATGGTATAAGATAGGGTCTAATTTCATTCTTCTGCATGTGGATATCTAGGTTTTCTAACACTCCTTATGGAAAAAACTGCTCTTTCCTCATTATAATTTCCTGGCACTTTTGTCAAAAATCAATTGACCAAAGTTGTATGGATTGATTTATAGGTCTTTATTCCATTTCATTCTATTGGTGTGTGTGTGTGTGTATGTTTTTATGTTATCATGCTGTTTTGATTATAATAGTTTTTTTTTTTAATTATACTTTAAGTTCTAGGGTACATGTGCAAAACGTGCAAGTTGTTACATAGGTATAAATGTGCCATGTTGGTTTGCTGTACCCATCAACTCATCATTTACACAAGGTATTACTCCTAATGTTATCCATCTCCCAGCCCCCCATTCCATGACAGGCCCCGGTGTGTGATGTTCCTCTCCCTGTGTCTAAGTGTTCTCATTGTTCAATTCCCACCTATGAGTGAGAATATGCAGTGTTTGGTTTTCTGTCCTTATGATAGTTTGCTGAGAATGATGATTTCCAGCTTCATCCATGTACCTGCAAAGGACATGAACTTATCCTTTTTTATGGCTGCATAGTATTCCGTGGTGTATATGTGCCACATTTTCTTCATCCAGTCTATCACTGATGGACATTTGGGTTGGTTCCAAGTCTTTGCTATTGTGAATAGTGCCACAATAAACATATATGTGCATGTGTCTTTATAGTAGCATGATTTATAATCCTTTGGGTATATACCCAGTAATGGGATCGCTGGGTCAAATAGTATTTCTATTTCTAGATCCTTAAGGACTCACCACACTGTCTTCCACAATGGTTGAACTAATTTACACTCGCACCAACATTTATTTCTCCACATTCTCTCTAGCACCTTTGGATTCCTGACCTTTTAATATTCCTCATTCTAACTGGCATGAGATGGTATCACATTGTGGTTTTGATTTGTGTTTCTCTAATGACCAGTGATGATGAGCATTTTTTGATGTGTCTGTTGGCTGCATATATGTCTTCTTTGGAGACATATCTGTTCATATCATTTGCCCCCTTTTTGATGGGATTGTTTGTTTTTTTCTTGTAAGTTTGTTTAAGTTCTTTGTAGATTCTGGATATTAATCCTTTGTCAGATGGATAGATTGCAAAATTTTCCTCCCGTTCTGTAGGTTGCCTGTTCATTCTGATGGTAGTTTCTTTTGCTGTACAGAAGCTCTTTAGTTTAATTAGATCCCATTAGTCAATATTGGCTTTTGTTTTCATTGCTTTTGGTGTTTTAGTCATGAAGTCTTTGCCCATGCCTGTGTCATGAATGGTATTGCCTAGGTTTTGTTCTAGGGTTTTTATGGTTTTAGGTCTCACATTTAAGTCTTTAATCCATCTTGAATTAATTTTTGTATAAGGTGTAAAGAAGGGACGCAATTTCAGCTTTCTACATATGGCTAGCCAGTTTTCCCCGCACCATTTATTAAACAGGGAATCCTTTCTCCATTTCTTGTTTTTGTCAGGTTTGTCAAAGATCAGATGTTTGCAGGGGTTGTGTTATTTCTGAGGCCTCTGTTCTGTTCCATTTGTCTATATTTCTGTTTTTGTACCAGTACCATGCTCTTTTAGTTACTGAAGCCTGGTAGTATTGTTTAAAGTAAGGTAGTGTGATGCCTCTATCTTTGTTCTTTTTGCTTAGGATTGTCTTGGCTATGTGGTCTGTTTTTGGTTCCATATGAACTTTAGAGTGGTTTTTTCCAATTCTGTAAAGAAAGTCATTGATAGCTTGATGAGGATGCCACTGAATCTATAAATTACCTTGGGCAGTATGGCCATTTTAATGATTTTGATTCTTCTTATCCGTGAGCATGGTATATTCTTCCATTTGCTTGTGTCCTTTTTTATTTCACAGAGCAGTGGTTTGTAGTTCTCCTTGAAGAGGTCCTTTACATCCCTTGTAAGTTGGATTCCTAGGTATTTTATTCTCTTTGAAGCTATTGTGAATGGGAGTTCATTCCTGATTTGGCTCTCTGTTTGTCTGTTACTGGTGTATAAGAATGCTTGTGATTTTTGCACATTGATTTTGTATCCTGAGACTTTGCCGAAGTTTCTTATCAGCTTAAGGAGATTTTGGGTTGAGATGATGGGGTTTTCTAAATAGACAATCATGTCATCTGCAAACAGGGACAATTTGACTTCTTCTTTTCCTAATTGAATATCCTTTATTTCTTTCTCTTGCCTGATTTGCCCTAGCCAGAACTTCCAACACTATGTTTAATAGGAGTGGTGAGAGAGGGCATCCCTGTCTTGTGCCAGTTTTCAAAGGGGATGCTTCCAGTTTTTGCCCATTCAGTATGATATTGGCTGTGGGTTTGTCATAAATAGCTCTGATTATTTTGAGATACATTCCATCAATACCGAATTTATTGAGAGTTTTTATCATGAAGGTCTTTTGAATTTTGTCAAAGGCCTTTTCTGCATCTATTGAGATAATCATGTGGTTTTTGTCTTTGGTTCTGTTTATATGCTGGATTACATTTATTGATTTGCGAATGTTGAACCAGCCTTGCATCCCAGGGATGAAGCCCACTTGATCATGGTGGATAAGCTTTTTGATGTGCTGCTGGATTCGTTTTGCCAGTATTTTATTGAGGATTTTTGCATCGATGTTCATCAGGGATGTTTGTCTAAAATTCTCTTTTTTTGTTGTGTCTCTGTCAGGCTTTGGTATCAGGATAATGCTGGCCTCATAAAATGGGTTAAGGACGACTCTCTCTTTTTCTATTGATTGGAATAGTAGGAGCTTGGTACCAGCTCCTCTTTGCATCTCTGGTATAATTCGGCTGTGAATCTGTCTGGTCCTGGACTTTTTTTGTTTGGTAAGCTATTCATTATTGCCTCAATTTCACAGCCTGTTTTTGGTCTATTCAGTGATTCAACTTCTTCCTGATTTAGTCCTGGGAGGGTGTATGTGTCCACAAATTTATCCATTTCCTCTAGATTTCCTAGTTTATTTGTGTAGAGGTGTTTATGGTATTCTCTGATGGTAGTTTGTATTTCTGTGGGATCGGTGGTGATATCCCCTTTATCATTTTTTATTGCATCTATTTGATTCTTCTGTTTTTTCTTCTTTATTAGTCTTGCTAGCAGTCTATCAATTTTGCTGATCTTTTCGAAAAACCAGCTCCTGGATTCATTGATTTTTTGGAGTGTTTTTGTGTCTCTATCTCCTTCAGTTCTTCTCTGATCTTAGTTATTTCTTGCCTTCTGGTAGCTTTTGAATTTGTTTCCTCTTGCTTCCCTAGTTCTTTTAGTTGTGATGTTAGGGTTTCAATTTTAGCTCTTTCCTGCTTTCTCATGTGGGCATTTAGTGCTACAAATTTCCCTCTACACACTGCTTTAAATGTGTCCCAGAGATTCTGGTACATTGTGTCTTTGTTCTCATTGGTTTCAAAGAACATCTTTATTTCTGCCTTCATTTCGTTATGTACCCAGTAGTCATTCAGGAGCAGGTTGTTCAGTTTCCTTGTGGTTAAGCAGTTTAGAGTGTGTTGTTTCTTAATCCTGAGTTTTAATTTGATTGCACTGTGGCCTGAGAGACAGTTTTTTGTGATTTCTGTTCTTTTACATTTGCTGAGGAGTGCTTTACTTCCAATTATGTGGTGAATTTTAGAATAAGTGTGATGTGGTTCTGAGTAAAATGTGTATTCTGTTAGTTTGGGGTGGAGAGTTCTGTAGATGTGTATTAGGTCCACTTGGTGCAGAGCTGAGTTCAAGTCCTGGATATCCTTGTTAACTTTCTGTCTTGTTGATCTGTCTAATATTGACAGTAGGGTGTTAAGGTCTCCTGTTATTATTTTCTGGGAATATAAGTCTCTTTGTAGGTCTCTAAGGAGTTGCTTTATGAATCTGGGTGCTCCTGTATTGGGTGCATATATATTTTGGATAGTTATCTCTTCTTGTTGAATTGATCCCTTCACCATGACATAATGGCCTTCTTTGTGTCTTTTCATCTTTTTTGGTTTTTAAAGTCTGTTTTATCAGAGACTAGGATTGCAACCCCTGCTTTTTTATTGCTTTGCATTTGCTTGGTGGATCTTGCTCCATTCCTTTAATTTGAGCCTATGTGTGTCTCCGCACACGAGATGGGTCTCCTGAATTCAGCACACTGATGTGTCTTGACTCTTTATCCAATCTCCAGTCTGTGTCTTTTAATGGGGGCATTTGGCGCATTTACACTTGAGGTTAATATTGTTATGTGTGAATTTGATCCTGTCATTATGATGTTAGCTAGTTATTTTTTCCATTAAGTGATGCAGTTTCTTTATAGCATTGACGGTCTTTACCATTTTGCACGTTTTTGCAATGGCTGATACCAATTTTTCTTTTCCATGTTTAGTGCTTCCTTCAGGGGCTCTTGTAAGGCAGGCATGGCGGTGACAAAATCTCTCAGCATTTGCTTGTCTGTAAAGGATTTTATTTCTCCTTCACTTATGAAGCTTAGTTTTGCTGGATATGAAATTCTGGGGTGAAAATTCTTTTCTTTAAGAATGTTGATTATTGGCCCCCACTCTCTTCTGGCTTGTAGAGTTTCTGCTGAGAGATCCACTGTTAATCTGATGGGCTTCCCTTTGTGGGTAACCCGACCTTTCTCTCTGGCTGCACTTAACATTTTTTCCTTCATTTCAACCTTGGTGAATCTGACAATTATGTGTCTTTGGGCTGCTCTTCTTGAGGAGTATCTTTGTGGTATTCTCTGTATTTCCTGAATATGAATGTTGGCCTGCCTTGCTAGGTTGGGGAAGTTCTCCTGGATAATATCCTGCAGAGTGTTTTCTAACTTGGTTCCATTGTCCCTGTCATTTTAAGGAACACCAATCAAATGTAGATTTGGTCTTTTCACATAGTCCCACATTCCTTGGAGGTTTTGTTCATTTCTTTTTACTCTTTTTTCATTAACCTTGTCTTCTTGCTTTATTTTATTAATTTGATGTTCAGTCACTGATATCCTTTCTTCCAGTTGATGGAATCAGTTATTGAAACTTGTGCATATGTCATGAAGTTCTCATGCCATGGTTTTCAGCTCCATCTGGTCATTTTAGGTCTTCTCTACATAGTTTATTCTAGTTATTCATTTGTCTAACTTTTTTCAGGGTTTTTAGCTTCCTTGCGATGTGTTAGAACATGCTCCTATGATATATGATAACATGAGCTATCAGAGAAATTTGTTATTACTGAACTCTGAAGCCTACTTCTGTTAGCTTGTCAAAGTCATTCTTTGTCCAGCTTTGTTCCATTGCTGGCAAGGAGCTGCTATCCTTTGAAGGAGAAGAGGCCCTCTGGTTTTGGAATATTCCTATTTTCTACTCTGGTTTCTCCCCATCTTTGTGGTTTTATCTACCTTTGGTCTTTGATGTTGGTGACCTACTCATGGGGTTTTCGTGTGGATTTACTTTTTGTTGCTGTTGATGCTATTCTTTTCTGTTTGTTAGTTTTCCTTGTAAAAGTCATGTCCCTCAGCTGCAGGTCTGTTGGAGTTTACTGGAGGTCCACTTCAGACCCTGTTTACCTGGGTATCATCAGCGGAGGCTGCAGAATAGCAAATATTGCAGAACAGCAAATGTTGTTGCCTGATCCTTCCTCTGGAAGGTTCGTCCCAGAGGGGCACCCATCTGTAGGAGGTTTCTGTTGGCCTCAACTGGGAGGTGTCTCCCAGTTAGGTTACATGGGGGTCAGGGGACCACTTGAAGAGGCAGTCTCTGCATTATCAGAGCTCAAATGCCATGCTGGGAGTACCACTGTTGTCTTCAGAGCCGTCAGTCTGGGATGTTTAAGTCTGCTGACATTTCTGCTGCCCTTTGTTCAGCTATGCCCTGCCCACAGAAATGGAGTCTATAGAGGCAGTAGGCCTTGCTGAGCTGCGGTGGGCTCTGCCCAGTTCAAACATTCTGGCCACTTTTACCTACTCAAGTCTCAGCAATGGCAGATGCCCCTCCCCCAGCCAGGCTGTGATTCAATCTCAGACTGCTGCACTAGCAGTGAGCAAGGCTCCGTGGGTGTGGGCCCTGCCAAGCCAGTCATGGCAGATAATCTCCTGGTCTGCTGGTGCAGTGCAGTATTTGGGTGCAAGTGTCCCGTTTTTCCAAGTACAGTCTGTCATAGCTTCCTGTGGCTAGGGAAGGGAAATCCCCTGACCTCTTGTGCTTCCCAGGTGAAGTGATGCCCCACCCTGCTTCTGCTTGTCCCCCATGGGCTGCACTCAATTGTCCAACCAGTCCCAGTGAGATGAACCATGTACCTCAGTTGGAAATGCAGAAATCACACGTCTTCTGTGTTGATCACGCTGGGAGCTGCAGACTGGAACTGTTCCTATTTGGCCATCTTGGAAAGGACCCCCCTATTACTATAGTTTTGCAAGCATATTTTGAAATCACATAGTGTGATGCTTCTGGCTTTGTTCTTTTTGCTCAAGATTGCTTTGGTTAGTTGGGGCCATTTGTAGTTCCATATGAATTTTAGAATTGGTTTTTCTATTTCTGTGTAGAATATCATTGAAATTTATTTCATTTCTTTTCATATTTTTATTGTACTTTAAGTTCTGGGATACATGTGGAGAATATGCAGATTTATTACATAAGTATACACATGCCATGGTGGTTTGCTGCACTCATCAACCCTTCATCTACATTAGGTATTTCCCCTAATGCTATCCATCTCTTAGCGTCCCACCCCCCTGACAGGCCCTGGTGTGTGATGTTTCCCTCCTTGTGTCCATGTGTTCTCTTTGTTCAACTCCCACTTATGAGTGAGAACATGCAGTGTTTGGTTTTCTGTTCTTACGATAGTTTGCTGAGAATGATGGTTTCCAGCTCATCCATGTCCCTTCAAAGGACGTGAACTCATCCATTTTTATGGCTTCATAGTATTCCATGGTGTATATGTGCCACATTTTCTTTATCCAGTCTATCATTGATGGACATTTGGGTTGGTTGCAAGTGTTTGCTATTGAGAATAGTGCCACAATAAACATATGTGTGCATGTGTCTTTATAGTAGCATGATTTATAATCCTTTGGGTATATACCTGGTAATGGAATCGCTAGGTCAAATGGTATTTCTGGTTCTAGATGCTTGAGGAATCCCCACACTGTCTTCCACAATGGTTGAACTAGTTTACACTCCCACCCACAGTGTAAAAGCATTTCTGTTTCTCCACATCCTCTCCAGCATCTGTGATTTCCTGACTTTTTAATGATTGTCATTCTAGCTGGCATGATATGATATCTCACTGTGGTTTTGATTTGCATTTCTCTAATAACCAGTGATGGTGACCTTTCTTCCCTGTGTTTGTTGGCTGCATAAATGTCTTCTTTTGATAATTGTGTGTTCATATCCTTCACCCACTTTTTGTTTGGGTTGTTTTTTCTTGTAAATTTGTTTAAGTTCTTTGTAGATTCTGGATATTAGCCCTTTGTCAGATGGATAGATTGCAAACATTTTCTCCCATTCTGTAGGTTGCCTATTCACTCTGATGGTAGTTTCTTTTGCTGTGCAGAAGCTCTTTAGTTTAATTAGATAGCATTTGTCAATTTTGGCTTCTGTTGCCATTGCTTTTGGTGTTTTAGACATGAAGTCCTTGCCCATGCCTATGTCCTGAATGGTATTGCCTAGGTTTTCTTCTGGGGTTTTTATGGTTTGGCATCTGCATATGGCTAGCCAGTTTTCCCAACACCATTTATTAAATAGGGAATCCTTTCCCCATTTCTCATTTTTGTCAGGTTTGTCAATGATCAGATGGTTGTAGACATGTGGTGTTTTTTTCTGAAGCTGCTGCTCTGTTCTATTGGTCTATATCTCTGTTTTTGTACCAGTACCATGCTGTTTTGGTTACAGTAGCCTTATAGTATAGTTTGTTGTCTGGTAGCATGATGCCTCCAGCTTTGTTCTCTTTGCTTAGGATATTCTTGGCTATTTGGGCCCTTTTTTGTTTCTGTATGAAATTTACAGTAGTTTTTTTTTTTTTAATTTTGTGAAGAAAATCAATAGTAGTTTGATGGGGATGCACTGAATCTCTAAATTACTTTGGACATATGTGAGAAAGGTACTTTTTCTAGCATTCACCGAATTGCAGATAAGTGACAAGGAGTTCTCCAGTAGTGCTTTTCAATCTCTCATTGACAAACTTAATATTAATTCTTTCTTTCCTTATGGAGGGAGAGGTAAAAGAGTACTGTGACAGACAGCTTCAAAATATTCCTTTTCACCAGCCTCCAACTTTCTCCCTCTTTCATACGCCAAAAAGGTTGAAGTCTTAATGCTTGTAGTCATCTCTTGATCACCTCCATGTACATCATCCGTAGTGGTGTAGCATATAAGTTTAGAATGTGGAGGATGACAAATGGCCACATGCTTGTCATAGGCCATGAAGGTACATGGCAAATATTGTTTTATTTTAGATTTCAGGTAACATTTCTATTGTATGACACTAGTATAGATGCAATAATCTATACTGAACCTTTGGGAAATTGAGTCAAGAAGTATAATTTTAATATAATTACCATAATATATATATTTTTAAGTATTAGTCACATTTTAATGTGGACATATTCAATGTTTGTACAAGAACTCCCGAATCTTCTGAAAGCATTATCATCACACATGGGTGAATTTCAATTAACGATGGTGCCACCAATTCAGTGTTCTTCCTGTATTATGATTACAGATGAAGGTGAGTTTTTAGATGGTCAGTGACTAAAGACTTTGAAGCAACTGATGTCACTTGCTTTCCATTTGTATCCTTCCTGCTCTTAATTGTTGCTTCTGCTAGTAAGCAAGATGTATTCTCCAAAACATACTAGGCTTTGAAAATGCAAGCTCTTTTGCTATGCATTAATATGATCATTTCTCTAAGTTAATGCATCATTGTTACTTCCCACTTGGCACATGGGAAAACGTAGCACAGGCAGAACTAGGGTTTGAAGGCAAACCTCGAAAAAGAAAAAAAAAAATAGATTTTGCTCTTCAATAGAAAAGAAGAAGTAAGGGCTGCAAACAAAACAAAAATAACCCTTGAGTTGTATTTGGAAAATGGCTGCTAGGCAGGCAGAATTTCTTGAGCACTTGGACTGAAGATGGCCATACAGTATGAGATGTTTGCTTTTTCCATTCAGGCAGAATGTGGTTGAAACATGCTTTCTTTTTTTTAAAATTTATTTATTTATTATTATTATTATACTTTAAGTTCTAGGGTACATGTGCATAACTTGCAGGTTTGTTACATATGTATACTTGTGCCATGTTGTTGTGCTGCACCCATCAACTCGTCAGCACCCATCAACTCGTCATTTACATCAGGTATAACTCCCAATGCAATCCCTCCCCCGTCCTCCCTTCACCCTCCCCCCACCCCATGATAGGCCCCGGTGTGTGATGTTCCCCTTCCTGAGTCCAAGTGATCTCATTGTTCAGTTCCCACCTATGAGTGAGAACATGCGGTGTTTGGTTTTCTGTTCTTGTGATAGTTTGCTAAGAATGATGGTTTCCAGCTGCATCCATGTCCCTACAAAGGACACAAACTCATCCTTTTTTGTGGCTGCATAGTATTCCATGGTGTATATGTGCCACATTTTCTTAATCCAGTCTGTCACTGATGGACATTTGGGTTGATTCCAAGTCTTTGCTATTGTGAATAGTGCCGCAATGAACATACGTGTGCATGTGTCTTTATAGCAGCATGATTTATAATCCTTTGGGTATATCCCCAGTAATGGGATGGCTGGGTCATATGGTACATCTAGTTCTAGATCCTTGAGGAATTGCCATACTGTTTTCCATAATGGTTGAACTAGTATACAATCCCACCAACAGTGTAAAAGTGTTCCTATTTCTCCACATCCTCTCCAGCACCTGTTGTTTCCTGACTTTTTAATGATCGCCATTCTAACTGGTGTGAGATGGTATCTCATTGTGGTTTTGATTTGCATTTCTCTGATGGCCAGTGATGATGAGCATTTTTTCATGTGTCTGTTGGCTGTCTGAATGTCTTCTTTTGAGAAATGTCTGTTCATATCCTTTGCCCACTTTTTGATGGGGTTGTTTGTTTTTTTCTTGTAAATTTGTTTGAGTTCTTTGTAGGTTCTGGATATTAGCCCTTTGTCAGATGAGTAGATTGCAAAAATTTTCTCCCATTCTGTAGGTTGCCTGTTCACTCTGATGGGAATTTCTTTTGCTGTGGAGAAGCTCTTTAGTTTAATTAGATCCCATTTGTCAATTTTGGCTTTTGTTGCCGTTGCTTTTGGTGTTTTAGACATGAAGTCTTTGCCCATGCCTATGTCCTGAATTGTACTACCTAGGGTTTCTTCTAGGGTTTTTATGGTATTAGGTCTAACATTTAAGTCTCTAATCCATCGTGAATTAATTTTCATATAAGGAGTAAGGAAAGGATCCAGTTTCAGCTTTCTACTTATGGCTAGCCAATTTTCCCAGCACCATTTATTAAATAGGGAATCCTTTCCCCATTTCTTGTTTTTGTCAGGTTTGTCAAAGATCAGATGGCTGTAGATGTGTGGTATTATTTCTGAGGGCTCTGTTCTGTTCCATTGGTCTATATCTCTGTTTTGGTACCAGTACCATGCTGTTTTGGTTACTGTAGCCTTGTAGTATAGTTTGAAGTCAGGTAGCGTGATGCCTCCAGCTTTGTTCTTTTGTCTTAGGATTGTCTTGGAGATGCGGGCTCTTTTTTGGTTCCATATGAACTTTAAAGCAGAACTCAAACAAATTTACAAGAGAAAACAAACAACCCCATCAAAAAGTGGGCAAAGGATATGAACAGACATTTCTCAAAAGAAGACATTCAGACAGCCAACAAACACATGAAAAAATGCTCATCATCACTGGCCATCAGAGAAATGCAAATCAAAACCACAATGAGATACCATCTCACACCAGTTAGAATGGCGATCATTAAAAAGTCAGGAAACAACAGGTGCTGGAGAGGATGTGGAGAAATAGGAACACTTTTACACTGTTGGTGGGATTGTATACTAGTTCAACCATTATGGAAAACAGTATGGCAATTCCTCAAGGATCTAGAACTAGAAGTACCATATGACCCAGCCATCCCATTACTGGGGATATACCCAAAGGATTATAAATCATGCTGCTCTAAAGACACATGCACACGTATGTTCATTGTGGCACTATTCACAATAGCAAAGACTTGGAATCAACCCAAATGTCCATCAGTGACAGACTGGATTAAGAAAATGTGGCACATATACACCATGGAATACTATGCAGCCACAAGAAAGGATGAGTTTGTGTCCTTAGTGGGGACATGGATGCAGCTGGAAACCATCATTCTCAGCAAACTATCACAAGAACAGAAAACCAAACACCGCATGTTCTCACTCATAGGTGGGAACTGAACAATGAGATCACTTGGACTCGGGAAAGGGGACATCCCACACCGGGGCCTATCATGGGGAGGGGGGAGGGGAGAGGGATTGCATTGGGAGTTATACCTGATGTAAATGACGAGTTGATGGGTGCTGATGAGTTGATGGGTGCAGCACAGCAACATGGCACAAGTATACATATGTAACAAACCTGCACATTATGCACATGTACCCTAGAACTTAAAGTATAATAATAATAATAAATAAAAAAAATAAAAGAAAAAGAAAAAAAAAGAAATGCAACTGCTTTTTATACATTGATTTCGTATCTTGCAATCTTACTGAATTTGTCTTTTAGTTTTAACAGTTTTTTTTAGTATTTTGGGTTTTTTATATAAAAGGTCATTTACAAATAGAGAAAATTTACCTTTTTCTTTCAAATGTGCATGCCTATTTCTTTCTTTTGCCTTATTGCCCTGGTCAGGACTTCCAGTACTATGTTGAATACAAATGGCAAGAGTGGACATGCTTGTCTTGTTCCTGATACTGGAGGAAAGCTTTCAACTTTTCTCCACTAAGTATGATGTCAGGTGTGGGCTTGTAATATATGGCCTTTATTATGTTGAGGTACATTCTTTCAATGTGTAATTTGTTGAGTTTTTCTCATGAAAAGATGTTGAATTTTATAAAATGTCTTTTCTGCCTTTATCAAGATGATCATACAGTTTTGTCCTCTATCCTATAAATGTGGTGTATTATATTATTTATTTGCATATGTTAAGCCATCCTTGCATCACTGGGCTAAATCCCAGTTGATCATGGTGAATGATCCTTTCAATAGGCTGTTGAATTTTGTTTTCTGGTATTTGGTTGAGGAGTTTTGCATCTATGCTTATCAGAGATATTGGCCTGTAATTTTATTTTCTTGTATTGTTCTTCTCTGGTGTTGGTATCAGAGTAATACTGGTCTTGTAAAACGAGCTGGGAAGTATACTCTCCTTTTAATTTTTTTTGAAAGATTTCGAGAAAGATTGGCATTAGTTCTCTGTTAAATGTTTTAGTCTTGGTAGGTTGTGTGTGTCTAGGAAAAACTTCATTTTAATGACTATATAATATTTTATCACATGAGTTCTCTAGTGTATACATAGGCATTTGCTGATATTTAGTTTTACTCCTCCAAATATTCTTATATGAAAGTCTGATTTTATCTTAGATCAAATTTCTAAAAGTGAAATTACTGTGATAAAGATCAAGACTCTGTTTAAAATTCTTGTTACAAAGAGCCAAATTGGTTTTCAGAAAGTTAGAAACACTTTGTTTTTTGGCTAGCATTATGTGAGAATGCCTGCCTTACTATGTTATTTCTAATTCTGTCTTATCATTGCTAATTTATTAAATACTTCAAGGAAATAAAATAGATGTTTTAATTTACATTATTTTGTTTTTTATAATGATGTTGTACAGATCTTTATAGATGAAAGTCACAAGCAATTTAACACTTATGTATGTGGCAATTTTTTTTCAGTTTTTAAATTTAGCTACATGGTAGGATTTGTTAGACAGGGAAGTATCACAATATTTATGTAGTTATAAAAATCCATATTATTCTTTATAATTTTCAGGGAATTTTACTCTTAAAATTTCCATTCTTATTTTAGAAAATACTTGCATATCTTTCTTTTACATATGCTTAATAATTTTGTTAATGATATTTAACTTTTTATTTCATCTCCAAATTATTTAGGTGTATTATGTATGTTGAGACTTTATTATGTTTTCAAAGATTTTCCTGTTAGCATTTTTAGTAACCTTAAAAATGCATTATTATTTATTGTAATTGCTTGACCATATACTGACTTCTTATACATATAGTAATAAAGAGTTTTTCTGAGCTAGCTCTCTAGTTCCAGTAGTCTCTCAAGGCTCTCCTTTTCTGTTTCTCCTCACTGACCTTTTAGTATGTTTTATTATCTGTTATTTCTGACAAGCTTTTAATTCATCTGCCAAATGTCAAAAAATCCCATTATTATATTCGTTGTGGTTATATTTAACTCATAAATTAATATGGGAATGTTGGCTCTTTGCAATATTCAGTCTTCTGCACCAAGAACATAGTATCTTGCACAGCCCTAATACAACCTCTTTCTTATTCTCTAAAAATACCATTTTATACCTTCACTCTCAGCTTCTGAAATTGCCTCATACATCATTGGAAAACTAGAAGCAATCATACAAGACTTCCTCATTTTCCACTACCAATTTACCATACATCTTCACATAACTTTTGGTCTTTGAAAATGCCTATAAGAGGCCAAATCCTCCACTAATACTCTTCATATCTTATTATTTTAATAGCCAAAGAAATTGGTCTTGCAATTACCTGATTCTCTTCTACATCATCTCTCTACTGGAAAATTACTATAGGTTACACACATGCTCCAGTATCTTCTATCTTAGGGAAGTCTTCTCTCGAAATTACATTTCCCTTGCAGTTCCCCCAATTCTCAGAGCAAATCATCTTGAAAGATGTGTCTATACCCAAAGTTTTCACATCCTTTTCTACCATCCATGGCTAATGTCACTGTAATCAGGCTTCTCTGCTCTCAGTCCCACATTACCACAATTGTGCTTGTCAGAGTCAGCAATAATGTTCCTATACCAAACTCAGTATCACTTCTTTATCTTCATCCTGCTCACACATTCAGCTACATTTGACACAATTGGATCGTTTTCTCCTTTTGGGAGCATCATTTTTTACTCTCAGGCCACTGCAACCAATAGGTTTTCTAACTACTCCACTGGATTCAGTCTTTACTTGGTCAACTTTTTCTCTTCAACGTGACGTCTAAGTATTGAAGCGGCTTGTGGCTCCATTGCAAGCCTCCTTTTCTTCTCGTTCAATATTCTCTGGCAATTTCATCATCCCATAGGTTTAAATGCATATCAGTTCCCAAGGACATGACTTCCTCTGAAGCACAAACTCATTTAGCTAATTGCTGATGTGACCTTTCTGCCTGGATGGCTAGTAAGCATTTCACTTTTAATCCAAAACTTAATGTTTGACTCGGTCTGCTAAAATTTGTTCATACCACAGTTTTTCTTGTTACAAAAAACAGCAGGCTGGGTGTGGTGGCTCACACCTGTAATCCCAGCACTTTGGGAGGCTAAGGCGGGTGGACCATGAGGTCAGGAGTTTGAGACCAGCCTGGTCAACATAGTGAAACCCCGTTTCTACAAAAAATATATTTAAAAAATTAGCCGAGTGTGGTGGCATGCACTTGTAGTCCCAGCTACTTGGGAGGCTGAGGTGGGAGAATCGGTTGAACCCACAAGGCGGAAGTTGCAGTGAGCTGAGACCATGCCATTGCACTCTAGTCTGGATGACAGAGTGAGACTGCATCTCAAAAAAAAAAAAAAAAAATTCTGAAGATGGATGTTGGTGATGGCAACACAACAATGAGTGTACTTAATGCTGTTGAACTGTACACCTTAAAAATGGTTAAGGTGGCCCAGAGATAAAAGGATGGTTCAGCATACACATCAAACAAGGTGATACATCATATCAACAGCATGAAGATTTCTTGTAATCTTATATATTTCAACAAGGTAGACGTGTTCTAACATTAACTATTCTTCAAATGCTTTATGAATCAGATTTACTATCTTGCAAACTTTCTTATTAAGTTAACATATATATCATTTTATTTTTGTGGGCATCATATTTGTAGCTTTCCAAAAATTATATTTTGACACAAAGACTTTATGACTCAAGGTTTATGACTCACATGTCTGACAAAGAATATTTTTTTTATGTTTTATAAACTGTTAAGTGGGAATTTTCATATCATTACCTATGATGACAAATGAGTATAAAAGGGCTTAGAGATTAAAAGCTATATTCCATAGTAAATAAAATAAATGTTTATAATTTACATATCTCAAAAAAATTTCAAGCAATTTTGTAAGAACATTTTCAATGTTACCATGTAGACAGCACTTAATTGTGATAATGTTTTCAGTCTCCAACTCTAAGCATATATACATATATGTGTTTTCTTAGATGACCTCCTGTTTGGAATTGTACCTCCTTCTTTATCTGCATGAATAATCCTGTTTCCTTTACAAAACTCTTCTTTTTTCTTTGCATGTTAATTGGGAAAATTTGAAATGTAAGGCCTCAGGCAATATTTCATTCATTTTGAGTTAAAATTTAGAAAGCCTATCCTATACAGCTTAAAAGAATGCAAAATGGAAATAAAATTGGGAATGCAAAATGGTTCAGTCAATATGGAAAAGTCTGGCAAAGTTTTATAAACCTAAACATACACTTACCATATAACCAATCAGTTTTACTCTGAGGTATTTTCCCAAGTGAATAGACAATTTATGTTCGTGTCAAAACCTGTACATGAAAGTTTATAATGGCTTTTTCATAATCAACAAAATAGGAAACAACAGAAATATCCTTCAACTGGTGAATGGATAAACAAATGATGATAGATCCATACAATTGTATACTATTCAGTATTAAATGGGAAAGGACTGCTAGTACGTAGATACAAGAATATGGATGAATCTCAAACATATTATTCTAAGTGAATGAAACTAGAATCAAAACCTTTGATGTCATTTGTATGACGTTTTGGAGAAGACAAAATAATAGTGACAGTAAACAGATCAGACAGTTGGCAGGGGCTTGGGAGGGGGAGGGGAGGAATACAAACAGGCACCTGAGAATTCTTGTGGCTGATGAAACTTCTGTGTCTTGATTTTGGTGGTGGTCTCATGACTACATACATTTATCAAAACTTGCAAAACTGTATACTAAAAAAGGTGAATTTTACTGTATGTAGATTGCACTTTAATAAATAATGAAAAAAGGAAATTATAGTGTTAAATAAATGAGTATGAAGCTTTTAATATTCTGCTTCTACAGACTTCAAGTACCCACAGGAAAATTCCACTCATGTTATGATTTTGTGAATAATTTTAGTTTGACTCTTTAAAAAATATAAACATTTTATTTTTCACGAATTAAACTTGCCTATTCACTTATTGAATCAATTTCTAAGTTCATTATTTCTCCTTGTATACATTTTCTAGGTGCCACTTTTCTCCTTGCTGAAATTATTTTATTGGGAGTGTTTGGGGATAAATACTTTTCAATGTCATTTTTAATTTGTCCTAATTCATTAATGATGGCTCAGCCATGCCTGGAATTCTAGGTGTGCAGTTACATTTTCTCAGCATTTTTTAATATATTTCTCCCTTGTCCTATTGATAGTCCACTATTATCTAGTTGTCTTTACTTAGTGGGTAATCTGTCTTTTATTTTTGGGAGAATATAAATTGTTTTCATTGATATTGATACTCTACAAGTTCAGTACTGTATGAATTCCTTTTTGTTTTCGTGCCCAATACTTGGAAAACTGTCTGCTTACTCTTTAATATCACTGGTGGCAGAACACGGTAACACCAAGACATGGAAGCCATACTGGATTGCCAAAGGTCAATGAGGGGAAGACCTCACATTTACAGACTCCTCAGGGAGCAGTCATATTGAATAGTAAATGGTCCAGGGTAAAAGAACCATAAAGAAGGAAGCAGCATGCCACATAAGTAAGGAAACCCACCTTATATTCTGGGACAGAGGGCTGGCCACATAAGGAGTCTTTGTGTCCTGCTCTATTTAGTTAATTTAGAAATGAGCCATCAGTGCCTCCCTTGTGGAATAGAAACATAGAGCCTAGGTGCTTATTTAGTGAAAGAAGAATACAGGAATACCAGGCGAGGAAACACACCCACGAGGATTAATTGTCATCCTGATCCTGGGCCAGCATTTCCAGGGAAGCCATTTGAGTTGAGAGGATAAGTCCCTTGGAACATAGGGGTACAATAGAGGGAAGAGATCATGGATCAGAAGACAGGGCAGCTTCTCTCAGGACAAGGCTCTGGCTCACCTTTGGCTCCAGGGAAAGTAAGGCAGGGGACGATAGAATATCCTTTGGGCAGCTCTTTCAATATTGACTCAATATCTACTTCCTCCAGGATGCTGCAGCTTTTATCTTTGCTCCCTGACCCTAGCAAGAATGAAGGAAAGTCTGAGTATCTGAACCCAATAACTCAGTCTGGTAACTGCTCTAGGGCTAGAGGGGCTCTCTTCCTGGGAACCTGTATAAAAGTAGTTTCTACTAGTGTTTCACAGGTGTGAGAACAGGAAAGTAATCTTCTTATGTAGGAAACTACCCAAATTCTGTATTAGCTGTCTGTCTGCATCCACTGCTATCTCTAGGGTAGACCTGCAGATAAGTGGAAGGAATAGAAGGGCCCTGATATCTGATCTCACTCGGACTTTTCAGACACTTAACCCAACTTTGCAAAATTAAACCATCTGAACACTGCTGAAGAAAGCTGCGTCCTTTCTGCCCATTTCGACTGGAACATCCTTGAACTTCAAACAATCCCTAGGAAAATCTGAGTGGTCGCACAGCTAGGCTTCTCACCGCCTGAGGTAAGGACTTTGTATTTTTTTCAGGGAATGGTGTGTCTCTAGGTAAGCTGAGTAGGAAAAATGGAGTTCAAAGCATACCCTAAGAATGTAAACTACCCGTTCTGCCAGATTCCCTAGTATAATGTTTAGGCTTCATAGCTTCTTCCAATTTGTCTATTCTTAATTTTCTGAACCTGAAAAGAGAACCAGTAAGGACCATGCTACAGCCCAGGCATGGGTATCTGCTTCCTGGTGGAAATTGCAATACTCGTCTTTAGACCCTGTGTGCTCTGCTGGCTCCTGATAACACATTTTTGCATCTATCAGATGATGAATATCCTAAAGGGCCATCTAAAAAGTGATGATATATCCATTTCATGTTCTTATACCTTTTAACCATTAAGGTACTAATGGCCGCATAAGAGGCCAGTGGAAACCAGTGAAATATGAAAACACAGATGCCATAATATGGGGAAATGATTTACAGAAGGATGCTTCACTTCAAAATCTTTAACTGCATGTTCAGAGTTGGCTTTATCTATCAAGTTTCATGATATACACAGACTCCTGTCAATCTTAGGCCCTTGTCCTTCTCCTTGGCTTCTCCGTGGGATTGGGTACCACGACATCAACAGCTGGTTTCTGGAAAAGGAGTTCCTCCCTATCCCTGTGGTCCTTCCATCCAGTTTAAATGTTCTGTCCCTGCAGGAGGGAGAGTGAACATCTGGTCAAAGGCAGGAGAGGGGATAGAATTATTGAGCATAATTACAGCATATAACAGATGCTCTCTTGTTCCCTTTCACCATTTCTCCCAAACACAAACATTCTGATCTTCCTAGGAAGGACCTCATATGTTATATTTTGGAGCCTTTCCAAGCTCACATCTTAATGTAACCTGTTTTAAATAAACACGTTTGCATTGACCCTAAAGTATTTAGCTCTAAATGCAACATTTTCCCAAACATGACATTCTCTTGTCTCAGTCCCTCATCCCTTCTCTCTCAAGCTTCTGTAGAACGTGTGGCTGGTCAAGAGAGGTAACTAAGGTGGACAAGTTTTAGCCTACTAATGAGGCTTTCATCTACCGCCTTGAGTACTGCAAACAAATGTGGCTCTAAGTTCTATGGAGAAAGAAGTGGAAGTGCTTTATTGAAATCCAGTCTCTGTACCTGTTTGGAATTTCATATCAAAACAAGTCTATGATGAAAACTAACTGGATAGGTACAAAGATAATCAAGGATGTGTGCAGCAGAATATTTCTTTAATCTTAAGGGAAAGGTAATTTGTTGTTTTTGGAAAGATAATGTATTGTTTTTGGAAAGATACATGTTCAGGTTTAATGTCCTAAATAAGATTTTATGTATGACGTCTTAATGTTTAGTTACTACTGTGATGTCTGTTCTCCATTTAGATGGAACTTTTATCAAAATACAATGAGAAGTCAGACGTTCAGAAATCAAGAGGCAAAGTCAGTTATCAGTGGAAAGGGTATCATCTCAGTGGATTCATGTCCTAAGGAGCCTCTGATATTACAAAACTAGAGTTAATCTTAGCAAAAATTCGTGGATATCCATCTTGTTCTAGGTGATGAAAGAAACCACAGCATGGAGCTCCAGAACTCCACCTTGGGAAGTGGCTTCATCTTGGTAGGGATTCTGAATGACAGTGGGTCTCCTGAACTACTCTGTGCTACAGTTACAGTCCTGTACATGTTGGCCCTGACCAGCAATGGCCTGCTGCTCCTGGCTATCACCATGGAAGCTGGGCACCATGTGCCCATGTACTTCCTGCTTGGGCAGCTCTCTCTCATGGACCTCCTGTTCACATCTGTTGTCACTCCCAAGGCCCTCGCGGACTTTCTGTGCAGAGAAAACACCATCTCCTTTGGAGGCTGTGCCCTTCAGATGTTCCTGGCACTGACAATGGGTGGTGCTGAAGACCTCCTACTGGCCTTCATGGCCTATGACAGGTATGTGGCCATTTCTCATCCTCTGAAATACATGAATCTCATGAGCCCAAGAGTCTGCTGGCTCATGGTGGCCACATCCTGGATCCTGGCATCCCTAAGTACCCTAGTATATACCGTGTACACCATGCACTATCCCTTCTGCAAGGCCGAGGAGATCAGACATCTCTGCAAATTCCCACCCTTGTCGAAATTGGCCTGTGCTGATACCGCTAGATATGAGCTCATGGTATATGTGATGGGTGTGACCTCCCTGATTCCCTCTCGTGCTGCTATACTGGCCTCCTATACACAAATTCTACTCACTGTGCTCCATAAGCCATCAAATGAGGGGAGGAAGAAAGCCCTTGTCACCTGCTCTTCCCGCCTGACTGTGGTTGGGATGTTCTATGGAGCTGCCACATTCACGTATGTCTTGCCCAGTTCCTTCCAGAGCCCCAAACAAGACAACATCATCTCTGTTTTCTACACAATTGTCACTCCAGCCCTGGATCCCCTCATCTACAGCCTGAAGAATAAGGAGGTCATGGGGGCCTTGAGGAGGGTCCTGGGAAAATACATGCTGCCGGCACACTCCATGCTCTAGGGAAAGCTCATGGCTAGCTTCCAAAATTCCTTCTCCTGAGAGTCAGAAGATTCATGCTTTGAATCAAAAATTAATGGTAAAACCAATACAGTGCAGAGTATAGCATGTAACAGAAAAGTGGATTTGTCAAATTATCTTTAAATCTTCTCTCCATGAAGTAATTTGTAGGGCATGATTTACACTATCTAAAACTACTCTTCGTCCTATTTAAAATTTACCCTTTATTTTCCCAGGAAGGTACTTAGTTAAATGGGTTCCCACCTTGGGACATGACCGTTAACCTTGGAAGTTTATATTGGATCAGAGAAAGGAAAGTTTCAAGTGGGTGGCCTAAGCAAAACCCAAACATCAAAAGGGGAGATGTCTTGAGATTTGCAAAAATTTAGACCAACTGACCTTATTAAAAGGCTGTATAGACTTCTTGTCTAATGCCCCGACTAGTAGTAGTTTGCTTGCATTTGCATTGTACTTGCTCTTTTTTTTTTCTTTCTAAACTTCAGCCGTATGAAACACTCCAACGAATGTCTTTGCTTGTTTGCTTTTGCTTGTTGGTTTTTGACATGGAGATACCTTGTAGTTCCTAAAATTCAATTATTAATAAAGTGAAGAAAATAGGAGGTGAAGGTAGTCCATAAGCAAGGTTCACAATAAACAACTCTACTTATTTCTTGCTAATAAAAAAAAAAAAGAAGCAAAATAGTGATTTTTCCAATTATCCAAGGCTATCTTGTAACATTCAAACCATTTCAGTGTTCAGATGCATAATGGGTGTGGATATTTAAGTCAGTGTGTCTGTGTGTTTGCGCTAAAGAAGGGGAGGACAACACAATGCATTTTCACACCAGCTTAATTATGCTGCACTATTATTAGTTTATAAGTCTGAGAATACTGAAAACAAAAGATGTGAACAAAAGCTGTGAGTTGCATTTTGAAGATTAAAAATAATATAAAATAATATGGCCAATTAAATGACACTCTTTTGGAGGATATTGCTGTTTGAAGATTCGCAAACACTTTTTAAGTCAATTCCTATAGTAATTTAAAACAGTAACTGAGACTAGGTTCAGAAAGTATAGTAGTATATCACGTTTGGAAGGCAAGGCTGAGTAGAGAGAATTCCTACACATATTTATATGAATTTCCTTCCATTTTAATATAGACATGCATTTTACTGAGTTGATGTGTCTGTGTAAAACAGATTTTTTTTTAACCTACTAGCATATTGTTATTTTACTTATATTATATAGTGGCAGTATACAGCGCTGCAAAGAGTCTAGGTTCAGTTATCAGCGTACAGAAGTTAGAATTGAATACACCCCACTTATTTCTGTAATTTTTAGCATATGACTTAGCCTGTTTGTGCCCAAGTCTGCAAGTCTGCAAGTTTGCAAAGTGGAAATTGACATTAACAATAAGACCTACTTTGTAGTGTTGTGAGGATTAAACAAGTTAATAAATATAAATATAAGGGATCTTTATATTTGTAATCAGTATGTGTCATGTAATAAGTGTTTAATAAATCTAATGCCTACAGAATAAATGGCCCTGGAAATACTGTTAAGTGATGGTATAACGTTATATCATATGGGTGTTTTGTAACATTATTAGCTATTTTATCATTGTTTTACCTTTAACATTGTCGTGTGTGTGTTTGTGTGTGTCTCTGTGTGTGTGTGTGTGTGTGTGTGAAATCAGTAATGTCAGTCTCTTGGATGTGTGACCTTTTTTTCAATAGAAAATTCCTATGAGTGAAATTACTCAAACCAAGGTTAAAAATCTGTTTAATACCCTTGATATGAAAAGACAAATTGGTTTTTTAAAATGTTAAATATTTTGTATTCTTACCAGCAGCATGTAAGTGTACTTAACCCACTACATTGTTTTTCATGTTAAATTTTACATATAAATAGTCTTCACTAACTGATAAGGTATAAAATTTGCCTATTTAAATTTGCTTAAGTAACTTGTTCACATTTTTCTTATTGATTTGTTGAAGTTTTTTTACAGGTTAGGGACATGGAGACTTTGTTATATTTGTGGTAATAACTTCTTTTCAATTTGTTATTTGGCTTCTAATATCTGCATGGCAGAGATTTTTAGACAGAGAAATATTTAAAATATTTGTATAGTGAAGGATATCTTTTATTCTATGTTTTTTTTCCCAGTGATTTTTACTGTTAGGATATAATTTTCTATTCTCATCGATGTCTTTGCTGTCCATCGTACAGTTCAATTTAGGTAACAATTTATATATTTTATATGTTTTGTCACACACTCTGCAATTTATGTTTAACAATAAATGTCAAATTTATCTTTACATGTGAAAATGGTGACGTTTCAACTTTTGTCAAAGCTACAATTTTTCTAGTAATATTTTAAAGTAATCCTTTCATTTTCTATTATTTTACTACCTTCATCAGACATGTTCTAATAAGCTATATTTTGGCTAACTCTTCAGCTCTAGCTTCTTTCTCTTCTTTACTCCTTTGGAAGACATTTAATTCTATCATTCACATCTTAATAGCTCACTGGTAATTTGATTGTGAATATATTTAACTGATAAATTAATTTGCAGTTTGAGCATTTTTACAATACTCAGCCTTGCCTTCCTGAACATGGTGCATGACTATACTTCTGGAACCTAGTCTCAGTCAGTTTTAAAATGACCATTCTACACCATCCTTCTAAGCTGATGCCTTGCCTCACACTTCACTGGAAGAGAAGCAGTTGGCTACAAAGCCCTCTTCAAATCTTCCACACATCTGTGCCTACACGTACACTTCCTGTTTTCCCTCATTATAACTGCTTGAACTCGGGAGGGGGAGACTGCAGTGAGCTGAGATCGCACCACTGCACTCCGTCCTGGGCAGCAGAGTGAGATTCTGTCTCAAAAAATAATTAATAAATTAAAAAAGTAAGAAGGCTTTCCATGACTCCAATCCCACTTAGTAACTGTAGCATTATTTTCAGCTTCTCTTCACAGGGAAAGAAATACAAAGGGAATGTTTATGCCCATTTTCTCCTCTGCTGATCTTCTATGCACATCTTAACCCACTTTCAATCAAGCTATGGTCTCTTTCTATGGACCTGTTCTTTGTCAAAATTATCATTAATGTGCTAAATAAAATGTTCACCTCCATATTCTCCTCCATCAACCTTTCAGCAACATTGATGTAATTGACCACATTCTTCTGTTGGGAATTTTTTCTTCTTTTGACTTCCAGACACCACACAACCCTGACTTACTTCTTTAATCCCTAACTTTTTTTTGCCATATTGGATTCCTTTTCCTTTTTGAATGTTTCCACATTCAGATGATACTAATATGGACTTCCCTGTCTTCTCAATCAAGAATCTGTTTCTGAGTAATTTCATCCACTTACATAGATTTAAGTTCTGTCCATATGCTTTTGAGTCCCAAAGACCTCACTATTTGTATAATCCACAGATTCATATGTTTAACTGACTACTTCTCATGTCTAATAGGAATTTTAAACTTAATCTAAAGTATAATTTTGATTCATCCCCCTGCTAATCTGTTCTTCCCTCAATTTGTTCCACCTAAATCAATAGCATCACCATCCACCCACGTGACCAAACTGAAAGCTTAAATATAACCATTGTTTTCTCTCTTTGCCTTACCACATAAACAAGTAAATTCTATTGGCTTCATGTATACAATAGATTCCACATATATGTATTTCTCTTGGTTTCCCTTACAAGTGTCTCAGTCCAAGTCAACATAACCTGTTTACTGTTGCTCTACGACACATTCCTAATAGGTCCTTCTTTTTCCACTCTTCCCCCAAGGTAATCATTTTTTCCCCTCTTACACAGAATGACCTTCATAAATATAAATCGGATCAAGCTATTTTTCCACAGATGCCCATTATCTAGTTTCTGCCTACCTTTCAGCCCACGTCCGAAACTCTGTTCCCTGACACTCACTCTAATCTCAGCCCATTGACCTTTTTGTTGTCCATCATACAGTCCAAGATTGCTCTTGCTTTAGGGCCAATTAGCAGCTATTCTCCTAGCCTATGATCTCTGTTAAAGCTTGTCTTAGTACTTCCCAGCATTTAGTTCTCATCTTAAATGTTAACTTCTCAAAGAAGTTACCAACGTAAGTAACATGCACCCAAACCAAAAGGCATTATGGCACACTTTGTTTGTCTTAATTGCACTTACCATTATATTAAACTTTCTTTTTTTATATTTTAGTTTACTTGATTACTCTCTGACTTCACCCTCCAAAATGAAAGCTCCTTGAGAGCATGAATTATGCTTTGTGTTTGTCATCGTTTATCTCCATAAAATCTAGGAATACCTGTGGCATAATATCTACAATAACAATGTGAAAATTATGAGCATGAGAGTGTGTGTGTGTGTATCTCTTCGCTGAAGAAGTAGAGGACAATGCTATGCTAATTAAAAATATTCAATATTTTTATTTCAGAATGTTAATCTTTTGATAAATAACCTATAAATTCAGTGTATGAAATTAAAAATCTCATGGCATATTCTGTTGCAATCGTTTTTGCCAAGGTCAGTAATGACATAATTGACAAATTTAGTAGCCTTTTATCAATACATAAAACTCTTGAAACATTCAGAAATCTTTTCTAAAAGGTCTCTTTTCTTGTCACTCCTGACACGCCTTTATTTGGCTTCTCCTCCTGAATTTCTGACTCTTGCTGCTCCAGGCTTGATTAGCTACTTTTCACTTCCCCAGAAATGTTGGTAACTCCAGGTTTGTGTCCTGGATTCTTTCTTTTTTTTTTTTTTTTTTTTTTTTGTGGTGGGGTTTTGCTCTGTCATCCAGGCTGCAGTGCAGTAGTAAAATATTGCCTACTAAAGCCTCAAACCCCTGGACTCCTGGACTTCTGGACTCAAGCAATCCTCCCAACTCAGCCTCTCAAGTAGTTCTTTCCCATTATCTTTCTGCATCGTCACGTCTCATCCAGGATTGCATTACAGATTTAAATTGGGATCTTTTAATAATTATACATATATATTTGTGTGTATGCATGTGTATATATACACACATATGGAGATATATATATATATATAAACACACATCTCATATATGTCTATACACATATACATATGTGTATACATATACATATATATGTATAATTATATATATGTTTATATTCACATTATATACACATAATAACCCATATGTATATGTGTATACACATATATATGTATATAAGAGAGAGACAGTGTCCATTTTCATCACTCTTATGATCTGCTGTAGGACCGGGCACCTGCATTTTAATGAAACCACCCATACATTTGGTTTTCTGTTTAAAATTTGCATACATCTTTAGGTGTGTCAAGTTGCATTTGCATTTATTTAACATCCAAATTTATTTCTCTAGTCCATATTTCTTTCCTAAACTGCAGTTTTATTCATTAATTCAAAAGTCTATTTCTTGAGCAGCAACAATGGTTGTACACTTTATTACAGTAGTAATATAGAGATCAGCAAAACAGCCACATCCTTTACTATTCTTTGCCATGGAGCTTACAATCTATGGAAGATTCAAACTTAAGCAAATAATTACATCCTTAATTTATATTAAAAGTTATCTTATTACCTAAAAAACAACATACGTTTTTTAGTGTATTAAGAATCACCTTGAACCTGTTATAAATGGAAATTCCTGAGATAAACTGCCCCACCCTACCCTTTGCTGAGAAACATTTTTAACAAGCAATCTAGGCACCATTGTGGGTCATGTTATGCAAAACTACAGCCTACATTATGAAATTCAAATGCCTGTCCTATAGTTTCTAAGGCATAAAAAGTGCCCCAGACTTCCTTTGTCTTACCTTTATCTTCAGTTTTCATCACCATCTCACAAATCCTCTAATCTTCAGCTTTCTCAGAATTACGTGCTGGGAATTCTTTAGTATTGAACCCAAGGCACTTCTCAGTTTGGACCCTTTGTCTTACTTTTCAGCTTTATAGCTCACTACTTTTCTAACTTTACATGTACTCTTAGAAAAATTCTACCATTTGTTACTCTTCAAATGTGCTCTCTTTTCAGTTTCAGATATTGTTAAATTTAGAATCCAAGGTCATGTTAGAAATATGACACCCTGAAGCTTTGTTTTTCATATGTATATCTCCAGCTTCATAAATGTACCTAGGATATATAATACGTGTTTAAATGATGTTTGGTAAATGGATGCAAGAAAGAAGGAAATGATTCCATTTGCCAGGATAAGTTCTCATGTTTGTAATAGTTATAATTATTATTTATTAGTACTTTGGTATTGACATATAGTCATATTCCTACTTGTTTTAACTTCCTTATTAGCTTGTATGGGCCAGAAGAGAAGTGACTGTTTGCTCCCCTTCCTTCCTTCCTTCTTTCCTTTCCTTCCTTCCTTCCTTCCTTCCTTCCTTCCTTCCTTCCTTCCTTCCTTCCTTCCTTCCTTCCTTCCTTCCTGCCTTCCTGCCTTCCTGCCTTCCTGCCTTCCTGCCTTCCTGCCTTCCTGCCTTCCTGCCTTCCTTCCTCATTCTCTCCCCTCCTCTCTTTTTTCCTTCCTTTGCATTTTCTTTCTTTTTTTTTTTTAAATTTATTTATTATTATTATACTTTAAGTTGTAGGGTACATGTGCATAACGTGCAGGTTTGTTACATATGTATACTTGTGCCATGTTGCTGTGCTGCACCCATCAACTCGTCATTTACATCAGGTATAACTCCCAATGCAATCCCTCCCCCTTCCCCACTCCCCATGATAGGCCCCGGTGTGTAATGTTCCCCTTCCTGAGTCCAAGTGATCTCATTGTTCAGTTCCCACCTATGAGTGAGAACATGCGGTGTTTGGTTTTCTGTTCTTGTGATAGTTTGCTAAGACTGATGGTTTCCAGCTGCATCCATGTCCCTACAAAGGACACAAACTCATCCTTTTTGATGGCTGCATAGTATTCCATGGTGTATATGTGCCACATTTTCTTCATCCAGTCTGTCACTGATGGACATTTGGGTTGATTCCAAGTCTTTGCTATTGTGAATAGTGCCGCAATAAACATAGGTGTGCATGTGTCTTTATAGTAGCATGATTTATAATCCTTTGGATATATACCCAGTAATGGGATGGCTGGGTCATATGGTACATCTAGTTCTAGATCCTTGAGGAATCGCCATACTGTTTTCCATAATGGTTGAACTAGTTTACAATCCCACCAACAGTGTAAAAGTGTTCCTATTTCTCCACATCCTCTCCAGCACCTGTTGTTTCCTGACTTTTTAATGATCGCCATTCTAACTGGTGTGAGATGGTATCTCATTGTGGTTTTGATTTGCATTTCTCTGATGGCCAGTGATGATGAGCATTTTTTCATGTGTCTGTTGGCTGTCTGAATGTCTTCTTTTGAGAAATGTCTGTTCATATCCTTTGCCCACTTTTGGATGGGGTTGTTTGTTTTTTTCTTGTAAATTTGTGTGTTCTTTGTAGGTTCTGATATTAGCCCTTTGTCAGATGAGTAGATTGCAAAAATTTTCTCCCATTCTGGAGGTTGCCTGTTCACTCTGATGGGAGTTTCTTTTGCTGTGCAGAAGCTCTTTAGTTTAATTAGATCCCATTTGTCAATTTTGGCTTTTGCTGCTGTTGATTCTGGTGTTTTAGACATGAAGTCTTTGCCCATGCCTATGTCCTGAATGGTACTACCTAGGTTTTCCTCTAGGATTTTTATGGTATTAGGTCTAACATTTAAGTCTCTAATCCATCTTGAATTAATTTTCGTATAAGGAGTAAGGAAAGGATCCATTTTCAGCTTTCTACTTATGGCTAGCCAATTTTCCCAGCACCATTTATTAAATAGGGAATCCTTCCCCCATTTCTTGTTTCTCTCAGGTTTGTCAAAGATCAGATGGCTGTAGATGTGTGGTATTTTTTCTGAGGACTCTGTTCTGTTCCATTGGTATATATCTCTGTTTTGGTACCAGTACCATGCTGTTTTGGTTACTGTAGCCTTGTAGTATAGTTTGAAGTCAGGTAGCGTGATGCCTCCAGCTTTGTTCTTTTGAATTAGGATTGTCTTGGAGATGCGGGCTCTTTTTTGGTTCCATATGAACTTTAAAGCAGTTTTTTTCCAATTCTGTGAAGAAACTCATTGGTAGCTTGATGGGGATGGCACTGAATCTATAAATTACCTTGGGCAGTATGGCCATTTTCACGATATTGATTCTTCCTATCCATGAGCATGGTATGTTCTTCCATTTGTTTGTATCCTCTTTTATTTCACTGAGCAGTGGTTTGTAGTTCTCCTTGAAGAGGTCCTTTACATCCCTTGTAAGTTGGATTCCTAGGTATTTTATTCTCTTTGAAGCTATTGTGAATGGAAGTTCATTCCTGATTTGGCTCTCTGTTTGTCTGTTACTGGTGTATAAGAATGCTTGTGATTTTTGCACATTAATTTTGTATCCTGAGACTTTGCTGAAGTTGCTTATCAGCTTAAGGAGATTTTGGGCTGAGACAATGGGGTTTTCTAAATATACAATCATGTCATCTGCAAACAGGGACAGTTTGACTTCTTCTTTTCCTAACTGAATACCCTTGATTTCTTTCTCTTGCCTAATTGCCCTAGCCAGAACTTCCAACACTATGTTGAATAGGAGTGGTGAGAGAGGGCATCCCTGTCTTGTGCCAGTATTCAAAGGGAATTTGTCCAGTTTTTGCCCATTCAGTATGATATTGGCTGTGGGTTTGTCATAAATAGCTCTTATTATTTTGAGGTACGTTCCATCAATACCGAATTTATTGAGCGTTTTTAGCATGAAGGGCTGTTGAATTTTGTGAAAAGCCTTTTCTGCATCTATTGAGATAATCATGTGGTTCTTGTCTTTGGTTCTGTTTATATGCTGGATTATGTTTATTAATTTGCGAATGTTGAACCAGCCTTGCAACCCAGGGATGAAGCCCACTTGATCATGGTGGATAAGCTTTTTGATATGTTGCTGAATCCGGTTTGCCAGTATTTTATTGAGGATATTTGCATCGATGTTCATCAGGGATATTGGTCTAAAATTCTCTTTTTTTGTTGTGTCTCTGCCAGGCTTTGGTATCAGGATGATGTTGGCCTCATAAAATGAGTTAGGGAGGATTCCCTCTTTTTCTATTGATTGGAATAGTTTCAGAAGGAATGGTACCAACTCCTCCTTGTACCTCTGGTAGAATTCAGCTGTGAATCCATCTGGTCCTGGACTTTTTTTGGTTGGTAGGCTATTAATTATTGCCTCAATTTCAGAGCCTGCTATTGGTCTATTCAGGGATTCAACTTCTTCCTGGTTTAGTCTTGGAAGAGTGTAAGGGTCCAGGAAATTATCCATTTCTTCTAGATTTTCCAGTTTATTTGCATAGAGGTGTTTATAGTATTCTCTGATGGTAGTTTGTATTTCTGTGGGGTCGGTGGTGATATCCCCTTTATCATTTTTAATTGCGTCGATTTGATTCTTCTCTCTTTTCTTCTTTATTAGTCTTGCTAGTGGTCTGTCAATTTTGTTGATCTTTTCAAAAAACCAACTTCTGGATTCATTGATTTTTTGGAGAGTTTTTTGTGTCTCTATCTCCTTCAGTTCTGCTCTGATCTTAGTTATTTCTTGCCTTCTGCTAGCTTTCGAATGTGTTTGCTCTTGCTTCTTTAGTTCTTTTAATTGCGATGTTAGAGTGTCAATTTTAGATCTTTCCTGCTTTCTCTTGTGGGCATTTAGTGCTATAAATTTCCCTCTACACACTGCTTTAAATGTGTCCCAGAGATTCTGGTATGTTGTATCTTTGTTCTCATTGGTTTCAAAGAACATCTTTATTTCTGCCTTCATTTCGTTATGTACCCAGTAGTCATTCAGGAGCAGGTTGTTCAGTTTCCATGTAGTTGAGCGGTTTTGATTGAGTTTCTTAGTCCTGAGTTCTAGTTTGATTGCACTGTGGTCTGAGAGACAGTGTGTTATAATTTCTGTTCTTGTACATTTGCTAAGGAGTGCTTTACTTGCAATTACGTGGTCGATTTTGGAGTAAGTACGATGTGGTGCTGAGAAGAATGTATATTCTGTTGATTTGGGGTGGAGAGTTCTATAGATGTCTATTAGGTCTGCTTGCTGCAGAGATGAGTTTAATTCCTGGATATCCTTGTTAACTTTCTGTCTCGTTGATCTGTCTAATGTTGACAGTGGAGTGTTGAAGTCTCCGATTAGTATTGTATGGGAGTCTAAGTCTCTTTGTAAGTCTCTAAGGACTTGCTTTATGAATCTGGGTGCTCCTGTATTGGGTGCATATATATTTAGGATAGTTAGCTCTTCCTGTTGAATTGATCCCTTTACCATTATGTAATGGCCTTCTTTGTTTCTTTTGATCTTTGATGGTTTAAAGTCTGTTTTATCAGAGACTAGTATTGCAACCCTCACTTTTTTTTGTTCTCCATTTGCTTGGTAAATCTTCCTCCATCCCTTTATTTTGAGCCTATGTATGTCTCTGCATGTGAGATGGGTCTCCTGAATACAGCAGACTGATGGGTCTTGAGTATTTATCCAATTTGCCAGTCTGTGTCTTTTAATTGGAGCATTTAGTCCATTTACATTTAAGGTTAAGATTGTTATGTGTGAACTTGATCCTGCCATTATGATATTAACTGGTTATTTTGCTCGTTAGTTGATGCAGTTTCTTCCTAGCCTTGATGGTCTTTACATTTTGGCATGTTTTTGCAATGGCTGGTACCAGTTGTTCCTTTCCATGTTTAGTGCTTCCTTCAGGGTCTCTTGTAAGGCAGGCCTAGTGGTGACAAAATCTCTAAGCATTTGCTTATCTGTAAAGGATTTTATTTTTCCTTCACTTATGAAACTTAGTTTGGCCGGATATGAAATTCTGGGTTTAAAATTCTTTTCTTTAAGAATGTTGAATATTGGCCCCCACTCTCTTCTGGCTTGTAGAGTTTCTGCCGAGAGATCTGCTGTTAGTCTGATGGGCTTCCCTTTGTGGGTAACTCGACCTTTCTCTCTGGCTGCCCTTAAGATTTTTTCCTTCATTTCAACTTTGGTGAATCTGGCAATTATGTGTCTTGGAGTTGCTCTTCTCGAGGAGTATCTTTGTGGCGTTCTCTGTATTTCCTGGATTTGAATGTTGGCCTGCCCTACTAGGTTGGGGAAGTTCTCCTGGATGATATCCTGAAGAGTGTTTTCTAACTTGGTTCCATTTTCCCCCTCACTTTCAGGCACCCCAATCAGACGTAGATTTGGTCTTTTTACATAATCCCATACTTCTTGCAGGCTTTGTTCATTTCTTTTTCTTCTTTTTTCTTTTGGTTTCTCTTCTCGCTTCATTTCATTCATTTGATCCTCAATCGCAGATACTCTTTCTTCCAGTTGATCGAGTCGGTTACTGAAGCTTGTGCATTTGTCACGTATTTCTCGTGTCATGGTTTTCATCTCTTTCATTTCGTTTATGACCTTCTCTGCATTAATTACTCTAGCCATCAATTCTTCCACTTTTTTTTCAAGATTTTTAGTTTCTTTGCGCTGGGTACGTAATTCCTCCTTTAGCTCTGAGAAATTTGATGGACTGAAGCCTTCTTCTCTCATCTCGTCAAAGTCATTCTCCGTCCAGCTTTGATCCGTTGCTGGCGATGAGCTGCGCTCCTTTGCCGGGGGAGATGCGCTCTTATTTTTTGAATTTCCAGCTTTTCTGTCCTGCTTTTTCCCCATCTTTGTGGTTTTATCTTCCTCTGGTCTTTGATGATGGTGATGTACTGATGGGGTTTTGGTGTAGGTGTCCTTCCTGTTTGATAGTTTTCCTAACAGTCAGGACCCTCAGCTGTAGGTCTGTTGGAGATTGCTTGAGGTCCACTCCAGACCCTGTTTGCCTGGGTATCAGCAGCAGAGGCTGCAGAAGATAGAATATTTCTGAACAGCGAGTGTACCTGTCTGATTCTTGCTTTGGAAGCTTCCTCTCAGGGGTGTACTCCACCCTGTGAGGTGTGGGGTGTCAGACTGCCCCTAGTGGGGGATGTCTCCCAGTTAGGCTACTCAGGGGTCAGGGACCCTCTTGAGCAGGGAGAATGTCCCTTCTCAGATCTCAACCTCCGTGTTGGGAGATCCACTACTCTCTTCAAAGCTGTCAGACAGAGTCGTTTGCGTCTGCAGAGGTTTCGGCTGCGTTTGTTATTGCCCTGTCCCAAGAGGTGGAGTCTACAGAGACAGGCAGGTTTCCTTGAGCTGCTGTGAGCTCCACCCAGTTCGAGCTTCCCAGCAGCTTTGTTTACCTACTTAAGCCTCAGCAATGGCGGGCGCCCCTCCCCAGCCTGGCTGCTGCCTTGCCGGTAGATCACAGACTGCTGTGCTAGCAATGTGGGAGGCTCCGTGGGTGTGGCACCCTCCCGGCCAGGTGTGGGATATGATCTCCTGGTGTGCCTGTTTGCTTAAAGCGCAGTATTGGGGTGGGAGTTACCTGATTTTCCAGGTGTTGTGTGTCTCAGTTCCCCTGGCTAGGAAAAGGGATTCCCTTCCCCCTTGCGCTTCCCAGGTGAGGCAATGCCTCGCCCTGCTTCAGCTCTCGCTGGTCGGGCTGCAGCAGCTGACCAGCACAGATCGTCCGGCACTCCCCAGTGAGATGAACCCAGTACCTCAGTTGAAAATGCAGAAATCACCGGTCTTCTGTGTCGCTCGCGCTGGGAGTTGGAGACTGGAGCTGTTCCTATTCAGCCATCTTCGCATTTTCTTTTCTTCTTTTTATTTCATGTGTCTACCAAGGTGCCTTGCTTTGAATAGGCAATTTGTTGAATTGATCTGAGAAAAGAGGTAGGAAAAGAGAAAAAAGAAAAAAGTGGAGGAGTGGGATGAAAATGGAAAAAAATTCCAAGAAAATAACTTCTTTCCAAATCCCTAAAATGGTCATCTATTTATTTTACAGTTATTCTCCTGAGAGCTCCTTTGACACCCTTGTTCCTTAAACTATAAATGATGGGGTTCAGCATGGGTGTCACTGCTGAGTAGAACACAGAAATCATTTTATCCCTTTCATTCATTATCTTGGAGTTTGGCCTCATGTAGGCAAATATTGCTGAGCCATAGAAGAGAACAACGACAATGACATGGGACGCACAGGTAGAGAAGACCTTCAGCCTCCCCTCCCTGGACTGCATCCAGATCACTGTGGAGATAATATTCTAGTATGAGACAAGGATGGGGGAGCCAGGAGCCAGGAGGATTACCACATCCATTGCAAAGATGGCTATTTCTGTGCTGTAAGTGTCTGCTGAAGCCAGCTTCAGGAGGGCAGGAGGTTCACAGAAAAAATGGTTAATAATATTGCTTCCTCGGTAGGGTAGGCTCATTGTGAATGTGGTGTCCACCAGAGATACAAACACTCCACTGGCCCAGGACCCTATGGCCAGCTGGACACATACCCAATGTGTCATGATGGTGGAGTAGTGCAGGGGCTTGCAGACAGCCACGTACTCATCACAGGACATCACTGCCAGCAGTGCACACTCTGTACCTCCAACCAGCAGTAAGACAACAATCTGTGTTGAGCATCCAGCAAAGGAAATGGTTTTCCTCTTCACCAGGAGGTGGATTAGCACCTGAGGGACAGTGGCAGTAGAAAAACAGAGACCAGCAAAGGACAAGTTTCTAAGGAAAAAGTACATAGGTGTGTGGAGTCTGGAGTCTATATGAATGAGTACAATGATCACCAGGTTTCCCAGAACAGTGAGCAAGTAGATAATCAGGAAAACGAAGAAAAGCAGAACTCGTGTCTCTGGATCCTGTGAAAGGCCCAGGAAGACAAATTCATTCACATAGGTTTGGTTCTCTTCTCCCATGAAGGTTTTATTCCTGTTTATAGGTCAGCAACAAGAAAAGGAACACATATTGATGAGTAATTTAAAAACTGCGAGTAACTTATGTATTTTATTAATTAGAATTCAAAATGGAACTACTGATTTTTGTCTCTTAATAGCTTCCATATGAAAAAAACCTGCATTTTCCTTTTGCTCAGTAGCACTGACAATTGAAAACCACTTCTGATATTTTCTCCCTTTGAATCTTTTAAGAGCACCCTCAGGGGAGAAATCATCCTGAGTGTGCTATATGACCAAGCCTTGACTGGACCACCTAATGATTAAGAGTCCTTAGCTATGTCTACAGTGCTCATTACAGTGCATTCTTCCTTTTGTGTAGGTTTGAGAAGCAAACAAAATGATTTGCTTTAAACCAATTAAGTTTTTATATGCTAACTGATAACATTTATGAAGGCTGATTTTTAAAATTATATTAGCAAAATGATCCCAATGAAGCACTCTGAGTAGCAATGGGAAATTAGGCTAAAGGAAAATATAGTAGTCTGTGACCCTGTCCCTCACCCAAATTCTCCTGTCATTTATTTTCAACACATAAAGGGTGCTGATACACAATAAAAATAACTGCTTTATTAGTAGCTGTACTCAGTAACATCCTTAAACTATCCTCTAATGTGTCCTCCATATTCTTTTCCTTTTTTCTTTTTTTGCACAGGGTCTTTATAATAATAACATTAATTATTTTGTATTAGGCATTCTCCTGGTGGCCAGTCATTATTGAATTTTTTTTTTTTGCGTTCCCTGAAAAAAATCCTCTTGAAGTCAATATGAGGTAGTTATAATTCTCTCTGTTATACAGTTGATAAGACAAAGGCTTATAGAAATTCTCAAACTCGTTCCTGTGAACCTTGCTCATTATTTCTGTATTTTGCAATTATTTTTCTTTCTTCCTCAAAAACTGCTTGCAGAGATTAAACTTTTACACAGTTCTCTCTATCTTTCACATCCACTTCTGGGAGACAAGCCCACACAGCGTTTCCATTTCCATAGTTTTAGGACTAAGCCACAATAACAGAGTGATCAATAGGGACAAAAATAACAGTCAAGCATATTTTAACAGTTATTTTTCAACATTTTGGGAGGCTCTTACCCACTGGACAACAGGAAGTATTAAAGGAATAAATACTGAGAGGTGACAAACATGATTTGCCGATAATTTGATTATATATACTAAAAGAACCAAAAAGTCAATTCAACCTTGATAACTGATTGGAAATGTGGTTTGATGCAAGACAAGCAATTAAACATTCTTGTGTTACTATATACCAAAGATAACCAAATAAAAATTATTGCAAAAATAATTCCTTCACAAAAGGAACAATACCTAAATTTAACAAGGGGTACACAAGAAACATCCAAGACCTATTTAAAGAAAAGTGTGAAACATGATATCTGAATAGATAAACAGACACATTGATTTTATAAATAGAACCACAAAGTCTTACAGAAAAAATTCACTGAAATTCCAACCATGTTTACAGAGAATTTTTATAGAGGAATTTAACATACTTATTCCAAATTTTATCTAGATGAGTAATTCAATGACAAAACATATTTTAAATTTCCCCTTATTAATGTAATGAATACTGAGTAGACATAAAAAACTTCCCCAATAAACATAGTGTATGGACATATCTCATTACATATGGAAATTTGATACATGATAAATGTGGCATCCTAAATAAATATATTTATTAAAACAATAAAGGACAATTACTTCTTCACTTTTAAAATTATTTACGTATGCATGTATATCCATATCTATACACACATAATGTAAGGATAAGCAATAATTCAACCTAAATGTATTACATTTAAAAAAAATTTAGTTTTTTTTGGTGGGAATGCAGATTGGTACAGCCATTATGGAAAATAGTATGGAGGTTTCTAAAGAAAATAAAAATGGAACCACCATATGACCCAGCAATCTGTCTTCTGGGTATGTACCAAAAAGAAATGAAGTCACCACCTAGTAAAGATGCACTCCCATGTTCAATGCAGTATTATTCACAATGGCCAAGATATGGAAACAGTCTGTCAATGGAAAACTGGCATTTTAAAATACTAAAAAAGTGAGATACACACACACACACACACACACTTACACAATGGAATACTATTCAGTCCTTAAAAAGAATGAGATCTTGCCATTTGTCACAACATGGATGAACCTGGACAACATTATGCTAAATGAAATAAGTCAGACACAGAAAAAAAATAGTGAACAATCTCACTTGTATGTGGAATCTAAAAAGCAAAAATCAAATATACAGAGATAGTAAACAAAACAGTGGTTAACAGGGACAGGGCTGGGGTTGGAGGAAGAAATGGGAAGATGTAGGTTGAAGGAAAAAAGGTACAGATATGTAGAGATCTAATGTACAACATGAAGACTATTGGTAACAAAATTGTACTGTATTTGGGATTCATGCTAAATAAGTAGATTTTATCTGCTCTTGCCACAAAAATTATGAAAAATAGGAAACTGCATGAGATAATGTATACATTCGTTTCACTAGGTTAACCTTTTTGCTATTTATACATATATCATAACATCACATTGTTTACCTTAAATATACATAAATTATATTTTAATGAAACTCAGCTTTATATAAAATCAGGTAGTCTTTCTGTCTAGCTGATTATCTATCTATCTATCTATCTCTCTATCTATCTCTCTCTCTATCTATCATCTGTCTATCTATCATCTATCTCTCTAATTTTTGGATGGTGAAAGCTTTCCTAAACAGGTACCCAAATAAATCATAAAGGAAAATGCTAACAACTTGACTATTTACAAATATCAGATTTCTATGTAGTGGATGCCACTACATAGTTTGCTGAGAATGATGGTTTCCAGCTGCATCCATGTCCCTACAAAGGACACAAACTCATCCTTTTTGATGGCTGCATAGTATTCCATGGTGTATATGTGCCACATTTTCTTCATCCAGTCTGTCACTGATGGACATTTGGGTTGATTCCAAGTCTTTGCTATTGTGAATAGTGCCGCAATGAACATACGTGTGCATGTGTCTTTATAGCAGCATGATTTATAATCCTTTGGATATATACCCAGTAATGGGATGGCTGGGTCATATGGTACATCTAGTTCTAGATCCTTGAGGAATCGCCATACTGTTTTCCATAATAGTTGAACTAGTATACAATCCCACCAACAGTGTAAAAGTGTTCCTATTTCTCCACATCCTCTCCAGCACCTGTTGTTTCCTGACTTTTTAATGATTGCCATTCTAACTGGTGTGAGATGGTATCTCATTGTGGTTTTGATTTGCATTTCTCTGATGGCCAGTGATGATGAGCATTTTTTCATGTGTCTGTTGGCTGTCTGAATGTCTTCTTTTGAGAAATGTCTGTTCATATCCTTTGCCCACTTTTGGATGGGGTTGTTTGTTTTTTTCTTGTAAATTTGTTTGAGTTCTTTGTAGGTTCTGGATATTAGCCCTTTGTCAGATGAGTAGATTGCAAAAATTTTCTCCCATTCTGTAGGTTGCCTGTTCACTCTGATGGGAGTTTCTTTTGCTGTGGAGAAGCTCTTTAGTTTAATTAGATCCCATTTGTCAATTTTGGCTTTTGCTGCCGTTGCTTTTGGTGTTTTAGACATGAAGTCTTTGCCCATGCCTATGTCCTGAATGGTACTACCTAGGGTTTCTTCTAGGGTTTTTATGGTATTAGGTCTAACATTTAAGTCTCTAATCCATCGTGAATTAATTTTCACTATAAACAAAATAAAAATATAAGTAAAATAATCTGGGGAAATATCTGCAAAAAATTAAAAAAGAATTTTATTATTATATTTAGTACATAAAGACCTCTTAAAAATTAGTAATAGGCCAGGTGCGGTGGCTCATGCCTGTAATCCCAGCACTTTGGGAGGCCAAGGCGGGCGGATCACAACGTCAGGAGTTCGAGACAAGCGTGGCCAACATGGTGAAGCCCTGTCTCTACCAAAAACACAAAAAAATTAGCCGGGCGTGGTGGTGCGCGCCTGTAATCCCAGCTACTCAGGAGGCTGAGGCAGGAGAATCGCTTGAACCCGGGAGGCAGAGGTTGCAGTGAGCCGAGATCGTGCCGTTGCACTCCAGCCTGGGTGACAGAGCTAGACTCCGTGTCAAAAAAAAAAAAAAAAAAAAAAAAAAAAAAGAGTAATAAAAGACTTATAACTCATTATGCAAGGTCTTTAATTCCTGTCCACAAAATGGATAAAACTGAACAATAAACATGAAACAAGAACATGTACATTAAAACAACAAACGAGATATAATATTTTGCCTTTTAGGTAAAATTTCTAAGGATATTACTTCTAAGTTTGATAATATAGTAAGACTACTATAATAGGTAATTAAGTGAAAAGCAAGTCATCATGCTTTATATGTGATACATCATTTTAATCTTTTAAATGAAGTGTAAATGGGTGCGTATGTTTGGATATATATGGGTATATGGGTATTTGTGTTTATATTTGTACAGATGTTTCTCCTACAGTGAGAGTCCACAGATCATGAACTGCTGTCAGCTATAAGGGGGTGGCACAGCTCTCTGATTAGCTCTGGAGGTTCTGAAGGTGTACTGCAGATTTGAATTTTGGCCTCTCTAGTTGATGTTTGGCCAACAGCAAATCACTTAGCTTTTCTGGGCCTAGCTTTCTTCAACTGTAATATGGTGTTGTAAGTAATACATATCTAATAGTGTTTATGTAAAGATTAAATAAAATATAAGCCATTTAAATAATTAAGGTCAGTAAACAAGCCTAGCTCATAATATTATATAATATCCCATTATAATAATGGGATCATGATCTATAAGTAACTAAAAAATTATGATGGTAGCTGTTAAGGACAAAACATAGTAACACATGGCTGATGTATTTGACTGAGGAAGATGATTATTGTCATTAACTATTTTTACCCTTAACATTCTTTTTCTTTGCTTATCCTTTGAGACTGAAACTGTATTGCTAGCAAAATTCAAAGTCAAGGCCAAATGTGGTAAGAGAGAATGAGGGGCATCTAAGCATATAGAATAAAGGACAAGGGCAAGCATTGGTTAGATTTAATCAGGTTAGTCTCTCTCTCTTTTTAGAAACTCTTTTTGTATTATGTTAAAATTTCAAATATATAAAGTGGAAAAAAACAGTAAATTAAATCTCAAGTACCTAACCTTAAGATTCAAATGTTCTGATCAATTTTGCTTAGTTAATCAGAGTTTGACTATAATAACAAAGTATATCTAAAACAACATAAAAACTTCTGTATTATTGAAAGTCTAAAAATTAAGATTGTCATATAAGTCTGACAATAGAACCTAAACTTTCCCTAAAGTTAAAAATAAAAAAACCCCCATACATAAGGATTCATAGAAATTCATTATTAAGTCATAGCAGAAGAGTTTATATACATGGTTTGTAGATCCATAGAAAATTGTTAATAGTGATTAACTCCGGGGAAGTGGAATTCTGTTGGGAACAGGGCAAATGGATACAGGGGGAATTTCATTTTTTAATGCTTATCTATATTGTTTTATTTTATAACCTAGATCTCATTTTTTAAGTAAAGAAAGAAAACAAGAATGTTTTAAAATAAGTGCATTTAAAAATAAAATATGAATAAATTATGATGATAGAATACAGACAATATAAACCGTAACTAATAATAAAGATAATGTTAGAGTGTTGCAAAAACAGAAAGACAAATTGTTGGATCAGAGTAGAAATCAGAATCAACAAAGGCTGCCTAAGAATAAGATAAATGCTAAAGTTAGCATTTTCAATAGACAAGTGCATATAATTCAACAAATCATGCACCAAGTACACACTAGAAAAGAAAACACTGATACATGTGACTCAAAATATTTTATATATATATATAGTTCACAAAGTAAAATGTGAATAATGAAATGGAGAGATTACTGTAATGTATGTAGCAGATCAAGTATTAATATCTTTAGTATAGAAAGTATTATGAAAAAATAATAAGGAAATAAATGATAAATATTACAAGAGAAAAAGTGTAAGCATGAATTGACAATTCATGGTAAATTTTAGTCTCAGTACCATTTAACAAAGGGAAATTAAAATTAGATGTCTTTTTTACTCATCAGATTGACACAATATTTAAAAATTTATAATATTCAGTAGTAATAAAGTTCTTGTCTTACTGGAAATACAAATTATTAAAATCTGCATGAGTGGTAAGTTGTTAATATAGAGCAAGGTATTAAAATGAATAATATACTTTAATAAAGTGTATTTAATCTTAATACTTTGTAATAAAAATAAAATGTTTTGTCAAAGCTGTGGACAAAATAAATTTGTGTGGATGTTTGTTATAGTATTAGTTATAATTACAAAGCTTGGAAAAAAAGACAAATACTCTTAAGTAAATATAGAACATCCAAATGATAAAATACTATGCAGCCACCAAAAATCTATGCCAAATATTTCATAACATAAAAAATGTCTGCAAGATGTTTAAGACAAAAAAGTGGAGTAAAAGTATTTTCCACTGTAATTATCATTTTAAAATTTGGCTCTTCAAGGTGTGCATGTGTGTTTTTCTGAGTGATGAGATTACAAGTGTCTTTTCCTTTTCATCTTTTTGCGATTTTATAGTTTCTATATATGCTATAACAAAAATATTTTTTACAATCAGAAAATAATTAATAATCTGGACCCTTCTTATTTCTTTATCCTCATCTCTTCCCTTTTTCTATCCTCCAGCTTTATGTTCTGGAAAGTTGCACACATCCTTTCCTAAAGTTGCTGTTTATTGAGAGGCCCTGTATTAAGCTGTTTGTATGCCTTATCTCATTTGATCTTCAGAATGTTCTTACTCTGCCCATTTTATGTAGATAATGGAACTGACCAGTAAGGTGATAAGGTACATTTTCTAGGAGTGAATACCTGGGATTGGACCCCAGGTGCCCAGATCCAAGTTCCATGTTCTTCATCACTACACATATTGCCTCTTTTAAAAAATTTAATAATTTTGAAATAATAATTAAGGAGATAGAGCAGGCCAAGAGTGAAATCAAGCTGACTCTAATTTTGCTGTACACTAATACCAACACTAGCTGCCTTTCTTAAAACTTACTAGTTTTGGCCGGGCGTGGTGGCTCACTCCTGTAATCCCAGCACTTTGGGAGGCCGAGGTGTGTGGATCACTCGGCCAGGAGATCGAGACCATCCTGGCTAACAGGGTGAAACTCCGTCTCTACTAAAAATACAAAAAATTAGCCGGGCGAGGTGGCAGGCGCCTGTAGTCCCAGCTACTTGGGAGGCTGAGGCAGGAGAATGGCGTGAACCCGGGAGGCGGAGCTTGCAGTGAGCCGAGATCGCGCCACTGCACTCCAGCCTGGGAGACACAGCGAGACTTCCTCTCAAAAAACAAAACAAAACAAAACAAAACAAAAAAAACTTACTTATTAATTTTTTCTTTGCTTTTCTTGATTTTACTTTTATTCCTTTAATTCCATTATCAAACATTCCCAATACCTCTCACTTTAAAGAGAAAAAAACAACACAAGTCACAATAACCAAGAGTTGGAAATGTCTATCAATGAATGAAGGGATAAACCAAATTTGGTATGCACAAAAATGGAATATTATTTAGCCTTTAAAAAGAAGAAAATCCTTCACATGTTGCAATAAGGAAGAATCTTGAGGACAATTATGCTAAGTGAAATAAACCAATCATAAAATTACAAATGCTGAATGATTCCACTTACATAAAATATCTAAAGTAGTCAAACTTCATAGAAACAGAAAGTAAAGTGATGGTTTGCAGTGGCTAAGGAGAGGGAGAAATGGGGAGTTGTTGAATGAGTGTAGAATTTCAGTTTTGCAAGATGAGCCGCTAGAGATCCGTTTTACAGCAATGTGAATATAATTAGCGCTACTGAGCTGTGTGCACCTAAAAATGGTAAAGATGATAAATTTTGTGTGGCTTCTAAACCACTATTTATAAAAATTATATTCTTTGAAGAAAAGAGAAAACCAGTGCAACCTCCCTTGATTCTATTATTCTTTGTATCTATTATATAAATTTTGTTTATTCTTTTATTATTAGATTTATTAAATACATGTCCAGCACTTACTGCTTCTACTTTGTATCACATCACTGGCCTCTCAAATCCTTTCAATCTCATGTTTGTTTCCATGATTGTATTGCATCCATGATTCTATCAAAGCCATTATGTTTTCTTATCCCATATCCTCTTCAGTCTTTATGAGACTTGGTATAATTTAACTATAAATAGTTCTGAAAATCTGTTGTTTCTGTGATTGTAGGATACTGTATTTTTCTGCATTTCTTCTTGTGTTCTACTAATCATGCTCTCTTAACCTTATTTCCAAGTTGATACTTCTGTTTTCTTCTATATTGTCTACATCTTATATGGAAAAACAAATCACAAAAAAATGCAAAATGCTACTACTAGAAAATTGTTAATTCTTATCTCAGTTTCTTATTTTAAACAGCTTTATTGAGGTATAATCAACATATAAACATTGTATATGCTTAACGTGTACAACTTGATATTTTGATATATACACATTGCAAAGTGATCACCACGATCAAGCTAATTAACATATCCTTTTCATACAGTGGTAAAAAGGAGATGTTAATTTTCATTTCCTTTTTCACCCTGTGTTGAAAAGACTTAATTTAAGATCTACCCTCCAAGCAGATTTCAGTGCATAATACATTATTATAATGTACATGATGTACATGTACATTAGATCTCAAGGTCTTACTCATTTTGCCTAAATTATATTTCGTACGCTTTGATCATCACTCCATTTCTTCCATTCTTTTAATTGTCTTCCAATTCTTTGAGTGGTTTGTCTACTGCCAATGTGCACAACAATCATTTTTACCTCTTTTCTCAACTTTTATCCTAGGCTTCAGCCAAAAATACTCTGCAGTTCTCCTAAATTTCACATTTCTCACAAGAACATTCTGACTTCTTTAGCTTTAACCATTCATTAATTGCCTAGAGACAGCTTTAATGTGATGACTTTCTAAAGTTCTTTACTTAGTCTAGAAGGCATTATTGACCTTTATCTTTACAATGTCCAGAAAATATTTGCACATGCTTCCTTTCATGCAGTTGTTACAGTCTTTTATATTTGTTTACTCGTTTGTTTCCCTGGACAGACTTGCTGTTTGAAGGTAGTGGAACATAAATCATTTATTTCTATCATCTGTATTTCAATATCACCTGACACACAGTACAGTTTTAATAAAAATTAGTTTAATGAATTGAATAAGCAGACTCATGCCTAGAACCACATCAACATAATCACTCCCTCAAGAGAAGTGTGAGTGAGCAGAGGGGGCTATGTTGGCTGTTGAGACTTTGGACTCTGACCTGGGGGTGGGAAGATCTTGACTTAGAAAGTTCCAGGATTGATCACCCGGTGAAAGGGAGATTATGGATGCACTGTCAGCAACATCTCCATGAAGACGGGTGAGGTCAATGTGACAGGGACTAAGGATAGGGAGGAGGGCTGCATGCCTGCTCATGTAGACTACCATGCTCACACAGCCTTGTGTGGCAATCCAGGGATGTCTGACTACAAGCAGTTTCTGTCTGTGTATCTGGGGCCAGAGGCTCAGGTTCTATCCTAATCTTGCTGGCTCTCAATGCCTAAACTCACCTGGCTAAGAAGAATGAGGAAAGGAGCCCTGAATGGGGTGCACTTAGGCAACAAGGGGCAGAGAAGAATCTGATAAATTAGCTTTTATTGCAGAAGGAAAGACAGCAGGTATCTATAGCCCTTGCAGTCTCTCTGGCATCTTTGGTCGAGGAGGAGTTACAATACAGAATTCATGAGGGCATTACTCAGAGAAGCAACAAAGGAGAGCACATATTCTCTCCAGAAGCCTGATGATAAACAGAGAGAAGCAAAGGAAGGAAAGGCAAAGTCCTCATGAACAGAATCAAGATTTCACACTTCTTAAAAAGATTAATTACTCCTCAGCATCCTAACCACTCTCACCTGGAGCACTGGCATGAGACAAGCACAGGACAAAGTGCAGCGATGAAGAGATAAGCAATGAAAGAAGAAAGTTGTGATTTCTGCAGGGTGCTAATCCATATTCTACTAGGCACTCTCCTCTTCAATTTACCAAATATGCTGAGGTTGGGACATCATCTGGGCCAAGCGTTATTCCAACTCAATTCAAGGAGCACCATCTTATTAAAGGACACAATCCCAAATTCACCTGGGAATAAGCCTGGAGGATTTCCTTAAAGGAAATCTTTAAACCCGAGGTCCAAGAGCTATCACAATCAGGATATTCCCTGGAGCAGTCAGTGATGTTAACTTTTTAAACTTTTCTACAATAAGAAAAATCAATGGGCATTTTAAATTGTAATCTCAAACTGAAATACCTGAATCTCATCTGATGTCAGGTATTAGACTGTTTCTCAAACCAACCTGTGGACCTCTGGGGTCTCCAAGTACTTTGTCATGTTTTTTAAAATAGAGGTTTCAGTAATGATAATGTAAAAGGTAACTGACGTAAACATATTCTGCATCTGGATGATGCCTGCTAAACTGAGAACTACCAGAAGAATTCAGAACTCTGCATTTGTACTCAAAATGCTCTAATTGTCTTCTGCTAATGGGGAAAACACACTAGAGGTACATGGTGTAGTACAATATGTCATGACTGTTTAAATGAAGGCTTTATTGTATCTTTCAAAATGCAGAAGAACAATGTGAGAACTAAGTCAGCACATAACACAGGACCATATAAATGTGTCCAAAGGATAATTCTTGATTTTCCCAGAGTCTTCCTTTTGAGTTTTCCCCAGAATCCACAGCATTGCTCAGGCCAAAGATTTAGTAAGGATATTTCTTTCCTCTCTCTTTTCAGTTTTCACATCCTATATACTCATGTGTTAGTATCTTCTCTGCCTCTCCATTGCTACAATCCTAGTTTAGCCCATCATTTCTTACCTGGGCTACTACAATAGAACCAATCTCACTGGTCGCTTTTCCTGCTTCCATGCTTATCCCCACAATTAATTACAGCACTCAAAGTGACCCTCCAAGACATAGTATCAAATGGCTTTCCATTGAACATAAAATAAAATCAATCACGTTTGAGAACTTCCAAGGCTACCATAGTTTAATTTGTGTCATTTAAAAAGGTATGTCCACCTGGAAGCTCTGAATGTGACCATCTTTGTAATAAATATTTTTGCAGATGTAATTAAGGAAAATCTCAAGAAGAAATTATCCTGGATTAGGGTGGGTCCTACATCTGGCCTCTGCCTGTTCTGTGACATTCATTACCACTCTCTTGTCACTCAGTCTCCAGACACATCTTCTTTCTCCGCCCTGATCTCAAACATCGTATTTCCATCCAAGCCATTAGACTCCCTATTCTCTCTGCCTGGACCCTTTTCCCTCACATCTTTCCTCGGTTGGTTCTTTGTTCTCCACCTTTTTGTCACAGCACAAATATTAATTGCTGTGAATATAAAATGTCCTTTAACCATCAGATGGTCTTTCTACCTACTTAAAATTGCAACCTACCTCCTCTTGTTTTTATTTTCTCACAGCACTTATTAACATCAGACATATTATGTGCTGTGCTTATTTGTTTATTTTGTATCACCCTCTTTCAAAATATAAGTTCTAGAAAAGAAGGAATTGTGACCATAGTTTATTGCTATGCATTCAGCATCTAGAAGATTAATAAATAAGTTAGATGGACTCAGTCTGTTACTAAAATTGATATTATATGAGTTGATTAAATACAAAAGTAATGATCATACAACCTGTGGCAGAAGTGAAAGAAAATTTATTACCTTTAAAATGTGAAAAACTATTTGTTCTAGAAAACATGGATATTTCCCAGAACAATGTAACTACAGTAGCCTGTTAATGTCTCAAGTGCTATACATTCATCTAGACACTGCTGCACAGTCATTGATGGTCTGGCATCTAGTCAGAAGTTGGTGCTTTCATTTAAAAATTATTGTCACTATTTGTATTTTCTTACCTTGTTGACTCCACCACTTTCTTGTTGGTGACCAGTTATATAATGTTTTATGAACTCAAAGTGATTCAGGAGCACTTTTTCATTGATCATTCCAATTATATTATATAACTTCCCTATTACTTAATGGCAAGAAAAGAGAGCGTGGTCATGAGACAGCAGTATGTCTAAGAATAGCTGCTCTATTTAACACTGCTTCTCAAAGGATCTGTAGTGCAGAGCCAGTTTTTTTTTTCTTTTTTGTACTTTTGAAATTTTCCATACACTAAGGACTGATACTTTTGTAAAGCATATATATCACTTGCAGTTCACAGAAAGGTCCTAGCTCATGGATCACACTTTGAGTAACACTGATTTATAGTATTGGATTTTATAACACAAGCAGAAATGTGAGATATGAATTTCTAGGTAATACTATACCTTTGTTAGTTGTGATTTTCGAAGATTTTGTTTCAATGCCTCCTTAGGTTGAGAACCTAGTGATCTTTCTATTTATGAAAGGAGAATGGCATGCTAGTCACTGTTTTTGAACAGTTGGACACAATTTTTCTTCCATTTCCAAGGAGTGCGATTGTCCCTTGAGATGGGCTTTTCAAACCACTACAGTCTTCCATCATCTGTGATGCACATGATACCTTGCACACAACTTGACCTCTGTGGGACAAACATTGCCTATTTTTTGAACTTTCAACTTAATCACTTAACAAATCTGTAGGTTGATAAAACCAAAAGTGCTGGTATTGGTATACTGACAATTGACCAGAGCTTTAGGTTGGGAATGTTATAATCTGACTAAATCAATATATAGGATTTATTCTGTGAGCAGTTTTATAAGCTTATGTCTGCATGATAATTCTCTGTAGCATGCCACATATTAAGACCCTTTTGTAGAGTCATCCTTATCTCAAAACTGTTTCACAGTCTCAGTCTTTTCTAATAGGTAGTAACCATTGTTTTAAAAGCCAGCATGCTACTATTTGTCACTCTCTACCCACCAACCCACTTTTCATGGGACAACAATATGCAGATGACTCCAGAATCTTGGACTGACCATTATATGTGCAAAACAAACATATGGACTGACTTTTTCTGTCCTAATATTAATTATTACATAAACTTTGGGTAGTCCTCATTCCCTTTGATAGCACAGACGGCAACATATTAAGTGCTGTAGGGTACAAAATTGCTTATAGCAGTAGGCAAGTTACCAGGGATGTGGGTTTAGATATTTACATGATTAATCAAGAAAGGTCTTTGATAGATAAGCACCGAAATGAAATGATTTCAGTAGGATTTATTATCTCCTTTCTTATACTGCAATTAAACAATACTTCTCAGTTTTGTTTTTTTATATGCCATATTTGATATTATAAGCTATGTATATATTCCTATATATATCTACAAAAAACACATATTGATCCTAAAATTCTGCCTAATACTTTAGAAATATCAATTTATATGTGTTAGTTCACACATTTTAGGTACGTTAGCCTTTGAATTATTAGCCTTGTGTATTAGTTCGTTCATGCAGTGCTTTAAAGAAATACCCGAAACTGGGTAATTTATAAGGAAAAGAGGTTTAATTGGCATATGGTTCTGTAGGCTGTGCAGGCTTCTGCTTCTGGGGAGGCATCACCAAAACTTACAATCATGGTTGAAGGCAAAGGGGAAGCGAGCACATCTTACATGGCAGGAGCAGGAGTTGGGGGCGGGGAGGTGCTATACACTTTAAACAAGCAGAACTCTTGAGAACTCTGATAAGACAGCACTAGGGGGATGGTGCTAAACCATAAGAAAGCATCCCCATGATCTAATCACCTCCCACCGGCCCTCTCCTCCAACACTGCGGATTACAATTTGATGTGAGATTTGGGTGGGGACACAAATCCAAATTACATCACCTTGCATTTTTACAGTTCGTAAGTCCAACTTTCTTTTATTACCCAACATTTAGAGATAGTTCAGTGGCTGATGAAAATAGGATGCCAATTTCACAAAAGATCTGCTTCTTTTTATATTATCATCTTAGTCCACATAATCTGAAAACCGTAAACACCATATGTATACAGTGAATTGACTATTTCATGCATTTATTTTCCCACACAGAATCAGTTTATATACAATACATTCAATTCAGCAAGGACACCATCATATAGAATAAACAGCACTAGATAGTAAGGACAGGCCATGGACACTGAAGATGTAGCAGCTAGAAGTCAAGACAGAAAGGTTGACTCGTATCAAGGTCAACCCATTTTCTATGGCTCATGTCATCCTTCACCCATAATTGCTTTATTTGTAGATACATTAAGAGGATATAATGAAGTGAGACATGAGCTCCAAGTTTAAACTGCTTCCAGGAAAAAAATAAAGTGCCTCTATACTTTTCCCACTTCACAAAAAGCAGGTTTTCCTAAGGTTAGCGGCACTAGTTTTTGTAGGACTAGAGCTCCTATAGAGGGCTACATAGCAAATGGGTAGGATGAGTCAGGGGATATATGTAAATCTAGAAAAGAAGACTTCTCTATACAAAGTAATGGGACATGTTTGTGTCATGGGAAATTTTCCAAGAGATATGAACCATGGAGGGGAGAATGAGCAGGACAGGGATGGTGCTCAATTTACATGGCTCACAGGCCTGCATCGGGGGTGGAAATTGGTAGTTTCTTACATACCAATAAAGTATTGGGTCCATTCCGCTTGATATCTAGTGTTAGACCTTCAGTTTGAGGGTAGGGAACAGGATAACAGTGGACTTTCTTCTAAAAGAGAGAAGTGTGCCTGATGAACACAGGTGAGAATCTAGGTATGTCACTGATAGTGCCTCTGCCATAACAGAGAACTGTTGCAGTAGATAAAAGAGACTGAATGGGACCAACTCATCTCTCAGAGAAAACTCTACCTTCTGGGATTGCTTCCCATGTGTCAGTCATTCTATTGCACTTCCCACAGAGGAGAACTTTATGGATACTGGCAAAATCAAACTTACAGAGGAGAGGAGAGCTTGTCTGAGGGGGATCAGCTGTGGAGTGTTGGTGTCACAGGGTTTCTGACATGACAGTTTTGGTGTGAGAAGGTTGCTTTTCAATTCCAGTTTCCTCAAGCCGGCAATTATCCTTAAAAGGAGGCAGTGGGCAAGGTATCAAAGATATTTGTTAGAGTGTGAGATCCCAAACCTTGTTGTTTAGGACAACAGCTTCCCTATGTGTGATTAAACTGGCTATAGTGGTAGATTGGAATTCCACAAATCAAAGAAATATTCACAGTATCAGAGCTTCATGGGAAAAAATCATTGACATTTCCCCACTGGAAATTGGGGAATCTAGCTTACTGACCTCTGCTATGATTTCAAAATCAATGGATAGCTATAGATGACGTTGGCATGAGATGAGTTTAACAAGCAGCTGTGGAGTTTAGAGACAAAAGGGGATATCCCTAGGTGAACATGGATTGGTGCACTGTAAGGCACAACATGTAAAAGAAGATTTTATTCACTGTAAAAATATTCTTTCATATACTAGCCAAAAAGCGTTATGAGGCAAATGAGTTGCAGCCTCAGAGAATAAGCCTGAGCAAGACTGCATTAGACAAATCTGAAAACATTCCTAGGGATGCAAGGGCACCTGTATGACTTTTGCTGATGTCTCAGACTAGAGATGTTTCAGGGAAAAAAAGCTGTTAAAGATGTTGAACCACTTTGGAATGTCTCTGCCCCCTGATTATATACCAATATGAAGACTACTGCCTCTGAGAGACACTATTTTCCAAATACTTTCCTAAATGCTTCTTTCACATCCTTGTTCCTCAGGCTATAAATGAAAGGGTTAATCACTGGTGTTATGACTGAGTAGAACACTGAGACCACTTTATCCCCTTTATTCATTTGCTTCAAATTAGGCTGCATGTAGGTAAATATTGTTGACCCGTAGAATAAGAAAACAACAATGAAATGGGATCCACAGGTAGAGAACAACTTTAGCCTCCCCTCCTCTGACTGTATTTGAATTACAGTGGAGATAATATTCCAGTAGGAGAAAAGGATGAGAGAGGCAGGACCTAGCAGAATTACAACACCTATTGCAAAGATGGTCATTTCTGTGCTGTAGGTATCTGCTGAAGCCAGTTTCAGGAGGGCAGGAGGCTCACAAAAATAATGATTAATTATATTCTGTCCCTGATATGGGAGACATAAAGTGAATGTGGTATCTACTAAAGACACAAATGCTCCACTGGCCCAGCACCCCGTGACCAGCTGAACGCAAATTCTCTGGGTCATGAGAGTGGAATAGCGCAGGGGCTTGCAGACAGCCACATAGCGGTCATAGGACATCACTGCTAGAAGTGAACTCTCTGCACACCCTGCTGTTAGGAAGAAAAGCATTTGAATTGAGCACCTAGTAAAAGAGATGGTCTTTCTCATGACCAGCAAATGGGATAGCATCTGGGGAACAATAGCTGTAGAGAAACAGAGATCAGTAAATGAGATTTTTAAGGAAGAAGTACATTGGTGTGTGAAGTCGAGAGTCAACCTGAATTAGGAGTATGATGAGCAGATTCCCAAACATAGTCAACAGGTAGATGATAAGAAATATCACAAACAGCAGAATCTGGGTTTGATGATCAGAAGAAAAGCCCAGCAAGATGAATTCAGTCAGATAGGTTTGGTTTTCTTTGTTCATTGACATTTATTTCTGTCTATAAATTAGCATAATTAGTACAATCAAACATTGACTATGATGGCGTGCCAAAAACCGAAAGTGAAGGTCTCATTGGAGGAACAAGTGTTCTGATGTAGAAAAATTTTGTAAATATTGAGCACACTTGATTTATAATTTTTCTATCTCTATATTTCTACTAAAGCCATGTGGTTGGTAGATACAGAGAATTCAGGAATATGCCTTCTTGTTGCTCCTTGTTGGTAGAACGTTATCATTCATAGAGCCATTGTTCAACAATTGTGTGGCTAATGTCAAAAAATGTCTTTATGGAAAATTACATGTTGTTTGTCTGAACTAAAGAAAAAGGATGCAAATATATGAATTTGAAAATAAAAAAGATTTCTTTCTCTTGCCTGATTGCCCTAGCCAGAACTTCCAACACTATGTTGAATAGGAGTGGTGAGAGAGGGCATCCCTGTCTTGTGCCAGTTTTCAAAGGGAATTTTTCCAGTTTTTGCCCATTCAGTATGATATTGGCTGTGGGTTTGTCATAAATAGCTCTTATTATTTTGAGGTACATTCCATCAATACCGAATTTATTGAGCGTTTTTAGCATGAAGGGCTGTTGAATTTTGTGAAAAGCCTTTTCTGCATCTATTGAGATAATCATGTGGTTCTTGTCTTTGGTTCTGTTTATATGCTGGATTATGTTTATTGATTTGCGAATGTTGAACCAGCCTTGCATCCCAGGGATGAAGCCCACTTGATCATGGTGGATAAGCTTTTTGATGTGCTGCTGAATCCGGTTTGCCAGTATTTTACTGAGGATTTTTGCATCGATGTTCATCAGGGATATTGGTCTAAAATTCTCTTTTTTTGTTGTGTCTCTGCCAGGCTTTGATATCAGGATGATGTTGGCCTCATAAAATGAGTTAGGGAGGATTCCCTCTTTTTATATTGATTGGAATAGTTTCAGAAGGAATGGTACCAGCTCCTCCTTGTACCTCTGGTAGAATTCGGCTGTGAATCCATCTGGTCCTGGACTTTGTTTGGTTGGTAGGCTATTAATTATTGCCTCAATTTCAGAGCCTGCTATTGGTCTATTCAGGGATTCAACTTCTTCCTGGTTTAGTCTTGGTAGAGTGTAAGTGTCCAGGAAATTATCCATTTCTTCTAGGTTTTCTAGTTTATTTGCGTAGAGGTGTTTATAGTATTCTCTGATGGTAGTTTGTATTTCTGTGGGGTTGGTGGTGATATCCCCTTTATCATTTTTAATTGCATCTATTTGATTCTTCTCTCTTTTCTTCTTTATTAGTCTTGCTAGCGGTCTGTCAATTTTGTTGATCTTTTCAAAAAACCAACTCCTGGATTCATTGATTTTTTGGAGGATTTTTTGTGTCTCTATCTCCTTCAGTTCTGCTCTGATCTTAGTTATTTCTTGCCTTCTGCTAGCTTTTGAATGTGTTTGCTCTTGCTTCTCTAGTTCTTTTAATTGTGATGTAGGGTGTCAATTTTAGATCTTTCCTGCTTTCTCTTGTGGGCATTTAGTGCTATAAATTTCCCTCTACACACTGCTTTAAATGTGTCCCAGAGATTCTGGTATGTTGTATCTTTGTTCTCATTGGTTTCAAAGAACATCTTTATTTCTGCCTTCATTTCGTTGTGTACCCAGTAGTCATTCAGGAGCAGGTTGTTCAGTTTCCATGTAGTTGAGCGGTTTTGATTGAGTTTCTTAGTCCTGAGTTCTAGTTTGATTGCACTGTGGTCTGAGAGACAGTTTGTTATAATTTCTGTTCTTGTACATTTGCTGAGGAGTGCTTTACTTCCAATTATGTGGTCAATTTTGGAATAAGTGCGATGTGGTGCTGAGAAGAATGTATATTCTGTTGATTTGGGATGGAGACTTCTATAGATGTCTGTTAGGTCTGCTTGCTGCAGAGATGAGTTCAATTGCTGGATATCCTTGTGAACTTTCTGTCTCGTTGATCTGTCTAATGTTGACAGTGGAGTGTTGAAGTCTCCAGGAAAAGAAGAAGTCAAATTGTCCCTCTTTGCAGATGACATGATTGTATATTTAGAAACCCCATTGTCTCAGCCCAAAATCTCCTTAAGCTGATAAGAAACTTCAGCAAAGTCTCAGGATACAAAATTAATGTGCAAAAATCACAAGCATTCTTATACACCAGTAACAGACAAACAGAGAGCCAAATCAGGAATGAACTTCCATTCACAATTGCTTCAAAGAGAATAAAATACCTAGGAATCCAACTTACAAGGGATGTAAAGGACCTCTTCAAGGAGAACTACAAACCACTGTTCAGTGAAATAAAAGAGGACACAAACAAATGGAAGAACATAACCATGCTCATGGATAGGAAGAATCAATATCGTGAAAATGGCCATACTGCCCAAGGTAATTTATAGATTCAATGCCATCCCCATCATGCTACCAATGAGTTTCTTCACAGAATTGGAAGAAACTGCTTTAAAGTTCATATGGAACCAAAAAAGAGCCCGCATCTCCAAGACAATCCTAAGTCAAAAGAACAAAGCTGGAGGCATCACGCTACCTGACTTCAAACTATACTACAAGGCTACAGTAACCAAAACAGCATGTTACTGGTACCGAAACAGAGATATAGACCAATGGAACAGAACCGAGTCCTCAGAAATAATACCACACATCTACAGCCATCTGATCTTTGACAAACCTGACAAAAACAAGAAATGGGGAAAGGATTCCCTATTTAATAAATGGTGCTGCGAAAATTGGCTAGCCATAAGTAGAAAGCTGAAACTGGATCCTTTCCTTACTCCTTATATGAAAATTAATTCAAGATGGATTGGAGACTTAAATGTTAGACCTAATACCATAAAAACCCTAGAGGAAAACCTAGGTAGTACCATTCAGGACATAGGCATAGGCAAAGACTTCATGTCTAAAACACCAAAAGCAATGGCAACAAAAGCCAAAATTGACAAATGGGATCTAATTAAACTAAAGAGCTTCTGCACAGCAAAAGAAACTCCCATCAGAGTGAACAGGCAACCTACAGAATGGGAGAAAATATTTGCAGTCTACTCATCTGACAAAGGGCTAATATCCAGAACCTACAAAGAACTCAAACAAATTTACAAGAAACAAACAAACAACCCCATCAAAAAGTGGGCAAAGGATATGAACAGACATTTCTCAAAAGAAGACATTCAGACAGCCAACAGACACATGAAAAAATGCTCATCATCACTGGCCATCAGAGAAATGCAAATCAAAACCACAATGAGATACCATCTCACACCAGTTAGATTGGTGATCATTAAAAAGTCAGGAAACAACAGGTGCTGGAGAGGATGTGGAGAAATAGGAACACTTTTACACTGTTTGTGGGATTGTAAACTAGTTCAACTATTATGGAAAACAGTATGGCAATTCCTCAAGGATCTAGAACTAGATGTACCATATGACCCAGCCATCCCATTACTGTGTATATACCCAAAGGATTATAAATCATGCTGCTATAAAGACACATGCACACGTATGTTTATTGCAGCACTATTCACAATAGCAAAGACTTGGAATCAACCCAAATGTCCATCAGTGACAGACTGGATGAAGAAAATGTGGCACATATACACCATGGAATACTATGCAGCCATAAAAAAGGATGAGTTTGTGTCCTTTGTAGGGACATGGATGCAGCTGGAAACCATCATTCTTAGCAAACTATCACAAGAACAGAAAACCAAACACCGCATGTTCTCACTTATATGTGGGAACTGAACAATGAGATCACTTGGACTCGAGAAGGGGAACATCACACACTGGGGCCTATCATGGGGAGGGGGGAGGGAGGAGGGATTGCATTGGGAGTTATACCTGATGTAAATGACGAGTTGATGGGTGCTGACGAGTTGATGGGTGCAGCACAGCAACATAGCACAAGTATACATATGTAACAAACCTGCACATTATGCACATGTACCCTAGAACTTAAAGTATAAAAAAAAATTTTTTTTTGTAAATGTCAAACACACTTGATTTTATAATTTTTACATCCCTATGTTGGATGGAAATGTTGAATCTAAGGTAATGAAGGGTGAATCTAAGATAATGAGTAAATAGATCAGAAAGAGTTAGGAAAGGTAACAGAGTCATGGGAAAATGGCTGGGACTCAGAGCTGGAATCTGATATCCCTGGAAAATATTGAGCTCCCTGTTAGAAAGAACAAGGTATCAAAGCAGAAATTCAGCCCTCCTGGCAGAACTTTCTTGAGATAGGGAAAAATCAAAGATGACAAACATATAAGTGTTTTTTTTTCACACAGAAGTTTCTATGTCTAGCTGGCAGTATAGGAGAAATGTGAACAGAACTATTGTGGCTCTAACACTAGCTCATGAGCTGTCGAGTATGACTTAACTTCAAGACAACTGGGTCACAGTGAAGTTTCTAATCCTGCATTTCCAGGAAGACTGGATCTGAATTTGATCCATCCTGAATCTATAGGAAGGTCCAACCTGCTGGAGGGTCTATTGGCTTTGAGGGACCAGAAAGGCAGAGGCAGGGAACACTTTGAGGAATTGGTAAAATCAAATGAGAAAGATTTTCCCTTTAGCTTCACTCTAAGGAGATGACACAGAGAATCAATGATAAACTCTGACATCAAAAGCCAATATAACCTCTTGCTTAAGTCAGTGTTTTTGAAACTGATTTATAACACATTCATGGTTAATGAGATAGAATTACTAAGTTAACAACAGTATTTGTTAAAATTTGAAGAAGAAAAGAAAAATACTATTTCTTACAATAATATGTGCATAGTTATGAGAAAATATTAATTTCAATTTGTGTGTGTGTATGCATGTGTGTGCACTGGGTTACAATGGAAACTGTGCTCCTGATTAAGGGTTTTTGTCAACAACTTTAAAACGAATACTGCTGTAAGTCAAATGTTCTTAAAGACATAAATAAAATAATTCATTACTGATCCAATTTCCAATAATTGTTGATAAGTACATATTTTTTACTGCTTCATTATTGTGAATTTTTATGCAATAAAGTGCATATTTCATGTGTAGAATTTGATGTTTTGATATATATATAAAATGATATACTTTTAAAAGATACTTATTAAATTGTACATGATTATTTGTTTATGAGACTGTCTCCCTGACATAACTGAGTTTCATGAGGGTAGTAACTCTATCTCACTCTATATGTCTGAATCCCCAGGTATGTAGTAAATTTTCAAGACATGTTCTCTGAGTGACTGAATTAGTGTATGAATACCTGAATGCATCCAGGAATGAATGAACTCCTCCTTGCGCACAGGCACTGTCACACCCACACACTCAAATAAATGTTGCTAAGCACTATTCATCCTATCTAGAGCATAGTATGAAATTGGGAAGACACAGCAGATGCTGGTCCACCTAGGTGATCTCTTTGGAATGGGGATTTTCTTGTATGTAACAAGGAGGAACATGAAGTATGATTACCTGGGCTACTCATGTACATGAGAGGGCATCGTTGGTAGTTCCATCTTCCAATGGAAGTAGGAACAAACCCTCAATCTGCAAACCTGTTCTCATTCTCATTCTTACCCCTACAGAGTTTATCAGTACTTCTGAAGACTACTGTACTGGCGCTTATAGTGCACACACACCCAACATAGTACTCACCGAGCTCTGGCTTCCCCCTATTTCCGAGACAATGGGTGGCCAATTTCAGGAAGCTCTGTCTTGCATATTAGGCAGTGCCTTGTGAGTCCAGAGGTTTCACCAAGAAGAAATCATGAGAAAAGCAACAGAGGAAGAGAACACCAGTGGTGAAATGACTGAATGATTAGAGGACAAGGATATCCTAGTAGTTGAAAAAGGGTAGATAGTTTGAACTACAATCATACTTTTGGTTTTTTGGGACTCTCAGCACCTAAACTGACTCCCCTCAAAAACAGCCCAGTAGTAAGATTTATAAGGCTGAGGATTCTAGAGAAGGGGAAAAGAAAAATCTCCTCTCTCAAATATGCTTTGGGTTACAAAAGTAAAGATTTGGGTTTCTCCTAGGACAGACAAGATTTCTAGTTTTGGAGGTTCTTGTTCCCTTCAGAATCTTTCTTGGTCACTTTAGCACCTCCTTTTTACCTGGCGTCTTAGCATGAGTTTTTCCTCACAGCAAGTACAATAGACATCCAGAGAGCTAAGCTGCACATCTGGAGTTAGGTATTGAATCCTGGTGATTCTCAACCATATCTCCTGACAGCTAAGCAGCTAAGCAAAACAGAGCTTTATAGCAGGTTTCATTTCAAACTCTCGCTGTATTCTTGGATGGAGTAAACAATTCTTTTTCAAGCACCAACACTGATTTAAATCTTTTTCTATGAGGAATTCTTAAAATATTGAGGTCCTGAGAGGTGATGCAAACAAGATTTTCCCTAGGGGTCTCTTGGAAGAAGTTCACTTTATTACCTCTTTACACAATGAGATACCTTGGGAGTTTTTTTTCTTGTATTTGTAGACTGAATTCTGTGAATCTTATCTAATTCGCATTACTTAATTAAACAAAGAAAAAACTGTGTATGCTCTGAGCCTCAGAAAAACTCAAGAAGCCACCTATACCTGTTTCGTTTCTCTGCTTAGCAGCAGAGTCAAGAGTATAAAGTACATGCAGACAGGTATCTTTACATCCTTTACTCATTTTTTTTTGTATTTTTACTGATATATCATTATTGTACATATTTTAGGGTTACATGTGATATTTTGATACATGTATAAAATGTGTGATGATCAAGTCAAAGTAATTGGGATATCCATCACCTCATTGATCTTTCCTTTGTGTTGAGAGCATTACAATTCTTCCCTTCTAGCTATTTTAAAATATACAATTAAATTATTAACTGGCTGGGCGTGGTGGCTCACGCCTGTTATCCCAGCACTTTGGAAGGCCGAGGTGGGAGGATCACGAGGTCAGGAGATCGAGACCATCCTGGCTAACATGGTGAAACCCCATCTCTACTAAAAACACAAAAAATAAGCTGGGTGTGGTGGCGGGCGCCTGTGGTTCCAGCTGCTCAGGAGGCTGAGGCAGGAGAATGGTGTGAACCCAGGAGGCGGAGCTTGCAGTGAGCCAAGATTGTGCCACTGCACTCCAGCCTGGGCTACAGAGTGAGACTCGTTTTAAAAAAAATTATTAACTGTAATTTCCCTACATTACTATTGAATACTAGAACTCTTTTTTTTTTAATCTAGCTGTATTTTTGTACCCATTAACCAACTTCTCTTGGTTCCCTCCTCCCCTCTTCCTTTTCCAGCCTCTGGTAACCAACTTTCTATTGTCTACTTCCATGAGACCCACTTTTGTACCTCCCACATATGAGTGAGAACATGTAACACATTTGTCTTTCTATGCCTGGCTTACTTCACTTAAATAATGACCTCTAGTTCACCCATATTGCTGCAAGTGACAGGATTTAATTCTTTTTCATGGTTGAATAATACTCCACTGTGCATATATATCACATTTTTTTCTGTCCATTCATCCATTGGTGGATACTTAAGTTGACTACATATCTTGGCTTTTGTGAGTAGTGCTTCAGTAAAGGGAGTGGAGTTATCTCTTTGATATGCCAATTTCCTTTCTTGTGGATATACCAAGCCGTGGGATTGTTTAATCATATGGTAGTTCTATTTTCACTTTTTTCCAGAAACCTCCATACTGTTCCACAATGGCTGTACTAATTTACAGTTTTACCAACAGTGTAGCATTTCTCTTTCAACTCATCTTTGCCAGCATTTGTTGTGTTTTTCTGTTGTTTTGAGGTGAGATATCTCATTGTAGTTTTGATTTGCATTCCCCTGATGATTGGTAATGCTAAGAATTTTTTCATGTGTCTGTTGGCCATTTGCATGTCTTATTTTAAGAAATGTCTATGTAGATATTTTGCCAAGTTCTAAATCAGATTATTTGTTTTTTTACTATTGAATTTAGTTTTTTATATATTCTGGTTATTAATCTCTTGTTGGATGGATAGTTTGTAAATATTTTTTCCAATTTTTTGGTTCCTGTCTTCACTCCATTGATTGTTTTCATTGCTGTGCAGAAGCTTTCTAGCTTAATGTAATACTATTTGTTTATTTTTAAAATTTTTATTTGTAATTATTATGGATAAATAATAGTTGTATATATTTGTGATATACATGTGATGTTTTGATATATGCATACAATGTGTAATAATCCAATCAGGATAATTGGGGTTACTACCACCTCAGGCATTTATCATTTAAGCATTTATAACTTTTTGTGTTAGGAACATTCCACTTGACTACTTTTGCTTTTGTTGTTTGTGATTCTGAGGTCTCACCCAAAAAATCTTTGCCCAACCCAGACCCGATAACTTATTCTCAATGTTTTCTTCCAGTATTATTATAGTTTCAGGTATTACATTTAAGTCTTCAATACATTTTGAGTTGTTTTATTTTATATGGTAAATATGAGAATTTAGTTTCTTCTGTATATGGATATCCAGTTTTCTCAGCACAATTTATTAGAGACTGTTCTTTCCATAATGTATGTTCTTGGTGCTTTTGTCAAAAATGAGTTGGCTGCAAATGGATTTATTGTTGAATTCTTTATTGTGTTCCATTGGTCAATATGTCTGTTTTTATGCAAGTACCATGCTCTTTTGGTTTTGTTGTGTAATTTAAAATCAGATAATATGATGCTTCTAGCTTTGGTCCTTTGTTGTCAGGATGGCTTTAGCTATCTGTGAAGAATGTTACTGGTATTTTGATTATAATTGTGTTGAATCTGTAATTACTTTGGGTAGTTTAGACATTTTAACAGTATTAATTCTTCCAACCCATCAGCATGGAGAATACTTTCATTATTTTGTGCCTTCTTTAATTTCTTTCATCGGTGTTTTATAGTTTTCCTTGTAGAGATCTTTCACTTTTTTTTGTTGTTGTTGTTAAATTGAATCCTAGGTATTTTTTTGGAGCTATTGGAAATGGGATTGCCTTATTTCTTTTTCAGATTGATCATTTCTAGGGTACAGAAATGTTGTTGAATTTTGTACGTTGATTTTAAATCCTGCAATTTCACTAAGTTTACTTACCAGTTCCAAGAGTGGAAGAAACATGAGTACTGATCTGCTTTACCACCAACTGACTAGAGTAGTGAAGAACCCTAGAGTCTTAAATAAATTTCAGTGGCAATCAGGCCATAGTCACCACAGTCATTGGTTAAGTCCTAGTGCTGCACTGAGATAGGACATCATGTTTGGGATGCAACCCAGCATGACATCAGCTGAGGTGGCCATAGGAGTGCCTGTGTCACTTCTCTCCAAATTCCAGGTAGCACAGTGTGGAAACAGATGGAAGGGCTCTGGGGACATTACCTAAGAACCCAGGGAACTCTCCTTGATTCCAAGTTCATCAGAGGTGAAGGACCTAGGCGTCTGCAAGAATTGCAGTGTACCTGGGCTTAGGGTACCTTCTAGTGCTGAAATGGCTGCAATCAGCACAGGTTTAGACATCTCAGCAGGCAGTACCATTTGAATCCCTGGAAGGCTTTCTGAAGAACCGGTACAAACAAGACCAAACTGTGAGGAATGAAATAGATACTTAATTATCCAGTGCCCAGATATTGATGAATGTCACCAAGCATCAAGAACATTAAGGGAAATATGACTTCACCAGACACACTAAATAAGGTGCCATTGAGTGATCCTGAGAGACAAAGATGTGTGACCTGTCAGACAGCAAATTAAAAACAGTTGTACCAAGGAAGCCGAATAACATTCAAGAAAACACAGAAGCTCAATTCAGAAATATATCAGAAAAATTTAATGGGGATTAAAATAATTTTAAAAAATCAAGACTACATTCTGGAATGTAAAAATAGACATCTACAGAACTCTCCATCCCAAATCAACAGAATATACATTTTTCTCAGCACCACATCGCACTTATTCCAAAATTGACCACATAGTTGGAAGTAAAGCACTCCTCAGCAAATGTAAAAGAACAGAAATTATAACAAACTGTCTCTCAGACCACAGTGCAATCAAACTAGAACTCAGGACTAAGAAACTCAATCAAAACTGCTCAACTACATGAAAACTGAACAACCTGGTCCTGAATGACTACTGGGTACATAACGAAATGAAGGCAGAAATAAAGATGTTCTTTGAAACCAATGAGAACAAAGATACAACATACCAGAATCTCTGGGACACATTTAAACCAGTGTGTGGAGGGAAATTTATAGCACTAAATGCCCACATGAGAAAGCAGGAAAGATCTAAAATTGACACCCTATCATCGCAATTAAAAGAACTAGAGAAGCAAGAGCAAACACATTCAAAAGTTAGCAGAAGGCAAGAAATAACTAAGATCAGAGAAGAACTGAAGGAGATAGAGACACAAAAACCCTCCAAAAAATCAATGAATCCAGGAGCTGTTTTTTTGAAAAGATCAATAAAATTGATAGACCGCTACTAAGACTAATAAAGAAGAAAAGAGAGAAGAATCAAATAGACCCAATAAAAAATGATAAAGGGGATATCACCACCGACCCCACAGAAATACAAACTACCATCAGAGAATACTATAAACACCTCTACGCAAATAACCTAGAAAACCTAGAAGAAATGGATAATTTCCTGGACACTTACACTCTACCAAGACTAAACCAGGAAGAAGTTGAATCCCTGAATAGACCAATAGAAGGCTCTGAAGTTGAGGCGATAATTAATAGCCTACCAACCAAAAAAAGTCCAGGACCAGATGGATTCACAACCAGATTCTACCGGAGGTACAAGCAGGAGCTGGTACCTTTCCTTCTGAAACGATTCCGATCAACAGAAAAAGAGGGAATCCTCCCTAACTCATTTGATGAGGCCAACATCATCCTGATACTAAAGCCTGACAGAGACACAACAAAAAAAGAGAATATTGGACCAATATCCCTGGTGAACATCGATGCAAAAATCTTCAATAAAATACTGGCAAACTGAATCCAGCAGCACATCAAAAAGCTTATCCACCATGATCTAGTGGGCTTCATCCCTGGGTTGCAAGGCTGGTTCAACATACGCAAATCAATAAACGTAATCCAGCATATAAAAGAACCAAAGACAAAAACCACATGATTAACTCAATAGATGCAGAAAACCCCTTTGACAAATTTCAACAGCCCTTTCTGCTAAAAACTCTCAATAAATTCGGTATTGATGGAATGTACCTCAAAATGATCAGAGCTATTTATGACAAACCCACAGTCAATATCATACGGAATGGGCAAAAATAGGAAACATTCCCTTTGAAAACAAGACAAGGATGCACTCTCTCACCACTCCTATTCAACATAGTGTTGGAAGTTCTGGCTAGGACAATCAGGCAAGAGAAAAAATCAAGGGTATTCAGTTAGGAAAAGAAGAAGTCAACTTGTCCCTGTTTGCAGATGACATGATTGTATATTTAGAAAACCCCATCATCTCAGCCCAAAATCTCCTTAAGCTGATAAGAAACTTCAGCAAAGTCTCAGGATACAAAATCAATGTACAAAAATAACAAGCGTTCTTATACTCCAGTAACAGACAAACAGAGAGCCAAATCATGAATGAACTCCCATTCACAATAGCTTCAAAGAGAATAGAATACCTAGGAATCCAACTTACAAGGGATGTTAAAGGACCTCTTCAAGGAGAACTACAAACCACTGCTCAGTGAACTAAAAGAGGACACAAACAAATGGAAGAATATACCATGCTCATGGATAGGAAGAACCAATATCGTGAAAATGGCCATACCGCCCAAGGTAATTTATAGGTTCAATGTCATCCCCATCAAGCTACCAATGAGTTTCTTCACAGAATTGGAAAAAACTGCTTTAAAGTTCATATGGAACCAAAAAACACCCTGCATTGCCAAGACAATCATAATCCAAAAGAACAAAGCTGGAGGCATCACGCTACCTGACTTCAAACTATACTACGAGGCTACAGTAACCAAAACAGCATGGTACTGGTACCAAAACAGAGATACAGACGAATGGAACAGAACAGAGCCCTCAGAAATAATACCACACATCTACAGCCATCTGATCTTTGACAAACCTGACAAAAACAAGAAATGGGGAAAGGATTCCCTTTTAATAAATGGTGCTGGGAAAATCGGCTAGCCATAAGTAGAAAGCTGAAACTGGGTCCTTTCCTTACTCCTTATATGAAAATTAATTCAAGATGGATTAGAGACTTAAATGTTAGACCTAATACCATAAAAACCCTAGAAGAAAACCTAGGTAATACCATTCAGGACATAGGCGTGGGCAAGGACTTCATGTCTAAAACACCAAAAGCAATGGCAACAAAAGCCAAAATTGACAAATGGGATCTAATTAAACTAAAAAGCTTCTGCACAGCAAAAGAAACTCCCATCAGAGTGAACAGGCAACCTACAGAATGGGAGAAAATTTTTGCCATCTACTCATCTGACAAAGGGCTAATACCCAGAACCTACAAAGAACTCAAACAAATTTACAAGAAAAAAACAACCCCATCAAAATGTGGGTAAAGGACATGAACAGACACTTCTCAAAAGAAGACGGTCATACAGCCAACAGACACATGAAAAAATGCTCATCATCACTGGCCATCAGAGAAATGCAAATCAAAACCACAATGAGATACCATCTCTCACCAGTTAGAATGGCAATCATTAAAAAGTCAGGAAACAACAGGTGCTGGAGAGGATGTGGAGAAATAGGAACACTTTTACACTGTTGGTGGGATTGTAAACTAGGTCAATCATTGTGGAGAACAGTATGGCAATTCCTCAAGGATCTAGAACTAGAAATACCATATGATCCAGCCATCCCATTACTGGGTATATACCCATAGGATTATAAATCATGCTGCAATAAAGACACATGCACACGTAAGTTTATTGCGGCACTGTTCACAATAGCAAAGACTTGGAATCAACCCAAATGTCCATCAGTGACAGACTGGATTAAGAAATGTGGCACATATACACCATGGAATACTATGCAGCCATCAAAAAGGATGAGTTTGTGTCCTTTGTAGGGACATGGATGCAGCTGGAAACCATCATTCTCAGCAAACTATCGCAAGAACAGAAAACCAAACACTGCATGTTCTCACTCATAGGGTGGAATTGAACAATGAGATCACTTGGACTCGAGAAGGGGAACATCACACACTGGGGCCTATTATGGGGAGGTGGGAGGGGGGAGGGATGGCATTGGGAGTTATACCTGATGTAAATGACGAGTTGATGGGTGCTGACGAGTTGATGGGTGCAGCACACCAACATGGCATATGTATACACATATACCCTAGAACTTAAAGCATCATAAAAAAAAAGAAAGCTTATTGAAAGAATAATAATAGAAAACTTTCCAAATCTAGAAACAGATATAAATATCCAGGTATAGGAAGGCTAAAAATCACCAAGCATATTCAACCCAAATGAAAGGCCAAGGCATAAAATAGTCAAATTTTCACAGATCAAGGACAAAGAAAGGATAATAAAATTAGCAAGAGAAAAGTGGCAAATAACCTGTGAAGGAGCTCTGATATGTCTAGCAGAAGACTTGTCAGCAGAAACCTAAGGTCTCTTATCTTATCCTATACCATAAGTGAAGTTTGTTTTGTGATATTGCAGAAAAATCAGTAGTAAAAGAATTATTTGTTGTCTTGACAGTAGAATAATAATTTATGAAGTCCTGAATTAAAAAGATGAGTATAAATAGGTTTAGTGGAGTAGAGTCATTTGTTTGCTGTTTTTTAGTAAAATAAAAGCAGATTTTAGTTCCAAGAATAATAATCACTTAAGTTATCCTGTTTGTTACAGATCTGGAGAGGCAGTATCCTGTTTCTCTCAAACCAGATATAACCCACAGAATAATAGCTGAAGAAAAAAAATATAAAGCTACTTCTCAATGATAGGGCATTATTGATCAGAACCAGGTATATTCTGTCCATGTGCAGTAAATCAATCACTGTGACAAGGGTTTTGAAAAAGAGAGTTTGTTCACAAGACAGACACATGAGGAGTCAGGAGAATAGGTTTTAAATCTGTTGCCTTGAAGATAAGGCTTAGGGATATTTATGAGTTAGAGAAGTAAGGTGGTTTAAAGCATGGATAAAGGTGATTGGCAGTGAAGTAATGAGTGAGATACACAAGCATATTCAGTATGATATGTATTCAGAATGATTCTAGAGGAACAGATTCCTAAAGATAAATTTTCAGAATTGGTTTTGAGCTTTCTGAAACTGGTTTCCCAATATGACTAAATTTGAAGGCACTAATAGCTTTATTTCTAGCACTGAAGAGAGCACTGGTAGGCCATCACATGATGGGGCAATATAGCTATGTAAAACATCACCGTGGAATGCTTCTAATCAAATCCCTATGGAAGAAAAGGTTTTGGGTAATAAGTATCTGATGCCTAAGAACATCTTAGCCAAACCAAAAAGCATAATGGGATTGACTGGTTACCTGCAACTGTCTGGAGACAGTGGGGAAAGAAAGGAATGAACTCAGGGCTTCAAATTTCCAGCTTAAACTATGCACAAATGGCCTGAAATCTTCTAAACATCCCTAGAGAGACTTTGATTTCCTATAGCCTTCTAACTAAGATTTCTAAAAGCCAAACTCAGTCCTTCATCCTGCCAGTAGCGCATTATAACACAAACTGAATTCGAAAGTCCAAAGGGTGTCTTCAGGTAAAATTGAGGCACTGATTGAGAAGAACAGGATTATGAAAATGGGCAGGGTGGGGGGCAAGATGGCTGATTAGAAGCAGCTGAAGTCTGTGCTCTCATGGAAAGGAATGAACACGTGAGTGAATTCTGCATCTTCAACTGAGGTATCCAGTTTCTCACATTGGGACTGACTAAGTGGACAGCTTGACCCACGGAGACTGAGGAAAAGCAGAGTAGGGTGACAGACCACCTGGGAACAGCAAGGAGCCCCCAACCCCAGACAAGGGAGGCATGAGTGATTGTGCAGCCCCACCAGGGAAACCACTCTTTTCCCATGGACCTTTGAAACCCATGGATCATGAGATCTTGTGTGCTCACGTCTCCAGGGCCTTGGGTCTGAAGCACAGAGCCATAAGGAGTCTCAGGGAAGCAGCCACTTGGGCATACACAGAGACCCAGGAGTTTTGCATACTGTGTCTCTGGAAATTCTGGTGAGGCAGGAGATCTATTTGGGCATTTCCCTAGGAAGGGAGCTGAATCCAGGGAGCCAAGTGGCGTTGTTCTGTGGGCCCCACTCCCACGGCACCTCACAAGTTAAGACCCACTGGCTTGTAATTCCAGCTGGCCAGCAGCAGCAGACTGGAGACTGCCTGAGAAGGACCAGCTTCCCAAGGGGAGGGGCGGCCGCCAACTCTGTTGTTCAAGCCACAGTTCTAGCCTACCAGCTCCGGGAAGTCTGGGAGGTCCAGATCAGAACTCTGATCTCTCTCTGGAAGGAAGCCCCTAGGAGGAGGGGGAGCCACAGTCTCTGTGGTTCAGCCGACTTAGTCTTTCCAGACTGATGGCTCTAGAGAGTCTCAGTGGTCTGGAAGAAAGGAGGGAACCCCTAGTGCAGTGCATGTGCTCTGCCAAGGGGCAGCCAGACTGCTTCTTTAAGTGGTTCCCTGATCCCATTCCTTCTGACTGGGCGAGACATCCTGACAGGAGTCTCCAGACACAACCTACAGGAATGTTCAGGGTGGCATCAGGTCGGTGGCCCCCTGGGATGGAGCTTCCAGAGGAAGGAGCAGGCGCCCATCTTTGTTGTTTTGTAACCTTCACTGGTGATACGGACCAAAGAAACTAGGGTCTGAAGTGGACCCCCAGCAAACCACAGTAGTCCTATGGAAGAGTAGTCTGACTGTTAAAAGAAAAATAAACAAACAGAAAGCAACAACAACAACCACAACAAAAAGACCCCACAAAACCTCATTCAAAAGTCAGCAATCTTAAAGATTGAAGGTAGATAAGCCCACAAAGATGGGAAAAAAATCAACACAAAAATGCTGAAAACTCAAAAAGCCAGAGTGCCTCTTCTCCTCTAAATGAAGGTAACATCTCTCCTTCATTCACAGAACTGGGCTGAGGATGAGATGGCTGAATTGACAGAAGTAGATGTCAGAAGGTGGGTAATAATGAACTTCACTGAGCTAAAGGAGCCTGTTATAACCCAATGCAAAGAAACTAAGAATAATGATAAAATAATACAGGAGCTGATAACAGGAATAGCCAGTTTAAAGAAGAGCATAACTAACTGGATGGAGCTGAAAAACACAGCACAAGAAATTTACAATGCAATCACAAGTATCAATAGCTGAACAGGCCAAGCAGAGGAAATAATCTCAGAACTTGAAGACTACCTTTCTGAAATAAGACAAGCAGACAAGAATAGAGAAAAAAGAATAAAAATAAATGAATAAAACCTCCAAGAAATATGGGATAATGTAAAAAGACTAAACCTATGACTGACTGGGGTACCTGAAACAGGCAGGGAGAATGGAACCAAGTTGGAAAACGTACTTCAGTTTATCATTCAGGAGAACTTCTGCAACATTCAAATCCAGAAAATCCAGAGAACCCCAATAAGATACTCCACAAAAAGAGCAACCCTAAGACACAGAATCGTCAGATTCTCTGAGGTCAAAATGAAAGAAAAAAATGTTAAGGGCAGCCAGAGAGAAAGGTTAGGTCACCTACTAAGGGAAGCCCATCAGACTAACAGTGGACCTCTCAGTGGAAAACCTACAAGTCAGAAGAGATTGGGGGCCAGTATTCAACATTCTTAAAGAAAATATTTTCTAACCCAGAATTTCATAGCCAGCCAAACTAAGTGTTATAAGCAAAGGAGAAATAAAATCTTTTTCAGACAAGCAAATGCTGAGGGGATTCATCACCAGTGCCTTGCAAGAGCTCCCAAGGAAGCAGTAAAAACTATTAACAGCCACTACAAAAAACACACTGAAGTACACAGACCAGTGACACTATGAAGCAAATACGTAAACCAATCTGCAAAATAACCAACTAGCATCATAATCTCAGGACCAAATTCACACATAACAATATTAACCTTAAATGTAAATAGGCTAGATGCCCCAGTTAAAAGACACAGAGTGGCAAGCTGGATAGAGTCAAAATCCATCAATGTGCTGGATTTCAGAGACCCATCTCATATGCAAAGACACATGTAGACTCAAAATAAAAGGATGGAGGAAATTTACCAAGCAAATGGAAAACATAAGAAAGCAGGGACTGCAATCCTAGTTTCTGACAAAACAGACTTTAAACCAACAAATATCAAAAAAGACAAAGAAGGGCGTTACATAATGGTAAAGGGTTCAATTCAACAAGAAGAGCTAACTATCTTAAACATATATGCATCCAAAACAGGAGCACTCAGATTCATAAAGTAAGTCCTTAGAGACCTACAAAGAGACTTAGACTCCTGCAGAATATCAGCAGGAGACTTTAACACCCCACTGTCAGTATTAGATCATAGAGACAGAAAATTAACAAAGATATTCAGGACTTGAACTCAGCTCTGGATCAAGTGGACCTGACAGATATCTACAGAACTCTCCACCCCAAAACAACAGAATATACATTCTTCTCGGTACCACATGGCACTTATTCTAAAATTGATCACATAATTGAAAGTAAAAGACTCCTCAGCAAATGCAAAATGACTGAAATCATAACAAACAATCTCTCAGACCACAGGGCAATAAAATTAGAACTTTAGAATTCAAGATTAAGAAACTCACTCAAAGCCACACAACTACATAAAAATTGAATGACCTGCTCCTGAATGACTCCTGGGTAAATCATGATATTAAGGCAGAAATCAAGAAGCTCTTTGAAACCAATGAGAACAAAGAAACAACGTACCAGAATCTCTGGGACAGAGTTACAGCAGTGTTAAAAAGGAAATGTATAGCATTAAATGCCCATATCAAAAAGCTAGAAAGATCTCAAATCAATATCTTAGCATCACAACTATAAAACTAGAGAACCAAGAGCAAACAAACCCCCAAACTAGCAGAAGACAAGAAATAACCAACATCAGAGTGGACTGAAGGAGACAGGGACATGAAAACCCCTTCAAAAAATCAATGAATCCAAGAGCTGGTTTTTTGAAAAGATTAACAAAATATACTGCTAGCTAGACTAATAAAGAAGAAAAAGAAAAAAGCCAAATAGACACAATAAGAAATGATACAGGGATATCACCTATATTACCACAGAAATACAAACAACAATAAGAGAATACTATAAACATCTCTATGCACATAAACTAGAAAATCTAGAAAAAATGGACAAATTTCTGGACATATACACCCTCCCCAAGACTGAACCAGGAAGAAATTGAATCCCTGAGTAGACCAATGATGAGTTCTGCAGTTGAGGCAGTAATAAAAAGCTTACCAACCAAAAAAAAAAAAAAAAAAGCCCAGGACCAGATGAATTTACAGCTGAATTATACCAAAGGTACAAAGAAGAGCTGGTACCTTTCCTTCTGAAACTATTCCAAACAATTGAAAAGAAAGGTTTCTTATCTACCTCATTTTATGAGGCCAGTATCATTCTGATACCAAAACTGGTAGAGATATAACAAAAAAAGAAAACTTCAGGCCAACATCCCTGATGAACATCGATGCAAAAATCCTCAATATAATACCAAAAAATCGAATCCAGCAGCATATCAAAAAGCTTTACCACCATAATCAAGTTGGCATCATCTCCAGGATGCAATGTTGGTTCAACATATGTAAATCAGTAAATGTAATTCATCACATAAACAGAGCTAAAGAGAAAAAACACACGATTTCAAAAGACACAGAAAAGACCTTCAATAAAATTCAATATCCCTTCATGTAAAAAACTCTCAATAAACTAGTTATTGAAGGAATACACCTTAGAATAATAAAAACCATTAATGACAAACCCACAGCCAATATCATACCTAATGGTCAAAACATGGAAGCATTCCCTTTGAAAATCAGCACAAGACAAGGATGCCCTCTCTCACCACTCCTATTCAACACAGTATTAAAAGTTCTGGCCAGGACTTTCTGGCAAGAGAAAGAAATAAAGCATACTCTGATAGGAAGAAAGGAAGTCAAATTATCTTTCTTTGAAGGTGACAGGACCCTATATCTGGAAAACCCCATCATCTCAGCACAAAATCTTCTTAAGCTAATAAGCAACTTCAGCAACTTCAGCAAAGTCTCAGGATACAAAATGTGTAAACATTTCTAGCACTCCTACAGACTAACAACAGGCAAGCAGAGAGCCAAATCATGAATGAACTACCATTCACAATGGCTACAAAGAGAATAAAATATCTAGGAGTGCAGCTAACAAGATGGAGGACCTCTTCAAGGGGAAATACAAATCGCTCCTCAAGGAAATCAGAGAGGATACAAACAAATAGAAAAACATTCCATGTTAATGAATAGAAAGAATCAATATCGTGACAATGACCATACTGCCCAAAGTAATTTATAGATTCAATGCTATTCCCATCAAACTACCATTGACATCCTTCATAGATGTAGGAATCACTATTTTAAAACTTGTATGGAACCAATAAAAGCCTGAATAGCCAAGACAATCCTAAGCACAAAGAACAAAACTGGAGGCATCACATTACCTGACTTCAAACTATACCACAAGGCTGCAGTAACCAAAACAGCACAGTACTGGTATATATGGACCAATGAAACAGAACAGAGGCCTCAGAAATAATGCCACACATCTACAAACATCTGATCTTTGACAAACCTGACAAAAACAAGCAATGGGGAAAGGATTCCCTATGTAATAAATGGTGTTGGGAAAACTGTCTAGCCATATGCAGAAAGCTGAAACTGGATCCCTTCCTTACACCTTATACAAAGTTAACTCAAGATGGATTAAATACTTAAAAGTAAAACCCCAAACTATAAAAACCCTAGAATAAAATCTAGGTAATACTATTGAGGACATAGGTGTAGGCAAAGATTTCCTGATGAAAATGCCAAAAGCAAAAATTGACAAAGGACATCCAGTCAAAGTAAAGAGCTTTGCACAGCAAAAGAAACTATCATCAGAGTGAGCAGACAATTTTGTAATCTATCCATCTGACAAAGGTCTACTATCTAGAATCCACAAGGAATTGAAACAAATTTACAAGTAAAAAAAAAATTAAAAAGTGGGCAAAGGACATGAACAGACCCTTCTCAAAAGAAGACACTCGTGTGGTCAACAAAACATATGAAGAAAAGCTCGATATCACTGATCATTTGAGAAATGCAAATCAAAACCACGATGAGACACCATCTCATGCTAGTCAGAATGTCAATTATTAAAAAGTCAAGAAACATCAGATGCTGGTGAGGTTGCAAAGAAAACCCGTTGGTGGGTGTGTAAATTAGTTCAACCATTGTGGAAGAGAGTGTGGTGATTCCTCAGAGATCTAGAGGCAGAAATACCATTTGACCCAGCGATCCCGTTACTGGGTATATACCCAAAAGAATATAAATCATTCTCTTATAAATATACATGCATGCATATGTTTATTGCAACACTATCTGCAATAACAAAGACATGAATCAACCCAAATACCCATCAATGTTAGACTGAATAAAGAAAATGTGATTATATATACACTATGGAATACTATGCAGTCATAAAAAGAAACAAGGTCATGTTCTTTGTAGGGACATGGATGGAGCTGGAAGCCGTTATCTTCAGCAAACTTACACAGGAACAGAAAACCAAACACCAAATCTTCTCACTTATAAGTGGGAGCTGAACAATGAGAACACATGGACACATGGGTGGGGGAACAACACACCCTGGGTCCTTTTTGGGGGATGGGGGGAGGGAGAGCATCAGGAAGAATAGCTAATTGATGCTGTGCTTAATACCTAGGTGATGGGTTTATCTGTGCAGCAAACCACCATGACACACATTTACCTATGTAACAAACCTGCACATCCTGCTCGTGTACCTCTGAACTTAGAATAAAACTTGAAGGAAAAAAGAAAAACTGGAATGGGGACATATAGACAGATACCAATGCCTCTGGTGACATGGGACTCCTGAGTTCTGCTAAGTTTCTTTATCATAGAAATAGCTCTTATATCCCTGTCTGGCAAGTTTAATCCTCTTCTGCCTTAAGAATTTGTACTCCCCTGAGGCAGCAAAGCACTGTTGATTTTCCTCAGGGCCAACCCTCACCACCTCTCTTTTCTTCTAAACTTATTAAGTAGACTCATGTCACAGCAGCCCTTAAAGGGTGAAACACAAAGTGTGTCCCATGAGATGTACTATATACTAAAAGAATGGCATAATTTTTTCAATTTATACAGACAGAAATCTGGGAAATATATGTGGATATGGAACTTGAGGGTTTGGAATTATAGTGGAAGGAACAAAAAGTTGGATCAGGCTGAATTTATTAATATGGATGTGCTAAGCAAACATGCTGAATTTGATGTTTCAGCTCAAGAGGTTAGAAAGGCTCAAAGTTTATTTGCTTTGTTTGCTGAAACATGGACCCACAAGTGGCCTACACTAAATAAAACTGAAATGGCAGGATTGTCTTGTAGGGTAAGGTATCCAAAAGCTTAGGGAGATTAAACTGTTAGAGTGTATTTACCATGTAGCACCTGCTTACCCACTCTAGGAGAACATACCTTTCACCACCACTGTGAGAAATACATTTGTGAGGGGAGATCCAGCATCCTTGGAGAATTCTGTGATTTATTTTCTCCTTAGGTCAGAAATTGCAGTGGAAGATGTTATCATCAAACTGGGAATCCTAAATGCAATGGGAATAATGGTATCCCAGGGTGGCATTGATCAAGTGATTGCACTTAATCATCACATATAAAGTGAGTGTGGTTGCTGTAATGGACAGAGGAGTTAAAATAGTAATCACAGTAGCCTGACACAGTTACTTATAGCATGGTTGGTTAATGATAATGTCCCTAGAAAAGAAATGGATGGGAATTTTGCTACAGTTTTACTTGGACAATATAAGGAATTCTAGATCAAGTGAACAGAATTCTACTTTAATCAATGACAAAGAGAGCCATAGCCCATCAACAAATCCCCAGACTTAAATCAGTTTATAGATGCACAACTCCTTGGATGAAGGACAGATTGAGTCCTCTTGAGGAAGGACCTTTACCACACTGCCAAAACTTTTATGCTGTTAATCTTTCTTTCAGTCTTCTGCAAAGGGACCTACAGCCATATTCCAGACTGATGTGTGTTGGTGAAAAAGAAACAATCAGCCTTTGGGGGGATTATTTGACAATGACTCTGAAGTGACATTGAATTCTGAAGACTCAAACATCACTATGGTCCACTAATAACAGTAGGGAGTAGTTGCTTATGGACATCAGGTGATCAATGGAGTTTTAGCTCATGCATCTTTCTCACAGTGGGTTCAGTGGGTCTTCAATCAATCCTGTGGTTATTTTCTCAGTTCCAGAATGCATAATTGAGATAGACATACTCAGCAATTGGCAGAATTCCCGCAATGATCTCCTGACATTTCAAGTGAGGGCTATTATGGTGGGAAAGTCCAAGTGGAAGACACTATATCTCCCTCTGTAAAAGCCACACCTCATTCTGGAGGGATTGCAGGGATTAGTGATGCCACCAGGGACTTGAAATATGCAGGGGTGGTAGTTTCTATCATCTCTCTGTTGAACTCGCTCTTTCATTTGTGCAGAAAACTGATGGATATTGGAGTATATCATCAGATTATTATAATCTTGTCTAGATGGTTACTCCAATTGCAGCTACTGTTCAGATGTGGTCTTATTGCTTGTGCAAATTAACACAACCCCAGGTACCTGATATGCAGCTATTGGTCTGAAAAATGTTTCATTCCTTTATGCCTGTTAATAAAGACCAATAGAAGCAGTTTGCTTTCATCTGGCAAGGCCAGAAATACATCTTCACTCTTCTACCTCATGGGTATACAAACTCTTCAGTCCAGTGTTATAATTTAGTTCATGAAGCCTTGATCATCATTCCCTTCCCTAGGAAATCATGATGATCCATACATTGATAATATTATGCATATTGGGCCTGGTTATCAGGATGTAGCAACTACTCAAGATATATTTATTAATATATTTTTATATCAGAGGGTTGGAGATAAACTCAACAAAAATTCAAGTGCTATCTACTATAGTAAAATATCTAGGAGTTTGGAGGTGGGCGAATGTTGAGCTATCACTTCTAAGGTGAAAAATAAGCTGTTGTATCTGCCCTCTCCTACAATTTTTTAAAAAGGTACAATACCTACCGGGCCTCTTTGAAATTTGGAAATGGTTTATTCTCCTCTTGGGTGTAGTTCCACTCATTTACCAAATGATCCCAAAAGCTTCTAGTTCTGAGTAGGACCCAGAACAAGAGAAGGTTCTGAAAAAGGTCCAGCCGGCTATGCATGAAAACTGCTCTGCACTTTGGGCCACACAATACAGCATATTAATGGTGCTTGAAATGTCAGTGGAAGATCAAGTTGTTTATTCAAGCTTTGTCAGACCGTCATAGGTGAATCACAGCAAAGAGCCGCCTTAGGATTTTGGAGCAAATTCTTGCCATACTTTGTGGGTAACTACTCTCCTTTTGAGAAACAGCTTTTGGCTTGCTACTGGACCTAGTATGCACCAAATGCATAACCATAGACCAGTAAGTTACTATGTAACCTGGTTGTCCATTTGTTAACTGTTATTTGCCCCACCAAGCCATGAGGTTGGACATGGAAAGCAGCAATTGATTATTAAATGGAGTGGTGTATATAAGATTAGGCTCAAACAGGCCTTGAAAGCATACTTTACATGAAGAAGTGGGCCAAATGCCCCTGGCCCTTACTTTTGCTGCATTACCTTCTCTCTCTCAAGTCTTACATATGGCATCCAGTTCTCTATGATGAGCTGGCTGAGGAAGAGATAACTTGAGATTGGTTTACAGTTGGCTGTCTGTAATATGCAGTAACCATACAAAAAGTCTACCAAGCACAGAAATACAACCCCCTTTCTGGTAAATCCCTGAAAGACAATGGTAAAAAGAAATCATCCCAGTGGGTAGGACTTCAAGCATTGCATTTGGTTGTTCATTTTGTGTAGAAGGAGAAATGGCCAAGGGTAAGCATTAATAGAGTCTATACATTTTTAGGCTGTGATAAATGATTTGGCTAAATGGTCTGGGACTTGGAAACAACATGATTAGAAAATTGGTGAGAAGGACGTCTGGGAAGGAGGTATGTGATTAGATCTCTCTGAGTGAGCAAAACATCATATCTGCGTTCCATGTGAATGCTCACCAAAAGTTACCTCATCAGAGAATTTTAATAATTATGTAAACAGGATGACCCCTTCTGTGAATATCAATGACCTCTTTCCTCAGCCATTCCTGTTATCACCCAATGGGCTCATGAACAAAGTGGCCATGGTGACAGAGATAAAGGTTGTGCATAGGCTCAACAACATGGAATTCCACTCATCAAAAACCTGGCTACTGCTAGTTCCCAAAATACCAACAGCAGGAACCATTACTGTGTCCAAAATATGGTATAATTTCCCAGTGTGATCAAAGAGTTACCTGGTGATGATTGAATACAGCATGCTGTGTGGAATACCATGCCAATGGAAAAGTCATTCTGTAAACCCATGGATGCTAGTTTTGATAGAAGTCTTGTTTTCAGAAAAAGGCAAAGTCATATCTAGAGTTATTATCTCTTTTAGTTTGAACAAAGTGCTGCCATTACTTCTATGGTAGAAGTAATGAAATGTATTCAGCTCCATCCACGTTTCTGCAAAGACGTGATCTCATTCATTTTTGTGGCTGCATATAATTCTACGGTCTATATGCATAATATTTTCTTTATCTGATACAGTATTGATGAAAACTTAGGTTGATTCCATTCTTTGCTATTGTGAACAGCACTGCAATGAACATATGGGTGCATGCGTCTTTTTGATAGAATGAACTATTTTCCTTTGGCTGTATGCCCAGTAGTGGAAATGCTGGGTCAAATAGTAGTTCTATTTTAACTTCTTTAAGAAATCTCCAAACTACTTTCCACAGTTGCTGAAGTAGTTTGCATAAGCATTCTCTTTTCTCTACAGCCTTGCCAGCATCTGTTGTGTTTTGACTTTTTATTAATAGCTGTTGTGACTGGTGTGAGATGGTATCTCATTGCAGTTTTGATTATCATTTCTCCGATTAGTGACGTTAAGCATTTTTTTGGATCTTTTTTGGCCACTTGTATTTATTCTTTAGAGAAGTGTCTATCCATGTCCTTTGCCCATTTTTAATTGGATTTTTTTTGCTTATTCATTTGTTTAAATTCCTTGTAGATTCTAGATATTAGATCTTTGTCGGATGCATAGTTTGCAAATATTTTCTCCAATTCTGTAGGCTGTCTGTTTACTCCGTTGGCAATTTCTTTTGCTGTGTAGAAATTCCTTAGTTTAATTAGGTCCCACTGGCCCGTTTTGATGTTTGTTGCAATTGCTTTTGGGAACTTAGCCATAAATCCTTTGCCAGAGGCTATGTTAAGAAGGATATTTCCTAGGTTTTCTTCTAGGATTATATTATTTATTTTTTGTATATTTAAATATTTTAAGACAAATATTTTAAATATTAAAGTAAAAGAAATATAAAATGTAAATTCATAACAATAAAAGGAGAGAGAAAATGTACTGTTATAGAGGTAATTAAATAACTCACTTGGAAATTCAATTTATCAAGTAAAAAATCCAATGACAAATGATTTGTACAATGAATGATCTAGTGGTTCCATATAAAACTTTATTTATTTAAATATTTATTAAGCTATTAAACTCTATTATATAAAACTCTATTAATTATATATTTAAATAAATAAAGTTTTATATAGAGCCATTAGATCATTCATTGGAATGGTGTTTGCTTATTTATTACCTTTTTCAAATTTATTGAGATACAATTGGTATGCAAAAATTGCACATAATTAATGTATACAATTCGTTGAGTGTGGACACATGCCTACATCATGTTGTCATCATCACACTCAAGGTAATAAATATATCTAGCATTCCCGAAAGTATCCTGATATGCTTTGTGTGTGTGTGTGTGCCTGTGTGTGTGTGTGTTAAGAACACTTAACATGAGATCTACCCTCCTACAAATTTTTAAGTGCACAATACCTTATTGTTACCTCTAGGCAAAATGCTGTACAGCAGATTTTTGGAATGTACTCATCTTGTATAACTGTAACTTTATACTCACTGAAACATAACTCCTTATATTTCCCTCTTATCACCCTCCATAACATATAAAACTTAAAAATCAGATGGTCTAAACCCCAGAAAGTGAATGTCAGGTTACAAATATATATGACAGTTAAGTTATAGTAATGAATGACCATAGATGCTGAATTAAAATTAAAAAAAACATTTTTTTATTGACAAATAATAATTATATGTATTTAAGGGATACAAAATGATGTTTTGCTATTTATATACATTGTGGAATTATTCAATAAGGCTAATAAACATATCCGTCATTTCACTTATTATTTTATTGTGGTCGGAACATGATAAAAATAACATTGCAAGATCTCATAATAGCAATAATTGTCCATTAGTAATTAGTAAAGGTTTTTAAGCAGAAATGTATACAGCAGAGACTGTTCTCTTTTGAAAAAAAGATGAGAAATTCTAGGATTGGGGTAAAAAAGTATATAATCCAAGTCAAAGCATTTTATACTATTTTTAGTGCTCCTGTAAGGGCCATGGCCCATGACACTTTTTCTGACTAAAGGAAAATGGTACATATCATTGGGAATACACAGTGTTTAGGCTAAAAGTAATGATATGATTTCTTTCTCCACTAAGAAGAATTATCCTTTAGTCAATTTTAACAGCTCTGTCAGAAAGGTGAGTTTTGCTCAGAAGGTATAATGCAGTATGGAAGCACATAGTCTAAATCCAAACAACTACAAAAGAAGGATGTGAAGGAATTTTTATATGTGAGTGCACACTCAGTCATGTCTGATCTTTCAGGAGTCATAGAAGACATAAGAGTAATATAGCAAAAGACTCAACATGGACAAAAGGAGCAGAATTCTAGTCCATGATATATCACTTATTACCCTTATAATCTGAAGCAAACTTCAACATGTCTAAATTTCAATCCACTTATGAGTGAAAAAAGGCTATACTATAATACTAAAAAAATGCCACAAATCACAAATACAGAAATTTTAGCATTAGTAGTGATTATGATAAAGATCTATTGAATACTTATTTGGGGCCTTGGCTCCACACTGGGTATTGAAAACCTAATAATGAAAAAGTCAGATTCTTCCATCCATAATCTTAAAGAAGAGACCAACAGATAAGTAAGGCATTACAGTCCAATGTGTTCCAGCCACAAGAAAGATTTAGGTTCAGGTAACCTATTGGAGGAAGGACCTAACACTGCCTGCAGCAGTAGCCTTCAAAGAGAGCAAAAGGACTTTCTTCTTAACTGCTCCCAAACAGCTGTGACCTGCTGGAGAAAAATCACACAAGGGGATAGATGATACCACCATACATTTATGGTCATTAGCTCAATTGGGCCACAAAAATTGGCTACCTGTCCTACAATGTGTTTTCAGAAAATTAACTCTCCACTTCTCCCAAAGACTCTTGACTTTGATCTTCAGTCTGCAACCCCACTCCATCTGCCAGCTCTTACAATGTCACTTCTTACTTTACAAAGATAAATGAGGGTATCAGATTGAATTTTATTTGACTTCCCACTACCAAACCATTAATGTTCACCCTCCATCTTACTTTTCTCATCTTTTCTTACTTCTTATCTCTATCTGCTCTTGATCCTATTTCTCAGGAAACTCATCTATCAGGTATCATATCTCTTTGTGTATGTTAACTTTATTCTAACCACAATCATTGAGCACCTATGTGATATGTCTATTCTAGTCATTTGGAATAGCTCAGTTGACAAAACAGACAAAAGTAGGCAAAAAGCCTTAATCTCAAGTAGCTACATCCTAGTGAAGGGAAACAGGCAGTAAACAAGAAATAAACAAGAAATAAAAAAAAGATATAAATGTAGGAATTGATAAGTTGTGTGGAAAAATAAATAGACCAAGGAAAGGAAAATCAGGAGTCCAGGGAGCAGTAGCAGGTTGATATTTTAAATAGAATTGTAGGAAGAAGGGGTGCCCAAGATGGCTGAATAGGAACAGCTCCAGCTTCCAGCTCCCAGTATGAGTGACACAGAAGATGGGGGATTTCTGCATTTTCAACTGAGGTACCGGGTTCATCTCACTGGGGAGTGCCAGACATTCGGTGCTGGTCAGCTGGTGCAGCCCGACCAGCAACCAGCGAGAGCTGAAGCAGGGTGAGGCATTGCCTCACCTGGGAAGTGCAAGGGGGAATGGAATCTCTTTTCCTAGCCAAGGGAAACTGAGACACACAACATCTGGAAAATCAGGTAACTCCAACCCTTATACTGCGCTTTACCAAGGGTCTTAGCAAACGGCACACTAGGAGATTATATCCAACACCTGGCCGAGAGGGTCCCATGCCCATGGAGCCTCCCACATTGCTAGTAGAGCAGTCTGAGATCTGACTGCAAGGCTGGACCGAGGCTGGGGGAGGGGCACCCCCATTGCTGAGGCTTAAGAAGTTAAACAAAGCCACTGGGAAGCTCGAACTGGGTGGAGCCCACCTCAGCTCAAGGAGGCCTGCCTGCCTCTTCTGACTCCTCCTCTGGGGACAGGGCATAGCTAAATAAAAAGCAGCAGAAACCTCAGCAGAGGTAAATGCCCCTGTCTGATAGCTTTGAAGAGAGCAGTGGTTCTCCCAGCACAGAGGTTGAGCTCTGAGAATGGACAGACTGCATGCTCAAGTGGGTCCCTGACCCCTGAGTAGCCTAACATTCCCCACTAGGTGCAGACCTACACCTCACACCTCACACGGTGGGGAACACCCCTGAGACGAAGCTTCCAGAGCAAGAATCAGACAGCAACATTCACTGTTCAGCTGATACCCAGGCAAACAGGGTCTGGAGTGGATCTCAAGGAAATTCCAACAGACCTACAGCTGAGGGTCCTGACTGGTAGAAGGAAAATTAAGAAACACAAAGGACACCCACACCAAAACCCCATCAGTACATCACCATCATCAAAGACCAAAGGCAGATAAAACCACAGAGATGGGGGGAAAGCAGTGCAGAAAAGCTGGAAATTCAAAAAATCAGAGCACATCTCCTCCTCCAAAGGAACGCAGCTGATCACCAGCAACAGAACAAAGCTGGACGGAGAAGGACTTTAATGATTTGAGAGAAGGAGGCTTCAGTCAATCAAACTTCTTAGAGATAAAGGAGGAACTATGTAACCAGTGCAAAGAAACTAAAAACCTTGAAAAAAGAATGGATGAGAAGATAACTAGAACAATCAATGCAGAGAAGACCTTAAAAGAACTGATAGAGATGAAAAGCATAACATGAGAAATATGTGACAAATGCACAAGCTTCAGTAACCAACTTGATCAACTGGAAGAAAGATTATCAGTGATTGAAGATCAAATGAATGAAATGAAGCAAGAAGAGAAGCGTGGAGAAAAAAGAGTAAAAAGAAATGAACAAAGCCTTCAAGAAGTATGGGATTATGTGAAAAGACCAAATCTACATCTGAATGGTGTGCCTGAAAGTGACAGAGAAAATGGAAGCAAGTTGGAAAACACTCTTCAGGATATCATCCAGGAGAACTTCCCCAACCTAGAAAGGCAGGCCACATTCAAATTCAGGAAATACAGAAAAAGCAACAATGATACTCCTTGAGAAGAACAATTCCAAGACACATAATTGTCAAATTCACCAAAGTTGAAATGAAGGAAAAAATCTTCAGGGCAGCCAGAGAGAAAGGTCGGGTTACACACAAAGGGAAGCCCATCAGACTAACAGCAGATCTCTCAGCACAAACCCTCCAAGCCAGAAGAGAGTGGGGGCCAATATTCAACATTCTTAAAGGAAAGAATTTTCAACCCAGAATTTCATATCCAGCCAAACTAAGTTTCATAAGTGAAGAGAAATAAAATCCTTTACAGATAAGCAAATGCTTAGAGATTTTGTCACCACCAGGCCTGCCCTAAAAGAGACCCTGAAGGAAGCACTAAACATGGAAAGGAACAACAGGTACCAGCCATTACAAAAACATGTCAAAATGTAAAGTCCATCGATGCTAGGAATAAACTGCATCAACTAGCGAGCAAAATAACCAGCTAATATCATAATGACAGGATCAAGTTCACACATAACAATACTAACAGTAAATGTAAATGGACTAAATGGCCCAATTAAAAGACACAGGTTGGAAAATTGGATAAAGAGTCAAGACCCATCAGTTTGCTGTACTCAGGAGACCCATCTCACATGCAGAGATACACATAAGCTCAAAATAAAGGCATGGAGGAAGATCTACCAAGCAAATGGAAAACAAAAAAATAGCAGGGTTTGCAATCCTAGTCTCTGATAAAACAGACTTTAAACCATCAAATATCAAAAGAGACAAAGAAAGCCATTACATAATGGTAAAGGGATCAATTCATCAGGAAGAGCTAATTATTCTAAATATATATGCACCCAATACAGGAGCATCCAGATTCATAAAGCAAGTCCTTAGAGACTTACAAAGAGACTTAGACTCCCATACAATAATAATGGGAGACTTCAACACCACACTGTCAACATTAGACAGATCAACGAGACCGAAAGTTAACAAGGATATCCAGGAATTAAACTCAACTCTGCACCAAGCAGACCTAATAGACATCTACAGAACTCTCCACCCAAAATAAACAGAATATACTTTCTTCTCAGCACCACATCACACTTATTCCAAAATTGACCACATAGTTGGAAGTAAAGCACTCCTCAGCAAATGTAAAAGAACAGAAATTATAACAAACTGTCTCTCAGACCACAGTGCAATTAAACTAGAACTCAAGTCTAAGAAACTCAATCAAAACCGCTCAACTACATGGAAACTGAACAACCTGCTCCTGAATGATTACTGGGTACACAACGAAATGAAGGCAGAAATAAAGATGTTCTTTGAAACCAATGAGAACAAAGATACAACATACCAGAATCTCTGGGACACATTTAAAGCAGTGTGTAGAGGGAAATTTATAGCACTAAATGCCCACAAGAGAAAGCAGGAAAGATCTAAAACTGACACCCTAACATCAAAATTAAAAGAACTAGAGAAGCAAGAGCAAACACATTGAAAAGCTAGCAGAGGGCAAGAAATAACTAAGATCAGAGCAGAACTGAAGGAGATAGAGACACAAAAAACCCTTCAAAAAAATCAATGAATCCAGGAGCTGGTTTTTGAAAAGATAAACAAAATTGGTGGACCACTAGCAAGACTAATAAAGAAGAAAAGAGAGAAGAATCAAATAGACCCAATAAAAAATGATAAAGGGGATATCACCACCGACCCCACAGAAATACAAACTACCATCAGAGAATACTATAAACACCTCTATGCAAATAAACTAGAAAACCTAGAAGAAATGGATAATTTTCTGGACACTTACACTCTCCGAAGACTGAACCAGGAAGAAGCTGAATCCCTGAATAGACCAATAGAAGGCTCTGAAATTGGGGCGATAACTAATAGCCTACCAACCAAAAAAAGTCCAGAACCAGAAGGATTCACAGCCGGATTCTACCAGAGGTACAAGGAGGAGTTGGTACCATTCGTTCTGAAACTATTCCAATCAATAGAAAAAGAGGGAATCCTCCCTAACTGATTTTATGAGGCCAACATCATCCTGATACCAAAGCCTGAGACAGATAAACAAAAAAAGAGAATTTTAGATCAATATCCCTGATGAACATCGATGCAAAAATCCTCAATAAAATACTGGCAAACTGAATTCAGCAGCACATCAAAAAGCTTATCCACCATTATTAAGTGGGCTTCATCCCTGGGATGCAAGGCTGGTTCAACATACGCAAATCAAAAAACGTAATCCAGCATATAAACAGAACCAAAGACAAAAACCACTCGATTATCTCAATAGATGCAGGAAAGACCTTTGACAAAATTCAACAGCCTTCATGCTAAACACTCTCAATAAATTCGGTATTGATGGGAATGTATCTCAAAATAATAAGAGCTATTTATGACAAACCCACAGCCAATATCATACTGAATGGGCAAAAACTGGAAGCATTGCCTTTGAAAACTGGCACAAGGCAGCGATGCCCTCTCTCACCACTACTATTCAATATAGTGTTGGAAATTCTGGCTACGGCAATCAGGTTAGAGAAAGAAATAAAGGGTATTCAATTAGGAAAAGAAGAAGTCAACTTATCCCTGTTTGCAGATGACATGATTCTATATTTAGAAAACCCTATCGTCTTAGCCCAAAATCTCCTTAAGCTAATAGGCAACTGCAGCAAAGTCTCAGGATACAAAATCAATGTGCAAAAATCACAAGCATTCCTTTACACCAGTAACAGACAAACAGAGAGCCAAATCATGAATGAACTCCCATTCACAATAGCTTCAAAGAGAATACAATACCTAGGAATCCAACTTACAAGGGATGTGAAGGACCTCTTCAAGGAGAACTACAAACCACTGCTCGGTGATATAAAAGAGGACAGAAACAAATGGAAGAACACACCATGCTCATGGATAGGAAGAATCAATATCATGAAAACGGCCGTACTGCCCAAGGTAATTTATAAATTCAATGTCATCCCCATCAAGCTACCAATGACTTTGTTCACAGAATTGGAAAAATCTGCTTTAAAGTTCATGTGGAACCAAAAAACAGCCCGCATTGCCAAGACAATCCTAATCCAAAAGAACAAAACTGGAGGCATCACTCTACCTGACTTCAAACTATACTACAAGGCTATAGTAACCAAAACAGCATGGTACTGGTATCAAAACAGAGATATAGACCAATGGAACAGAACAGAGCCCTCAGAAATAATACCGCACATCTACAGCCATCTGATCTTTGACTAACCTGACAAAAACAAGAAATGGGGAAAGGATTCCCTATTTAATAAATGGTGCTGGGAAAATTGGCTAGTCATAAGTAGAAAGCTGAAACTGGATCCTTTCCTTACTCCTTATATGAAAATTAATTCAAGATGGATTAGAGACTTAAATGTTAGACCTAATACCATAAAAATCCTAGAAGAAAACCTAGGTAATACCATTCAGGACATAGGCGTGGGCAAGGACTTCATGTCTAAAACACCAAAAGCAACGGTAACAAAAGCAAAATTGACAAATGGGATCTAATTAAACTAAAGAGCTTCTGCACAGCAAAAGAAACTCCCATCAGAGTGAACAGGCAACCTACAGAATGGGAGAAAAATTTGCAATCTACTCATCTGACAAAGAGCTAATATCCAGAACCTATAAAGAACTGAATCAAATTACAAGAAAAAAACAACCCCATCAAAAAGTGGGCAAAGGATATGAACAGACACTTCTCAAAAGAAGACATTCATACAGCCAACAGACACATGAAAAAATGCTCATCATCACTGGCCATCAGAGAAATGCAAATCAAAACCACAATGAGATACCATCTCACACCAGTTAGAATGGCAATCATTAAAAAGTCAGGAAACAACAGGTGCTGGAGAGGATGTGGAGAAATAGGAACACTTTTACACTGTTGGTGGGACTGTAAACTAGCTCAACCATTGTGGAAAACAGCGTGGCAATTCCTCAAGGATCTAGAACTGGAAATACCTTTTGACCCAGGCATCCCATTACTGGGGATATACCCAAAGGATTATAAGTCATGCTGCTCTAAAGACACAGGCACACGTATGTTTATTGCAGCACCATTCACAATAGCAAAGACTTGGAATCAACGCAAATGTCCATCAGTGACAGACTGGATTAAGAAAATGTGGCACATACACACCATGGAATACTATGCAGCCATAAAAAAGGATGAGTTTGTGTCCTTTGTAGCGACATGGATGCAGCTGGAAACCATCATTCTCAGCAAACTATCGCAAGAACAGAAAACCAAACACTGCATTTTCTCCCACTCATAGGTGGGAATTGAACAATGAGATCACTTGGACACAGGAAGGGGAGCATCACTCACCAGGTCCTATTGTGGGGAGTCGGTAGGGGGGAGGGATAGCATTAGGAGATATATCTAATGTAAATGATGAGTTAATGGGTGCAGCACACCAACATGGCACATGTATACATATGTAACTAACCTGCACGTTGTGTACATGTACCCTAGAACTTAAAGTATATAAAAAAAGAAATATTGAACACTAAATAATTGCAGATATGCTGTATAAATGTAGTTTTAAAATTATGTTTTTAAATTAATAGACTATTTTTAAGAACAGTTTTAGATTTACAGAAATAATTGAACAGAAAGTACAGAGTTCCCATATACTTCCCTAGCCCCCTGAGATAATTTCCCCTATTAACATTTTGCATTAGTATGGTACATCTGTTATAATTGATATACAAAAATGGATGCAATATTAACTAAAGTTCATAGTTAGCATTAGAGTTACTCTTAGTGTTGTACATTCTGTGGATGTTGACAAATGTATACTGATATGTATCCACAATTACAGTATAATACATAATGGTTTTATTGCCCTAAAAAAGAAAAGAAAAGAAAAGAAAGGTAGGAAGAGGCATTTTCCTACCATAAGCAGTGATCATGAAGGTGAAGGCATTAGCCATCTGGCTGTCTGATGGAAGAGATTTCCAGACAAAAGGAACAGGTAGTTTGAAGACTCTAAGGTAAGGCACAATGTGAAAAACAGCAAGCAGTCCTGTATGATTGGATCAGAGTGAGTGAAGGGGGAGAAATGAAAATAAGTAAGGGGTTGGAGAGGTGATGATGAGCACAATATTATAGTCCCTCTAAGCAGTTGTAATCACGTTGTCTTTTACTGAGTGGATTGGAGACTTTGGAAAGTTTTGAGCAGTTGTGTAATCTTATTGATGTGTTAAGGATTCCTAAAACATCTTAATCTTATTAATGTTTAAGAATCATTTTGGTACATTCTTCTGAATGGAATCACTTCCTACAATTTTAAAAAATGGTCAATGAATTATCTCTCTTTCTAAAAATAATTCTCTCGTTCTTTACTTGTCATATTTTTGTATCTGTTTAACTACACTGTATTATCATGTAACCCCTCTCCTTCCTTTTCTTCCACTGCATACTTTCTATTGTTGTTACTTCTCTGGAAATATTGAGGTCTTTTCCATGTTAAAAATGTTTGTTTCCCTCTCCTTGACCCCTCCCCTCATCCCATCTGCTACACCTTTAACCCTACCATGAGCTAGGTAGTTCCAAGCATAGAAAACACCAAGACAAACAGATACTGGAGCTGTCTAGCCCAGGAGGGACACAAAAAAAGAGAGAATTATACTGTACTAAATATTTCAATAGAAGATTGAGGGTAGAGATTAATTCTTTCTGATTGGAAAGCCCAGAAAGCCCTCACCAAGGAGGTGCCATGTGGACTGAATGAAGCATTGCAGAGTTTTGGAGGGGAAAAAACTATCAAGGAGAGAAAATAAAAAATGTACAGGCACAGAGAAGAGAGATAAAAAGTTAATGATGGAACGACTCACATTTTCATTCAAAAGACTCAGTGGTGTGGATGAGAGAAATGGACAGAGACAAGGCTGCAGGTTGAGGTTATATATGATTGACACTTTTACTTCACATGTTTTCCTGTAACCTTCTACTAATTCTCCCCATTTCCCACACACTGAGTCCTGCAATGCCTGACAGAATATCTCTTGTTACATCAGTTGCCTGTGGAAAATGAGATGAATCCCATTTACATGGTCTCTAATTAACCTGAGCCCCCTTGATTTTTGAAGTTTATATTTTGTTCTTGACACTTCGAAACTCACAGGACTATATTGCTTAGGACATTACCTAGATGTCTGCCTACACTCCACTATTCTGGATAGATGAATGAGGGACACATGGGACTGCTGTCCTACATTTTCTCCCCGCTGAACACTCGTGCGGTTTTCCTACTTTGCCTTCATATTTATTGTTCATCTCGGCCTTTGCTATACTTAAGCCCATGTAATCTGTTCAGTAATGATAATACTCATTATTTATTGGGTATTTATCACAGGGCAGATTTTGTACTATGTTCTTTCCAAACATTATATCACTGAACTCTAACAATAACCTGAGATGTTAAATATTATTGATCACACATTACAGATAATAGTTTACCTAAATTTACACAAATAAAAAGTGTAAGGGCCAGGAGCAGTGGCTCATGCCTATAATCCCAACACTTTGGGAGGCTGAGGCAGGCAGATCACCTGAGGTCAGGAGTTTGAGACCAGCCTGGCCAACATGGTGAAACCCTGTCTCTACTGAAAATACAAAATTAGCTGTGTGTGGTGGTGGGCGTCTGTAATCCCAGATACTCAGGAGACTGAGGCAGGAGAATTGCTTGAACCTGGAAGGCAGAGTTGCAGTGAGTCAAGATCGCATTATTGCACTCCAGCCTGGGTGACAAGAGTGAGACTCTGTCTCAAAAAAAAAAAAAAAAGTAAGTCAGAAATGGAATTATAATCTATGACTGCCAATCTCCAAAATCTATACTCTTTCTACTATGCAATAATCCTACTCTGTCTCTGCCCATTGCCACACTCCCAGTTCACACACCAAATATTGTGTATCCATAGTCTGCTCTTTCCCACCTCACCCACTCTCCTGAGCCATTGTCTTGACCCTTATAATGAAAGCAATTTTTCTTTTGTTCAAGTCTCTTATGTCCAAGCTCCTCACCCCTAAATTTAGCCTTTACACCCCAACTGAGCTTTCATGATTAAAGTTCCCGAACCTAATTGGTCATTTCCCCTGGGCAACTTGCCTCCCAAGTCTACAGAAATTCAAGGCCCACTGATATTTGTGATGCTCCTGACCCATCTTACTTGAAACCCTATACGAGTCTAAAGGCTGAATCTACATAGCTTCCCCCTGACATCGTACATTGAGTTCTGATGCAGTCAAGAACACATGACACTACATTGTGACTAGGTGTGTTCCACCCACTTCCTAACTTTAAAAGTCTTCGTTAGGAATAGAGGGTTAGTTCATCCCAAGAAGGAGGCTCACCTGCTGAGTCAAAGGAATAGAATTGATATGGATTACTCAGAAGATGCTACAGGGGGGAAGTAGGTTTTCTCAAGAAGGAAGAGGTAGTTATATGAGAACAAGGAGAATCGTGCAAATAAAAGAAGGAAGGTTATTTAATTAACCTTCTTCGTCTCTTTTGATCTTTGTTGGCTTAAAGTCTGTTTTATCAGAGACTAGGATTGTAACCCCTGCTTTTTTTTTTTTTTTTTTTTTTTCCATTTGCTTAGTAGATCTTCCTAGATCCCTTTATTTTGAGACTATTTGTGATGGGTTTCCTGAATACAGCACACTGATGGGTCTTGACTCTTTATCCAATTTGCCAGTCTGTGTCTTTTAATTGGCCTATTTATGACAGGACCCTCAGCTGCAGGTCTGTTGAAGTTTGCTGGAGGTCCACTCCAGACCCTGTTTGCTTGGTGGCTGCAGAAAAGCAAATATTGCAGAACAGCAGAAGTTGCTCCCTGATCTTTCCTCTGGAAACTTCATCTCAGAGGTGCACCTGGCTGTATGAGGTGTCAGTCGGCCCCTACTGGGAGGTGTCTCCCAGTTAGGCTAGTTGGGGGTCAGGGACCCACTTGAGGAGGCAGTTTGTCAGTTTTCAGATCTCAAACTCCATGCCGGGGGAACCACTATTCTCTTCAAAGCTGTCAGACAGGGACTTTTAAGTCTGCAGAAGTTTCTGCTGCTTTTAGTTCAGCTATGCTGTGCCCCCAGAGGTGGAGTCTACAGAGGCAGGCAGGCCTCCTTGAGCTGTGGTGTGCTCCACCCAGTTGGAGCTTCCTGGCTGCTTTGTTTACCTACTCAAGCCTCAGCAATGGCAGATGCCCCTCCCCCAGCCTCACTGCCTCCTTGTAGTTCCATCTCAGACTGGTATACCAGCAGTGAGCGAGGCTCCGTGGGCGTGGGACCCTCTGAGCCCGGTGCAGGATATCATCTCCTGGTGTGCTGTTTGCTAAGGCCCCTGGAAAAGTGCAGTATTAGGGTGGGAGTGTCCCGATTTTCCAGGTACCGTCTGTGGCGGCTTGCCTTTCCTAGGAAAGGGGATTCCCTGACCCCTTGCACTTCCCTGGGTGAGGCGATGCCCCACCCTGCTCCATGGGCTGCACCCACTGTCTGACAAGCCCCAGTGGGATGAATCCTGTACCTCAGTTGGAAACGCAGAAATCATCCATCTTCTGCCTCGCTTACGCTGGGAGCTGCAGACTGGAGCTGTTCCTATTTGGCCATCTTGGAACCTGGCATATGTCCTACTATTCCCAGTTTTCAAACAAGAAAATCAAGGTTCAGAACATGCAATAATTTCCCTAGGGTGACTATTAGTCAATGTTATGTTATAAATAATAGAATCCGTTCTAGGTAGTTTAAGCAGAAAGGGAATGTGGTTCTTACAAAAGTATTGAAACGACTGGAGAAGAATGTTTTAGACTAAGCCCCAGGAACAACTTTCAGCTTCAGAACTTTTTGTCTCTTCCCAATAGAGCAAGTTACTGTTGCTGCTGCTTCCACTATCAGGCTGATGAATCAGAAGATGCAGGCTTCAGATCTTTGGCTGTAATCCACCTCAGCTAAATGCATGCCCTACTCCCTGCCTCCCTCTGCATGTGATGCATGGGAATCAAAGTCACACATAACATTTTTAGGTTCCACATATAAGTGAAGTCATACGGTATTTGTTTTTCTGTGCCTGGCTTTTTTCACTTAACAGGATGTCTTCTAGATTAATCTGTGTTGCCATAAATGAAATGATTTCCCTCTTTTATAAGGCTTAATCAATGGAAGTGATCTATTGCACAGGAAGGTGACTAAAATAATAATACAGCCAGCCATGGTGGCTCACGCCTGTAATCCCAGTACTTTGGGAGGTCAAGGCAGGTGGGTGTTCTGAGATCAGGAGTTTGAGACCTGCCTGGCCAACATGGTGAAATCCCATCCCTACTAAAAAAAAGAAAAAAAAAATTAGCCAGGTGTGGTGGTGGAAGCCTGTAATCCCAGCTACTCGGGAGGCTGAGATACGAGAATCGCTTGAACCCAGGAGGCGGAGGTTGCAGTGAGCTGAGATTGTGCCATTGCACTCCAGCCTGGGGGACAAGAGTGACAAGGTACAATGATGAATAAGGTTAGTTTCTACTCTAAAGGAACTCACAACATAGTGAGGAAGTCAGACATATAAATACGATGGATATCTGTTATTCAAAATCAAAAGGTACTGTAGATGAGGCCAAATATTTAGTCAACTCACCTTGTCCCTGCCTTACCATATTAGTGACTACCATTCACCTGGTAGAAGTACTAGAGGTTGAAGATCTAGGAGTTGTAGAAACTGAAAAATGCCTTTATAGAATTTATTGTGTATTCACAATTTTTAAATAAGAGACAATTCAGAAATTGCAAGATTTTTATCGGTAAAGATGAAACTATTTCCTCATGTAATCCCTTTCTTTTTCATGCCCCTTAATACTCCAGATGTGCTAATCATCTTTCAGTCTTTCAGTGTGCTGTTATCTCTCATGATTCTTGTCCTTTCCTCTCCCTGCATCCCCTGACCCTCACTATTACCCACCACCTTTCATCTGTCTAATTGCTTCAAGCATTAGCCTAAATGTCTCTCTTACTAGAATACATCTCTGACTATCCTAGTCATCTGCCTACCATTTGCTTCCATAGTACACTTTTCCTTTCCTGTATCTTCAACCTATAACTTGTAATATAATTGTTTTTATCTTCCATACTCATCTCTAAACTATTTATTGGAAGAATTTGTGTCTATTTGTATTGTTTTGTTCACCATGATATCCTCACATACAATCACAGTGTCAGGCATAGAATAAAACATAAGAAATAATAAATACATACATTAAGCAAAGAAAGAACTGATATAATTACTGATTATATATTAGTGACTCAGAATGGATGTTTCATGTTGGTGATAAGTAAAATATAAGATGGATTGGTATAGATGGAGAGAAAATAAGATTTACGAATGCTAGAATAATTCTAAAATAATAATAATAAAATAATGGATAGGTCCTATTTAATTCAAATCAAGAATTCTTAAGCAGTAGAGTAATATTATAAGAGCAATATATGAGGACTGCTAATCAGGTATTTTGAATAATTTTAAAGTTATAAAAATGGTAGACAAATTTTGGACTTCCACTTAAAAGAGTCAGGATATACAGTGAGAGTGGCTCTTCCCGATTATTTCTTGTATATTTAGTCTCAATTTAATGAAATTTTGTAGAATTTTCTCTGGTACACTGTATTTCCTTATCTAGTCAGCACATGCCTCAATGATATTTAATACTCTCATTTGTCTTAGAAATTTTGCATTTGTTTTTCACCTAATTTTATGTAGACCTATGTTGTAGCAATATATTGAGAGTTTAAGCTCAGACATATATCAATGGAATGAAATTGCATTAGTTTGCTGATGGTAGTCATGATATGGCATGGACGGCCATAAAAATTCAAGAGCTCAAAAGAAAGTGTCTGAAGAGATGCAAATGTATGGCAAAGTTGCAGTAATATTATTTACTCCCTCATGAAACTATTGATTCACTCTTGTAATGAGAAATTAGCTGTTACAGACTCAGAAGGAGGCAAATATTGGAAGAAGATTGTAAAATGATCAACATTATTATTAATATCAATAGTAATTGATAATCACTAACATGATTTAATCACAGCTGTCATTATCACCACCATCACTACAACATAATTATCAGTTATCATCATATCTATACTAACCACTAGATGGCTTGTTCCTTTCAGACATCAACATTTGTTAGCTAATATGCCTCTTGAGCTACTAGCACAGAATTTTAGGTATAGAGAGACTCTAATTCAATGGCTTCTGGAGCCCGACTTGGGCTTAAGTAGTGGCTTTGATATAAATTAGGTATGTAGCTTTGGACAACGTATGTAACCTGTAAGTGCTTCAGTTTTCTGATCTGCATTATCAGGCAACTGATCATAACTAGTTCCTAAGGTACTATGTAAATCAAATAATTTATTATGTGTAATGTGCTATGAACAACATCTTGTACATGTTAAATATTTATTATATTATTTCAAGGTACTTATTAAGTATCTACAATGTATATTAATACTAGTTAATGCTTAAAGCAATATATATCAAGTATCCTGTTTCTCTTTTAATTTTTTTTTTTTACTTTGCCCGTGTTGTGATTTATTTAAGAATCCAGGCCTGTAGAGCAGTGATAATAATAAGCAGGGCTATGATAAATGTCATGGGAATGGAATCCTGCATGGGATACTGTCTTCTCCTCAAAGCAGCAGGGCTCAACTGAGCAGGAGACATTAGCCACCCCTCAAGGTCTTTTTGATAGCATTCTTGACTTCCTGGTTCCTTAGGCAGTAGATGAATGGATTTAGCATGGGTGTGAGGATTGCATACACAGCTGAGATTAGTTTGTTGGAATTAAACGATGCAATAGCTCTGGGCTGAATATATATGAGCATATATGAGCACACGAACATGTATGAGCACATGCTCATATATATATAGGAGCACACGCTCTGTGCAGGCAAGTGAGATAAAGAAGTAGAGCTGGGTCATGCAACCTGTGAAGGAGATGTACCGTCTCTGCAGGAGGAATCCATCCAGCATCTTGGGGACTGTGACAGAGACATACCAGACCTCCAGAAAGGACATGCTACTCAGGAAATAGTACATTGGCTTATGGAGGGAGCTAGTGACCCAAACAGTGAGCATGATGACAAGATTCTCTACCACCACTAACAGGTAGACCACAAGGAAGAGGAAGAAGAGCAGGACCTGCAGCCATGGGGCAGCAGGAAAGCCCACCAGGATGAACTCAGTGACCAGAGTGATGTTTAGCCGCAGCATCATTAAAAGCACTGAGCAGCACTGAAGTCTTCTATGGCAACACCACAAATAATAAAGAGGACCATGGCATCAAATATAAGACAAAAGTACGTTAATAATTCAGTCTTTTCTGTGAATGAGACTCCTAAGATAGTTTATGTTAATGGGGACTCATCTTCAAATGTGAAGCACATATTTTCATTGATGTTTTATTTTTAAAATAAAAGTCTCTTGAAATCAAAATGGACTTCCATCCCAATCTCATGCACCTGATGGCAATGATTGAAATGGCAATATTTACATCATTCCTAATTCCTTTGACAATGAATATAGACCTATTTGTCTGTCCCATATTGATTTCAGTTATTGGTTTAATTAGGAACTCATTGCACAAACATTTATTCTTATCTGAAAGGAAACATAGAAGATAGCATCAAGTCAGAAAAAGTTAAGAAGTTTAATATTTGGGTGACCCCTGAGCCTTGATCCACACAGATTATGCAAATTAGAGTCTGAGGAAAATTGGAAATTATAACTAAGGTAAGGTAGGCATTCTTACAGCTTTTCTCATTTTATAGGAGAGAATGTAATGGTTGAGTGATCTGTTCGGTATGACACAACTGCTACGAAATGAAAATAAGACTGAAATATTGTTCTGACTCTAAATCAGTGTCCTTAAATTCTATGCAGAGGTGAATTTTTGGTAAATTGTGTGGCTGATGATGGGATTGTGGATTGTTACAAATGTCCTGAAGGGTAGAAGCCTCTACGTTGGTGTTGCTTCCTACTGGGGCTAGACCATAGGTAAAGCTAGCCACTCTGTGCTTCCAGAATAGCTTCTTTTCCTCAAGAAAGTCACTTGATCAAAGGTATTGAAGCTAGTCCAGAAACTCTTGGCTAGTAAACTATGAGTGAAGTATAGCTTGGAGGCTGGGAGTAAGGGACAATCTTTTCCCACCCAGAAAAGAGTGCTGAGCTCTGCCAGTGTGTGCTGCTATGGAAAGGAGAAAGTGGGCCAATAATATGCATTTGACACGTCATCGTTTAATTCCTTGTCATGAACTCTGCCCAGAATATCTCTAGTCCAAGGAAATGTCAGAGTGAACCCTGATTGACCTACTACTCTTTCTGTGTAGTGAGCCTTGGTGCTAATTCACTTGGTAGGTCAGGGTTTCTAAATATCAGTTATTTTTTCATTCTCTGGCCTGGAAAGTTGTGGAGACAAAGGAAGGCACATAAATGTAGAAGGACAGATAGATTTTGTAATGCTGGAGGGAAGAATTTTTTGTGAACTAGACCAACTAGCTTACTAATTGATTTTATTAAATGTCCCCTATCCTTAAAGCATATATTCAGGTGCTGCATTCAGACCATTGTTCATCTTTTCTGACAACCTCTTGTCCATTATGTTCTTCTCTTGGCACAGAAAGAATGGTACGTCAATCAAGGTTCACTCTGACATTACCCTGGGCTAGAGATATTCTGGGCATAGCTCATGGCAAGGAATTGACTGATGCTGTGTCAAATGCATATTATTGGCACCACTGTCTCCTTTCTATAGCAGCACACACTGGCAGAGCTCAGCACTCTTTTCTGGGTGGGAAAAGATTGTCCCTTACTCCCAGCCTCCAAGCTACACTTCACTCATAGTTATCTAGCAAGGAGTTCCTGGCCTGGTTCTTCAATATCATTGCTCAAATGTTTTACTTGGGGAAAAGAAACTGTTCTGGGAGCAGAAGTGGCTAGCTTTACCCATGGTCTAGCCCCAGTAGGAAGCAACACCAATGTAGAGGCTTTTACTCTTCAGGACATTTGTAACAACCCACAATCCCATCATCTGCCACACAATGTACCAAAAATTCACTTCTGCATAGAATTTAAGAGCACGGACTTTAGAATCAGAACAATATTTCAGTCTTATTTTTATTTCGTAGTAGTTGTGTCATACCGAACAGATCACTTAACCATTACATACTTCGTTTTCCTCTCCTATAAAATGAGAAAAGCTATAATAATGCCTGTCTTCCTGGATTGTGTTGTGAGAATTAAATGTGAGAATGCATGGAGGACCTTTATCATAGGACCTGATGAAAAGTTATTCTCTACAAGCATCAATTACCATGTCATATTAGACTCATACATATTTACTTAATTATATATGCTCACATGTTTTTACTCATATATTCAGAAACACACACAGTCATTTACTTTCTCTTTACTCACTTTTCCTGGTATAGTCTGGTGAAGAAAATAACCCCAAATTCCTGGAGAACAGGATTGTAGACCACTCACGCCGTATTCCTAGTTTACTTTTTAATGAATTATTTTTATTACTTAAGCATACCCATGTTTCCTTCACATTTTCCTCCACTTTTTGCAACAAATATAACTCCAGCATGCTCTAGTTTTAAGCACGTAGGGATATAGAACAATGTCATTCTAGTGTCTTTGTTTTAGAACCAATAACCTTGAGCTTTGGGCACCCTATGGGGAAAAATCCTTTCATTATACTGTAAAACTTCTTTTTTGCAGTATTGAACATGGTGGTTCTTAAGAGAAAACAACACTCTGACAGACTTCTTTAGGAAAAAGAAACACATCCCTTATGCATTTGGCCAACATCCAGAGGGTCCAGGGCTGCCCAAATTTCCCCAACTTGGAGTAAAGATGTGTGAGATCTACTTTCCCATTTGCCACCTCAAAATACTCTTTATCCTGTTCAGTAATGATACCTTCAGTCATTTCCCCAAGTTCTTCCTCATCTTCCCTGGAGCTTTCTTCAGGAATCAATCAATCTGTCTTGGTTTCTCCAGCCAATCAGTATGGTCTGTCTGTCCTTACTCTGAGAATAGAAAATCCTTCAGATATTTATGCTGATCATGAGAAAGCAAAGTGTTCCACAGTTTCTTGTACTTTCTAACAATATGTGTATGGCCATTGCTTAGTCTGCATGGTGGGTATTGCAGCTCTAAGGCAAGAAGACATGAGAAGGGACAGAATAATATATTCAGCTCTAGCCTACCCTTTTCCCATGTCTTCTCTCCAGGGACCAACTTACACTGTCTTTCCTAGCTCTAGGGAAACTTGGTGTGTACTGCCAAGATATGTCCAGGGGACCTGGGAAGCTGAGTCTCCATTCATGTCTAAATTCTTGTTTGATCCTGGAACAGTGTTATTTATACCTATGAGTATGGCGTAGTCCTTTTTACTAACTGTTACATGCAAGGTGATATAACATCAAATGACTCAGAAAGCACGTAAGAAATATAAGTGGGTTAAAGGTAATAGAGACATTTATTTGTTTCATTCTTTGTATAACACATGCTTCCTGCTTTCACTTATCTCATATTATATATAGGGCACGGTGCTACGTGTTCTCTGGAATAAAAATATATGTCCTGATCCCTATGTTTTGGAAGCCTATGATGTTTCAAGTAAAATAAGAGGTATATAGTATAACTAAGAGTGTGATATGTGCCATAAGAGAGTTAAAACAAAATACTCTGAGAACTCCAGTGAGGGAGAAATTCTTTTTGACTGAGAAACCTGGAAAAGATTTCACCAAATAGATGTTATCTGAGGCTCATGGAAAAATATAGTTTGAAAGTAGTATTAAAGAAAGTAATTTTTGTTCACCAATCACAAATCTTTGTTTCTAATCCAAGTTTCACTAACATTTTTTGACAACTGACTGTAGAAACTTGTCTTTATATTTCATTTTATTCACCCATAAAATGGGATAACAGTATTTTCCTTGTCAATATTATATAATTTATATTAGCACGGAAAGTTATATGTATAAAGGGAGCCGTTTTAACAAGATTGCAGAGTAGGAGATGTCAGCCTTCAATCCCCCCACAATAATTAGACAGCTATCCTTGATAGAAAATAATTCTTGGAGAAGTCAGGAGGCCATTTTAAAATGTGTTGCAACTAGTGCAGAAAAAAAATCCTCAGAATACTTACACAAAAAGTTAGTTAGAAATTTTTCATTTTATCTGCATCTCATCCCCTAGGCCAAGAATGCTCAGGGCTGAGAGGAAACTCCCCAGCCCATGAGTTTCACTCACAGAGAAAAGGAGAGCAGGGTGACCAACCAGCATCCCCACCATTTTGGAGCATTGCCTGAAGGACCCACTTCTGTTCCACACCACTAGGTCACTGGTGAGCCTGGGATAGCAGAGACATCTGGAGATGGCTAGGAATGAAGAAGGGTTGAGGCCTTCAGCATGTGTGATGCAAAAGGAGCCACTGCATTTCCAGGTGACCTGCTCTGACCCCAGCAACTTTTGTTGTTGAAGACATCAGCAGCCCTTGCAGCTGCCACATACCCTCTGCAGCTTTTGCTACTGAGGAACCTACAGCGTTTGTTATCATGGACCCCAGCAGCCTGCTTCACAGGGGATCCCCCAAAGTTTTTGTCTCTAAGGGTACTGTAGTTTTCCACCATTGCAAAGCTGAGCTGTCACCCTTCCCAGTCACTCCTTATCAAAAACTGCCCCAGGTGGTGATGCCATGGGCATTTGCAGCTGATCCCATAGCTGTGTGTGTGCATGCAGCTGACTCTGACTCCTACTACAAGCCCCTACCACTGTCCAGGCATCTGAGGATGATTCCTGCAGCTTCATACATGTACACTGCCAGACCTAACCCATGTAGCTTCATGTATGCACACCGCTGACCTCCATGCATATGTCTGTGGTTGGTCATGGCCCCTGCCACTTGCCCAGGCTTTTGCAACCAGACCCAGTAGCACTGCTAAGAGGACCCTAACAGCCCTTGAAGCCACCCTGGACCTTCTGCAACTTTTGCAAGTGGGGCCACACAATTGCCAATGTATATCTCAGTCATCTGAGCTAACAAGACTTTGTGTCTCCTTCACACACATCCACACTTGTTTTGTTAGCTCAGGATCCTTGTGACTGTGGGCCTGGGGCCAGAACATACTTCACTGTGCCTTCCCCAACTGGTAAAAATCTTTCCTTACTAAAGCCAGTCCATTAATTAGGAAGTGATGACTACTTCTTCAAATGTGCAAAACCCTATGCAAGACTATAGGATTATGGAGAATTAGGAAAACATGATGCCACCAAAGAAACACAATAAATGTCCAGTAACTTACCCTAAGAGTGAAGATGCACAAATAGCCTGACAAATAATTCAAAATAATTGTTTTGAAGCTATTCAGTGAGCTACAAAAGAACACAGATAAATAATTTAATGGAATCAAAAACAAAGTGATGGGTTTAAAAAAGAAATAGAAAACCTAAAAAGAACAAATTGTAAACTAGTTAAACCATTATGGAAAACAGTATGGCGATTCCTCAAGGATCTAGAACTAGATGTACCATATGACCCAGCCATCCCATTACTGGGGATATACCCAAAGGATTATAAATTATGCTGCTATAAAGACACATGCACACGTATGTTTATTGCGGCACTATTCACAATAGCAAAGACTTGGAATCAACCCAAATGTCCATCAGTGACAGACTGTATAAGAAAATGTGGCACATATACACCATGGAATACTATGCAGCCATCAAAAAGGATGAGTTTGTGTCCTTTGTAGGGACATGGATGCAGCTGGAAACCATCATTCTTAGCAAACTATCGCAAGAACAGAAAACCAAACACCGCATGTTCTCACTCATAGGCGGGAACTGAACAAGGAGATCACTTGGACTCGGGAAGGGGGACATCACACACCGGGGTCTATTATGGGGAGGGGGGAGGGGGAAGGGATTGCATTGGGAGTTATACCTGATGTAAATGACGAGTTGTTGGGTGCTGACGAGTTGATGGGTGCAGCACAGCAACATGGCACAAGTATACATATGTAACAAACCTGCACATTATGCACATGTACCCTAGAACTTAAAGTATAATAATAATAATAATAATAATAATAATAATAAAAAGAACAAAACAAATTTTGGAGATGAAAAATGCAATAACTAAATCAAAATATATAATAGAGAGTTTCAACAGTGATTTTATTGTGCAGAGAAAAGAATCTGCAAACTTGAGGACAGGTTATTTGAAATTATCCAGTCAGAGGAGAAAAAAAGAGTGACAAAGAATGAGGAAGTCTGCAGGATTATGAAACACAATTAAGAGAAAAAAATACATTATGGGAGTCTAAGAGGAAAGGGAAGAAAGCTCATTAAAAATAATGGTGGAAAATTTTCCAAATCTGGGTATAGACATGAAGATCCATGTACATGTAGCTCAAAAGCCTCTTAACAGGTTTAACCCAAATGTATCTTCAGTGAGACGTGTTTTAATCTGCTGTAGTCTCAATGTTTGTATCTACTCAAAATTCCTATGCTATCACTGCAATGGTATCATGAGGTGAAGTATATTAGTCTGTTTTCATACTGCTATAAAGAAACACCTGTGACTGGGTACTATAAAGGAAAGAGGTTTAATTGACTTAGAGTTCTGAATGACTGGGGAGGCCTTGGGAAACTTACAATCATGGCGAAAGGAATAGGAGAAGCACACAGCTTCTTCACAACATGGTGGGTGAAGTGAGATGAGGGTAGGGAAACTGCCATTTAAAAGACCATCAGATCTCATGAGAACTCATTCACTATCACGAGAACAGCATAGGGAAACCCGACCACATGATCCAGTCACTTTCCTTCCTCAACACATGGGGATCACTGGTTTCTTCCTGGACATATGGGGATTACCATTCAAGATGATATTTGGGTGGGGACACAGAGCCAAATCATGTCATGGGGTCATTGGAAGATAATTAGACGATGAGCATGAATCCCTCACAAAAGGGAATAATGTTTTAATCAAAGAGGCCACAGAGAGCTGCCTTGCCCTATCCACTGTGTAAAGACACAGCAGGAATTTAACATCTGCTAACCAGAAAGCAGGCCCTCACCAGACACTGAATATGCTAGCACCTTAACCTTAAATGTACTAGGCTCCAGAACTATGAGAAATAAATTCCCAGATGTTTCTCAGCTATTTAGTCTATGGTACTATTTTATAGAAACCCAAATGGAAAAGGAATAATCAAAAATCAAAGATAAAAAGAGTATTATGAAAGCAGCAAGAGAAAAGAGGTTTGTCACATAAATGTAACACCCATAAAGCAATCAGTGAATTTCTCAGCAGAAACTTTGCAGACTAGAAAAGATGGGATGATAAATTCAAAGGGTTGAAAGAAAAAAAAGCCAACCAAGAACACTTTACATGACAAAACTGTCCTTTAGAAATAAGAAGAGATAAAGATTTCTCCAGAAAAACACAAGATGAGGAAGTTCATTACCACCAGACTAGTTTAAAAAAAATGCTAAAGGAAATTCTTCAAGCACAAATAAAGGATACTATTTAATGACATGAAAATACGTAAAAATATAAAAATCACTAGTAAATGTAAATATGTAGTCAAATTCAGAGTAAATTTTGTAATTGTATAAGTCACTTATAACTCAGGTATAAAGGTTAAAATTAAAATATTGAAAGTACACCTATAATAATTTGTTAATGGGTGTTCAATATAAAAATATGTAAATTGTGACATCAGAAATACACATTGTTTCTGTGGGGGAGGTAAAAATGTAGAGTTTTGTATGTAATCAAGTTTAAGTTGTCAGCTTACAAATAGCCTGTTACAACTATAAGATATTTTATGTAAGCCTCATGGTAATCACAAAGCATAAACCTATAGTATACACAGAAAATATGAAGAGAGAAAAATCAAAACATACCATTACAGAAAATGATCAAGTTTCAAAGACAGAAAGAGAAGAAGAAAGCAACAAAGGTTCTACAAATAAAAAGAAAACAATTAACAAAATGACAATAGTAAATATTTACATATCAATAATTACATAAGTGTAAATGGACTAAACTGTCCAATTAAAAGACAAAGAGTGATTGAATTCAGTTAATGAATATCAAAAGAGCAAGACAAGGGGGGTGGAGCAAGATGGCCCAATAGAAACAGCTCGTCACCAGCTCCCAGCGCGAGCGACACAGAAGACAAGAACGCAGCTCATCGCCAGCAACGGATCAAAGCTGGACAGAGAATGACTTTGACGAGATGAGAGAAGAAGGCTTCAGTCCATCAAACTTCACAGAGCTAAAGGAGGAATTACGTACCCAGTGCAAAGAAACTAAAAATCTTGAAAAAAGAGTGGAAGAATTGATAACCAGAATAAATAATGCAGAGAAGGCCATAAACGAATGGGCAGAGATGAAAGCCAAGACACGAGAAATACATGACAAATGTACAAGCTTCAATCAACTGGAAGAAAGAGTATCAGCAATTGAGGATCAAATGAATGAAATGAAGCGAGAAGAGAAATCTAAAGAAAAAAGAAGAAAAAGAAATGAACAAAGCCTGCAAGAAGTATGGGATTATGTAAAAAGACCAAATCTACGTCTGATTGGGGTGCCTGAAAGTGAGGGGGAAAATGGAACCAAGTTGGAAAACACTCTTCAGGATATCATCCAGGAGAACTTCCCCAACCTAGTACGGCAGGCCAACATTCAAATTCAGGAAATACAGAGAATGCCACAAAGATACTCCTCGAGAAGAGCAACTCCAAGACACATAATTGCCAGATTCACCAAAGTTGAAATGAAGGAAAAAATCTTCAGGGCAGCCAGAGAGAAAGGTCGGGTTACCCACAAAGGGAAGCCCATCAGACTAACAGCAGATCTCTCGGCAGAAACTCTACAAGCCAGAAGAGAGTGGGGGCCAATATTCAGCATTCTTAAAGAAAAGAATCTTAAACCCAGAATTTCATATCCAGCCAAAGTAAGTTTCATAAGTGAAGGAGAAATAAAATCCTTTACAGATAAGCAAATGCTTAGAGATTTTTGTCACCACCCGGCCTGCCTTACAAGAGACCCTGAAGGAAGCACTAAACATGGAAAGGAACAACCGGTACCAGCCATTGCAAAAACATGCAAAAATGTAAAGACCATCGAGGCTAGGAAGAAACTGCATCAACTAACTAGCAAAATAACCAGTTAATATCATAATGGCAGGATCAAGTTCACACATAACAATATTAACCTTAAATGTAAATGGACCAAATGCTCCAATTAAAAGACACAGACTGGCAAACTGGATAAAGAGTCAAGACTCATCAGTCTGCTGTATTCAGGAGACCCATCTCACGAGCAGAGACATACATAGGCTCAAAATAAAGGGATGCAGGAAGATCTACCAAGCAAATGGAGAACAAAAAAAAGCAGGGGTTGCAATCCTAGTCTCTGATAAAACAGACTTTAAACCATCAAAGATCAAAAGAGACAAAGAAAGCCATTACATAATGGTAAAGGGATCAATTCAACAGGAAGAGCTAACTATCCTAAATATATATGCACCCAATACAGGAGCACCCAGATTCATAAAGCAAGTCCTTAGAGACTTCCAAAGAGACTTAGACTCCCATACAATAATAATGGGATACTTTAACACCACACTGTCAACATTAGACAGATCAACAAGACAGAAAGTTAACAAGGATATCCAGGAACTGAACTCAACTCTGCACCAAGCGGACCTAATAGACATCTACAGAACGCTCCTCTCCGAATCAACAGAATATACATTCTTCTCAGCACCACATCGCACTTATTCCAAAATTGACCACATAATTGGAAGTAAAGCACTCCTCAGCATATGTACAAGAACAGAAATTAAAACAAACTGTCTCTCAGACCACAGTGCAATTAAACTAGAACTCAGGACTCAGAGACTCAATCAAAACTGCTCAACTACATTGAAACTGAACAACCTGCTCCTGAGTGACTACTGGGTACATAACGAAATGAAGGCAGAAATAAAGATGTTCTTTGAAATCAATGAGAACAAAGATACAACATACCAGAATCTCTGGGACACATTTAAAGCAGTGTGTAGAGGGAAATTTATAGCACTAAATGCCCACAAGAGAAAGCAGGAAAGATCTAAAATTGACACCCTACATCACAATTAAAAGAACTAGAGAAGCAAGAGCAAACACATTCAAAAGCTAGCAGAAGGCAAGAAATAACTAAGATCAGAGCAGAACTGAAGGAGATAGAGACACAAAAAACTCTCCAAAAAATCAGTGAATCCAGGAGTTGGTTTTTTGAAAAGATCAACAAAATTGACAGACCGCTAGCAAGACTAATAAAGAAGAAAAGAGAGAAGAATCAAATAGATGCAATAAAAAATGATAAAGGGGATATCACTACTGACCCCACAAAAATACAAACTACCATCAGAGAATACTATAAACAACTCTACGCAAATAAACTAGAAAATCTAGAAGAAATGGATAATTTCCTGGACACTTACACTCTCCCAAGACTAAACCAGGAAGAAGCTGAATTCCTGAATAGACCAATAGTAGGCTCTGAAATTGAGGCAATAATTAATAGCCTACCAACCAAAAAATGTCCAGGACCAGATGGATTCACAGCCGAATTCTACCAGAGGTACAAGGAGGAGCTAGTACCATTCCTTCTGAAACTATTCCAATCAATAGAAAAAGAGGGAATCCTCCCTAACTCATTTTATGAGGCCAAAATCATCTTGATACCAAAGCCTGGCAGAGACACAACAAAAAAAGAGAATTTTAGACCACTATCCCTGATGAACATCGATGCAAAAATCCTCAATAAAATAGTAGCAAACTGAATCCAGCAGCACATCAAAAAGCTTATCCACCATGATCAACTTGGCTTCATCCCTGGGATGCAAGGCTGGTTCAACATACGCAAATCAATAAATGTAATCCAGCATATAAACAGAACCAAAGACAAAAACCACATGATTATCTCAATAGATGCAGAAAAGGCCTTTGACAAAATTCAACAGCCCTTCATGCTAAAAACTCTCAATAAATTCGGTATTGATGGAATGTACCTCAAAATAATAAGAGCTATTTATGACAAATCCACAGCCAATATCATACTGAATGGGCAAAAACTGGAAAAATTCCCTTTGAAAACTGGCACAAGACAGGGATGCCCTCTCTCACCACTCCTATTCAACATAGTGTTGGAAGTTCTGGCTAGGGCAATCAGGCAAGAGAAAGAAATCAAGGGTATGCAGTTAGGAAAAGAAGAAGTCAAATTGTCCCTGTTTGCAGATGACATGATTGTATATTTAGAAAACCCCATTATCTCAGCCCAAAATCTCCTTAAGGTGATAAGCAACTTCAGCTAAGTCTCAGGACACAAAATTAATGTGCAAAAATCACAAACATTCTTATACTCCAGTAACAGACAAACAGAGAGCCAAATCAGGAATGAACTTCCATTCACAATTGCTTCAAAGAGAATGAAATACCTAGGAATCCAACTTACAAGGGATGTAAAGGACCTCTTCAAGGAGAACTACAAACCACTGCTCAGTGAAATAAAAGAGAACACAAACAAATGGAAGAACATACCATGCTCATGGATAGGAAGAATCAATATCGTGAAAATGGTTATACTGCCCAAGGTAATTTATAGATTCAATGCCATCCCCATCAAGCTACTGATGAGTTTCTTCACAGAATTGGAAAAAACTGGTTTAAAGTTCATATGGAACCAAAGAAGAGCCCGCATCTCCAAGACAATCCTAAGTCAAAAGAACAAAACTGGAGGCATCACTCTACCTGACTTCGAACTATACTACAAGGCTACAGTAACCAAAACAGCATGTTACTGGTACCGAAACAGAGATATAGACCAAGGGAACAGAACAGAGTCCTCAGAAATAATACCACACATCTACAGCCATCTGATCTTTGACAAACCTCAGAAAAACAAGAAATGGGGAAAGGATTCCCTATTTAATAAATGGTGCTGGGAAAATTGGTTAGCCATAAGTAGGAAGCTGAAACTGCATCCTTTCTTTACTCCTTATACGAAAATTAATTCAAGATGGATTAGAGACTTAAATGTTAGACCTAAAACCATAAAAACCCTAGAAGAAAACCTAGGTAATACCATTCAGGACATAGGCGTGGCCATGGACTTCATGTCTAAAACACCAAAAGCAATGGCAGCAAAAGCTAAAATTGACAAATGGGATCTAATTAAACTAAAGAGCTTCTGCACAGGAAAAGAAACTACCATCAGAGTGAATAGGCAACCTATAGAATGGGAGAAAATTTTTGCAATCTACTCATCTGACAAAGGGCTAATATCCAGAACCTACAAAGAACTCAAACAAATTTACAAGAAAAAAACAAACAACCCCATCAAAAAGTGGGCAAAGGATATGAACAGACATTTCTCAAAAGAGGACATTCATACAGCCAACAGACACATGAAAATATGCTCATCAGTGGCCATCAGAGAAATGCAAATCAAAACCACAATGAGATACCATCTCACACCAGTTAGAATGGCAATCATTAAAAAGTCAGGAAACAACAGGTGCTGGAGAGGATGTGGAGAAATAGGAACACTTTTACACTGTTGGCGGGACTGTAAACTAGTTCAACCATTATGGAAAACAGTATGGCGATTCCTCAAGGATCTAGAACTAGAAGTACCATATGACCCAGCCATCCCATTACTGGGTATATACCCAAAGGATTATAAATCATGCTGCTATAAAGACACATGCACTCGTATGTTTATGGCAGCAGTATTCACAATATCAAAGACTTGGAATCAACCCAAATGTCCATCAGTGACAGACTGGATGAAGAAAATGTGGCACATATACACCATGGAATACTATGCAGCCATCAAAAAGGATGAGTTTGTGTCCTTTGTAGGGACATGGATGCAGCTGGAAACCATCATTCTTAGCAAACTATCGCAAGAACAGAAATCCAAACACCGCATGTTCTCACTCATAGGTGGGAACTGAACAATGAGATCACTTGGACTCGGGAAGGGGAACATCACACACCAGGGTCTATCATGGGGAGGGGGGAGGGGGGAGGGATTGCATTCTGAGTTTTACGTGATGTAAGTGACGAGTTGTTGGGTGCTGACGAGTTGATGGGTGCAGCACAGCAACATGGCACAAGTATACATGTGTAACAAACCTGCACGTTATGCACATGTACCCTAGAACTTAAAATATAATTAAAAAAAAAAAAGAGCAAGACCAAATTATATGCTGCCTACCAGACATATTTCAACTTTAGGGACACACATATACTCAAAGTAAATAGAAGGAACAAGATATGCAAATGCAAGCCAAGAGACAGCAGGAGAAGCTACATTTATATCAGACAAAATTGACTTTAAGTAAAAAACTGTGACACTAGAGAAAGGACCTACTTATATAATGATATTGGGGTCAATTCAACATGAGGCTATAACTATTATAAATATATATTCACCCAACATCACAGCACCTAATTATATAAAGGAAATCTGAGGTGAGGAAAAAAAACCTTTCAATAAAATAATAGTAGGAAACTTCAATTCCTCTCTTTCAGCAATGGGTAATAAGGCATAAAGATAAAAAATCAATAAGGAAACACTGGACTTGAACCATACTTTAGACCAAATGAGCCTAATAGACATATACAGAATATTCCATCCAACAGCAGCATAATACACATTTTTGAAAAATTATTTATTTGTATTACAAATTGATAAATTTTATATATATATATATTTACAGGGCACTAAAATGTTATGATTAATGTATACAATCTGTAATAATTAAATCAAGCTAATGTATATGTTCATCATCCTACTTATTTTTATTGTGAGAACTTTTGAAATTTACTCTTAACAATTTTGAAATGTACAATAAAATATTTTTAATTATGTTCACTACATTGTGCAAGAGTTCTCAATTTGAGATCCCTTGTTTGTCTCAAGTGCACATAGAATGTTCTCCAGGATAGATCTTATGTTAGGTCACAAAACATATCTTAATAAATTTAAGATTAAAATTATATTAACTATCTTTTGTTACCACAATGGTATGAAACTAGAAATCAATAACAAGAGAAAAACCAGAAAACTCACTAATATCTGAGAATTAAACAAAACACTTCTGAACATCCTGTGGGTCAATTAGGAATCAAAAAGGAAATTAAAATACCTTGAAACAAGGAAAAATTGAAACACAACATATTGAAGCTTATGGAATGCAACGAAAACAGTACTAAGGGGGACAATGAGTGCCTATGTTAAGAAAAAAGGAAGGCCACAAATTAAATACCTAACTTTGGCCGGGCACAGTGGCTCATACCTGTAATCCCAGAACTTTGGAAGGTTAAGGCCAGCGGATCATGAAGTCAGGAGTTCGAGATCAGCCTGGCCAACATAGTGAAACCCCATCTCTACTAAAAATGGAAAAATTAATGGTGGTGCATGTCTGTAGTCCCAGCTACTTGGAAGGCAGAGGGAGGAGAATCACTTGAACGGGAGGCGGAGGCTGTGGTGAGCTGAGATCCCATCAATGCACTCCAGCCTGGGCAACAGAATGATACTCTGTCTCAAAAAAACAAAACGATACAAAACAAAACAAAAACACCTTACTTTACAACTCACAGAACTAGAAAAACAAGAATAAACTAAGCCTAAAGTCAGTTGAAGAGGGAAAAGTAACAAAGAGCAGAAATATATTAAATAGTGATTAGAAAAACAAGAAAAAAGATAAATGAAACAGAGCTGTCTTTTTCAACAGCTAAAATTGACAAACTAGACTAGACTAATAGAAAACATTTAAATAAACAAATCATAAATGAAAGAGAAGATATGCAACTGATACCAGGAAACATTTAAAACATCGTAAGAGACTACTGTGAATAATTATGTACCAACAAAATTGATAACCTAGAAGGAAAGAGTATATTCCTAGAAACATGCAATGCAACATACCAAGACCAAATCATGAAGAAATAGAAAATCTGTACATATCAATACTGAATAAGATTAACTCAATAACCAAAACTATTCAAACAAAAATAGCCCAAGACCAGATGGCTTCAGGGAAAATTCTATCAAATGTTTAAATAACAGTTGAGCACCATCTTTCTCAATCTCTCTCCAAAAATTAATTTCGCAGGAAGGAAGACTTCCAGAATTGTATTACAAGGCCAGCATTACCCTGATACCAGTGTCAAACAAAGAAGTCAAGGACACACACACACACCCCCCCCCCACACCCCACAGGTCAATATCCATGATGAACATAGTTGCAAAAGTCCTCAACAAAATATTAGCAAACCAAATTCAACAGCACATTAAAAAAAATCATACACCATAACCAAGTGTGACTTATCCCTAGAATGCATGGATGATTCAACAATGCAAATTAATAAGTATATTATATTAATAAAAATAAAGTCTAAAAATGATATGATAATTTTGATAGATGCATAAAAACATTTGAGAAAAGTTCAACATCCTTTCCAATAAAAACTCTCAATAAACCGAGTAGAGAAAGAATGTACTCAACATAATAAAGGCTATAGATGAAGAGCCACAGCGAATACTTTTTAAGGGTGAAAAGTTGAAAGCTTTTTCTCTAAGATTAGGTAAAAGAAAAGGGTACCCAGTCTTACCACCTATTTTAAACATAATACCAGAAGTTCTAGATAGAACAATTAGTCAACAAAAAATAAAAATAAAAAGCATTCTAATTGGAAAAAAAGAAGTAAAATTCATTTGTTGGCAGATAGCATGTTTTTTTTTTTGTTCAAAAAACTTGAAATACTTCACTATAAAAAAGCAACTGGAAGAACTGATAAACAAATTCAGTAAACTGCATGATAAAAATTAGCATATAAAAATGAGTTATTTTTCATTGCTACCATTATACTGAATGGGAAAAAGCTGGAAGCATGCCCTTTGAAAACTGGAACAAGACAAGGATGCCTTCTCTCACCTCTCCTATTTAACATAGTATTGGAAGTCCTAGCTAGAGTAATTAGACAAGAGCAAGAAATAAAAGGCATCCAAATATGAAGAGAGGAAGTCAAATTATCTCTGTTTGCAGACAACATGATCCTATATCTAGAAAATCCCATAGTGTTGGCCCAAAAGCTCCTTTAACTGATAAACAACTTCAGCAAACTTTCAGGAAGAAAAATCGATGTACAAAAATCACTAGCATTTCTATACACCACCAACAGCCAAGCAGAGAACCAATCAGAAAGGCAATTCCATTCACTATTACCACAAAAAGAATAAAATATCTAGGAATACAGCTAACCAGGAAGGTGAAAGGTCTCTACAATGAGAATTACAAAACACTGCCCAAAGAAATCAGAGATGGCACAAACAGAAAAATATCCCATGCTAATGGATAGGAAGAATCAATATCATTAAAATGGTCATACTTCCCAAAGCAATTTACAGGCTCAGTGCTATTCCTATCTAATTATCAATGGCATTTGTCACAGAACTAGAAAAAAAAACTATTTTAAAATTCATATAGAACTTAAAAAGAGCTGGAATAGTCAAGGCAATCCTAAGCAGAAAGAACAAAGCTGGAAGCATCATTTTACCTGACTTCAAACTATACCACGGGGCTACAATAAGCAAAACAGTATGGTACTGGTACAAAAACAGGCACATAGACCAATAGAATAGAGTAGGGAGCCCAGAAATAAGACCACACACTTAGGACCATCTAATCTTTGACAAAGCTGACAAAAACTAGCAATCGGAAAAAGACTCCCTATTCAATAAATGCTGCTGAGATAATTGGCTAGCCATATGCAGAATATTGAAGCTGAAACTCTTCCTTACACCATATACACAAATCAACTCAACATGGATTAAAGACTTAAAGGTAAAACCCCAAACTATAAAAACTGTGGAAGATTACCTAGGCAATGCAATTCTGTACTAAAGAACAGGCAAAGATTTCATCACAAAGGCAACAAAAGCAATTGCAAGTAAGCAAAATTTGACAAGTGGGATCTAATTAAACTAAAGAGCTTCTGTAGAGCAAAGGAAACTATTAACAGAGTAAATAAACAATCTACAGAATAGGAGAAAGTATTCGCAAACTATGCATCTGACAAAGGTCTAATATCCAGCACCTACAAGAAACTTAAACAAATTTACAAGAAAAAAACAAAAAATAACCCATTACAATGTGGGTAAAATGTGGGCAAAGGACATGAACAGACATTTTTCAAAAGCAGACATATATGTGGCCAATAAGCATATGAAAAAAGCTCAATATCACTGATCATTAGAGAAATGCAAACCAAAATCTCAGTGAGATACCATCTCACACGAGTCAGAATGGCTATTATTAAAAGTCAAAAAATAACAGACACTGGAGAGGTTGCAGAGAAGAGTGCATTCATACACTGCTAGTGGAAATGTAAATTAGTTCAACCATTGTGGGAAGCAGTATGGCAATTCCTCAAAGAGCTAAAAGCAGAATTTGCATTTGACCCAGCAATGCCATTACTGAGTACATACCCAGAGCAATGCAAATCATTCTACCATAAAGACATATGTACACGAATGTTCATTGCAGCACTATTCACAATAGCAAAAGCATGGAATCAACCTAAATGTCCATCAATGACAGACTGGATAAACAAAGTGTCGTACATACACACCATAGAATACTATGTAGTAATAAAAAAGAATGAGATCATGTCTTATGCAGGAACATGGATGGAGCTAGAGACCATTATCCTTAGCAAACTAATGCAGGAATGGAAAACCAAATACCACACACTCTCACTTATAAGTGGGAACTAAATGATGAGAACTTATGAACACTAAAAAGGAAACAGCAGACACTGGGGTCTACCTGAAGGAAGAGGGTGGGAGGAGGGAGAGGAGTAGAAAAGATAACTATTAGGTACTAGGTTTAATGCCTGGGTGATGAAATAATCTGTACAACAAATCCTGTGACACAAGTTTACCTATGTAACAAATCTCCACATGTATCCCAGAACCTAAAATAAAAGTTAAGAAAATTTTATATTAACAGTAAACCATCAGAAAAATAAATTAAGAAAATAATTTCAAGTATACAATTGAATTATTATTAATTAAGGTGACCCTATGTACTATTATATATTAGATCCTTTTCATTCTTTCTTATATACATGTACGATGGATCCCAAAAAGTTTAAAATGAAAAATTATAAAAAAAGAAAATAATTCCATTTAAAATAGAGTCAAAATTGAATAAAATACTTTGGAATAAATTTAACCAAGGAAGTGAAAGATCCATACACTGAAAACTATAAAACAGTCATGAAAGAAATCAAAGAAGACACAAAAAATGAAAAAAAATCCTGTGTTCATGGATTGGAAGAATTAATACTGTTCGAGTGTTCATACTCTCCAAAGCAATCTACAGATTCAATGCAATTTCTATCAAAATTCCAGAGCAATTTTTTACAAAATAAGAAACCTAAAATTTGTTGGTACCACAAGAGATACACATAATTAAACCAATTTTGAGGAAGAACAAAGCTGGAGAAATCACACTGCCTGATTTCAAACTATATTACAAAGCACTACGGAAATATTGTGGAATTAACATAAGAACAGACACATAGACGAATGGAACAGAATAAACAGCCCAGAAACCTGTGCATAAACCATCAACTCTTTTTTCACAAAGGTGCTAAGAATACCCAACGAGAAATGGATAACCTCTTCAAAGAATTATTTTGGGAAAATTTAATTTCCACATGAAGAGGATAAAATTGGACCCTTATCTTACACCATACACAAAAGAATCTAATTAAAATGAATCAAGACTTAAAGGTAAGGCCTGACATTGTAAAACTCCCAGAAGAAAACAGAGGAAAAGCTCATGACATTGATTTTGGCAGTGATTTTTGAATTTGATTCAAAAGTCTAGGCAACAAATGCAAAAAACTGGTAGTACGTCAAACTATAAGTTTCTTCATGACAAAGGAAACAATCAACAAAATGAAAAGGAAAACTACAGAATGGGAGACAACATTTAGAAGCAACATATATTTTTTCTTTGAGGAAGAGGGTCTGGCTCTCTCACTCAGGCTTGAGTGCAGTGGTGAGATCACAGCTCACTGCAGCCTTGACCTCCTGGCCTCAAGCCATCCTCCTGCCTGAGCCCCTCAAGTAACTGGGACTACAGGCACCAGCACCACACCGAGCTAATTTTTGTAGTTTTTTGTAGAAATGGGGTTTCATCATTGGCCAGGCTGGACTCAAACTTTTGAGCTCAGGCAATCTGCTCGCCTTGGCCTCCCAAAGTGCTGGAATAACAGGTGTGAGCCACTGCACCCAGCCACAAATAGGGTGAACAAAAGGATTAGTATCCAAAATACATTAGCAACAAAAATAACTCAATAGCATAAAAACAAATAACCTGATTTAAAAATAGAGCATTTGAATAGACATTCCTATAAAGAAGACACAGAAATGGCCGAGAAGTATATGAAAAGATGGTCAGCATTGCTAATAAACAGGGAAGGGCAAATGAAAAGTATAGTGAGATATCACCTCATGCCCTTTAGTATTATTAAAAAAAAAATCAAAGCAAAACAATTGTTGGTAAGTATGGGGAGAAAATGGAACCCCCGTACATAATTTGTGGGAATGTAAAATGGTACAGCCATTATGGAAAACAGTATGGAGGTCTGAACATTCAAACCATTACTACTGTATGATCAAAGATTCCCACTTCTGACTATATATCCAAAAGTAATTAAATCATATTTGTTGCAGCATTGTTCATAATAGCCAAAATATTGGAAACAACTTAAGGGTTGTTTAACAGCAGATGAATGGATAAAGAAAATGTCTATAAAATAGAATATTATTTATCCTTAAAAGGGAAGGACATTCTGTCATTTTCAACGACATAGATCAACCTGGAGGACATTATGCTATGTGGAATAAGCCAGACACGGAAATGCTGCCTAATTTTGCTTAAATTGGAAGCTAGAAAGAGTCTAACTCAGTAATAGAGCGTAGAATGGTGTTTGCCAAGAGTTTGGGGTGGCTGTGGGAGAAAATGGAAAATATTTGTCAACAGATACAAATTTTCATTTTTAAGATGAATAATTTCTGAGGTTCCAATGTAATAGCATGGTGACTACAGTTAATACAAATGTATACTTGAAATTTGCTACTGAAGTAGATGTCACATATTCTCACAAAATACACACACAGAAGCTAAGTATGCAAGGTGATCGTTATTTTGATATGTTAATTAGCTTGCATGTAGTCATCATTTCACAGGGTACACGTATACCAAATCATTACATTGTATACCTTAAATACATCCTAATTGTATTTGTGAACTATATCTCTAAAAAGTTGGAAAAAAGAGAACTATGGGCAAATTATACATAATAATAAACATAAAAAAATTCTTTGAAAACAGTTCTAATACTGCTGGAATATGAACTACAGCCAGTATTTGAGTAGTAGAAATTAGATAAGAGGGCTTTCGGTGTTAAACTAGAACAGGAAGAAACATAGAGTAATGACAGCAAACAGTGAAGCTATAGGATAATAATTCCTCTTCAGTGACAAGAGGCCCCACCACTGCTTTGGACTCCAGGAAGCACTCAGACTTAACAGTTGTAAAGTGTGCCCGGCATGCTAAGAAGAGGGTGAACTGACAGACCCTTCTGTCCATCAAATCATCCACAGCCTGTTTATCTGTGTCTCTGCTAGTAATTGTGCCTCAAGTATCCATAAAATCTAGGGTCAACTGCTAGAAATTTTGCAAGAACAAAGGCCCAGGAGATGCACTTGCATCTTGGTGAGTAGCCAAAGTTAGCTACAGGGAGCTGAAGCAAGAGACTAAAAAAATGAGAAGTCTTAGAAAACTTTCTCCAGTCCTTGAGGATCTGAAAGCCTATATGTGACTGATATTTGGAGAAGAATGGACCTAGTTCTTTCCCCACTCCAACCAACCAAAATCTTTGTTGAAAGGCATATTGTGTATTGTCATTAATTCTGGGAAGGCCAGGACCATTGGTCTTCATGAAGTGTGACTATGAAACATGAAAATCAGACAAGGCAATCTTGCTCTGAGGAGTGCTTCTAAGAGAAAATGAAGACACCTGCCCTATAGGGTGTCTTCTCTATGGAAGACATGGCGCTGTCTAGTCATTCTTGTTGGCACCAAATGGTGATATTCTAAAGAGCTGGTATAATATATTAGAGTTGCTAAATATATAAAGCAGTAGCTGTGTGTCAATTATGCTTTATTTCATCTCTCTCTTATCCATTAGCTATATTAAAACAGCAAGGCATGAATGTCATGATAATAAAAAATCCAGGTAAAAATTCAAAAATCAAGTGGTGGCTGTACATATTATTGTAATTATAAAGGAAAGGACAGTGTATCTTTATTTTATGAAAGCCAATGAAATAAATCAAACTTCTACAAAATTATTTGGTATAAAAAACTAATAATGTGTTTCTTTTTGAAATAAACTTTTAAATTTTAGAATAAATTTGGCTTACAGAAAAATTATAAACATGCTAAAGAGAGTTTCTCACACACCTATTTCTCAGTTTGTTTCCCTTAATGTATTCATCCTTCATTAGCATATACACTTGTCAAAACTAAGAAATTAAAATTGATACATCACTATTAACTATTCAGATTTTGCCATTTTATTCAGATTTTATTATCTTTTCCATTAGTATTACTTTATGTTCCAGGATCCAATTCAATATACCATACTCCACGAAGGTATCTTGTCTCTTTAATCTCCTTTGATCTGATATTTCTCAGTCTTGTTCATAACTGTAAGCATTTTTAATGAAGGGAAATAGGATTTACAGAGGTGCAGAACAATTGTTATTTTAAAAATGCTCTTTATCAAGAAAAATGTTTGTTTCCTCATCCTGGTCAATGTGATGTGTTAACAAATAGTGAAAATTGGCTAGCCATAAGTAGAAAGCTGAAACTGGATCCTTTCCTTACTCCTTATACGAAAATTAATTCAAGATGGATTAGAGACTTAAATGTTAGACCTAATACCATAAAAATCCTAGAGGAAAACCTAGGTAGTACCATTCAGGACATAGGCATGGGCAAAGACTTCATGTCTAAAACACCAAAAGCAACGGCAGCAAAAGCCAAAATTGACAAATGGGATCTCATTAAACTAAAGAGCTTCTGCACAGCAAAAGAAACTACCATCAGAGTGAATAGGCAACCTACAGAATGGGAGAAAATTTTTGCAATCTACTCATCTGACAAAGGGCTAATATCCAGAACCTACAAAGAACTCAAACAAATTTACAAGAAAAAAATAAACAACCCCATCAAAAAGTGGGCAAAGGATATGAACAGACATTTCTCAAAAGAAGACATGCATACAGCCAACAGACACATGAAAAAATGCTCATCATCACTGGCCATCAGAGAAATGCAAATCAAAACCACAATGAGATACCATCTCACACCAGTTAGAATGGCGATCATTAAAAAGTCAGGAAACAACAGGTGCTGGAGAGGATGTGGAGAAATAGGAACACTTTTACACTGTTGGTGGGATTGTAAACTAGTTCAACCATTATGGAAAACAGTATGGCGATTCCTCAAGGATCTAGAACTAGATGTACCATATGACCCAGCCATCCCATTACTGGGTATATACCCAAAGGATTATAAATTATGCTGCTATAAAGACACATGCACTCGTATGTTTATTGCAGCACTATTCACAATAGCAAAGACTTGGAATCAACCCAAATGTCCATCAGTGACAGATTGGATTAAGAAAATGTGGCACATATACACCATGGAATACTATGCAGCCATCAAAAAGGATGAGTTTGTGTCCTTTGTAGGGACATGGATGCAGCTGGAAACCATCATTCTTAACAATCTATCACAAGAACAGAAAACCAAACACCGCATGTTCTCACTCATAGGTGGGAACTGAACAATGAGATCACTTGGACTCAGGAAGGGGAACATCACACACAGGGGCCTGTCATGGGGAGGGGGGAGTGGGGAGGGATTGCATTGGGAGTTATACCTGATGTAAATGACAAGTTGATGGGTGCAGCACACCAACATGGCACAAGTATACATATGTAACAAACCTGCACGTTATGCACATGTACCCTACAACTTAAAGTATAATAATAATAAATAAATTAAAAAAAAACAAATAGTGAAATATATTGGCTTATTAATCGCAAGTAAAATTTGTTCATCACAATCTAAAATTCACCAATACAAGGTTTGTAGTGGACAAGAAATTAAAATAAGAACCAAAAGGAAAGGTAGGAACACACTGTGAAGAAACTTAAAGGCAGACTGAGAAACTTGGAATTCACTCCACATTGGAAACCACTAGATATCTGAGGCACAGAAGTCATTTATATTAATCCTCTTTGCCCATAGATATTAGTTGCCTCTGGCCACTCTGAATAGCATTCCTATCTGAATAACCCGGGTGGATCCAGTACTCCCACCTCTTGTACTGATGCAAGAGATTAGAAGCTTCTCCAGATATTGTACTAGCAAAGGGAAATTACAAAAGACTTGTATTATGTAAGCAACACTTTGAAAGATTGGCAGATTACAAACATGGTCTAAAAGAAACAGGATCAAATGAACCAAAGATAAAATAAAGTTCTATATCTAGGTTTATGGGAAAATCAGTTACATAAATGGAGGATGGGGAATCCTTAATCTGATAATCAATAATACTTCATTTGAAAAATCTTAGGAGGTTTTGTGATCTAAATTTCAATATGAGCCCTGAAGGTCATATGCTTATTACAAATTCAGTCCAAGTCTAGGGAGGTGCCAATCTCACCATGGTACACAGGACTCAAACTCATTCATGGTTTATTGAAAGAAGAATATGTGCAGAACACTGGCTAAACCCTATTTCATACATTAAATCAGAATTAGAGGTGTTTTAAAGCATTTTATACTAAAAATCTTGGAAAATAAAGAAAAGCACATCAACATCATGTTTTTACTTCCTATTAACTGGAGTTAACCTATAAAGGAAGTTTATATAAGAGCTGTAATAGCAATGCCTAGAGGAGAACTCTCCTCTCCCTGTTTGGAATCCCATTTTGGACACTTATTCTACAGGGACACTGGATAGCTGAGTTTTGATGAACTTTATATCCAGTCATTTAAAAAATTAATATAACAAGATACTTATATTGTTTAGGCATGAATAAATATGCATATTATATTACAACTTTTAACAAGTATGGACTACCAAATAATGCATGATATCCTTGGTAGTATCCTTTTGTAAATTTTAAGTAATAGAAAACAATAAAGTTAGATTCCACATCTTGAGCAACAGTTGGATCCCACATCTGGAGATAGAATCTTCATTGTCTTCAGAGTTCTGGTTGTTCGGTGACAGTGGGGAGTTAAATTTCTGAAAATCATACTGAAATACCCTCTAACCATCTCTATTTTCAGATAAATAAAGTTACACATAGTATTCACTAAGAAAAAATCATTTAAATAAATATTTTGATAGAAATGCTTTGCCACAGAATGCAATTTACAGGAGAAAGCAGTCCAGCATAGCTACAGTCAACATTTTAGTCAAATTACTTCTAGTGTTGTTTAAACAAGCAAATATGGCTAATGCTTTTGATACTGTTATATAACATATTTTTAAAAATTATGTTAGGAGGCCAGGTGCAGTGGCTCACACCTGTAATCCCAGCACTTTGGGGGGCCGAGGTGGGTGGATCACGAGGTCAGGAGATTGAGACCATCCTGGCTAACATGGTGAAACCCCATCTCTACTAAAAACACAAAATATTAGCTGGGTATAGTGGCAGGTGCCTGTAGGCCCAGCTACTCGGGAGGCTGAGGCAGGAGAATGGTGTGAACCCAGTAGGCAGAGCTTGCAGTGAGCCAAGATTGTGCCACTGGACCTCAGCCTGGGTGACAGAGTGAGAGTCCGTCTCAAAAAAAAAAAAAATTATGCTAGGAACATTTTTTCTTTCATCATCTCTATTTAGATCACTTTATTTCAATTTCTGCATAGTTTTCCAAGTAACATATGACCTACAATTTGTTTAACTAGTGCTCTGTTTGTGAAAGTTAAGTATATTTCTCTTTTTCTGTATTTATAAGTAAAAGTGTCTATCTGCACAAATCTTTCCGAATTAGAATGGTTGCAACACTTTTAGGATTTGTAATACATGTTTTCAAAATATTTTTCTGGCAAGGCTGAGCCAATTTGTATCTCTCTGCACACTAGTAAAGTATGAGGGGTTTAGTTCCCACACCTACCAGCCCCACAAATAGGCATGACACACATGCCTTGCCTACATGGTTCCAAACTACATTCGTTCATTATATGTATTCATAGCCATCATACCCTAGATACTGTTCCTGCTCATGGTAATAAAAGGATGTAAAAGAAAATCTGATCCTGTTTCCATGGTGCGTATAGTCTAATTAGGGAAACAGAGTATTGAAGAAACAACAGCTCTCAGTCATTAGTTCAATGTGGACACTGGCCACAGTAAATTAGAAAATAAATCTAGAAACCCCTATGTTTCATCAGATGATATGTTTCAAACACAAAAGTTCCTAGTTTCTCATCTCTTTGTCTGTAACACACACTAGAATGATCACCTCCTGGGCCTCTGCTACCTAATAGGCTACAGTAAGTGACCTGTGACTGGAAGAGGTATTATCAAGAAGTTTTATGTTGCTTTTCCATAATGAAGCCCATGATTCCTTAAATGGAACCATGCCTATGCAAATTACAATGGGGCAGACAATAGTAGACCCAGCTCTATCCTGTATTTCATGGCGCTGTCCTGTAGAAATCCAGTTTCTAGTTTGCAACCTATCCTTCTTTCTCCTCTTGGACTAGTTACAAGCAAGTATTCCTAGTACCTTGGTGATGTCTTTGAAATTCTGGCCCCTAATGTAGACCCTAAGAACTCCACTGGACTTCATAGAATATATCGATGCCAAGTTTAGTAATATTTTACTAGACTTTGCACATCCCATCTACACATTTCTGATAGCTTTCTTGGGGTGAGGATCCTGGCACTGGTACAGGTGCAGAGTACAGCATAGGACTCTCTTGACCTCTTGATTGTGCAAACAGTAAATGATGGGGTTGAGCAGTGGTATGATGACTGCATAGAGTACAGAGACTAGCTTGTTGATGTCAAAAGCTGAGAGTGCCTTTGGCCGGGCATAGAGGAAGATACCAGCTGCATAGAAGATTATCACAACAGTGAGATGAGAGACACAGGTGGAAAAGGCCTTATAGCGTCCAGCAGCTGAAGGAATGTGCATCACAGCACCAGTAATGGCCATGTAGGAGGCCCCAGTGACAGAGAGTGGCCCTAGAAGAATAAAAATGGCCAGAATGAAATCTGTAAGCTCTGCTGTAGACATGTCAGTGCATGAGAGGTTGAGCAATGGAGACACATCACAAAAAAAGTGGTTGATGATGTTGGGGCCACAGTAAGACAGGTGAGAAATAAGAAAAACTTTGACCATGGAGATGCCAAAACCTCCAGCCCAAGATCCAGCGGCCATCTGCACACACAACTGGCCACTGACAATGACTGGGTAGTGGAGAGGATGGCAGATGGCCACATAGCGATCATAGGCCATAACAGCGAGAAGGACACACTCAGTGCAGCCCAAGCCAAGGAAAAAGTAGAGCTATGTCATGCATCCCTCAAAGGAGATTAGCCGTCCATGATCCTGTTGGACCTAACAAAGCCAGCAAGCATCTCGGGAATAGTGACAGTGACGTACCAGATCTCCAGAAAGGACATATTAGCTAGAAAGAAGTACGTGAGTTTGTGGAGGGTGGAATGGTTCCTAACTGCCATAATGACGAGTGTGTTCTCAGTCAGCACCAACACATAGGCCAGGAGCAAAAGGGCAAACAATAGTACCTGTAGTGGCACAGGAGCAGGGAAGCCCAGCAACACAAACTCACTCACTCTCCCACTATGGTTCCTCCACTCCATGTCATTGGTCTTTCTTACTGCTCTTCAGGACATGACAATAGAGTATTCAGTAGGCCGCAACAAGAACCCAGTCTCTCTTAGTGGGTTTATACTGGTAGAATGCTATGTATGGAGTTCATGTAATTAATCACAGAACTGAGGCCACTGCTCTCTTTTTAAATCTGGAAATGAGCTAAGACAAACATGTAGAAATAAATGGTTTTGTATTGGGGACAAGATAGGAATCTGTTCTGATCTTTGGAGAAGCATGCATTGACAAGCATAAGGTAAAAATGACACCAGTTTGTCCCCAAAGAACACAGATAAAAACCAAAAGTGGAAAGGGAGTCTGGGTGGCCTAAAATGAGAGTTTGTCTATGAGTTGGATCATGACTTTGTTTTGAGGAAATAAGTTACACAATGGAGGAATAACAATCACGTATAACGCAGTTGAGTTATTATTAGTTCAGACACTGCTCTAAACATTAGCAATATCAATTCACTTGATCTTCAGAACAATCCTGTGAGCTAGTACTACTAATAGCTACAACTTAATGCCTAAAGAAACTAAAATATAGAATTAAGTGACTAATTCTGGGTTGCAGAAATAGCAAGAAGTGGAACCAGGAAGTCAGGACCTTGGAGCTTCCAAAATATTTAGATGACGTAAAGGAGGGACTGTACAATACATCTTGGATTTACAGCTGGGAGAGAGGATCTTTGGGACTCATTTAGAGAAACAGTTCCTTCCTGCCAGATGGAAAGAAAAACAAAAGCAGAACACAAGAAGTTCACAGCACCTGTAGAGTGGAAGTCTATAGAACCCAGTACTTACAAGGAAGACTTGGGATTCACCTGGAAATCAGATTAGGAAATGGATGATGGATGGCAGAAAGACTAAGAATTCCGTCAGTTCTGAACGTTGTACTGAGTATCTTGAAATAAGAATAGAGTACCTTTGTTTAACATTAAGGCCCACATAAAAACATGCATTTACTAGGATACTCTCTTTGTATAACTTTGTATCAAAGATAAAATTTCCCTTTCTCTTTAAAAACTTCAAGCCATTTTTGTGTCTCATGATGAAAAGAAGTTGGCATTTTTACATGGGAGTTGATATGAAGGAAGGGTTATTTTTACCTTGTGCCCCTGTACAGTTTCAGCATTGGGAGAGAGTGTAGAGTTCCGAAAGGAGAATGGTGTAGAGTCAGCTGAGCATCTGGATGTAATCTTCTCAGATTTCTTAATTTTTAGTCTTAGATCTGTTCCTCTGAAGTTAGCAGGGTTAGAATGTGCTCTCAAATCAAACCAACCTACTAATGATTTTATACCATGTTTCTCTTCCCTTCATGCTCTGCTATCATTACTTGACCATTACTCAGTACTGGAGTCCTTGAAGTTTCTCTTAATATGGTAATGCAATTACAAAACACCTACGTCCCTGGCTTTCATTTCCCATCACTCCCATTCTTACCATCCACACCCACAATTTTACTTATTTCAAAATTTATGGTTGATCAACAATGCTCTAGACCATGGGCTAAGAGTTGTGGTATATAAAGGTTCATGGACACATGCTGAGTCTTCAGGATCTTACAATCAAGTTGTAGGGGCATATCTTATCTTTCCATCCATGAAAGTTTAAGCCACATGTCTATCCCTATACCATACATGTGGATACATAGAAAAGTGGGAACATTAAACCTACACTTGCCATTTATGACCTTAGCCTTGATCCTTTCTCAATACCTGCCTCATATACCCTTCTTTGTGTTTTTGATTCTCTTGGCCTCAGATTTTCATTCATATTTTCTAGCCACTTCAACCTTCATGTTTGATGTTCTGCACACTTGAAAAAAATAGCTTTTCACACATGGACCCCTAACTGATCTTTCTGCTTATAGTTTTACCCTTAAAGGTGAGACCTTAGCTCAAAACTGACCATTTTAGTCCCCTCCTTAAAACTCATCCATAGTGCCCCTTTGTGTACACAATAAAGTTTCAAATTATTTAGCCTACAGGTACAAGGCCTATAGGCACTTCTTGATTTTGCCACTGCTTTCACCTAAACCTTATTTCTTACCACAGTCTACAGTGTACTTTATACCCTGCAGCTCTCATCACACACCACGTGTATCACCTCATAGCTTTCCTCATGCGGCAATCTCCCTGAGTATGGCTAACTCCTATTTAACCTTCAAGTCTTGGCTCATGGGGTATCTCCCCATAGAGACATTAGTTACCCTGGTTTCTTCCTTTTCCCTTCACAGGTTTGGTGAGATTCCTCTGGTTAGAGCTCCCATTAGAGTCCATGAAAGCCTATACATCATTTTGCTTGCTGTATCACTGCTGTTGTTGCTCAGGTAGATGTAAGAAGGACCTCCGTAGCTGAAGTGGCCCCACATGTCCTTAATGGTGGAGTATGGAGTGGATAGTGGATATAATTCCATGGGTGTCATGGGTACCACAAATATACTATGTCTAGAATAACCTTCCCCAAGCAAGTTATTCCTCTATTACAATAAATGGCATTAGCTTTCATACAGTCTCCTAAGCAAGCCATTTGGAAATTTCCTAGACATTCCGTACCCATCCTCTTCTCCCCCCACACACATCCCACACTTAACTAATCCAATTTCTAGCTAAAATGCCTCTTTAATGATCTCTCATATCAGTCCCTTTTCTTCTGCCCTATTTCTACTGGCTTCCTCCTAGTTCCTCACAGCAGGTCCTTGGTATTTCTTGATTTAACTACTTAAATAGGATCTTACTTGGTCTTTTTTCCTCCAGTCTGTATTCTCATCTATATAACTTCCACTTATTATTAGAGTCATATTTCTCTGTAGAAACCGCTGACCACAATGGCATCCGGTTTTTGAGAGCACATACAAAATCCTCCCATAAAGCATCAAATGTATGTCCTTTTAACTGTTATACAACAGTTCAGTCATTGTCCACTATTTACCATTTTCTACACATGTCATGGTATTATCTAACTCCGTAACTTTACACATCTCTCTGCCAAAAACACTCACTCCAGGAATTTTTATTTTTTATGTTTTAGTCCCTTAGTTATCACCCCTCCCAAAGTACCCCAATTCCTATGCACTAGATTATTCGCTAGTGTGTCTGTCTTGCCTTCTGACAATGGTTCCTATTATAAGATCTGCTTTAGTTACTGATTATTAAAGGTGGCTGTATGGATGCTTGAATGCATGGAAAAATGCACAAAGCTGTGATGCGGGCAGAACAGATGAATTCCAGATAGGAGGAATAGAATATAAAGATGGAAGAATGTAAAAGGGATCTGGGTATAAATGGTCAGGAATAGAGAATTTAAGTGGTTAACTGAGAATATGACACAGCTGGAATTATATGCAAGTAAAACATACATTGATTTTAGATCTGCAGGGACTAGATAAAACACGAGGAAGTTAGATTAAATGCAGGAAGATTGGACTTATGTGAATAAGAGGTATAATATTTGGGTAGAATGAACTTGCTATTCAGGAAATAAATCCAATGGGAGACAAGGTGAAGATAACTAGAATATGGAAAGGATAGACTGGACATGGATGTTCAGAAATACTGTAGGGAGAGCAGGTAGATTATGAATAAATAAAGGACCAGCTATGAGAGGAAAAGATAAAGAAAGTGATATTAGTCTAAGTATCAACAGAATTAACCATATGTGGAAAATATTGAGGGATTTGGGATTTTATTAGCTATAGAGAGGAATAAGAATATGGATATATTAGACATAAGTAAAGAAAACCTGGGATAATTGACCACTTGAAGAAGAATCAGCAGATCCACTCACTTTATTCAGATGTCACTGACTCATCAAGGTCCTCCTGAGATAGCTGGGTTGGTTAGGAGAGGACTTAAAAGATGTTTGGAAAAGAAGGTTGAAGCATCAGGACAAAGAAAGATGATAAAGAGATTCCACTTTCTCTTCCTCCCATAGATAGAGAACACTGCCAAGCTAGGAAAGATTCCTTTATCCCGCACCTCACTCCTTCAGTCCCCATTTTCCCCTCCTCCTTCTGATGCTTTGGGATGGCTCTGAGGCAGAAGCCCAAGAGACCAAAAGAGATACAAGAGGGAAAAAAAGACTGGGGCAGAGGACAGGGAAGGGGAAGGTTTGGAAAGCTCAGGCCATAGGGTTTTATCAGGAAGTTTCATGAAAGAGAGAATGTCAAGATACCCCTGAACTCATATTTCCCTCTCTTGCCTTCCTGTTCCTTGTCAGTCTCCCCTTTCTATCATGTCATACTCCTGCTCAAAAGAAAGACACGGGCTGATATTCTAACTCAGATATGTAATTTTGGGCAATTTATTTAACCCTTTGGGCCTTACATTCCTAATCTACATAATAGGATTCATATGCCTGACAGGATTGTTGAGAGGAGTAAATGTCATTAATATATGTACAGATCCTGGAGCATGACAGGGGCTCAACAATGCTAGACAGTTCCTTCTTTGTCTCCTGATGCCATATAGTTGACACTCATTAACTCCATGATGTCATACAAGGAGCACTGAGTTGAGAGTTAGGGTTTCTGGGTTTGAGTTCCATGTTTGTATTGGATTTTTTTTTAAAAATTTGGGATTTTGTTGTATATGGTTGTTTTCCATATAATGATATCCATTATGAAAATAACATACATCATAGGCATTTTAAGTTTGTGACAAGATTTGACACCCCACTCAATCCACAGTATTCTGTGTCATATTGAGGTCCAGCAAATTAATTACATGGGATTCACAGTCACATTGCTGTGTTCAACTAAGGGATCTTGTGAAAATATTTAAACTCCTTGGGCCTCTGTTTTCTCAGCTGTAAAATGAGAATAATTCTAATGTCTACTTCATAGAGTTGTTGTGAGGATTAAATTAATTAATATATGAATGGAAGTTTCTTAGAACAGCACTGAGAACATAGCATTTCTCAATAAATATTAGCTATTGTTCAATAATATTTGTTGAATCTGAGTCTGTTGGGACAGGAGAAAGAATTATTCATGAGCATATTGGAGACATAAGAGAAAGATCTTGAGATTCTGAGTTTAAGAAGGATTTTTATAAGTAATTGGGAGGAAACATTTCCAAAAATTTAAATAATCAGAACAAACCGAGTGTTATTGGGCAGTTGTTATCTGTATCAGTGTGCTGCTCATAAGTCTCACAGATCCCATGTTAAGAATGAAACTTAGCGCTCCTGAAATAAAAAAGACACTCAGGAAATCATGGGGAATTGACCAAGCCAGAAGCAAATGATAAAATGAATTTGCAGCAGCAAAATGAATTTGCAGCAGCAAGGAAGAGTAGGGTATAAAAGACTATCTGAAAATACTCTTAAAATAAAAGCCTACTTTAGAGTAAAATCATATGCCATAGACGGTATAATAAACTCTATTTTGAATAAGAACATGTGTGTATGTGTGTGTATGTATGTGTGCACACACACATACACACGCATATAGTATAATTAACATTCTGTATTGTTAGTTGAAAAACCTTTAAAGCTAGCAATTGGTTGAATTAGTGTTTTCTTGGTTGCCAGGGTAGTGCTGTCTAAATGAGGCATGTTTTCAATTGTTTAGATTTTGCTTTTCTTTTTTTTTTGACACAGAGTTTCACTCTTTTCGCCCAGGCTGGAGTGCAATGCCATGATCTCAGGTCACTGCAAACTCTGCTCCCAGGTCAAGCAATTCTCCTGCCTCAGCCTCCCAAGTAGCCGGGATTACAGGCATGCGCCACCATGCCTGGCTAATTTTTTTTATTTTAGTGGAGACAGGGTTTCACCATGTTGGCTAGTCAGGCTGGTCTCAAACCTAGGAGTCTTCAACCTCAGGTGATCTTCCCACCTAGGCCTCCTAGAGTCCTGGGATTACAGGTGTGAGCCACCCGGCCCAGCCCAAATTCTTTAGATTTATTGAAGTTGATGTCAGTTTGCTTTTAGCTATTACCAGTTGATAGACCACATCAATAGGTCAAAATAAAATAAACCATATTCATTTCAATATATGCATTGTTTAATCCACTTGATAAACCTGACACCCATGAGGATAAAGGGGATACATTCTTAAATAAATAACAGGTCCACGTTTCTTTATCTACAACAAATTGGCTTTTTCAGATTTTAAAAAGCAATATGCAGCATATACCATACATTTCCCCAAATCCCCAAAGAGTTCTGAAGCACCATCTTATGATCTAACATATGAATATGTCTACAGTATAATATGTGACTATTTATACAATGTGAAATAAGTAAAGACCACAAACAATCTCATATCTGTTCACCACAGGTTTTATACATTCAGGTCCCAAACTTAGGAACAAACGTTCAGTTTTTAAAACTGCTTGGATTTTGGCACTACACATAAGGGCTGGTGGAATATTTACCTATTTAAAGCAAATGTATGTACCAAATGGGGAAATAGTAGATGTGTTCTCATTAAAACAGAAGATGGCAAGAACATTTTTTAATCTCCATTATTTTATGTTGCTTTGGAAATTTTTGTCGATACAACATGAAATAAAAAAATATAAATACTGAAAAGATAGATGCAACGATATTAGTTGAATATTTTATGAATATGCTCATGGAAAATATGAGGACTAAGCTAAAAACTGTTATATGGTTGTTAAATAATACAGAAATATTCCATGTGTGCTTTTCTCAGTTTCTCAAAGTGATAAGGTGTTACAAAATTATTGTACACTATCACACACTGTATATCCACACAAATACAGTCAGGATACAGAGGGTCCTCATTTCTTTCTTTAACCCCTGGCAACCACTAACCTGTTTTTCATTTTTACAATTTGTCATTTTAGGAATGCAATATAATGAAATCATATGTTATCTTTTGAAATTGACTTTTTTCACTCAGTATAATTCTCTAGAGATTTATCCAGGTCATTGTGTACATCAATCATTTATTTTTTTAATTGCTGAGTAGTATTGCATGCTATGGACGTAGCTCAGTTTTGTTTAAACATGCACCAGTTGAAGGACATATGGGTTGTTTTCAGCTTGGGGCTATTATGAATAAGGTTACTACAGACATTTGTGTACAGTTTTCATGTGAACATAAGTTTTCATTTCTCTGAGGAACATGCACAGAATGCAATTGCTGACTCATATGTCGATTGAATGTTCAGGTTTTAAAGAAACTTCCAAACTACTTTCCAGACTGGTTGTTCCATTTTAAATTACTGCCAGAAATGTGTGAGTGATACAGATTCTCTGCATGCTTGCCATCATTAAGTATTGTCACTACTTTATGTTTTCATGTTTTTTTTTTTTTTTTTTTTTTGAGACGGAGTCTCGCTCTGCCGCCCAGGCTGGAGTGCAGTGGCCGGATCTCAGCTCACTGCAAGCTCCGCCTCCCGGGTTCACGCCATTCTCCTACCTCAGCCTCCCGAGTAGCTGGGACTACAGGCGCCCGCCACCGCGCCCGGCTAATTCTTTGTATTTTTAGTAGAGACGGGGTTTCACCGTGATAGCCAGGATGGTCTCGATCTCCTGACCTCATGATCCGCCCGTCTCGGCCTCCCAAAGTGCTGGGATTACAGGCTTGAGCCACCGCGCCCGGCCATTTTCATGTTTTTAATAGGTGTGTTGTGATCTTATTGTGATTTAATTTGCATTTACCTAGAGGTTAATGAAATTGAACATCTTTTCATGTGCTTATTTGCAACCTATATATCATTGGATATATATATATCCAATGAAATGTTTTTCATTTCTTTTGCCTGTTTTCTATTTAGATGATTGTTATTATTGTTTTTTTAAATTATACTTTAAGTTCTGGGATACACGTGCAGAATGTGCAGGTTTGTTACATAGGTATATACGTGCCTTGCTGGTTTGCTACACCCATCAACCTGTCATCTACATTAGGTATTTCTCCTAGTGCTATCCCTCCCCTAGGCACCCACCCCAGACAGGCCCCTGTTTGTGATGTTCCCCTCCCTGTGTCAATGCGTTTTCATTGTTCAACTCCCATTTATGAGTGAGAGCATGTGGTGTTTGGTTTTCTGTTCCTGTAATAGTTTGCTGAGAATGATGTTTCCAGCTTCATCCATTTCCCTGCAGAGGACATAAACTCATCATTTTTTTATGGTTGCATAGTACTCCACGGTACATATGTGCCACATTTTCATCATCCAGTCTATTACTGATGTGCATTTGGGTTCATTCCATGTCTTTGCTATTGTGAATAGTGCTGCAATAAGCATACGTGTACATGTGTTTTTATAGTAGAATGATTTATAATCCTTTGGGTATATACCTAGTAATGGGACTGCTGGGTCAAATAATATTTCTGGTTCTAGATCCTTGAGGAATCTCCACACTGTCTTCCATAATGGTTGAACTAATTTACACTCCCATCAACAGTGTAAAAGTGTTTCTATTTCTCCACATCCTCTGCAGCATCTGTTGTTTCCTGACTTTTAAACTGGTGTTTTGAGAGTTCTTTATATACTACAGATCCTGTTTCTATACTGTTTGCAAATATATTCTTCCAGTTTCTCTTTTGATCCTCTTTACAGAGTCTTTTACAAACCAAATGTTTTTAATTTCAATGAAGTCCAATTTGTAAAACTTTTATGGATCTTCTTTTCTGTGTGAATTCTAAGAATTATTTGTCTGGCTCTAGATCCCATAGGTTCTTCCTGTTTTTTTTTTTTTTTTTTTTTTTTTTTTTTTCCCCTCAGTCAGTCTTATAGTTGCATTTTAACTTAAGTCCATGATCCATCTTGAGTAAATGTTTGTGTAAGATATGAAACTTGGATCGAGGCTTATCTATGGATGCTCCAAATCCAGAGATGCCCAAATGCTTCAGCACCGTTTGTGGAAAAGGTGTTCTTTCCTTAATTTAATTGCTTTTGGACATTTTTCAAAAATCAGTGAGCATATGTTTATGAGTCTATTTTTAGATTAGTTATTCTGTTTTATTGATTTATGTGCCTATGCCATCCTAAATAACACATAATCTTATAGTTCTATAATAAATAATATTGTAGCACTCTAACAAATAAATAGTCTACAATGTTGAAATTTGGTGGACTGATTCCCCTTACTTTTTATTCTTTTGAAGTTTATTTTAGTTGTTCTAGTTTATTTGCTTTTCATATGGATTTTAGAATAATCTTGTCAATACTGACAAAAAAAACTTGCTCTGGTTTTGAGAGAAATTGAACTAAATTTGTATGTCAGTTTGGAGAGAGCTGACATCATTCCTTTATTAAGTATTCCATTCCATGAACATAGTACATTTCTCAATTTATTTAGATCTTCTTTGATTTCCTTTATCAGCATTGTGTAGTTTTAAGCATACAAGTTTTGTAATGTGTTGTTATGTTTATATCACCTATTTCTTTTTTGAGTAATTTCAAATGGTATTGTGTTATTAATTTAAGTGTGTACATATTCACTTTAGAATACTTAACTATTGTATGTTTGTCATGTATCCTATGACCTTGCTGAAGTTATTTTTAGTTCTCAGCTTTTTGTTGTAGATTCCTTTGATTTCCTACATAGACAACAATGTTATATGCTTTAAGGACAGGCTTTTTATCCTATTCTTTTTCTTTCTTTCTTTCTTTTTTCTTTTTTTGAGACAGAGTCTTGCTCTGTCACCCAGGCTAGAGTACAGTGGCACGATCTCGGCTCACTGCAACCTCCACCTCCCTGGTTCAAGCAATTCTCTTGCCTCAGCCTCCCAAGTAGCTGGGACTACAGGCACATGCCACAATGCCCAGCTAATTGTTTTGTATTTTTAGTACAGACAGGGTTTCACCATGTTGGCCAGGCTGGTCTCGAACTCCTGACCTCAGGTGATCCACCTGCCTCGGCCTTCCAGAGTGCTAGAATTACAGGCTTGAGCCACCACGCCCAGCAATTTTTCTTCTATTCTGAGCTTTATGCCTTTAGTTCCATTTCCTTGCTTTATTTCATGAACTAGAACTTACAGCAACTGTGTTGAAGAGGAGGAGTGAGTGGGCCTTCTCACCTTATTCCCTACCTATGGGGAAGGCATTAAGAGTTTCACCATTAGGTTTCCAGCTGCATCCATGTCCCTACAAAGGACACAAACTCATCCTTTTTGATGGCTGCATAGTATTCCATGGTGTATATGTGCCACATTTTCTTAATCCAATCTGTCACTGATGGACATTTGGGTTGATTCCAAGTCTTTGCTATTGTGAATAGTGCTGCAATAAACATACGTGTGCATGTGTCTTTATAGCAGCATAATTTATAATCCTTTGGGTATATACCCAGTAATGGGATGGCTGGGTCATAAATCATTCTTAGCAAACTATCACAAGAACAGAAAACCAAACACCGCATGTTCTCACTCATAGGTGGGAACTGATCAATGAGATCACTTGGACTCAGGAAGGGGAACATCACACACAGGGGCCTATCATGGGGAGGGGAGAGGGGGGAGGGATTTCATTGGGAGTTATACCTGATGTAAATGATGAGTTGATGGGTGCAGCACACCAACATGGCACAAGTATACATATGTAACAAACCTGCACGTTATGCACATGTACCCTACAACTTAAAGTACAATAATAATAAATAAATTAAAAAAAATAAAAATAAAAAAATAAACAAACAAACAAACAAAAAAAAAGAGTTTCACCATTAGGTATAATGTAGGTCACAGTTTTTTGAATTTTATTTGATTTCTAACTGACAAATAAAAATTACATAAATGTATGGCGTACTGCATGATATTTGGATATATGTGTACCTTGTGCAATAATTAAATCAATTATGCTAATTCAGCATATTTATTACCTCACATGCTTATAATTTTTTTGTGGTGAGAACACTTAAAATATAGTTTCTTAGCAATTTTTAAGGATGCATTACATTACTATTAACTATAATCATTTTGCTATACAATACTCCGGAATTTATTCCTTTTTTTAAATAAAACTTTGTACCTATTGACCAGCATCTCCATGTTCTCTCCCATCCTTCCTCCTTCATTTCCTGATAACCACCATTTTACTCTCTACTTCTATGAGTTCAACTTTTTTAGATTTCACATACAAGAAGATCATGCAGTATTTGTCTTTCTGTGCCTGGCTTTTTTCACTTAACATGATGTCTTCTAGATTCATCCATGTTACCACTAAAGAAATGATTTCCCTCTTTTATAAGGTTTAATAGTTGGAAGAATAATCATTAGTGATCTATGGCACAGAATAGTGACTACAATAAATAATGCACTGTATATTTCAAAATTGCAATTTTAAATGTTTTCACCACGAAAAATGATAAGTATTGTGAGGTGACAGATTTGTTACCTGATTTAATCATTCCACATTGTAAACGTATATCAAAACAGCAGTTTTAAAGGTCAAAATTTGTTATTTGTTGGAATTTAGCGAACCTGAATGATTGAGTTAGAAGCAACAGGAAAAGTATATTGGAGAAATTCTTGAACGGATCTTAAGATAGAAGCTGATTTGCTTTGATGAGAGAATGAGAAGCCTAAAAGGGAAAAAGCAGAGGGGTGGTTCTCTGAGTAGCAAACTTATTCAACTAGTTCTACAGGAACTCACTGCTTCCTGATGGCAGATGGAGTCTTAAGATAAGTGGCAGAAAAACTGAAGCACAATATATTTAAAATTTCTGTTTAAATTTTCTGACCGTGTTAACTCAGACATCTCAGAATCAGTTGAATTTGGAAGTGGCATCATGGGGATGGAAGAACAGTAGAAGTTATTTATGGGGTAATACTTGAAAATGTAAACGTGGAACAAAAGGTTTTGTATTTTATTCAATTTCACCATTTATCATATTTAAGCAGAAAATGAGCTTTGCTTATGTTATTGATTTTAAAATGTAAACACTTGAGTTTTTACAATGATATATTTATTCCATGCATTGCCACTGAGATATGCTTCAATTTGACTAATATTTATCAAATGTCATACCAGTCAGCAAGAAACAGAAAGCAATTCTTGCATAAGTTTTTGAGTAGAATTAAATGTTACAACTATTAACAGAGGTCAGACAAGGTGAAAACAACCAGCAAGAGATGCTGAGTGACTTAAGGATGAGCAGTGCAGAAACCCAGTGGCAGCTGCATCCTTGGAAGGGGTGCCTCTGTTACAGAAGTTGTAGCCAGTGCCCGAGCCACTGAACCAGCCAGGGAGGAAAGCCCTTGTCTTCTCTTTGCAGCTTCCATTCCCTGCTAGTGCCTCCCATTGGCCCAACCAAATTGGAAGTCAGAGGCCAATACATCCAGAGGGATAGAGTCCACAGGATCAGTTTTTCTCCAACTACTTAAAGATGGGGTATGGAGAGGGATAGAGAGATGCAAAGAATGGAAAACTGGGGGCTAGAAGAGAGAAATAATCACCTGCACAGTACTTATTAGGTACTATGGCAGGTATTGTAAGGTACAATAACGAATAAGGTTAGTTTCTACTCTAAAGGAACTCACAACATACTGAGGAAGTCAAACATATAAATGATAATGGATATCTGCTATTCAAAATGAAAAGGTGCTGTAGCTGAGGCCAAATATTTAGTCAACTCAACTTGCCCCTGCCTCACCTTATTAATGACTGACATTCACCTTGTAGAAGTACTACAGGTTGAAGATCTAGTAATTGTAGAAATTGAAAAATGCCTTTACAGAATTTACTGTGTATTCATAATTTTTTAAAAAGAAAATTCACAAATTGCAAGATTTTTATTGGTAATGATGAAATTACTTCCTCATGTGACCCCTTTCTTCCTCATGCCCCTTTATTCTCCAGACATGTTAATCATCTTTTGGTTCTTTGAGTGTGCTACTATCTTTCTTGATTCTTGTCCATTCCTTTCCCTCCAAACTCTGACACTCACTATTACTCACCAATTTTTTTTTTTTTTTTTTTTTTTTTGAGACGGAATCTCACTCTTGCCCAGGCTGGAGTGCAGTGGCGGGATCTCGGCTCACTGAAAGCTCCGCCTCCCAGGTTCACGCCATTCTCCTGCCTCAGCCTCCCGCGTAGCTGGGGCTATAGGCGCGCGCCACCTCGCCCGGCTAGTTTTTTTGTATTTTTTTTTTTTTTAGTAGAGACGGGGTTTCACCGCTTTAGCGAGGATGGTCTCGATCTCCTGACCTCGTGATCCGCCCGTCTCGGCCTCCCAAAGTGCTGGGATTACAGGCTTGAGCCACCACGCCCGGCCACCATTTTTTATCTGTCTAATTGCTTCAAGTGTTAGCTTAAACGCCACTTCTGCTAGAATATCTCTGACTATCCTAGCCACTCACCAACCATTTGCTTTCATAGAACACTTTTCCTCTTTCCTCACACCTATACTTTATAATGTAATTATACTTATATCTTCTGTGTTCATCTCTGAACTCTTGAATGGAAAAATTTGTGTGTATTTGTTTTGTTTGTTCATTGTCTATTGTATCCTCATAGACAATCACAATGCCTGGCATGGAATAAAGCACAAGAAGGGATAAATAAATGAATACATTAAGCAAGGCAAGAATTGATATTTTATAATTACTGAGTACATTCTAGTGACTGATATTATCAGAATGGATGTTTCATACTGGTGATCAGGAAAATATAAGGTTGGGTTGGTATAGATGGAGAGAAGATATTATTAAGTTTTATGAATGCTAGAGTAATTCTAAAATAATAATAATAAAAATAATGGATAAAGCATATTTAATTCAAATCAAGAATTCTTAAGCAGTAGAGTAATATTAGAAGAGCAATATATGAGGACTGCTAGTCAGATATTTTGAATAACTTTGAAGGTGATTTAGATGAGAAGGGTAGACAAATTTTGGGCTCCCACTTAAAAGAGTCAGGATATACAGCTGGAGTGGCTCTTCCTGACTATTTCTTCTATATTTAGTCTCAATTAATGAAATTTTGTAGAATTTTCTCTGGTACACTATATTTCTTTATCTAGTCAGCACATGCCTCAATGATATTTAACACTCTCATTTGTCTTAGAAATTTTGATTTGTTTTTCACCTAATTTTTATGTAGACCTATATCGTAGAAATGTATTGAGAGTTTCAGCTCAGACATCTATTGATGGAATGATATTCCATTAGTTTGCTGATGGTAGTCATGATATAGCATGGAGGGCCACAAAAATTCAACATCTCTAAAGAAAGTGTCTGAAGAGATGCAAATGTATGGTAAAAGTTACAGTAATATCGATTCTTTCATCTCTCATGGAACTATTGATTTCACTCTTGAAATGAGAAATTAACTGTTACAGTCCTAGAAGGAAGCTAAAATTGGAAGAACATTGCAAAATGATCAATATTATTAATATCAATAATAATCCATAATCACTAAGTTGATGTAATCACAACTGCCACTATCACCACCATCACTGTATCATTATTGTCAGTTATCATCACGTCTATACATACCTTAATCACTAGATTGCTTGTTCCATTCAGACCTCAGTGTTTGTTAGCTAATATGGCTCTAGTGCTACTATCACAGAATTGTAGATATAAAGAGGCTCTAATTCAGTGGATTTTAGAGCCCAACTCCTTGGGCTTAAGTAGTGGCTTTGATATAAATTAGGTATGTAGTCTTGGACAACTTACATAACCTCTCTGTGCTTCAGTTTTCTGATCTGCATTATCAGGCAACTGATCATAAATAATCCCTAAGGTATTATGTGAATCAAATAATTTATTATTTGTAATGTGCTATGAACAACATCTTGTATGTGTTAAATATTTATTATTATATTATTCCAAGGTACTTATGATATATTTACATGTATGTTAATAATAGTTAATGCTTAAAGCAATATATATCAAGTATCCTGTTTCTCTTTTAATTTTTTTTCACTTCGGCCATGTTGTGATTTATTTAAGAATCCAGGCCTGTAGAGCAGTGATAATAATAAGTAGGGCTATGATAAATGTCATGGGAATGGCATCCTGCGTGGACACTGTCTTCTCCTCAAATCAGCAGGGCTCAACTGAGAAGGAGACATTAGCCACCCCTCAAGGTCTTTTTGATAGCATTTTTGACTTCCTGGTTCCTTAGGCAGTAGATGAATGGATTTAGCATGGGTGTGAGGACTGCATACAGCTGAGATCAGTTTGTTGGAATTAAATGATGCAATAGCTCTGGGCTGAACATACATGAAAATCATGGCTGTGTAACAAATTATGACTACAGTGAGGTGAGATGCACAGGTGGAGAAGGCCTTCTTCCTTCCCTGGATGGAGGGTATATGCAGAATGGTGGAGACAATGTAGATATAGGAGAGGACAGTGGTAATGAGAGGGAACACAAGAATGGCAATAGCCAAAGCAAAGTCCACTAGCTCAGCTGTGGACATGTCTTTACATGCCAGTTTGAGGATTGGTGAGATATCACAGAAAAAGTGGTTCATAACATTGGAGCCACAGAAAGCAACATGTGAAATGAAATAGACCTTGATGACAGAGACCATGAACCCACTCATGTAAGAGAAAGCCACCAGCTGCCCACAATAACCTGTGGTCATGATGACTGAGTATCGAAGAGGGTGGCAAGTGGCCACGTAGCAGTCATAGGCCATGGCCGCCAGGAGTATATGCTCTGTGCAAGCAAGCAAGATAAAGAAGTAGAGCTGGGTCATGCAACCTGTGAAGGAGATGCACCGTCTCTGAGGAGGAATCCGTCCAGCATCTTGGGGACTGTGAAAGAGACATACCAGACCTCCAGAAAGGACATGCTACTCAGGAAATAGTACATTGGCTTATGGAGGGAGCTAGTGACCCAAACAGTGAGCATGATGACAAGATTCTCTACCACCACTAACAGGTAGACCACAAGGAAGAGGAAGAAGAGCAGGACCTGCAGCCATGGGGGCAGCGGGAAAGCCCATCAAGATGAACTCAGTGACCAGAGTAATGTTTAGCCACAGCATGATTAAAAGCACTGAGCAACACTGAAGTCTTCTATGGCAACACCACAAATAATAAAGAGGACCATGGCATCAAATATAAGACAAAAATACGTTAATAATTCAGTCTTTTCTGTGAATGAGACTCATAAAATAATTTATGTTAATGGGGACACATCTTCAAATGTGAAGCAAACATTTTTATCAATTTTTAAAAAATGCACCTCCATCCCAACTTTCACGCACCTGATGACAATGATTGGAATGTCAATATTTACATCATTCCTAGCTCCTTTGGCAATGAACAGGAACCCACTTGTCTCTCCCATGTTGATTTCAGTTATTGGTTTAATTAAGAACTCACTGCACAAAAATTTATTCTTACCTGAAGGGAAACATAAATAAAAACATCAAGTCAGAAAAAGTTAAGAAGTTTAATATTTTGGTGATCCCTGGTTCTTGATCTAGCATAGTTTATTCAAATTAGAGTATGATGAAATTTTAAAACTGTTAAAACTATTGGAACATGTCTTAGTGACCCTTGCATTGACTTCACATAAACATGCAAAGGTTTCAGTTACCACACACAGGAGGCACTTCATGTTTTGATTCCTACGTATTTCTCCAACTTCATTTCTTGTGACCCTCTAAGTGATAGTCCATGCTCCAGACATACTCAACTAATGTTTGCTCCCTAAGCACACTATAATCTCTCTGACCTCCATGGCTCTCCATACTCTCTTCCCTCTTCCTATTGCATAATTCCATTTGTATGGAATTATTCCATGATACTCAAGATTCATAATTCCATTTAGGAGGTATCTACACAAACTGGGTCAAATGCATCATCAACATTTTCTTCCCAGTGCACAGCATTCACATGCATCAATATTTTTCCCTGCTGCACTGCAAGCTTCCCAAACTCAAGACCTTGTCCTTCACGACTCTGAGCGAAATGTCTAGAACAGTGACTGGGAAACACATAAGTTTTAATTGAATATGAACTAATATGTGGATTAATAAATCCTGTGGTGCTTTGGGATTCACAGGATATAGGTCAGAGACAGAAGGAAGCAATAATCTGGGTCTTCACTGGCAGGAAGCACATATCTATACGCTGCATATCTTTGAAATATCCACTGCATGCACACCCAGGACACTTTCATAGTAAACACATCCCTAGTGTCTGAGCACATTAGATTTCAGCTTTGTTGTTAATTCACTTGGTAGGTCCGTGTTTCTAAATATGAACTATTTTTTAATACTCTGACCCAGAAAGGTAAGGAGAGGAAGAAAGGCACATAAATGCAGAAGGACAGATCGATCTTTTAATGCTGGAAGGCAGAATGTTTTCTGTGAGCTAGACCAACTAGCTTACTAATTGATTTTTATTAAATGTCCCCTATTCTTAAAGCATAAATTCAAGTGCTGCATTCAGACCATTATTCATTTTTTTTTGACAACCTCCTGTCCACTATGTTCTTCTCTTGGCACAGAAAGATTGGTACGTCAGTCAGGATTCACTCTCACATTCGCCTGGACTAGAGATATTTTGGGCATAGCTCATGGCAAGGAATTGAATGATGATGTGTCAAATGCATATTATTGTCACCACTGTCTCCTTTCCATAGCAGCACACACTGGCAGAGCTCAGGGCTCTTTTCTGGGTGGGAAAAGATTGTCCCTTACCCCCAGCCTCCAAGCTACACTTCACTCATAGTTAACTGGCAAGGAGTTCCTGGCCTAGTTCTTCAATACCTTTGATCTAATGTTTTTCTTGAGGAAAAGAAACTGTTCTGGGAGTAGAAGTGGCTAGCTTTACCCATGGTCTAGCCCCAGTAGGAAGCAACACCAATGTAGAGGCTTCTACTCTTCAGGACATTTGTAACAACCCACGATTCCATCAGCCACACAATTTACCAAAAATTCACCTCTGCATAGAATTTAAGAACACTGATTTAGAATCAGAACAAAATTTAGTCTTATTTCCATTTCACAATAGTTGTGTCATACCGAACAGATTACTTAACAATTACTACGTACTTCCATATCCTCTCCTGTAAAATGAGAAAAGCTATAATAATGCCTACTTTATTAGATTGTGCTGTGAGAATTAAATGCGAGAATGCATGGAGGACATTTGACATAGGACTTGATCCAACATTATTACCTACAAGCATGAATTGTTATTATATCATATTAGATCCATACATGTTTACTTAATTAGATATACTCAGATATGTTTACTCACATATATTCATGAACATACATAGTCATTTATTCTCTTTTCTCACTTTTCCTGTTATATTCTGGGGAATAAAATAACCCAAAATTTCTGGAGAACAGAATTATAGACCACTTATGCCTTATTCCTAGTTCACACTTCAATGAATTGTTTTTATTACTTAAGCATATCTATGTTTCCTTCACATTTTCTTCCACTTTTTGCAACAAATGTACCTCCAGTATGCTCTAGTTTGAACCATGTAAAGACACAGACCAATCTCATTTGAGTATCTTTGTTTTAGAACAAAAGCTTTGAACTCTGGGCTCTGTACGATATCCTAGGGGAAGAAAAACGTTTCATTATACAAATATTTCTTTTTTACAGTTACGATCATGCTTGTACTCAACAGACAATATCAACCCTGACAGACTATTTTAGGAGCAAGCAACATATCCTTTATGCACTTGTTCAATATCCAGAAAATCCAGAGCTGCCCAAATTTCCCCAACTTGGAGTTAGGATGTACTAGATCTCATTTTCCACTTGCCTCACCAAAATACTCTTTATCATGTTCAGTAATGATACCTTCAGTCATTTTCCCAAGATCTTCCTCATCTTGTTGGAGCTTTCTTCAGGAATCAGCCAATCTGTCTTGGTGTCTTCTACCACTCATCATGGTCTGTCTGTCCTTACTCTGAAAACATAAAATTCTTCAGACATTTACACTGATCACGAGAAAGTGAACTGATCTACAGATTCGGATACTTTCTGTAGAAGTGTGTATGGCCCTTGCTTAGTCTACATGGTAGGTATTGCAACTCTAAGGCAAGAAGACATGAGAAGGGACAGAATAATATATTCAGCTCTAGTCTATCCTTTTTCCCAAGTCTTCTCCCCAGGGACCAACTTACACTGTCTTTCCTAGCTCTAGGGAAACTTGGTGTGTACTGCCAAGATATGTCCAGGGGACCTGGGAAGCTGAATCTCCATTTATGTCTAAATTCTTGTTTGATCCTGGAACAATGCTATTTATACCTATGAGTATGGTGTGGTCCTTTTCACTTACTCTTATATGCAAGGTGATATAACAAGTGGTTACTAATTGATTTTACTAAATTCCCCCTATTCTTAAAGCATAAATTCAGGTGCTGCATTCAGACCACTGAAACCACCATAAGAAACATAAGTAGGTTAAAGGTAATAAAGACATTTATTTGTTTCGTTCTTTATGTAAAATATGCTTCCTGCTTTCACTATCTCATACTATGTACAGGGCAGTGTGCTATACATTCTCTGGAATAAAAACATATGTCCTGATCCCTATATTTTGGGAGCCTATGATGTTTTATGTAAAATAAGAGCTATATAGTATAATTAAGATAGAATGTGATATGTGCCATAAGAGAGCTACAAACAAAATGCTCTGAGAACTCCAACAAGGGAGCAATTCTTTTTGACTGAAGAACTTGGAAAAAATTTCATCTAACAGATGTTACTTCAGACTCATGGAAGAAAGATAATTTGGAAGCAATATTATAGAAAATAACTTTGTTCACCAATTAGAAGACTTGGTTTCTAATCTAGATTTCACTAGCTTTTTTGACAATTGACCTTAGAAATGTGTCATTTTTCCTCAGTTTATTCATCCATTAAATGGGTTAACAATATTTTCCTTGCCAATATTATATAATTTATATTAGGATAAAAAGTTATATGTGTAAGGGGAGTGACATCAGCTAGATGGCAGAGTAGGAGATCTCAGCCTTCAACTCCTACGACAATACAATAATTAGACAGCTATCCATGAGGGAAAGTAGCCCTGGGAGAAGTCAGAAATCCATTTTAAAAGGTGTAGCAACTCAGTGCAGCAAAAAAAAAAAAAAAAAAAAAAAAAAAAAAAAAAAAAAAGATCAGAATAGTTACATAAAAAGGTTAGTAAAAATGCCATTTTGTTGGCCTTTTATTCCCCAGGCCAAGAATGCTCCCCAAGGAAACTCCCCAGCCCATGAGTTTCACTCACAGAGAAAAGGAGAGCAGGGTGACCAACCAGCATCCCCACCAGTTTGGAGCACTGCCTGAAGGACCCACTTCTGTACCACCCCACTAGGTCACTGGTGAGCCTGGGATAGCAGAGATATCTGGAGATGGCTAGGAATGAAGAAGGGTTGAAGCTATCAGCATGTGCGATGCAAAGGGAGCCACTGCATTTCCAGGTGACCTGCTCTGACCCAGCAACTTCTGTTGTTCAGAACATCAATAGTGTTTGCAGCTGTCACACGCCCCCTGCAGCTTTCACTACTGAGGACCCCACAGTGTTTGTTGTCATGGGCCCCAGTCACCTTCTTCACAGAGCTTCACCAAAAGCTGACCTGGGTGGTGATGCCATGTGCACTTATAGCTGATCCCATAGCTGTGTGTGTGCATGCAGCTGATGTGACTCCTACTACAAGCCCCCACCACTGTTCAGGCACCTGAGAATGACCCCTGCAGCCTCATACATGCAGACTGCCAGCCTTAACCCTTGTAGCTTCATGTATGCTCACCGCTGGTCTCCATGCATATGTCTATGATTGGTCATGGCCCTTGCCACTTGCCCAGGCCCTTGCTACCAGTCCCAGTGGCACTGCTAAGAGGACCCCAACAGCCCTTGCAGCCACAGTGGACCTTCTGCAACTCTGTCATCATGGCCACAGAATTGCTGAAGTGTATCTCAGCTGTCTAAGCTAACAAGACATTGTGTCTTTCCTACATACATCCACACTTGCTCTGTTAGCTCAGGAACCTTACGACACCAGGCTCAGTGCCACAGCTGACTTCACTGTGCCTTCTCCAACAGGTAAAATCTTTCCTTACTAAAGCCAGTCCATTGATTAGCAAGAGGTGACTGCTTCTTCAAATGTGCAAACCCCTATGCAAGACTTATGGAAGATAGGAGTATGGAGAATTATAGGATTCTAGAGAATTAGGAAAACATAATGCCACCAAAGAAACACAATAAATGTCCGGCAACCTAGCCTAAAGAAATGGAGATGTGCAAGTAGCCTGATAAATAATTCAAAATAATTGTTCTAAAGCTCCTCAATGAGCTACAAAAGAACACAGATAAATGTAATCAAAAACAAAATGAGAGGTTCCAAAAAGAAAGAGAAAGCATAAAAGAACCAAACAAATTTTAGAGATGAAGAATGCAATGACATATTTTGGTTTACAAAATATGTAATAGTTTCAACAGTGACTTGATTACACAGAAGAAAGAAACAACAAACTTGAGGACAGGAATTATCTAATCAGAGGAGAAAAAAAAGAGTGACAAAAAATGAGGAAAGTCAACAGGATTATGAAACACAATTAAGAGAAAGAAATTACATTATGGGAGTCTAAGAGGCAGAAGGTGGAGACAAATGGAAAGAAAATTTATTTAAAAAATAATGGTTGAAAATTTCACAAATCTGGGTATAGATATTAAGATCCATGTACATGTAGCTCAAAAATCTCTTAACAGATTTAACCCAAATATATCTTCAATGAGACAGGTTTTAATCTCCTATAGTCTCAATGTTTGTGTCTATCCAGAATTCATATGTTATCAATGTGATGGTATCAGGAGGTGGGATGTATTAGTTTGTTTTCACACTGCTGTAAAGAAATATTAGAGAATGGTTAGTTAAAAGGAAAAATGTTTAATTGACTCACAGTTCCACATGACTGAGGAGCCCTCAGGAAACTTACAATCTTGGCGGAAGGTAAAGGGGAGCAGGCACCTTCTTCACAAGGTGGCAGGGGGGCAAGTAAGAAGAGGGCAGGAAAATCACTATTTATAAAACCACCAGATCTCATGAGAACTCACTCACTATCATGAGAACAGCATGCGGGTAGCCACCTCCATGATCCAATCACTTCTCTCCCTCAACACATGGGGATTACAAGTTGCTCAGTTGACACATGGGGATTACAATTTGAGTTGAGATTTGGGTGTGCCCACGAGTCTCAAATCTTACTGAGCCAAATCATATAATTGGGCCTTCAGAAGATAATTAGACCTTGAAAGCAAATCCCTCACAAATGGGATTAATGTTTTAATCAACTCCCAATTATGAGTGAGAACATGCAGTGTTTGGTTTTCTGTCCTTGTGATATTTTGCTGAGAATGATGGTTTCCAACTTCATCCATGTCCCTTCAAAGGACATGAACTCGTCCTTTTTTATGGCTGCGTAGTATTCCATGGTGTATATGTGCCATATTTTCTTTATCCAGTCTATTATTGATGGACATTAGGTTGGTTCCAAGTCTTTGCTATTGTGAATACTGCCACAATAAACATATGTGTGCATGTGTCTTTATAGTAGCATAATTTATAATACTTTGGGTGTATACCCAGTAATGGGATTGCTGGGTCAAATGGTATTTCTAGTTCTAGATCCTTGAGGAATTGCCACACTGTCTTCCACAATGGTTGAACTAATTTACACTCCCACCAAGAGTGTAAAAGTGTTCCTATTTCTCCGTATCCTCTTCAGCATCTGTTGTTTCCTGACTTTTTAATGACTGACATTCTAACTGGTGTGAGATGGTATCTCATTGTGGTTTTGATTTACATTTCTCTGATGACCAGTGATGATGAGCATGTTTTCATGTGTCTGTTGGATCCATAAATGTCTTCTTTTGAGAAGTGTCTGTTCATATCCGTTGTCCACTTTTTGATGAAGTTTTTTTCTTTTTTTCTTGTAAATTTGTTTAAGTTCTTTGTAGATTCTGGATATTAGCCCTTTGTCAGATGGATAGATTGCAAAAACTTTCTCTCATTCTGTAGGTTGCCTGTTTACTCTGATGGTAGTTTCTTTTGCTGTGGAGAAGCTCTTTAGTTTAATTAGATCCCATTTGTCTATTTTGGCTTTTGTTGCCATTGCTTTTGGTGTTTTAGTCATGAAGTCTTTGCCCATGCCTATGTCCTGAATGGTATTGCCTAGGTTTTTTTCTTAGGGTTTTTATGGTATTAGGTCTTACATTTATGTCTTTAATCCATCTTGAGTTAATTTCTGTGTAAGGTGTAAGAAAGGGATCAAGTTTCAGCTTTCTCCATATGGCTAGCCAGTTTTCCCAGCACCATTTATTAAATAGGGAATCCTTTCCCCATTGCTTCTTTTTCTCAGGTTTGTCACAAATCAGATGGTTGTAGATGTGTGGTGTTATTTCTGAGGCCTCTGTTCTGTTCCATTGGTCTATGTATCTATTTTTGTACAAGTACCATGCTGTTTTGGTTACTGTAGCCTTGTATTACAGTTTGAAGTCAGGTAGTGTGATACCTCCAGCTTTGTTCTTTTGGCTTAGATAGTCTTGGCTATGTGGGCTCTTTTTTGTTTCCATATGAAATATAAAGTAGCTTTTTCCAATTCTGTGAAAAAAGTCATTGGTAGCTTGATGGGGATAGCATTGAATCTACAAACCACCTTGGGCCGGATGGCTATCCATGAGCATGGAATGTTCTTCTATTTGTTTGAGTCCTCTTTTATTTCATTGAGCAGTGGTTTGTAGTTCTTCTTGTGGAGGCCCTTCACATCCCTTGTAAGATGGATTCCTAGGTATTTTATTCTCTTAATAGTAATTGTGAATGGGAGTTCACTCATCATTTGGCTCTCTGTTTGTCTGTTCTTGGCGTATAGGAATGCTTGTGATTTTTGCACTTTGATTTTGTATCCCAAGACTTTGCTGATGTTGCTTATCAGCTTAAGGAGATTTTGGGCTGAGATGATGGGGTTTTCTGAATATACAGTCATGTCATCTGCAAATAGGGACAATTTGACTTCCTCTTTTCCTAATTGAATACCCTTTATTTCTTTCTCTTGCCTGATTGCCCTGGCCAGAACTTCCAACACTATGTTGAATAGGAGTGGTGAGAGACGGCATCTTTATTTTGTGCCAGTTTTCAAAGGTAATACTTTCAGTTTTTGCCCATTCAGTATGATATTGGCTGTGGGTTTGTCATAAATAGCTCTTATTATTTTAAGATGTGTTCCATCAATACCTAGTTTAGTGAGAGTTTTTAGCATGAAAGGCTGTTGAATTTTGTCAAAAGCCTTTTCTGCATCTATTGAGATAATCATGTGCTTTTCGTCATTGGTTCTGTTTATGTGTATGTTGAACCAGTCTTGCATCCCAGGGATGAAGCCAACTTGATCATGGTGAATAAGCTTTTTGATGTGCTGCTGGATTAATTTTGCCAGTATTTTATTGAGCATTTTTACATCAATGTTTATCAGGAAATTTGGCCTAAATTCTTTTTTTTGTGGGGTCTCTGCCAGTCTTTGGTATCAGGATGATACTGGCCTCATAACATGAGTTAGGGAGGATTCCCTCTTTTTCTATTGATTGGAATCATTTCATAAGGAATGGTACCGGCTCCTCTTTATACCTCTGGTAGAATTCAGCTGTGAATCCATCTGGTCCTGGACTTTTTTTGTTGGTAGGCTATTAATTATTGCCTCAATTTCAGAACCTGTTATTAGTCTATTCAGAGATTCAAATTCTTTTTGGTTTAGTCTAGGGAGAGTGTATGTGTCCAGGAATTTTTCCATTTCTTCTAGATTTTCTGGTTTATTTGTGTAGAGGTGTTTATAGTATTCTCTGGTGGTAGTCTGTATTTCTGCAGGATCCGTGATGATATTCCCTTTATCATTTTTTAAAAAATTATACTTTAAGTTCTAGGGTACATGTGCACAATGTGCAGGTTTGTTACATATGTATACTTGTGTCATGTTGGTGTGCTGCACCCATCAACTCGTCAGAACCCATCAACTCATCATTTACATCAGGTGTAACTCCCAGTGCCATCCCTCCCCCCTGCCGCCTCCCCATAATAGGCCCCGGTGTGTGAAGTTCCCCTTCCAGAGTTCAAGTGGTCTCATTGTTCAATTCCCACCTATGAGTGAGAACATGCGGTGTTTGGTTTTCTGTTCTTGCAAAAGTTTGCTGAGAATGATGGTTTTCAGCTGCATCCATGTCCCTACAAAGGACACGAACTCATCCTTTTTTTATGGCTGCATAGTATTCCATGGTGTATATGTGCTACATTTTCTTAAACCAGTCTGTCACTGATGGACATTTGGGTTGATTCCAAGTCTTTGCTATTGTGAATAGTGCCACAATAAACATACTTGTGCATGTGTCTTTATAGTAGCATGATTTATAATCCTTTGGGTATATACCCAGTAGTGGATGGCTGGGTCATATGGTATTTCTAGTTCTAGATCCTTAAGGATTCACCGTACTGTTTTCCACAATGGTTGAACAAGTTTACAATCCCACCAACAGTGTAAAAGAGTTATTTCTCCACATCCTCTCCAGCATCTGTTGTTTCCTGACTTTTTAATGATTGCCATTCTAACTGGTGAGAGATGGTATCTCATTGTGGTTTTGATTTGCATTTCTCTGATGGCCAGTGATGATGAGCATTTTTTCATGTGCCTGTTGGCTGTATGCATGCCTTCTTTTGAGAAATGTCTATTCATATCCTTTCCCCACCTTTTGATGGGGTTGTTTGTGTGTTTTTTTCTTGTAAATTTGTTTGAGTTCTTTGTAGGTTCTGGATATTAGCCCTTTGTCAGATGAGTAGATTGCAAAAATTTTCTCCCATTCTGTAGGTTGCCTGTTCACTCTGATGGTAGTTTCTTTTGCTGTGCAGAAGCTCTTTAGTTTAATTAGATCCCATTTGTCAATTTTGGCTTTTGTTGCCATTGCTTTTGGTGTTTTAGACATGAAGTCCTTGCCCATGCCTATGTCCTGAATGGTATTACCTAGGTTTTCTTCTAGGGTTTTTATGATTTTTGGTCTAACATTTAAGTCTGCAATCCATCTTGAATTAATTTCTGTATAAGGAGTAAGGAAAGGATCCAGTTTCAGCTTTCTACTTATGGCTAGCCAATTTTCCCAGCACCATTTATTAAATAGGGAATCCTTTCCCCATTTCTTGTTTTTGTCAGGTTTGTCAAAGATCAGATGGCTGTAGATGTGTGGTATTATTTCTGAGGGCTCTGATCTGTTCCATTGGTCTATATCTGTTTTGGTACCAGTACCATGCTGTTTTGGTTACTGTAGCCTTGTAGTACAGTTTGAAGTCACGTGCGTGATACCTCCAGCTTTGTTCTTTTGACTTAGGATTGTCTTGGCAATGCGGGCTCTTTTTTGGTTCCATATGAACTTTAAAGCAGTTTTTTCCAATTCTGTGAGGAAAGTCATTGGTAGCTTGATGGGGATGGCATTGAATCTATAAATTACCTTGGGCAGTATGGCCATTTTCATGATACTTATTCTTCCTATCCATGAGCATGGCATGTTCTTCCATTTGTTTGTGTCCTCTTTTATTTCACTGAGCAGTGGTTTGTAGTTCTTGAAGAGGTCCTTTACATCCCTTGTAAGTTGGATTCCTAGGCATTTTATTCTCTTTGAAGCAATTGTGAATGGAAATTCATTCCTGATTTGGCTCTCTGTTTGTCTGTTACTGGTGTATAAGAATGCGTGTGATTTTTGCACATTGATTTTGTATCTTGAGACATTGTTGAAGTTGCTTATCAGCTTAAGGAGATTTTGGGCTGAGATTATGGGGTTTTCTGAATATACAGTCGTGTCATCTGCAAACAGGGACAAGTTGACTTCTTCTTTTCCTAACTGAATACCCTTGATTTCTTTCTCTTGCCTGATTGTCCTAGCCAGAACTTCCAACACTATATTGAATAGGAGTGGTGAGAGAGGGCATCCCTGCCTTGTGCCAGTTTTCAAAGGGAATGCTTCCAATTTTGTCCATTCAGTATGATATTGGCTGTGGGTTTGTCATAAATGACTCTTATTAGTTTGAGATGTGTTCCATCAATACCGAATTTATTGAGAGTTTTTAGCATGAAGGGGTGTTGAATTTTGTCAAAGGCATTTTCTGCATCTATTGAGATAATCATGTGGTTTTTGTCTTTGGTTATGTTTATATGCTGGATCACGCTTATTGATTTGAGTATGTTGAACCACTATTGCATCCCTGGGATGAAGCCCACTTGATCATGGTGGATAAGCTTTTTGATGTGCCGCTGGATTCGGTTTGCCAGTATTTTATTGAGGATTTTTGCATCGATGTTCATCAGGGATAGTGGTCTAAAATTCTCTTTTTCTGTTGTGTCTCTACCAGGCTTTGGTATCAGGATGATGTTGGCCTCATATAATGGGTTAGGGAGGATTCCCTCTTTTTCTATTGATTGGAATAGTTTCAGAAGGAATGGTACCAGCTCCTCCTTGTACCTCCGGTGGAATTCGGCTGTGAATCCATCTTGTTCTGGACTTTTTTTGGTTGGTAGGCTGTTAATTATTGCCTCAATTTCAGAGCCTGATTGGTCTATTCAGGGATTCAACTTCTTTCTGGTTTAGTCTTGGGAGAGTGTAAGTGTCCAGGAAATTATCCATTTCTTCTAGGTTTTCTAGTTTATTTGCATAGAGGTGTTTATAGTATTCTCTGATGGTAGTTTGTATTTCTGTGGGGTCGGTGGTGATATCCCCTTTATCATTTTTTATTGTGTCTATTTGATTCTTCTCTCTTTTCTTCTTTATTAGTCTTGCTAGCAGTCTATCAATTTTGTTGATCTTTTCAAAAACCAACTCCTGGATTCATTGATTTTTTGGAGAGTTTTTTGTTTCTCTATCTCCTTCAGTTCTTCTCTGATCTTAGTTATTTCTAGCCTTCTGCTAGCTTTTGAATGTGTTTGCTCTTGCTTCTCTAGTTCTTTTAATTGTGATGTTAGTGTGTCAATTTTAGATCTTTCCTGTTTTCCCTTGTGGGTATTTAGTGCTATAAATTTCCCTCTACCCACTGGTTTAAATGTGTCCCAGAGATTCTGGTATGTTGTATCTTTGTTCTCATTTGTTTCAAAGTACATCTTTATTTCTGCCTTCATTTCGTTATGTACCCAGTAGTCATTCAGGAGCAGGTTGTTCAGTTTCCATGTAGTTGAGCGGTTTTGATTGAGTTTCTTAGTCTTGAGTTCTAGTTTGATTGCACTGTGGTCTGAGAGACAGTTTGTTATAATTTCTTTTACATTTGCTGAGGAGTGCTTTACTTCCAACTATGTGGTCAATTTTGGAATAAGTGTGATGTGGTGCTGAGAAGAATGTATATTCTGTTGACTTGGGGTGGAGAGTTCTGTAGATGTCTTTTAGGTCCACTTGGTGCAGAGTTGAGTTCAATTCCTGGATATCCTTGTTAACTTTCTGTCTCATTGATCAGTCTAATGTTGACAGTGGGGTGTTGAAGTCTCCCGTTATTATTGTATGGGAGTCTAAGCTCTTTGTAAGTCTCTAAGGACTTGCTTTATAAATCTGGGTGCTCTTGTATTGGGTGCATATATATTTAGGATAGTTAGCTCTTGCTGATGAATTGATCCTTTACCATTATGTAATGGCCCTCTTTGTCTCTTTTGATTTTTGATGGTTTAAAGTCTGTTTTCTCAGAGACTAGGATTGCAACCCCTGCTTTTCTTTGTCCTCCATTTTCTTGGTAGATCGTCCTCCATCCCTTTATTTTGAGCCTATGTGTTTCTCTGCATGTGAGATAGGTCTCCTGAATACAGCAAACTGATGGGTTTTGACTCTTTATCCAATTCACTAGTCTGTGTCTTTTAATTGGACCATTTAGTCCATTTACTTTTAAGGTTAATATTCTTATGTGTGAACTTGATCCTGTCATTGTGAGTTTAGCTGGGTTATTTTGCTTGTTAGTTGATGCAGTGTGTTCCTAGCATCGGTGGTCTTTACATTTTGGCATGTTTTTGCAATGGCTGGTACTGGTTGTTCCTTTCCATGTTTAGTGTTTCCTTCAGGATCTCTTGTAGGGCAGGCCTGGTAGTGACAAAATCTCTAATCATTTGCTTGTCTGTAAAGGATTTTATTTCTCCTTCACTGATGAAACTTAGTTTCGCTGGATATGAAATTCTGGGTTGAAAATTCTTTTCTTTTAGAATGTTGAATATTGGCCCCCACTCTCTTCTGGCTTGTAGAGTTTCTGCTGAGAGATCTGCTGTTAGTCTGATGGGCTTCCCTTTGTGGGTAACCTGACCTTTCTCTCTGGCTGCCCTTAACATTTTTTCCTTCGTCTCAACTTTGGTGACCCTGACAATTATGTGTCTTGGAATTGCTCTTCTAGAGGAGTATCTTTGTGGCGTTCTTTGCATTTCCTGAATTTCAATGTTGGCCTGCCTTACTAGGTTGGGGAAGTTCTCCTGGATGATATCCTGAAGACTGTTTTCCAACTTGGTTCCATTCTCCCTGTCACTTTCAGGTTCACGAATCAAACGTAGATTTGGTCTTTTCACATAGTCCCATATTTCTTGGGGGCTGTTTTCATTTCTTTTCCCTCTTTTTTCTCTAATCTTGTGTTCCCATTTTATTTCATTAATTTTATCTTCAGTCACTGATATCCTTTCTTCCACTTGATTGAATCAGCTAGTGAAGTTTGTGTATACTTCACAAAGTTCTCATACTGTGGTTTTCTCTCCAACAGGTCATTTAAGCTCTTCCCTACACTGGTTATTCTAGTTAGCCATTCATCTAACCTTTTTTCAAGGCTTTTAGCTTCCTTGCAATGAGTTAGAACATGCTCCTTTAGCTTGGAGAAGTTTGTTATTACCGACCTTCTGAAGCCTACTTCTGGCAACTTGTCAAAGTCATTCTCTGTCCAGTTTTATTCCCTTGCTGGCGAAGGGTTGTGTTCCTTTGTAGGAGAAGAGGTGTTTTGGTTTTTGGAATTTTCAGCCTTTCTACTCTGGTTTCTCCTATCTTTGTGGTTTTATCCACCTTTGGTTTTTAATGTTGGTGACCTACAGTTGGGGTATTGGGGTGGATGTCCTTTTTGTTGATGTTGATGGTATTCCTTTCTGTTTGTTAGTTTTACTTCCAACAGACAGGCCCCTCAGCTCCAGATCTATTGGAGTTTGCTAGAGGTCAACTCCAGACCCTGTTTGCCTGCGTATCACCAGTGGAGACTGCAGAACAGTAAATATGGCTGCCTGATCCTTCCTCTGGAAGCTTTGTCCCAGAGGAGCACCTGCCTGTATGAGGTGTCTGTTGGCCACTACTGGGAGGTGTCTCCCAGTCAGGCTACATGGTGGTCAGTGACCCACCTGAGGAGACAGTCTTTCTGTTATTGGAGCTCGAACGCCATACAGGGAGAACCACTGCTCTCTTCAGAGCTGTCAGGCAGGGACGTTTAAGTCTGCAGAAGCTGTCTGCTCCCTTTTATTCAGATATCCCCTGCTCCCAGAGGTGGAATCTAGAGAGGCAGTAAGCCTTGCTGAGCTGCAGTGGGCTCTACCCAGTTCAAACCTTCCTGCTGCTTTGTTTACACTGTGAACACAGAACCACCTACTCAAGCCTCAGTAATGGTGGACACCCCTCCCCCGACCAAGCTCCAGCATCCCAGGTTGATCTCAGACTGCTGCGTTAGCAGTGAGCATGCCTTGTGGGTGTGGGACGTGCAGAGCCAGGTATGGGAGGGAATCTCCTGGTCTGCCAGTTGTGAAGACCATAGGAATAGTGCAGTATTTGGGCAGGAGTGTACCATTTCTCAAGGCACAGTCACTCATGGCTTCCCTTGGCTAGGAAAGGGAAATCCGCTGACCCCTTGTGCTTACCAGGTGAGGTGACACCCCACCCCCCTGGCTTTGGCTCGCCCTCCATGGGCTGCACCCATTGTCCAAACAGTTTCAGTGAGATGAACGAGGTGCCTCAGTTGGAAATGCAGAAATCACCCGTCTTCTGCATTGATCTTGCTGTGAGCTGTAAACCAGAGCTGTTCCTATTTGGCCATCTTGGAAGCAACCTCCCATAAAACATACTTTAAAAAATTTAAGATTAAAATTATATTAAGCATCTTTTGTTACCACAATGGTATAAAACTAGAAATCAATAACAAGAGAAGAACTAGAAAATTCACTAACATGTGAGAATTAAACAACACACTTCTGAGCATCCTCTGGGTCAATTAAGGAATCAAAAGGAAATGAAAATATATCCTGAAACAAGCAAGAATGAAAACACAACATATTGAAACTTATGGAATGCAACAAAAGCAGTTCTAAGAGGGACAATGAATGCCTATGTTAGGAGAAAGTTAGGTCACAAATTTAAAACCTAACTTTACACAAGAAATACAAGAAATAAACTAAGCCTAAAATCAGTGGAAGAAAGAAAATAACAATGATAAGAGCAGAAATAAATAAAATAGTGATATAAAAAGAAGAAAAAAGATCTATGAAACAGAGTTGTCTTTTTCAAGAGTTAAAATTGACAAACCTCTAACTAGACTAAGAAGATAAAATATTTAATTAAATAAATCATAAATGGAAGAGAACATATACAACTGATACCAGAAAAAATCCAATAAGTGTAAGAAGACTACTGTGAACAATTATGCACCAACAAAATGGATAGCCTAGAAGAAAAGGGTAAATTCCTAGAAACATGAAATGCAACATACCGAGACCAAATTACGAAGAAATAAAAAATCTGAACATATCAATACTGAGTAAGGAGATTGACTCAATAATTAAAAATACTCAAACAAAAAAGCCCGAGACCAGATGACTTCAGAGAAAGTCTATCAAACATTTAGATAGTAGTTGGATACCATCTTTCTAAAACTCTTCCAAAAAATTAATTGCAGATGAAGGAACACTTCCCAAGCTTAAATTACAAGGCCAGGATTACCCTGATACCAGAGTCAGACAAGGGCACATACACACACAGACTACAGGCCAATATCCGTGATGAACATAGTTATAAAATTCCTCAACACAGTAGTAGCAAACCAAATTCAACAGCACATCTTAAAAAGTCATACACCATAACCAAGTGTGACTTATCCCAAGTATGCACGGATGATCCAACAATGCAAATCAATAAGTGTGATATATCATGTTAACAAAGATAAAGTCTAAAATAATACAATTCTTTTGATAGATGCATGAAAAGCATTTGACAAAAATGCAACACACTTCCTGGTAAAAACTCACAACAAATTATAGAAAGAATGTACTCAACATAATAAAGACAAGCCACAGCTAACATTGTACTTAATGGTGAAAAGTTGAAAGCTTTTCCTCTAAAATTAGGTGAAAGAAAAGGGTACCCACTCTTACCGCTTACATTCAACATAGTACTGGAAATTCTAGTGAGAGCAACTCAGCAACACAAATAAATAAAAAACATCCTAATTGGAAAAAAAAGAAGTAAAATTTATTTGTTTGCAGATGACCTGGCCTTTTGTACAGAAAAACTGAAAGACCTCACCATAAACAAAAAGCAACTGGAAGAATTTATAAACAAATTCAGTAAAATTGCATGATAACAAATTAGCATATAAAGGACTGGATGCAGTGGCAAACATCTGTTAATTACAGCACTTTGGGAGGCTGAGGTGGGCGGATTGCCTGAGCACAGGAGTTGGAGACTACCCTGGGCAACATGGTAAAAACCGTCTCTATTAAAATAAAAAATATTAGCTAGGCATGGTGGTGGGCACCTGTAGTCCCTGCTACTCAGGAGGCTGAGGCAGGAGAATTGCTTGAACCCAGAAGGCAGAGGTTGCAGTGAGCCAAGATCATGCCACTGCACTCCAGCCTAGGCAACAGAGGGAGACCCTGTCTCAAAAAAAAAAAAAAAAAATAGCGTATAAAAACTAGTTGTTTCCACAGCCAACATACTGAATGGAAAACAGCTGGAAGCATTACCCTTGAAGTCCAGCACAAAACAATGATGCCCTCTCTCACCACTCCTATTCAACATAGTATTGGAAGTCCTAGCTAGAACAATCAGACAAGAGAAAGAAATAAAGGGCATCCAAATATGAAGCAAGGATGCCAAACTATGTTTGCAGACAACATGATCCTATATCTAGAAAACCCTGTAGTGTTGGCCCAAAAGCTCCTTCAGCTGATAAACAACTTTAGTAAACTTTCAGGATAGAAAATCGATGTACAAAAATCACTAGCATTTCTATACACCACCAACAGCCAAGCAGACAACCAATCAGAAAGGCAGTCTCATTTACAATTGCCACAAAAAGAATAAAATACCTAGGAATATAGCTAACCAGAGAGGAGAAAGATCTCTTTGATGATAATTACAAAACACTGCTCAAAGAAATCAAAGATGACACAAACAAATGGAAAAACATTCCATGCCCATAGATAGGAAGAATCATTATCATTAAAATGGCCATACTTCCCAAAGCAATGAACAGATTCAATGCTATTCCTATCAAACTACCAATGGTATTTTTCACAGAACTAGAAAAAACTATTTTAAAATTCATATAGAACTCAATAAGAACTGGAATAGTCAAGGTAATCCTAAGCAGAAAGAACAAAGCGGGAAGCATAATTTTACCTGACTTCAAACCATACCACAGGGCTACAGTAAGCAAAACAGCATGGTACTGGTACAAAAACAGGCACATAGACCAATGGAACAGAATAGAGAGCCCAAAATAAAGCCACCTACCCACAACCATCTGATCTTCTACAAAGCTCACAAAAACAAGCAATGGGGAAAAGACTCCCTATTCAATAAATGGTGCTGAGATAATTGGCTAGCAAATATGCAGAAAATTGAAACTGGACACCTTCCTCCACCACAAACAAAAATCAACTCCAGATGGGTTAAAGACAAAGGTAAAGCCCCAATCTATTAAACCCCTGGAAGTCCACCTAGGAAATACCATTCTGGGCATAGTAATGGGCAAAGATTTCATGATAATGACAACAAAAATATTTGCAAGAAAAGTAAAAATTGACAAGAGGGATCTAATTAAACTAAAGAGGTTCTACATAGCAAAATAAAAGAGTAACACAGTAAACAATCTACAGAATGGGAGAAAATATTTGCAAACTGTGCATCTGACAAAGGTCTAACACCCAGCATCTATAAGAAACCTAAACAACAAAAACAAAAAAGAGAAAAACAAGAAAAGCCCATACAATGTGGGCAAAGGATATGGACAGACGCTTTTCAAAATAAGACATATATGTGGCCAAGAAGCATATGAAAAAAGCTCAATATCACTGATCATTAGAGAAAAGCAAACCAAAACCACAATGTGATACCAACTCACAGCAGTCAGAATGGCTATTATTAAAAAGTCAAAAAATAACAGATACTAGAGAAGTTGCAGAGAAGCGTACCCTTATATGCTGTTAGTGGGAATGTAAATCAGCTCAACCATTGTGGAAAGCAGTATGGTAATTCCTCAAAGAGCTAACAGCAGAACTCTCATTCGACCCAGCCATCCCATTACTGGTTATACACCCAGAGCAATACAAATCATTCTACCATAACATGCATGTGAATGTTCATTGCAGCACTATTCACAATAGCAAAGACATGGAATCAATCTTAATGCCCATCAGTGACAGATTGGATAAGAAAAATGTGGTACATACACGATGAAATACTATCTAGCCATTAAAAAAAAAATGAGTGCATGTCTTTTACAGGAACATGGATGAGCTGGAGGCCATTATCCTTAGCAAACTAACTCAGGAACAGAAAACCAAATACCACAAGTTCTCACTTATAAGTGGGAACTTAATGAAGAGAACTTATGAACATTAAGAAGAAAACAGCAGACACTGGGGTCTACTCGAGGGTGGAAGGTGGGAGGAGGGAGAGAAGCAGAAAAGATAACTATTAAGTACTAGGCTTAATGCCTGAGTGATGAAATAATCTGTATAACAAACCCCTCTGACACAAGTTTACCTATGTAATAAATCTTCACACGTACCACAGAACACAAAATAAAAGTTAAGAATTTTTTATGTTTATGTATTAACAGGAAAGTATCAGAAAAAGAAATTAAGAAAAGAATTTTAAGAATACAATTGAATTCTTATTAACTAAGGTTACCCTGTGTCTATCAAATACTAGATCTTCTTCATTCTTTCTTATATACACCTATTATGGACCCAAAAAATTGAAAATTAAAAATTATAAAAAAGAAAATAATTCCATTTAAAATATCATCTAAATTGAATATGATACTTTGGAATAAATTTAAACAAGGAAGTGAAAGATCCATACACTGAAAACTATAAAACATTGACCAAAGAAATCAAAGAAGACACAAAAATTGAAAAAAAAATCCTGTGTTTATGGATTGGAAGAATTAATACTGTTTAAGTGTTCATACATCCAAAGCAATCTACAGTTCAATGCAATTTCTATCAAAATTCTAGAGTGATTTTTTACAAAATAAGAAACCTAAAACTTTTGTGGAACCACAAAAGATACACATAACTAAACCAATTACGAGCAAGAACAAAGCTGGAGAAATCACACTGTCTGATTTCAAAGTGTATATATATATAACTATAGGCATATAACAAAGCACTATCAAATTAGTATGGGACTAACATGAGACCAGACACACAGACAAATGCAACAGAACAAAGAGACCAGAAATAAACCTGTGCATACACCATCAACTCTTTTTCACAAAGGTGCCAAGAATAAACAAAGGGAAAAGAGTAACCTCTTCAGTGAATTATTTTGGGAAAATTTAATCTCCACACACAGAGGAATGAAACTGGACCCTTATACTGTATACACACACACAATGCTACTCAAAATGAATCAAGACTTAAAGGTAGGACCTGACACTGTAAAATTCTCAGAAGAAAACAGAAGAAAAATTCAGCTCATGACATTGATTTTGGCAATAATTTTTTGAATTTGGCCCATAAACCTAGGCAACAAATGCAAAAATAAACAAGTGGAAGTACATCACACTAAAAGTTTCTTCATGGCAAAGGAATTGATCAAATGAAAAGGAAAACTACGGAATGGGAGAAAATATTTACAAGCAATGTATCTTTTTTGACAAAGGGTCTTGCTCTCTCACCTAGGCTGGAGTTGAGTTGTGAGATCATAGCTCACTGCAGCCTCAACCTCCTTGGCTCAAGCCATCCTCCTGCCTGAGCCCCGCAAGTAGCGGGGACTATAGGCACAGGCACCACACCTGGCTAGTTTTTGTATTTTTTTTTGTAGACAGGGTTTCATCATGTTGGCCAGGCTGGTCTCAAACTCCTGAGTTTAGGAAATCTGCCCGCCTTTGCCTCCCAAAGTGCTGGAATTACAGGTGTAAGCTACTGTGCCCAGCCACAAACCGTGTATCTTATAAAAGATTTAGTATCCAAAATACATTAGGAACACAAATAACTCAATAGCCTAAGAACACATAACCTTATTTGAAAATAGGCAGAGGATTTAAATAGACATTTCTTTTTAAATAAGACACAGAAATGACTGACAAGTATATGAAAACATGGTCAACATCATTAATCATCAAGGGAATGCAAATCAAAAATACAATGAGGCCGGAAGCAGTGGCTCATGCCTGTAATCCCAGCACTTTGGAAGGCCGAGGCGGGTGGATCACCTGAAGTCTGGAGTTTGAGACCAGCCCGGCCAACATGGTGAAACCCCGTCTCTACTTAAAATACAAAAAATTAGCCGGGCGTGATGGTGGATGCCTGTAATTCCAGCTACTTGGGAGGGTGAGGCAGGAGAATCTCTTGGACCTGCGAGGAGGAGGTTGCAGTGAGGCGAGATTGTGCCATTGCACTCCAACTTGGGCAACAAGAGTGAAACTCCGTCTCAAAAAACATACAAATAAACAAACAAACAAAAAATAAAAAACAATGAGATACCACCTCTTGCCTGTTAGTATTATTTTTGAAAACCAAAAAAGTCAAAGCAAAACAAGTGTTGGTAAGTAGGGGGAGAAAATGGAATCTGTGTACACAATTCATGGGAATGTAAAATGGTACAGCCATTATGGAAAACAGGATGGAGGTCTGAACATTCAAACTATTACTACTGTATGATCCAAGATTCCCACTTCGGACTATATATCCAAAGGTAATCAAATCGCTGTTTCCAAGACATATTTGCACTCCATGTTTATTGCAGCATTATTCACAATAGACAAAATATTGGAAAAAACCTGAGAGCCTATCAACAGACCAATGGATAAAGAAAACTTGGTCTATTTATACTATAGAATATTATTTACCCTTAAAAGGGAAGGACACTCTGTCATTTGCAATGACATAGACCAACCTGGAGGATATTATGCTATGTGAAATAAACCCGACCCAGAAATACAAATGCTGCCTAATTTTGCTTAATGTGGAAGCTAGAAAAGAGTCTAACTCAGTAGCAGAGAGTAGAATGGTGTTTGCCAAGGGTTTGGGGTGACTGTGGGAGAAAATGAAAAATATTAGTCAACAGATACAAAATTTTATTTTTAAGATGAACAATTTCTGAGGTTCCAACGTGTAGCATGGTGACAAGTTAATAAAAATGTGTATTTGAAATTTGCTACAGAAGTAGATGTCACGTGTTCTCACAACACACATGCACAGAGGGTAAGTATGTAAGGTGATTGATACGTTGCTATGTTAATTAGCTTGCATGTGGTCATCATTTCATAGGGTATACATATATCAAATCATCACATTGTATACCTTAAATACATTCTAGTCATATTTGTCATCCATATCTCAATAAAGTTGGAAAAAAAAGAAAGCTATGGGCAAGTTACACATAATAATAAACAGAAAAAATCCTTTGAAAACATTTCTAAAGCTGCTTTGTCCTCATTACAGAAATGTAAAATATTACCTCTGCTGGAATATGAACTACAGCCAGGATTTGAGTAGTACAAATTAGAAGAGAGTGCTTGCAGTGTAGAGCCCTCTAGGTTTTCAGCCTAGAACAGGAAGGAACATAGAGTAATGACAGCAAACAGTGAAGCTATAGGATAATAATTCCTCCTCAGTGACAAGAGGCCCCACCACTGCTTTGGACTCCAGGAAGCACTCAGACTTTAACATCTGTGAAGTGTGCCCGCATGCTAAGAAGAGGGTGAACTGACAGATCCTTCTGTCCACCAAGTCATCCACAGCCCAGTTATTTCTGTCTCTGCTGCTAATTGTGCCACAAGTAACCATAAAATCTAGAGTCAACTGCTAGGAGTTTTCCAGAACGAAGGCCCAGGAGATGCACTTGTGTCTTGGTGAGTAGCCAAAGTTAGCTACAAGGAGCTGAAGCAAGGGCCTGAAAAAATGAGAAGTCTTAGAAAATGTTCTCCAGTCCTTGAGGATCTGAAGGCCTATGTGTGACTGATATTTGGTGGAGAATGGACCTAGCTCTTTCCCCACTCCAACCAACCAAACTCTTTCTTGAAAGGCATATTGTATATTTTCACTAATTCTGGGAAGGCTGGGGCTGTTGATTTTCATGAAGTGTGACTATGAAACATGAAAATCAAACAAGGCAATCCTGATCTGAGGAATGCTTCTAAGAGAAAATGAAGACACCTGCCCTATAGACCCTCTTCTCTAGCAGGCACATGGAGATGTCCACTCATTCTTGCTGGCACCAAATAGTGATATTCAAAAGAGATGGCATAATTTTTTAGAGTTGCTAAGTATATAAAGCACTATTAATTTTTTAGAGTTGCTAAGTATATAAAGCACTAACTTAATCAATTTTGTTAATTATACTTCACTTCATCTCTGTCTTATCAATTAGCTAAATAAAAACAGCATCAATTCATGAGTATCATGATAATAAAAAATTCAGGCAAATATTTAAAAAGCCAACTGTTGGCTGTACATGTTATTGTGGCTGTCAAGGAAGGGAAAATACATCTTTAGTTTATGAAAGTCAATATGATAAATCAAATTTCTCTTAAAATATTTGGTAAGGAAAAACTAATAATGTGTTTCTTTTTAAAATAAACTTTAAAATTTTGGAACAATATTAGGCTTACAGAAAAATCGCAAAGATGCTAAAGAGAGTTTTTCACACATGTATCTCTCAATTTGTTTATTCTAATGTATTCATCCTTCATTAGCATACACACTTGTCAAAATAAGAAATCAAATTTGATACATCACTGTTAACTATTCAGATTTTGCCATTTTATTCAGATTTTATTATCTTTTCCATTAGTATTACTTAGTGTTCCAGGATCAAATCCAATCTACTGTACTCCATGTAGGTATGTTGTCTCTTTAGTTGGCTTTGATCTGATATTTCTCAGTCTTTACTTGTTCATAACTGTAAGCATTTTTTAATGAAGGGAAATAGGGTTTACAGAGCTGCAGAACAATTGCTATTTTAAAAATTCTGTTTATCAAGAAGGATTTTTGTTTCCTGATCCTGGTCAATGTGATGTTTTAGCAAATAGTGAAATACACTGGCTTATTAGCCTCAAATAAAAATTGTTAATTACAATCTGGAATTCATCTGTACAAGGTTTGTAGTGGACAAGAAATTAAAATAAGGATGAAAAGGAAAATTAAGAATGTGCTGTGAAGAAACTTAAAATGCAGATTGAGAAATTTGGAGTTCACTCAACATTGGAAACCTCTAGATATCTGGAGCACAGAAGTCATTTATATTAATCCCCATTGCCTGTAGATGTTAGTTGCCTCTGGCCACTCTGAATAGCATTCCTATCTGAATAACCCGGGTGGATCCAGTACTCCTACCTCTTGTACTGATGCAAGAGATTAGAAGCTTCTCCAGATACTGTGCTAGCAAAGGGGAATTATAAAAGACTTGTATTATATAAACAATACTTTGAAAGACTGGCAGATTACAAAGATGGTTGAAAACAAACAGGATCAAATGGAAAAAGGATAAAATAAAGTTCTATATCTAGGTTTATGGGAAAATCAATTACGTAAATGGAGGATGGGGAACACTTAATCTGATAATCTGATAATCAATACTTCACGTGAAAAAGTTTAGGAGGTTTTGTGACCTCAATTTCAATATGAGTTCTGAGGGTCATATGTTTACTAAAAATTCGGTCCACGTCTGGAGAGGTGTCAATCTCACTATAGTACACAGGACTCAAACTCATTTCATGGTTTATTGAAAGATGAATATGTGAGGAACACTGTGCTAAATCCTATTCCAATACCTGAAATCAGAATTAAAGGTGTTTTAAAGCATTTTATACTAAAAAGCTTGGAAAATAAAAGAAAAGCACAATGAAGAAATTGAACATTATGCTTTGACTTCCTATTAACTGGAGTTAACCTATAAGAGAGTTTATATAACAGTTGTAATAATAATACCTAGAGGAGGCCTCTCCCATTCCTGATCACAACCCCATTTCAGAAACTTCTTCTACGGGGACACTTTGACAGTAGACTTTTGATGAACTTTATATCCAGTCATTTAAAAAATTATTACAAGATATTTATACTGTTTAGGCACAAATAGATATGCACATTATATTAAAACTTTTAATAAGTATGGGCTAGCAAATAATGCATGATATCCTTGGTAATATCCTTTTGTAAATTTTATTAAGTAACAGACAACAATAAAGTTAGATTCCACATCTTGAGCAACAGTTGGATCCCATATCTGGAGAAAAAATCTTCACTGTCTTCAGAGTTCTGGTTTTTGGGTGACAGTAGGGAGCTAAATTTCTGAAAATCATACTGACATATCCTGTATCCATCTCCCTGTCCAGATGAATAAAGTTATATATAATATGGGCTAAGAAAAAAACATTTAAATAAATATATTGATGGCAATGCTTAGCCACAGAATGCAATTTACAGGCATAAGCAGTCCAGCATAGCTAGTCAGCATTTTAGTCATATTCCTTCTAGTCTTGTTTAAACAAGCAAATATGGCTGATACTTTTGATATTGTTATATAACATAATATTTTTATTAAGTTAGAAATAATTTTTCTTTCATTAACTCTATTTAGATCACTTTATTTCAATTTCTGCATAGTTTTCCATGTAACATATGAACTACAATTTATTTGACCAGTGCCCCGTTTGTGAAAGTTAAGCATGTTTTGCTTATTTCCTTTCCCTGTTTCTGTATTTATGTTTATTTTTTATTTTTATTTATTATTATTATTATTATACTTTAAGTTCTAGGGTACATGTGCATAACATGCAGGTTTGTTACATATGTATACTTGTGCCATGTTGGTGTGCTGCACCCATCAACTCGTCATTTACATCAGTTATAACTCCCAATGCAATCTCTCCCCCATCCCCTCTCCCTGTGATAGGCCCCAGTGTGTGATGTTCCCCTTCCCGAGTCCAAGTGATCTCATTGTTCAGTTCCCACCTATGAGTGAGAACATGCGGTGTTTGGTTTTGTTCTTGCGATAGTTTGCTGAGAATGATGGTTTCCAGCTGCATCCATGTCCCTACAAGGGACACAAACTCATCCTTTTTTATGGCTGCATAGTATTCCACGGTGTATATGTGCCACATTTTCTTAATCCGGTCTGTCACTGATGGACATTTGGGTTGATTCCAAGTCTTTGCTATTGTGAATAGTGCCGCAATAAACATACGTGTGCATGTGTCTTTATAGCAGCATGATTTATAATCCTTTGGGTATATACCTAGTAATGCGATGGCTGGGTAATATGGTACTTCTAGTTCTAGATCCTTGAGGAATTGCCACACTGTTTTCCACAATGGTTGAACTAGTTTACAATCCCACCAACAGTGTAAAAGTGTTCCTATTTCTCCACATCCTCTCCAGCACCTGTTGTTTCGTGACTTTTTAATGATTGCCATTCTAACTGGTGTGAGATGGTATCTCATTGGGGTTTTGATTTGCATTTCTCTGATGACCAGTGATGATGAGCATTTTTTCATGTGTCTGTTGGCTGTATGAATGTCTTCTTTTGAGAAATGTCTGTTCATATCCTTTACCATGACTATTTTTTATGTTGGTCATTTTATAGACTGGGCAATAGTTGGGTATATTTCAAAGTATTTTAACTTACTACATGAGAATGTGCTTTTAATGACCATAACAGCAAAGAAAAATGTTACCTTTATTTACGTTAGAATAATTATTTTCTTTAAGAAAGTATTTACCAACTCAGTAAAAAAGTACTTCTGTATTTATTTTTAAAAACAGAGAAAAGAAAGCGAGTATTCCCTCTAAACTCCTTTTTCTTCTTTAATCTTTCATGTGCTGAAGAAAGCTCTTCTGTTATGATGCTGTTCAGCACCTTTGGAGGAGAAACTTGTTTACGGTGCCTTCTTTTTCCTGCATTAATGGGAACTTGTAAATATATTTTCCATGAAGTATCCTCAAGGAAGAGAAAGCACTGTGAAGGAGTTGTCCTCAAGAGTCACTATCAATATTGTCTAAGTCATATGAAAATTCTAACTTTGAAGTTTCTCTATGATCCAAGCACAATCTAAATGAAATGATTTCCAGTTAAGTCATCAGAAGTTTGCTTAGTTGTATGTTTGTTGATTCATGTGTGATTTATTTGCTTTATATTCTTTTCAATTTCTACTTTAAAATGTTTTGTAACTTTACTAGTGGCTATAAATGTAATTAATTTTTGGAAATCAATTTTATATTAGGTATATTTTCAGTCTCTGGAGGAAAAGTGCTATTTTTAAATAATAAGTCTATTTATCACAGTCAGTTGTTTTAAGCTGATTATCTTTGTCTCTATAAATTCTGTAAAATCTGATTGTAATTTCATACATCCCTCCTTAATAAAACCTTTTCAAATATTAAACTTTGTTTCATTGAATAAAAACAAATCACATTGAATCTAACTTTTTAGATTATTCTTTTTAATCAAGAAATACTGTCTTTTTTTCTTTTTCAACTTTTATTTTAGATACAGGGGTTACATGTGCAGGTTTGTTACATGGATATATTACACCAGGTATTAAGCATAGTACCCATATGTAGTTTTCCAACCCACATTCACCTTCCTCCCTCCTCCTTCTAGTAACCCACAGTGTTTATTGTCCCCATGTTTATGTTCATGTGAGCTCAAGGTTTAGCTCCCAATTTTAAGGGAGGTATTCGGTTTTCTGTTTCTGCCTTAATTTGCTTAAGATTATTGCCTCCAGTTCCATCCATGTTACTGCAAAGAGCATTGTTTCTTTTTTCTGGCTGCATAGTATTTCATGGTGTATATGTACCACATTTGCTTTATCCAATTCACCAAACTGATGGACACTTAGGTTGATTTCATGTTTTTTCTATGACAATGAACATACATGTGCACATGTCTTTTTGGTATAATGATCTATTTTCCTTTTGGTATATACTCAGTAATAGAATTGCTGGGTTCAATAGTAGCTCTGTGATAGTTCTTTAAGAAATCTCCATACTGTTTTGCACAGTGGTTAAACTAATATACATTCTCACCAACAGTGTGTAAGCATTCCCTTTTCTCTGTAGCCTTATCATCATCCCTTGTTTCTTTTGTTTTTTTTTTTTCATAATGGCCATGCTGACTGGTGTGAAGTGGTATCTTGTTGTTGTTTTGATTTGCATTTCTCTGATGATTAGTGATGAGCACTTTTCCATTATGTTTGTTGGCCTCTTGTATGTCTTATTTTGACAAGTGTTTGTTCATGTGCTTTGCCCATTTTTTAATGAGGTTACTTGTCTTTTGCTTGTTGATTTAAGTTCCTTATATATTCTGGATATTAGACATTGACAGATGCATTGTTTGCAAATATTTTCTCCTATCCTGTAGGGTGTCTGTTTACTCTATGTATAGTTGCTTTTGCTGTGCACAAAGCTCCTTAGTTTAATTAGGTCCAATTTGTCCATTTTTGTTTTTGTTGCAATTGATTTTGGGAACTTGGCCAAAAAATCTTTGTGAAGGCTGATGCCAGGAAGGGTATTTCCTAGGTTTGCTTTTAGGATTTTTATAGTTTGAGGTTTTGAATTCAAATCTTTATCTTGATTTGATTTTTGTATATGGTAAGAGATACGGGTCCAGCTTTATTGTTCTGCATATGACTATCCAATTTTCCCAGCACTGTTCATTGAATATAGTGTCCTTTCTCCAGTGTCTATTTTTGTCAAGTTTATTAAAGACTAGTTGGTTGTAAGTTATGCGGTTTTATTTCTGGGTTCTCTATTCTGTTCCACTGACCTATGTGTCTGCTTTTTTACCAGTACTATGCTGTTTTAATTACTATAGTCTTGAAATATAGTGTGAGGGAAAGCGATGTGATGATGTCTTCAGCTTTGTTCTTTTTGCTTCGGTTTGCTTTAGCTACTCGTACATTTTTTCTTTTTTATTCCATATGAATTTTAGGATTTTTAAAATTCTGTGAAACATAATGTTAGTAATTTGATAGAAATTAAGTTGAATCTGTGTATTGTTTTGGATAGTACGGACAGTATTTCTAGATATTTTGTGTGTGTGTGCACGCGTGTGTGTCTATCATAAATGAGACTGAGTTTTTGATTTGGTTCTCATCTTGAACATTGTTAGTATATAAAAATGCTGCTAATTTTTGTATGTTGATTTAGCGTGTGTAGAAACAGTACTGAAGTCATTTATCAAGTCTAGTCTTTTGGAGGAGTCTTTAGGATTTTCTAGGTATAAGATCATATCATCAGCAAACAGATAATTTGATTTTTTCTTTTCCAATTTAGAGGCCTTTTCTTTCTTTCTTTTGCCTAACTTTTCTGGCTAGGACTTTCAGTATTATTTTGAATAAGAGTGGTGAGAGTGGGCATCCTTGTCTTGTTCCAGTTCTTAGAACGAATGTTTTCAACTTTTCCTCATTTAGTATGATGTTGGCCAAGCGTTCATTATTTATGGCATTTATTATTTTAAGATATCTTTCTTCTATGCCTAGTTTCTCAAAAGTTTTTATCTGTGGATTTTATTGAATGCTTTTTCTGCATCTATTAAGATGTTCACATGCTTTTTGTTTTTCATTCTGTTTATGTGGTGAATCACATTTATTGATTTGTGTATGTTGAACCATCCTTGCAATCCAGGAATAAAACCCACTTGATTATGATGCATTATCTTTTTGACATACTGTTGAATTCAGTTTGCTGGTATTTTGTTGTGGATTTTAGCACATATGTTAATCATGGATATTGGCCTGCAGTTTTCTTTTTTTATTACATCCTTGCATGATTTTGGTATCAGGGTGACACTGGTTTTGTAGAATGAGTTAGGGAGGAATTCCTCATTTTTTTTTGAATAGTTTCAATAACATTGGTACTAGCTCTTCTTTAGAAGTCTGTTAAAATTCAGTTGTGAATCTATCTGGTCCTGGGCTTTTCTTGAGAGATTTTAAATTACTGATTCAATTTCATTACTCATCATTGGACTTTCTGGATTTCTATTTCTTCCTGGTTAAATCTTGGGAGATATTATGCTTTCAGGAATTTATCCATTTCCTCTAAGTTTTCTAGGTTGTGTCTATAAAGATGCTCATAGTCATCTATGATAATCTTTTGTTTTTCCGTGGTATCAGTTGTAATGTCACTTTATTATTTCTGATTGTGCTTATTTAAATATTTGAATCTTCTCTCTTTATTGATTACTCTAGATAATGGTTTATCATTTTGTTTATCTTTTCAGAAATTCAACTTCCCATTCCATTGATTCTTCTTCTTCTTCTTCTTTTTTTTTTTTTTAGTTGCAACCTCATTTAGTTTTGCTCTGGATCTTTGTTATTTGTTTTCTTCTACTCACTTTGGGTTTGGTTTGTTCTTGCTTTAATAGGTTTTTGAGGAGTGAAATTAGGTTGTTAATTTGAGATCTTTCTGTCTTTTTGATGCAGGCATTTCATGCTATAAACTTTCCTCTTAACACCACTTTTGCTATATCCCAGAGGTTTTAGTATGTCATGACTTAATTCATTTCAAAAAATCTTTATTTCTCCCTTTGTTTTGTTGTTTACTCAAAGGCCGTTCAAGAGCAAGTTGTTTAGTTTTCATACATTTGTGTCATTTTGAGAGTTCCTCTTGGTATCGATTTTTAATTTTATTCCACTGTGGCATAACAGAATAGTTGATATAATTTTGAATATTTTGAATTTATTCATTATGGCCAAGCATATGGTCTATTGTGGAGAATGTTCCATGTACAGATGAGAAAAATATATATACTGCAGTTCTGGGGTTGAATGTTCTGTAAATGTGTTAAGTTTATTTGGTCTAAGAGTCCAGTAAGTACACAGTTTCTTTGTTGATTTTCTACCCCAGTGATATGTCTAGGGCTGTTGGTGGGTTGTTGAATTTCCACACTATTATTGTATTGCTATCAACCCCTTTTCATAGGTTTCACAGTATTTGTTTTATGAATCTAGGTGCTCTGGTGTTGTGTGCATACATATTTAGAATAGTGATATCTTCTTGTGGGATCAAACAATTTATCATTATATAATGACCTTGTTTGTCTTTCTTACTTCTCCTTCCTTCCTTCCTTCCTTCCTTCCTTCCTTCCTTTCTTTCTTTCTTGCTTGCTTGCTTGCTTTTGAAATGGAGCGTCACTCTGTCACCCAGGCAGGAGGGAGTGCAGTGGTGTGATCTTGGCTCACTGCAACCTCTGCCTCCCAGGCTCAAGCAATTCTCTGTCTCAGTCTTCTGAGTAGCTGGGGTTATAGGTGCTTGCCACCATGCCCAGCTAATTTTTGTATTTTTAGTAGAGACGGGGTTTTACCATCTTGGCCAGGCTGGTCTTGAACTCCTGACCTTGTGATCCACCTGCCTCAGCCTCCCAAAGTGCTGGAATTACAGGTGTGAGTCACTGCACCCAGCCATTTGTCTTTTTTTTAACTGTTGTTTCTTCAAGGTATGTTTCACCTGATGTAAGTATAGCTACTCTTGCTTGGTTTTGTTTTCTTTTTTCATAGTATATTTTCCCTAGCTCTTTACTTTGAACATACAGGTATTTTTATCTTAGTTGGGTCTCTTGTAGGCAGCAGATAGTTGGGACTTGTTTTTGTATCCAGTTTGCCCATCTATATATTTTAAGTGGAGCATTTAGGCCATTTACATTTAAGGTTAATATTGATATGTGAGGTTTTGTTCTTGTCATAATGATGCTACCTAGTTTCTTTGTAGTCTCAATTGTGTAATTGCATTATAGGATCTGTGAGCTTTACACTGATGAGTGTTTTTATGATGGCAAGTATTGTCCTTTTGTTTCCATGTGAGAACTCCTTTGAGCATTTCTCATATGGCCAATGTAATGGTGATAAATTTCCTTAGGGTTTGATGGTCTATAACTTTATTTCTCCTTCATTTATAAAGTTTACTTTAAGCTTTATTGAAAAACTCTTAAAGACTTTTTTTTCCTTAAGAAAGATAATAATAGGTCCTCAACCTCTTCAGGCTTGCAAGGTTTCTGCTGAGAAATCTTCTGTTAGTCTGATGGAATTTACTTTCTAAGTGATTACACACTTCTCTCTAGCTATCTTTAGAATTTTGTCCTTCATGTTGACTTTGGACAGTCTGATGACAATATACTTTGATAAGATTCATCTTGCAAAGAATCTTCCAGATGTTCTTTGAACCTGTTGTATCTGGATGTCTAATTTCTATCTAGACCAAAAATATTTTCCTGAATGACTTTATCAAATACATTTTCCAAGGTTTTTACTTTTTATGCTTATCCCTGAGTAATGGCTATTACTCATAGATTTGGTTACTTTATACAATTTCATATTTCCTGGCTGCAATAAAAAAATTCTCCTTTGTTTTCTTTTTTATATATAACTGGGTCAATTCAAAGGACTAGTCCTCAAGCTCTGAAATTCCTTCTTCTACTTTGTCTAGTATGTTGTTAAATAATGCAACTATATTTTATAATTCCTTCAATGAACATTTCATTTCCAGAAGTTCTGTTTGGTTTTCTTTTAAATATTTATCTCTTTAGTAAATTATTCTTCTGATTTCTTTGTGTTGCTTTCCAACTTTCTCATAGATCTCATTAAGCTTCCTAAAATCCGTGTTTTGAATCCTTTTTTTATTCATTTCAAAAATTTCATTTTGTTTAGGATGCATTGCTAGAGAGCTAGTGTAATCCTTTGGGGGTGTCAAAAAAAACTCTGTCTTTTTGTGCTGCCAGAGTTCTTACACTGATTCCTTCTCATCTAGAGAAGTTGTGACCTCTGATTTTTGAATTGTATTCCATTTGAATGGTGCTTTTAACTTTTTTATTCTTTTCTCCCTTGAGGGTATGACTATAACATTCTGTATGATACTTTGGCTTTGTTTCTCAGTGCTTTCAGGGGGCCAAGGTTATGTATGAACTCCTTAGTTATAGATAGCTTTTGTGCAGTGGGCTTTCTCAAATGTTGATTGTTTTAGTGATATATTGGGTGTATAAGCTGACTCATTATCTTCTGTGGGGAGGTTTCAGGGAGCTTATCTCATACCCTAGAACTATGCCCTTCTGTCAGCAGGTTTATTTGGTGGTGCAGTTCAGTCTCTAGTCCAGTAGATGGCGAGTAGGAGTAAGAGAGGGCTCATTCTCTGATGACAAATGGAAGCACCTGCTTTGACAGAGGTGGTGGAAGGAGCTTATGGTGGGATGGGCTGATGTCTTCAACGTGAGGGGTGCCACAGAGGGGCCTCACCAACTCCTTATCCTGGGCAGCCAGGAACACAATCTACATGTCTATCACACCCCTGTCACCAGGCTTGCTACTTTCAGTTCAGATAGACACTGACCTTTTTCTCCAGGTCTCAATGTAACTAGGGTCTGTGGAAAATGCCCATCTGCAGGTACCACTGAGATAGCCCTGATACTGAACCTCTTTTTCCAGTTTAAAACAGGTAACTCTGTGGCTGGTCTGCATTCCATCGCAGGAACACAGCAGCTTTGTGTAGGGAGGGGGAGATGAGCTTCACCTTTATGCAATTCCAGGAGGCAGGTACACTTTCAGTGGGGGTGTAACCACTCGGAATCATGCTGGAAAGGCTCACTCTAAGCGCACTCATGCCAATTCACAGTGGGAAAAACCTTGGTTCTGTCCACAACAGAGGACTGGAGGAGTGGGAGAAGATTCTCCTCATCCATTTCCAGCCACTGATGCTGCCTGTCTGCTTGGGCAGAACCACCCTTTTCCCCTGCAGAGACAACCACTGCACCCACCACTCTTCTGGGAGGGGCACAGTCACCCACTGGACACAGGTAGGGGGCTCTCAGGCAGGAGAGAGCTTTTATTTGGTTTCCTTTGTTCCAAAGGGTGCTTTGGTGGGCTGCACTGTGCCTTCTCCCAGGAGTAGCCCATGCTGTGAACTGGCTATCCAGGGATCTTGCAACTCCCAAGGATCCCACTGGTCCCTTGTGTTTGCTGCAGTTACAGCAGCATCTGGGAAATGTTTGTTGGGGATCTAGTGGTATGATGAAACAAAGACTGAGATTCTCTAGGCAGGATAGTAGCCCACAATGGGTGTACAACCAACATGGTGCCTACCATTTCAACTTGGGTTCAAGGGGAGTGTGTGTGAACCTGTACAAACTGGCTACCAAGTGTTGGGCCCCCAGGGAGTTTCCAAATTCCTGCTGACTGCAGTGCCTGGGCTTACAATAGCAGAGAGGCTCTTCAACAATTTGGTCCTCAGCAGCCTGTCACAAGGGTAAGGAGAACAAAGAAACACTCCCACCTACACTTCCTGTGGGATTGCAAGTTCTTCAGGAGTCAATCTCTGCCAGAGTCTTGCTGCCTTCCTTTTCTGCACCTGAGCTTCTCCCTGAGGCTTCTCTCACTGGTTTTGCATTTTTCCTCAGCATTCCACTCCAGCCATGATCAGTCACCTGTAACTTTGTCTCTTCTTTCTGTAGAGAACACACATCTGACATCCCTAGTTAGCTGTCTTGAAAAAAAACTGTTTTTTTTTTTCATAAATGCCCCCTTTCTCTGAAGATGGTGTAATTTCATATCAGTCATTTTTGGATTCCCACCTTTTCCCCAGATGTTATATCTAAGTTCTTGAGGACTTGCACAATGTTAAAGAATCAAAAAGGTGGAATGATGTTTATAAATGATTCTATATGTTGCACAGGTATACTTCTAAACAGCAGTCAGACTTTGTTTTATGCAGATCATTGCCAAAACTTTCCACACATTCTATGTTAAAGTCTTAGTCTTGGCCAGGCGTGGTGGCTCACACCTATAATCCCAATACTTTGGGAGGCAAAGTAGGAGGATCACTTGAGCTCAGGAGTTTGAGGACAGACTGAACAACATAGGGAGACCCTGTTCATATAAAAATTTTTAAAATTAGCCATGTGTAGTGGCACACACATGTGTTGTGGCCTCAGCTACTCAGGAGGCTGTGGTAGGAGGATCGTTTGAGCTGGGACGTTGAGGCTGCAGTGAGTCATGATAGTACCCCTGTACTCCAGTCTGGGTGACAGAATGAGACCCTGTGTAAAAAAGAAAAAAGTTTCAGTTTATCAAGTCATAGGGAACACTCAGCTAGACCTAACTGCTACTTTAGAGTTGTGGGAAGTGCTATTTTTAAGCCTCTCTCAAGCATTGAGGCTCAGTCTACTCGTAATACACTATTTTTGGAGAACTCTGTGAAGCTGTCTCAAATATATCTGTCTACACACACCACAATTTTTTTTGGTTACCATGTATGCTACACATGGGAAGACTCAAGACTTGCAAATATTCCTGGCTCTATCTCATTGGTCTGTGATCCCCATGTATAATCAAAAGTCCTTTTATCTCCTCACTCCTAAAAAGACTCAATCTGTAGGAAAATAAAGATCAGGCTTCAGAATATTTCTCAGGACCACAGTGTTTAAGTTATCTTTACTTCTCCACCTTCTCACCCTCCTTCTATAATGTGGTACTTTTATGTAGTTCTAGGAGAATAGTCTGACCCTATGTCTCATATTTTTTTATGCACTGAATCCCCTAATGCTTATGCTTTTCTAAAATTAAAGCATCAGACTTTTCTCCTGTTAGTAGATTAGTCACTTACCATAGTATAATCCAGTTTACTCTTCACAGAGGTAATTTCATGCTGAGCCCATGCAAAGCCCTCATCCTAACACTATGGCCAACTTTGAGCAATGACTGAGGCGAAGGTAGCTGAGGAAAGAGACTGGCTGCCTTCCATACAGTGGACTATTTTATCCATCTGATTGGTCAAAGTCTCCTTCACAGTGGATGCTTTTTGTTGGAACACAAATAATTCATAGTCTGTGCCTATTCAAAAAGTTCACTTACATACCTCTTTCCCAGACTTCTTTATCGTCAACATTCAAATCCTGTTCTTTCCAAGTCGCTTATCATCCAGCCAAACCACTGGCAACTGCTGATGAATTTGTGTAAGTCCACACTTTTGACCAAAATAACTAACTTCTGAGGCATGAAACAACATGGGTGAAACCTAAAAACATTATGCTAAATGAAAGAAGCCGGACACTATAGATTACCTAATATGTGATTCTATTTACATGGAATTCAAGGAAAGGTAAAATTATAGTGACAGAAAGCAAGTTATTGTTTGCCATTGTCCAGGGCGCACAACTAGAGGACTCATTGCAAAAGGGATGAGAGAAATTTTGGGGGTGATAAAAACGTTTTGATTTTGGTCAGGCACGGTGGCTCACGCCTGTAATCCCAGCACCTCGGGAGGCTGAGGAGTGTGGATCACAAGCTCAGGAGTTCGGGACCAGCCTGGCCAACATGGTGAAACCCCATCTCTACTAAAAAAATTCAAAAATTAGCCTGGTACAGTGGTGTGTGCCTGTAATCCCAGCTACTCAGGAGGATGAGTGGGGAGAATTTCCTGAATCTGGGAGGCGGAGGTTGCAGTGAACCGAGCCACTGCACTCCAGCCTGGGTGACAGAGCAAGACTCTGTCTCAAAAAAAAAAAAAAAGTTTCAATTTTAAATTATTATTATTATTATTTGAGATGGAATCTCGCTCTGTCACCCAGGCTGGAGTGCAATGGCATGATCTCGGCTTACTGCGACCTCCGCCTCCCAGGTTCAAGTGATTCTCCTGCGTCAGCCTCCAGAGTAGCTGGGATTACAGGCGTGCGCCACCATATCTGGCTAATATTTTTTTGTATTTTTAGTAGAGATGGGGTTTCACTATGTTGGTCAGGCTGGTCTCAAACTCCTGACCTCGTGATCCACCTGCCTCGGCCTCCCAAAGTGCTGGGATTACAGGCGTGAGCCACCGAGCCCTGGTGATTTTAAATTATTTTTAAAATTAAAATAAAAATTGTATATATTTATGATATACAACATGATGTCTTGACGTATGTATACATTATGAAATGATTAAACCAGACTAATTAACATATCCATTACTTTACATGCTTATTATTTTCTTGTGATGAGAACATTTAAAATTTACTTTCGGCAATGTTTAAGTATACAATATGTTAATGATATGGTTTGGAAACTTGTCCCCCATAAATTTTATCCCATTGTGAAATGTGATCTTCATCGTTGGAGGTGGGGCCTAGTGGAGGGGTTTAGGTCAAAGCTCACAGATGGCATGGTGTCCTTGTGGTAATGAGTAAGTTCTCACTCTGAATTCATGTGAGATCTGGTTCCTTAAAATAGTGCAACCCCTCCCTCCCGCCACACCTCTTGCTCCTACTGTCACTATGTGGTACATAAGCTATCCCTTTCCCGTCTGCCATGACTGTAAGCTTGCTGAGGACCTCGGCAGAAATGGATGCTGGCACTATGCTTCCTGTACAGCCTACAGAATTATGAGCCAAAATAAACCTCTTTTCTTTCTTCATAAACCACCCAGCCTCAGGTATTTCTCTATAGCAACACTGCACAAGGATGGACTAACACAATTAATATTAGCCATACATGGTATACACAATATATCTCCAGAACTTATTTTTACTGCTTAACTGAAACATTAAAGTTTTATATTATGAGTAGGAAGGTCATTAGATACTGCATATTTTAAATTAGTAAATTTTATTGCATGCAAACATTTCAAAAAAAGCAATTAAAAAGAGAAAGCGTGCTTAGCTCAATTTTCTATGGTGTCAATTGCTTCCTTCACTTATTATACTTTTCTACCTAATGTAGAATGGTTTGCTGACTCAGTAATGGTTTGCTCACTCACAAATACCTGTATGAGTCTACTTTTGTATTTAGGATGTAATGCAAGAATGCAGTCTGGGCGCAGTGGCTCACACGTGTGATCCCAGCACTTTGGGAGGCCAAGGTGGGTGAATCACGAGGTCAGGAGATCTTGACCATCCTGGCTAACACAGTGAAACTCCATCTCTACTAAAAAATACAAAAAATTAGCCAGGCGTGGTGGTAGGTGCCTATAGTCCCAGCTACTCAGGAGGCTAAGGCAGCAGAATGGCATGAACCCAGGAGGCAGAGCTTGCAGTGAGCCGAGATAGCACCACTGTACTCCAGCCTGGGAGACAGAGTGAGACTCCATCTCAAACAAGCAAACATAAAAAGAATGCATGCAGAAATGTAAGAATCTGACATCTTGAAAAACTTCACTCATATGTTTGCTCTCCTGAACCATTTATTGCCTAAGTTAAAATTTATGTATGATTGCAAATTAATTTCTTTTCCTCATCTTCAATGATAAACAATCACCTGTTTATTACATCTCCTTTGCAAAATAATAGATAATATTGAGTCATAATTATGTGCAGTATTCCAACTGCTTTAAATGAATTGACTCATTTATTCCTCAAAATTATCCTATAGATAAATTACATTACTATCTCCATTTTTCAAGGAGGAAACTAAGGTACAATGAGGATAAATAACTTGCCTCAAGGCACGCATCTAGAAGACAGCAGAGGTGGAACTTAATCCATGCAGTCTAGCTTCAGGTTCTACAGCCTAGTCTTCTGATGTAATGCACCTCTCATATCTTCACTTCTCTTCACAATTGCAATATTACTCACGTAGTTTAGCCTCCATCTCTGACCTTGCCTGTGTATAACTCAAGATACACACTGCTGCAAAAGTGATTTCTTAGTGATATAAGCAAAAAAAAAAACAAAACAAAAACAAAAACAAAAAACAACAAAAAAAACCTTCAAAAATCTTCTCTCTAAAAGCAATAAAAATAGTGCAAAAAATTTTCAAAACAACATTTTCAGAACTATGCAAATGAACTACAGGCTTACAACTATGCAAGGAGCATTTATTCAATAAAATAAACTGAAAAAAACAGTAAGCTTTGCACCATTTTAAACTGGTCTATTCCCCTCCCTCTCCAGTTCTGCAGTAGCCTTGAAAACCAACAACACTGCAGCATGGTAAAACCAGCAACCTCTTGATTTCAAATTTTAAAGCCCTCCATCAAAATGAGTCAGCAGAGCAAGCCTTAAGCAGAGACGACATCTCAGAGATAAATCACTGCTGCTCTGGACCACATCTACTCCTATATACCTGCAGGCCAGCCGGGACTTGAGCTGCAAAGGTGGCTGCTTGCCAAGATGAGTTTAAGTGGAAATTGAATCAGTAATAAAAAAATCTTTCATCAAAAAAAATTTTAGGACCTGATGGCATTACTGCTGAATTCTGCCAAATGTTTTAAAAAAGAACTTAACACCAATCCTTCCCCAACTCTTTAAAAAGAAAAAAATAGGAGGAAGGATTTCCCAAACTCTTTTTATAAGGCCAGCATTACTTTAACACCAAAGCTATAAAAGGACACTACAACAAGAGAAAATTCCAGGCCATTATCCTTAAACATACATGCAAACTTCCTCAGCAAAATACTAGCAAACTCAATTAAACAGTGCCTTAATAGGATCATCCACTATGATCAAGTGAGATTTATCTTTGAGATGTAAGAATAATTTAGCATACATAGATCAATAAATGTGATACATTACATTAACAGAATGAAGAACAAAATATGATCATCAGGTGCAGAAAAAGCCTTTGACAATACTCAACACCATTTCATTATAAAAATTCTCATCAAATTAGGTATAGAAGGAACATAGCTAAATGCAATAAAGGCCATACTGATGGTAGCAGTGGCCTGTCTGAAGCAGCTGCTGCAAAGATGCCAGATGCAGCAGCGGAGGCATTGCAGAAGGCTGCGGGCTCCAAGGAGCCAGCAGGAGCCAGAAACAGGCAGGAGCCCCACCCATTTCCAAGTTGACCAGAACAGCACCTGTGCTAGCGCCTGGAGCTGCCTACCCTCCCAGTCACAGTTGCAGCCACCTAACTGCGGCTGCAGACCTGGGCATTCCTTCACTCTTGGGGGCCCAGGAAGCCCCTGCTCTGCAGGCTTGGAAGTGTCTGCTCCAGCTGCCTGGCCTCTCCCTGCTCACAGGCAGAGCAAAGCTGTGGCTGAGCCTGGGTGCTGTTGCAACCCGGCCAATTGTTCACGCAATTGGGGCAGTGCTCACATGCCAGCCTCCTGTCACCTCAGCCTCCTCTGAACTTCGGGCACCAATGAGCATGGGAGGGGGACCAAGGCAGGCCTGAGGGCAGCTTGGCGCAGGCCTGCAGGCCCCTTCAGCACAAACAGCCTGGGTGTTGTGGACATTATTGATGGCAGCAGGAGGCAGACAGACTTCTGGGTGGAAAGGGGCATATCCCTGGTGAAGTCCCACCTTCAAGCCAGTGACAGCCTGCAGCATGGGGGCTGGGCTGTCAGTTTCAGGTGGAGTCCACAGACCACAGTGAGAACTTGTGGTACTTTTTCTGGGCCTACCCATGGCCACAGACCAATCAGCATGCACTTCCTCCCTCTGAGGCCATAAAATCCCCAGACTCATTGGGATGACCTGCCTGTGGATAGGACCTGCTCACTCTGGGTCTCCTCTCTGCTAAGGGCTGCATAGACATTGGTATGACCTGCCTGTAGATAGGAGCTACCCACTCCAGGTCTCCTCTGCTGAGGGCTGCACACACATTGGAATGACCTGACTGTGGATAGGAGCTACCCACTCTGGGTCTCCTGAGAGGTATTCTGTTGCTCAATAAAGCTCCTCTCCACCTTGCTCACCCTCCAATTGTCCACATACTTCATTCTTCCTGGACTCAGGACAAGAACTTGGAACCCACCAAATGGCAGGACTAAAAGAGCTGTAACACAAACAGTGCTGCTGAAACATGCTCCACCCAAGGTCACAACATTGCAGGCAATGAGGAGAAAAGAGCTGCAGGCCTTCAGGGAGCCTGGATTTAAAGGCTCCAGAGCCAGGGCTGTGACTGTCTTTGGGACTCTGCAGTTCCTGGCATCTCCACGCTTCTGGGCTCCACTGTGTTCCCCTTGTCCAGATGCAGGTGCCTGCAGAAGCAGCTGTATGCAGTACATCTGGTACAGCCACAGCCTCACATGGAGCCAGCACCTGTGCTAGTGCCTGGAGCTGCCTGCCCTGCCACAACCACCAGCGTGCCTGGCTGTGCGCAGTGGCCGGACCCCATGCTCACTCGCCCACACACCCCTCGCCACTCCACACCTGGCTTGCCCTGGACAGGTGTGGGATCCAGGCTGGTAGTATGAGCTGAGCACAGCCAGCCAGGTGAGTGGGCAGAATGAGCCCAGCAGACATGAGCAATACTCACGCAGAAGGCGCTGCCAGTCATAGAGGTTTCTGGCTGACAAAGCAATATCCCAAGGATCCTGTGACAATACATGTACAACAAACCCACAAATAACATTGTGCTAAATGGTGAAAAATTGTAAGCCTTTCTTCTAAAATGTGGAACAAGATAAGGATGTCCTCTCTTACCCTTACTATTCGACATAGCATTGGAAGCCCTTGCTAGAGCAATCAGTCAAGTAAAAAAAGGGCATCCAAATAAGAAAAGAGCAAGTGAAATTGATACTGTTTGCTAATGACATGATCTTATATATAGAAAACCCTAAATTACTCACAAAAAAACCGTTAGAACTAATAAATACAGTAAAGTAACAGGATACAAAATTAGCATGAGAAAAAATTTAATAGCATTTCTATACACTAACAATGAAGTATCCCAAAAACAAATCAAGAACCAATAGCTACATGAAAATATAAACTACTTAGGAACAAATTTTACCAAGGAGGTTACTATGGTTTGGTAGTTTGTCCCCCAAACCTTATGGTGAAATTTAATCCCAATGTTGTAGGTGAGGCCTAATAAAAGATGTTTGGCTCATGGTGGTGGATTCCTCATGATTAATTAATGTTCTGCCTCAGAGGTGAGTGAGTTCTCACTGTGTTAGCTGATTGTTAAGAAGAGCCTGATGCCTCCCACTTCTCTGTCTTGCTTCCTCTCATGTCATCTTAGTTCTGCACATGCAGGCTCCCCTTTGCTTCCACCATGAGCAAAAGCAGCAATCCTAGTCAAAATTCCAATGTCACTTTTCAGAGAAATAAAACAGAACGGGAGAAAATTTTTGCAATCTACTCATCTGACAAAGGGCTAATATCCAGAACCTACAAAGAACTCAAACAAATTTACAAGAAAAAAACAAACAACCCCATCAAAAAGTGGGCAAAGGATATGAACAGACATTTCTCAAAAGAAGACATTCATACAGCCAACAGACACATGAAAAAATGCTCGTCATCACTGGTCATCAGAGAAATGCAAATCAAAACCACAATGAGATACCATCTCACACCAGTTAGAATGGCAATCATTAAAAAGTCAGGAAACAACAGGTGCTAGAGAGGATGTGGAGAAATAGGAACAGTTTTACACTGTTGGTGGGATTGTAAACTAGTTCAACCATTATGGAAAACAGTATGGCAATTCCTCAAGGATCTAGAACTAGAAATACCATATGACCCAGCCATCCCATTACGGGGTATATACCCAAAGGATTATAAGTCATGCTGCTATAAAGACACATGCACACGTATGTTTATTGCGGCACTATTCACAATAGCAAAGACTTGGAATCAACTCAAATGTCCATCAGTGACAGACTGGATTAAGAAAATGTGGCACATATATACCATGGAATACTATGCAGCCATAAAAAAGGATGAGTTCGTGTCCTTTGTAGGGACATGGATGCAGCTGGAAACCATCATTCTCAGCAAACTATCACAAGAACAGAAAACCAAACACTGCATGTTCTCACTCATAGGTGGGAACTGAACAATGAGATCACTTGAACTCGGGAAGGGGAACATCACACACCAGGGCCATCATGGGGGAGGGGAGGAAGGATTGCATTGGGAGTTATACCTGATGTAAATGACGAGTTGATGGGTGCTGACGAGTTGAGGGGTGCAGCACACCAACATGGCACAAGTATACATATGTAACAAACCTGCATGTTATGCACATGTACCCTAGAACTTAAAGTATAATAATAATAAAAAAAATCCTAAAATTTATATAGAATCACATAAAATCTCAAATAGTCAAAGCAATCATGAGCAAAATAAAAAGCTAGAGGCATTCCACTGATTTCAAACTATACTACGAAGCTAAGTATTTAAAACAGCATGACACTGGCATAAAAATAGACACATTGATTAATAGAACAGATTGAGAGCCCAGAAATAAACTCATGCAGGTAGAGTCAATTGATTCTTGACAAAGGTGGCAAGAATACACAATGGGAAAAGGATAATCTCCTCAGTAAATGATGTTGGGATAAATAATCTGCATGCAGAAGAGTGAAATTGGATATTTATCTCACACTATCTATAAAAATCAACTCAAAATGAATTAAAGACTTAAATGTAACACCAGAAATTGGAGAAGAAAACATAGGGGGAGAGCTACACAACATTGGTCTGGACAATGGTATTTTAGATTTGACCTCAAAAATAACACAGGCAACCAAAGTAAAACTAGATAAGTGGTATAACATTAAACTAAAAAGCTCCTACACAGCAAAGAAAACAATTGACAGTGTGAAAAGACATCATATGATTAGGAGAAAATGTTTGCAAGTTACACATCTGATTGGGGCTAATATCGAAAATAAGAAGGAACTCAAATTTTAAAACGGGTGAAGTGCCTGAATAGACAGTTCTCATAAGCAGACATACAAATGGCCAGCATACATATGAAAAATGTACAACATTGCTAATAGTGAGAGAGATATACATTAAAACCATAAGGACATATCATCTCACACCCGTAAAAATCATTACTATAAAAAAAAAAAGATAACAAGTGTTGGTGAAAATGTGGGAGAAAAGGGAATTATTGTATACTATCACTGGGAATGTAAATTAGTACAGCCATTATGAAAAATTTTATGGAGGTTTCTCAAAAAACTAAGAATAGACTTACCATATGATCTACTTCTGGGTATTTAGCCAATAGATTTGAAATCAGTTTGTTAAGAAGTGACCGTACTCCCATGTTTATGGCAGCCCTTTTCACAGTAGCCAAGTTATGAAATCAACTGAAGTGTCTATCAACAGATGTATGGATAAAGAAAATTTTGTATACACTCATGTGCTGTGTAACAATATTTCAGTCAATGTGGAGCACATATATAGCAGTGGTCCTATGAGATTATAATGTTGAATTTTTTCTGCACCTTTTCTGTATTTAGATACAGTTAGATAAATAAATACTTACCATTGTGTTACAATTGCCTACACTATTCAGTACAATAGTATGCTGGTACAGGTTTGTAACCTAGGAGTAATAGGTTATACCATAGCCTGGGTGTGTAGTAGGCTATACCATCTAGGCTTATAAGTATACTCTATGATGTTCACACAACAACAAAATTGCCTAACAACGCATTTCTTAGAATGTTTCCCATTGTTAGACAAAGCATGATTGTCTATACAAAATGAAATACTACTCAGCCTTTAAAAAGAAAGAAATTCTGTCATTTGTGACAATATAGATGGAATTAGCATTATGTTAAATGAAATAATCCATGTACATAAAGGCAAATACTACACGTTCTCACTTATATGTGGAATCTAAAACAATCAAATTCATAGAGGCAGTGAGTAGAATGGTGGATACAGAGGCTGGGGAGGGGAGAATGAGGAGATGATGATCAAAGCATACAAGGTCTCAGGAGAAATAAGAGGTATTTTTGAGATGTATTGCAGTGTGATGAATACAGTTAAAATGGTGTATTGTACATTTCACAGTTGCTAAGAGAGCACATTTTAAATGTTCTAATCACAAAAAATGATAAGCATTTGAGGTGATAGATATGCTAATTAGTTCGATTTAATTATTCTATATTGTAAGAAATTATAACATCATTTTGTACCCCAGAAATATACACAACTATGAAAGGTCAATTTACAACAACATTTTAAAAATTAAAAGGAAATATTTCAAATAAATATCCTAACATTCCATCTGAAGAAATTAGAAATAAAACAGCAAACTGATCACAGAGTGAGCAGAAGGAGTAAAATAATAAATGTTTATATAAGGATTTTTAAAATCACAGCAAAAATTAATTAAATATAGAATAAAAAATAATAGAGAAAAGTTGATTCTTGGAAAACACTCACAAAATTGACCACCTGTTAGCTAGACTGATCAAGCCAAAAAGAAAAAAAGATTCAAATTACTAAAATCAGAAATGAAAGGGGCGGGGGACATTACAACCAACTTTACCAAAACAAAAAGGATGATAAGGGACACTGTAAACAACTGCATGTCAACAAACTAGGGAACCTAGATAAAATGCAAAAATTCCTAAAAGACACAAAACCAAACTGACTAAAAAGAGATAAAATTTCAACAGACCTATAACAACTAAAGTGGTAGAATTAATAATAAAAAATCCTCCCACAAACAAAAGCCCAGGGTTAGATGGCTTCACTAGTGAATTCTATCATGTTTTTAAGATGAATTAACACCAGTTTTTCATAAACTGTTTCAAAAAATCAAAGAGAGAACACTCCCAAATTCACTCTGTGAGGCTTATATTACCCTGATTCCAAAACAGACAAAATATGTATTTGAAATTTTGTAAATATGAATGAAACAGGTAAAATTAGTTGTACAGGTAAAATTATTTATACAGGTAAAAGAGGTCAGATAAATGAGAATTTTTTGGACCATCATATAGATTTTAGATTTTAGTCTAATGGAATGGACTGTTATGAAACATTTTGAGCAAAGAGTGGTATTTTTAAAGATAAATATGTCTTCTGGGTAGATAATTTATTACAGGTGGCAAGAGCATAAAGAGATTAGTGTAGGTCATTATGGTAGTAGTCTAGGTGAGAGCTTCTGGTAGTTTAGTGTTAGACTGGTGTCAAAGACTACACCCATATTTCTGGCATAAGCAACCAGTTTGGTAGAAGTTTATTGAGATAGGAAAAAATAGAGGATGAGCAGGGACATGACAGCAACAGAAAGGGCAAGAGCAGTTTCCAGTTTCCCAAAGAGGGTATAGTATATTTAAACAAGTATAATATATATTAAAATATTCAGTAATACCACTATAAGTTACTGAACCCAACTAAATACTTGATGTGCAAGAAGTCTCAGTTCAGTGGGGAGATGGACATGTCAACATTAGCATCCCAGGTCCTACTGTCAAATGATCAGAAGTAGCAAATTAAGAAATGTAAGAAGGAATGACAGCCATGATTTGAGGCTGCCTGTGAGATCAGCATTCCATGACAAGCCACTAGTGAGTGCAAAAAGTACAGAAGCCTAAATCTTCATGAGGTACAACATCATATGTAAGAGCATACACTCTGAAACCAAATGCCTGGGATGTAATCCTGTTTCTCTGAGTAGCTGTAAGACATAGGTCAAGCTACATGACGTATCTGCCTCAGTGTTATTCTAATAAATGAGGATTAGCCACAGCACCTATTTCATGGCATTATTGAGAGGTTTAAATATACTGAGGAACATTTGAACACTATGCAAATATTAATTATGATGATACCCATGATGGTTATGGTGATAAGAGTAATAATAATGATGAAATTGATAACGTGGGAGATAAGGGTGGAAGGGTAGAAAGGAAAAAAATTATTGAAGGGATTGGGTGCAGTGGCTCATGCCTGTAGTCCTAGCACTTTGGGATTGAGCAGGAGGCAGGAGGATCCCTTGAACTCAAGAATTAGAGTCTAGCTTGGGCAACATGATGAAATCCTGTCTCTACAAAACAGTACAAAAATTAACCGGGTGTGATGTCATGTGCCTATGGTCCTAGTTACTCAGGAGGCTGAGGTGGGAGGATCACTTGAGCCCTGGCGGTCCAGGCTGCAGTGAGCCAAGATGATGCCACTGATGCATCTGGAGTGCAAGATGATGTACTCCAGCCTGGGAGACAGAGCAACACCCTGTCTCAAATATATACACACACACACACACACACTCCTCAGCATACAATGCCCTTCTATATATAGAATGAATTGTAGGAAGACACAGCCTGTGAGACAGAGACCAATCGAAAGGCTTATACAATTGTTCATAACTCACAAACTCAGAGCAACACAAAACCACCTCTTGATTTCAAATGTTAAAACTCTCCATCAAAATGGGTCAGGAGAGCAGGCATTAAGCAGAGCTGACAGCTCAGAGGGAAATCGCCGCTGCTCTGAACCACATCTACTCCTGTCTACCTGCAGGCCTGCAGGGACTTGAGCTTCAAAGGTAGATGCTTGCCAAGATGAGTTTATTTGAAGCTATGGCTCTGCAGCCTCAATCATTAGCCCTCTCCCCCAGATCTGATTCCTTCTATTCACCTAAGCTTTCCCTCCACGCCCAAGATAGGCCACTGGGAACCTCAGTAGACTGTGCTTCCTGAACAACAAAGTGCCTCATTAGCTACTTTTTAATGAGGTCACAGCCTGTGACTGCTCATTAATAGACTGGTTAGTCAGCATCCCTAGGGGTAAAGGAGACTGAAGACAGAAGTCAGTGATAACAGAGATCAGCCAAGGCATAGCTGTGTTAGAGGGAGAAAGAACTTAGCAGAGACTCTTAGGCTTGTACTCTGATGTCTCCAGGGTCCCTTCCAGCTCTGAGACTATGATTCTGGAAAACAACATCCAGAGGGACCAGGTCTTTGGTGGGAGGAAGTGACAACAGAGTCAAGTGATCCAAGGCTAAGAACAGCTAGCTATTGGTCTAAAGATATTCTTGAAGAAATCAAATGCTCTTCAAGTTCTCTCGGATGCTTTTGTAAGTGGAATTTAGCTCTTGAAACTTTTTATAATCTTGCCTTCTATAACCATAGATTATAATGGTATCCCCCCATGTGTCCAAGTACAGATTCTTTGTGTTATTTTCCAAGTCTTTTAAAATTGTATTTGTCCTTGGAGTTAATCCATTGGCTCTCTTCTCTCCTCCCTGTGTACTGTCCCCTAGACATCCTGTCCATTCACGGGGTTCCAACACATCACTCCTGCGGAGATGAAACTTTGGCATTGATTCATTTCTTATGTCTCCCACCAGGATTAGTGTTGGAGCCTCCTAATGTTACTACTCCCATTCACAAAGGGCTCTCTGCCCAAAGAACGTGGAAGCCAATACCATGTCACTAGCTTTTGAGAAAAACAGCTTTTTTTGCAAGTCAACTGGCAAGGAAACAGAAGGAAATGCTCAAATCTGTCTCCCTGAGCTGGGGACTAGGGCAGGTTTCATAGACAGAGTAATGAGGTATGAATGAGGTAATTCTGGGAGGCATGATCTAACTGGATTATGCCATAGGGTGATGCCAGGGTTCAATCTGATTGGATCATGCATTATGCCATGTGTTGTCTGCTTCTTAATTTGGTCCCTGTTCCCTGACTAAGCCATTGGGTTCCACGCACGGTTGTGTACTTCTTTCATCTGGGCATGCTCAAATTACCTAACTTGCAACCTAGGGTCTATGGCAACCGAAAAATGACTCAATCCTTTGTTATATAAAAGTTGAACCAGATTGCTCGGTTTCACGGTTATACTAATTGGTCTTCCTGACACCCAGCCTGCTGCAGACTTACACATACAACTCATTCCAGTTCATACTCTTTATCTTTCCCAGAGTTTTGTCTAAACACACATATGATGATTGTCATTATCATGCTTAAAAACTCTTGATTCACTCTCATGATCAGAATAAAACTAATGCTTTTAGTATGTCATACATGAACCCTTATAGTCAAGTTCTAGCTTATCTTTCCAACTTCAATTCTTACCATTCACTTATTCATTCAATTATAGTCATACTGAACTTTTTTCTTTCCCCTTATACAATGCATTTTTAGTTTCTTTAAACAGTCTTTTTAGGCTGGGTGCAGTGGCTCACAGCTGTAATCTCAGCACTTCAGGAGGCATTGGTGGAAGGATTGCTTGAGGCTATGAGTTTGAGACCAGCCTGGGCAACATAGTGACACTCAATCTGTACCAAAAAAAAAAAAAAAAAAAAAAAAGAAAGAAAGAAATTTTTTTAAATTCACCAGGAATGGTGGTGTATGCTATAGTCCTAGCCACTTGGAAGGCTGAGGCAGGAGGATTCCTTGAGTTTAGGAGTTCAAACTAGAGTTCAAAGCTGTCAAAGGTGCAGTGAGCTATGATTGTGTCACTACACTCCAGCCTGGGTGAGAGAAAGACCCTGTCTCAAAAAACAAAACAAACAAAAAGCAGTAAAACAAACAAAACCATATTCTGTTCTATTCCCCTCAACAATTTACAGTCTGAAAGGTCTAGGTTCGAATCTTATATCTACTACCTACAAGCAGGAAGTTCTGGCTAGGGCAATCAGGCAAGAGAAAGAAATAAAGAGTATTCAGTTAGGAAAAGAAGAAGTCAAATTGTCCCCGTTTGCAGATGACATGATTGTCTATTTAGAAAACCCCATTGTCTCAGCCCAAAATCTCCTTAAGCTGATAAGTAGCTCCAGCAAAGTCTCAGGATACAAAATGAATGTGCAAAAATCACAAGCATTCTTATACACCAGTAACAGACAAACAGAGAGCCAAATCATGAATGAACTTCCATTCACACAATAGCTTCAAAGAGAATAAAATACCTAGGAATCCAACTTACAAGGGATGTAAAGGACCTCTTCAAGGAGAACTACAAACCACTGCTCAGTGAAATAAAAGAGGACACAAACAAATGGAAGAACATACCATGCTCATGGATAGGAAGAATCAATATCGTGAAAATGGCCATACTGCCCAAGGTAATTTATAGATTCAATGCCATCCTCATTAAGCTACCAATGACTTTCTTCAAAGAATTGGAAAAAACTGCTTTAAAGTTCATATGGAACCAAAAAAGAGCCTGCATTGCCAAGACAATCCTAAGCCAAAAGGACAAAGCTGGAGGCATCATGTGACCTGACTTCAAACTATACTACAAGGCTACAGTAACCAAAACAGCATAGTACTGGTACCAAAACAGAGATGTAGACCAACGGAACAGAACAGAGTCCTCGGAAATAATACCACACATCTATAGCCATCTGATCTTTGACAAACCTGACAAAAACAAGAAATGGGGAAAGGATTCCCTATTTAATAAATGGTGCTGGGAAAATTGACTAGCCATAAGTAGAAAGCTGAAACTGGATCCTTTCCTTACTCCTTATATGAAAATTAATTCAAGATGGATTAGAGACTTAAATGTTAGACCTAATACCATAAAAACCCTAGAAGAAAACCTAGGTAATATCATTCAGGACATAGGCATGGGCAAGAACTTCATGTCTAAAACACCAAAAGCAATGGCAACAAAAGCCAAAATTGACAAATGGGATCTCATTAAACTAAAGAGCTTCTGCACAGCAAAAGAAACTCCCATCAGAGTGAACAGGCAATCTACAGAATGGGAGAAAAATTTTGCAATCTACTTATCTGACAAAGGGCTAATATCCAGAACCTACAAAGAACTCAAACAAATTTACAAGAAAAAAACAAACAACCCCATCAAAAAGTGGGCAAAGCATACGAACAGACACTTCTCAAAAGAAGACATGCATACAGCCAACAGACACATGAAAAAATGCTCATCATCACTCACCATCAGAGAAATGCAAATCAAAACCACAATGAGATACCATCTCACACCAGTTAGAATGGCGATCATTAAAAAATCAGGAAACAACAGGTGCTGGAGAGGATGTGGAGAAATAGGAACACTTTTACACTGTTGGTGCTACTGTAAACTAGTTCAACCATTGTGGAAAACAGTGTGGCGATTCCTCAAGGATCTAGAACTAGAAATACGATTTGTCCCAGCCATCCCATTACTGGGTATATACCCAAAGGATTATAAGTCATGCTGCTATAAAGACACAGGTACATGTATGTTTATTGCGGCAGTATTCACAATAGCAGAGACTTGGAATCAACCCAAATGTCCATCAGTGACAGACTAGATTAAGAAAATGTGGCACATATACACCATGGAATACTATGCAGCCATAAAAAAGGATGAGTTCGTGTCCTTTGTAGGGACATGGATGCAGCTGGAAACCATCATTCTCAGCAAACTATCGCAAGAACAGAAAACCAAATACCGCATGTTCTCACTCATAGGTGGGAATTGAACAATGAGAGCACTTGGACACAGGAAGGGGAGCATCACATACCGGGTCCTATTGTGGGAAGTGGGTAGTGGGGAGGGATAGCATTAGGAGATATACCTAATGTAAATGATGAGTTAATGGGTGCAGCACACCAACATGGCACATGTATACATATGTAACAAATCTGCACATTGTGCACATATACCCTAGAACTTAAAGTATAATTTAAAAAAAAGTTGATATATATATTACTCTGAATTTCTGTCTTTACATTTTTTAATTTGTAAGTGGGCTATAATATAGTTATTTGATATATGTATAATATTATTTTATAAATAATACTATACAATAAAATGATTATAATATAAACCAACCACATCTACTTGTGGATCTATATGAACCTTTCTTTTTTTTTTTTTTTTTGAGACAGAATCTTGCTCTGTCACCCAGGCTGGAGTACAGTAGCATGATCTCGGCTCACTGCAACCTCCGCCTCCTGGGCTCCAGCAATTCTTTTGCCTCAGTCTCCCAAGTAGCTGGGACTACAGGCGTGCACCACCACGTCTGGCTAATTTTTGTATTTTTTAGTAGAGATGGGGTTTCACCAGATTGGCCAGGCTGGTTTCAAACTCCTGACCTCGTGATCCGCCCACCTTGGCCTCCCAAAGTGCTGGGATTACAGGCGTGAGCCACCATGCCTGGCCCTATATGATCCTTTCTGTACTTTTGTATTCCCTGCAATTCAGTATGGGAGTTTGGTTATGCAGAATTCTCAAGGATGTTTACTATAATTGTGACAGAAGAAATCTATGTAAGCACTATCTCCTCCCAGGAAGCAGGGTAAATTAAGTAACTAGCATTTATTGACAAGCAAATATGAGTTAATATTTTAAAATAAAGTCTTGATTAATTCTTACAGACATTACCACAATTTATAAAATAGCATGCCTGCTTCAAAAGAGTAACTTGTTCAACAGTTGCAATTATTTAAGTGTCAGAGCAAGGATTTTAATGCAGGTCTAAATTTGAAATAGCCTTTACTTTCAAAATATTGCATATGCCGTCTCTAAAAATTTAGAGACAGACACTAGATATAAAAGAAAATAGAATGAAGTTTAACATGGTTATTTAAAAAAAAAAAAAAGCCTTTAGCAGAGCGATAAGAAGAAATAAAACACAACAAAAAAAGAACGTTGGGACCAATTTAAATGGAGATTATCTGATCTATTGTATGTTGAGCTATTTCTTTGGGAACATTAAAAGTACTTATAAAGTGACTGTTATTTTCTAAAAGAAAAACTTGGCACATTGTAAGTGTTCAGTAAGTGGTAGAAATTCTTATTAAGTCCTTACGTCTTTATGAAATTTTTCTGTCAAAAATTCCTTCTTTCTCCTTACATCTTCTTCTAGAAACTCTCTGATTTTCTTTAGACAAAGCTGAGTTAATTTGACTTTGTAACATATATTGTTAATGGACTGAAAACAACATAATTGTACTTTATATATATATCACATGAATGTAAGCACAACTTCTCCATTTATGTTCATATTCCTGGGCTAGCACTCATGAACACTCAATAAATATTTTAATGAATAATTCCTAAATCACTACCTCTAGCAGTAGCCTCTCACCCAGCTGTGAATTTTGTGTTTCCAACTGCCTCTAAGACATTTCTGCTTAGGCAGCAAGGTATCTGTGTAGCACAATGTTCCCAAACTATAATGTATGAAATAAACCTTTATGAAGGATGCCTCCCTCTCCCTACTAACAGTGACAGTAAACATGGCTAATACAATCGAGATTGGTAAGCGATTTCCCATAAAAATGTTCTTTGGTTTGCAAATGTGTTTTTCTCAAGAGTCCCCCAAATTTTAACCCCAAAAGCTCCCAGAAATGTTACCCAAAATGTATGCCGAAAGATGTTTACCCCTCTGCTAATAAGCATATGTTGTTTGTGCTGGTTTGTTTGCATACACTGAGATGAGTAACTCACCCAGAAGGGATTAACATCCTGTATGTCCCAAAATTGTAAACAACTTACATTACCCACTACATGAGAGTACTTTGAGTATAGTCAAACAAAGCATCAATGATGCCATTGAGAGTCAACACAAAAGTCCACACCTTGTTAAACAGGAATCTAGGATCATGGTTTGTCAGAAGTGTCCTGAGATGGTTAACTGAGGGTCACATACAGACCAGAAGACAACTCTAACTCTGTGTAGCATGCCTGCATGATGACATGCTGAATCCCAGGTTTATCTAGAACAGAGTATGAACAAATTCATTGTTCCAATGACCAAATTTGGACAGTTTTTCTCTTATTGTTTACCTTTCTTTTTGACTGAATTTTTCACTGATTTAATTTTACATTCCATCAGAGAACATTTGATATACTGGGTCCTGAAGACACAACTGTGATTGAGCTGCTGCTCTCTAGTTGGTGCTGGCCCCGTAGATAAGACAGAGAAGTAAACAGACAATCGTAAAATGAAACATCATTCGATGTACTTCACTATGTGATAATGCCACAGCTTGATCATTGCTATCATAGAAGTATTCAACCAGTCTCCAAATAATTCCTTGGAAATGTTTTTTTTACTCATCCTCTATGCCTAATTCCTATTTGCATTGTCACTGCTACTGCCCTTATTACTTATTCCTTTTCCTTATTCTCATCTTTCATTGGCATATTTTTTCATTTAATCAATGAATATTTATTAATATATACTAAAACCCAAGAGTATAACAATGAGCTAGGTACTGCCCTCTAGGACCTCCTGCTCCTTCAGACAGACAAGTAAATCAACAGCTATGGAACAAAAAGTGCCATGCGAAGGGTTTCACTATGTTTTAATCTTACTCTGATATATACTATCATAGAAGTGTTCAACAAGTCTCCTGATCTTTTTTTTTTTTTTTGAGATGGAGTCTCGCTCTGTCACCCAGGCTGGAGTGCAGGGGCGTGATCTTGGCTCAGTACAATCTCTGCCTCCCAGGTTCAAGCAATTGTCCTGCCTCAGCCTCCCAAGTAGCTAGGATTGCAGGCACACACCACCATGCCTGGCTAATTTTTGTATTTTTAGTAGAGGCAGGGTTTCAACATGTTGGCCAGGGTGATCTCGAACTCCTGACCTCAGGTGATTGGCCCGCCTTGGCCTCCCAAAGTGCTGGGATTACAGGCGTGAGCCACTGCACCTGGCCAAGTCTCCTAATCCTGTTAATTCTTTGTTGGAAAAATTCTTACTGAAACTTTGGTTCAATTCCCATTTTCATTGCTACTGCCATGAGCCTAGCCAAGCCCTTATTTCTAAATTGTTATCATAAAAGCCACCTCACTGTTCTCAAATTCCATGCTCACTTCCGAATCCTCCTTTACATACACTAATAAGTACTGGATTTACAGTGGTGACCAAAACTGAGTCCTTGTCCTTAGAGACACTGTCACCCTATGAAAATTAAATAAAGAATTTACAAATAAATATATAATTATATATTGCTATTGTTGCTATGAAGATAAAGAACAAAATTCCCTGAGAAAGAATAAATGGGAATCCGGATACAAAAGAGTTAGGAAAGTGATTTTTTGGGAAATGACAACAGAAAATGACAAAGTGGTATGAGAAAACTGAATAGGAGTTAACAAGGTGAAAATTAGGAGGAAAGACATTAAAAAACAAATGTATTAGCTTACATAAAGGTCCTGAGACAGGAGAGTTTGGTGTATTGGAGGAAAAGAAAGAAGTCAATTTGACAAACATTGAGTGTGATTAAAGAAACAGTGCTGATGGCAGTAATAGTGTCAGTGATAGTCATCATATAGTCAGCTGGAATGCCCCTTCTCTTCCTTGATGGCAACCTTCAAGTTCAAGGTCAAATAGTATCGTGCTACAGCTTTATCATATATGACATTCACCAGGGTTTGGCATGTTTCCTACACTTTATCTCTTTCCTTTTCACAATGGGTATTGAGACACGGATTAATTTTAATATCTTTATTTGAGTCATGAGGCAAGAAATTATTGGGGAAATAATCAGAATGAAAGTGTTGTTTTGTTTCAGGTATCTCGCTTTTTCCAAAAACTTTAATAAACCTACATGATAAAATTAATTAAGTATGAAATAACATATAATTAAAATAGTTCCCTCTCAATGTTGACCTTTCTGGTTCCCCACATCCCTGTTCCAAAGTCAATAATATTAACATTTTTTGTCTATCCTTCCAGAAATGTTCAATTTACAGTCAACTCTCTATATCTTGGGCATTGGTTCTAGGAACCTCTCTACATGTACTGATATCTGTGCTGTGGAGACAAAAGTAACTCCATCTTGGATACTAATCTGCCATGTTGACTTTGGATTAGCCCAAGTTTCATGAATATTTCCTGATTCCTATTTTATTTTCCATCCTTATTGTAAGAACTTGTACTTACTACAAATTCTGCCTTTGTGTTATTATCATACAAGTTATAGGCTATGATGAATATAGCATTCTTTTCTGTTCCAGAAGATTGGCTTTAATTGTCTTGCACAGAGGACATCCACCCTTTCCCTATGGTGTATAAGCCCTTGGTCTGAGGGTTAACAGGTGCACAGATCTACCTGTTTTGCTGCTGCCCAAGACCATACTTCCAACCATAAGTTCCCCAATAACCCACCCTTTAGTGACTCTGGATTTGTCTCCCTTCTTCTTTGGTTTCTCAGCTCTTTCTGCACATTTGGGGGTTGTTTTCCATATTGTGCATAATAGAACTCAAATGATAGAACAAATAATGCACAATATAGCACTTATGGTGTATTAGATTTGGCTACTGCCTTCTTTAGCATCCCTTTACCCCTGACTCACAGGCATTATATTGATGACTATGCTAATCCCTGAAGACCTGTCATTGCGAGAGTAACACCTGGATGCACTGTGTACCGTTCTCCAATGGATAGGATAGGTCATCAACCCGCAAAAGATACAAGGCCCATGGCTGGCTGTAAAGTTCCCAGGGATCACTTGGTTGGGTAAGACACATCTTATCCCAGGCATAGTCATTGACAAAATACAACAGTTTTCCACATCTAAGACAGTTAAACAGTTACAAATTTCCTAGGTCTTTTGGGATATTTACTTCACTTTTAACCCAATGTTTGTGTCCCCTATGCCAACTAGTAAAGAAGGAATCTAGTTTGTGCTAAGATAAAGAAGAAGAGAACACACTTGAGAAAGCTAAAATACTAGTGCCTCAGGCACAAGGCTTAGCGTCCCCCGTTCCTGGGATACCAATGTCTTTGGATGTGACCATAATTCCTGAGGGACCAGTTGGGCCCTCTGGCAAGTCCAGCATGGGACAACGGTTCCCTTAGGATTCTGGTCACAACAATGAAAGGATGCCAAAACCTACTATTCCCTGATGAAACAACCAGTCCTGGGGGTAGACAAAGCTTTATGACAAGTTGAACCCATAACTGTTGCTTTACTGGTAACAGTAAGAAGAGTTCTCCCTACTAAAGGCTGAATAGAAGTGTTGTTTGCTAGGTATGTATCAGCTACTGCTCAAGCCTCCACTTTACAAAAGTGGCATGCATACCTGTAACCTGTAGTGGCTTCTCTACAAGTCCCTTGGGGAATGAATTATACGCTATCTTAGGGCCAGTATACTAGGAGGCCAGTGCTGCCCTTCTTGTGAAACCCCCACAGCAGACACCTCTAATGGTAGCCAAAGGCATGGCCCCCTTTCCTGAAAACATTTGGTACTCAGATGGGTACAGCTGAGGTAACACTTGTGTATGGACAGAAGTCGCTGTACAACCACAGACAGATGCTATCTGGTTTGAGATGGGAGTTCAGCAAAGCAGACAATGGGCAGAACTCTGAGCTATATGGTTGATTTGTACCATGAGCCATGGCCTACAGTTATCTGTACAGACAGTTGGGCAATGTCTAATGGTCTTACAACTTGGTTTGCCCAATGGTCCAAGATGATTTGAATGTGCTCAAAAAACCCTTCCGGGGAGGTGCAAGGTGGAAAGGCTACAAGAACCCCTTGTAAGCCTAATTGTGTGTCATGTTTCACCATACCAGTCGGATTCACCTCCCATCACCATGAAGGCAGATATCCCAGCCAAAATTAGAACACTGGCTGCCTTGCAATCATCTGAGCTAGCTGATTGAATGCATAAACACAGTGGGCATTGCAGAGCAGTAGTGGGCTGGGAAATAGCAAAAAGAGAAGGATTGCTTCCTCACTATGCAGATTTAGTGGCAGCAGTAGCAGCAGTGCTTCCACCTGTGCCCTGCCATATCCCACTCCCACCATATCCCACGTAATCCTAGACAAATACATAAGACAGCTGCCCCTGTGAGAGACTGGCAATTAGACTACATTGGACCCCTGTCAGTAAGCTTTGGACAAAAGTATGCACTAGCATGTGTAGATATTGCCATGGGATTGTTGCAGGCCTTCCCTTATAAAAGGGCAAACAAAATAGTCATCATCAAGGCCTTGGAACAACTCACTGTCATGTGCGGATATCTTTGTTCCATTGATAGTGACTGAGGCACACATTTCACAGGACATGATGTCCAAGACTGGGCACGTGAAAAAGCTATAGACTAGATAATTCACTTGCCACATAATCCACAAACAGCAGAGTTGATTGAAAGGAAAAATGACATTTTGAAGACACAACTGTGAGCACTCTCACAATCCAATACCTGGCAAGGGTGGGCAAAGGTTTTGCCTCAAGCCATTAGCTGTCTTAATTCAGTTGAAATGAATATGAGTTTGGTGTTATACCAATGACTCAGGATCACCATAGAGGAGGGTCCATTTATCAGAGTTATAAAAAAGGCCCAACCAGATACATTTCTACTGGAGCTGATAGAGAACAATGGCAAATGTTATTTAGCACTCCCCAAGATCTCAAGCCAGGGGAGGGGATGCATCTCCCAGGTTATATAGAGTATTTAACCTCCAAATAGGGGCTGGACCAGGAACATCCCCCAGGTTGAATAGTATATTTCTTGCCAGAAGGTGAGGAATTCCCCAGTTGACTAAAGTGGTCTCCGTTGATTCTACTGGAGTCTGAGCTAAGACACTCCACACATGAAGACACTGGAACACAGACCTATTTAAAGGGCAGTCTGGTCAGCCATTTCACATGGTTCTTTGCCACTCCTGTAACTTTACAGATAATACAAGCACCTTCACCCCTAGGGTAACATGCTTGGTATGTACCTCCAGCCCATAATTGTTGGCTTGCCCTTGTCTTAAACAACAGAGACAGAAGAGCTGCCCTGCCAAGCACCTATACTAAACACTTGTATTTCCACCTGTACTCTTCTGTTTCTGTTGCTTCTTGGCTTTATGCCTCTTGTTTTAGACCCTGAGGAACATGGTGGTAAAAGGCATTATTAATTGTGTGTCTTGGCATAAATATCATCACCTGTTGTCATTTGTATTGTTGCCGCAGCCTCTGCTTACAAACAGAAAACAAATTGAAGTAATATGTCACCCACACCATCAAAATGACTGCATCCCTCACCCCTGTCAGAGGCTCAGGGACCACCATGGTAGAGGTGGGTGCATGAAATTGTAAGAGCTGAATTAGAGAGGTGGAGTATGGAGACAAACGTGACTCTATCTCAGATGCTAATCCACCATGTTGACTTCTGATTAGCTGCATTCCTGTGAATGTCTCCTTATTCCTACTTTATTTACTGCTCTTAGTGTAAGAACATCTACTTACTATAAATCCTACTTTTAGATCAAAGCAACCTTGATGTTACTGCACAAATTATAGGCTATGATGCACACAACATTTTTGCCTGTTCTGTAGTGTTGCCTTTAATTGTCTGTATGGAGCATATATACCCTTTTCTTATGGAATATACATCCTGGGGCCGGGGGCAACACGTACAAACATCTACCTATCTGGTTGCTTCCCAAGACCACACTTCCATTTTTAAGTTCCCCAGTAAATTACCTTTTACCAACAAATTGGATTTGTCTGCTTTGTTCTTTGGTTTCTCAGCTCCTTCTGCATTTGGGGGTTGTTCTGCATATAAGGTCCTTTCATGGAACACACACATACTCAGGTCCCACTGTGTGCCCTGCGGGACCTGTGAATACAAAAAGTCAACCCTCCACATGGCATCCCATGGAAAAAGATCCACATATACTGAGCCCATGAAGTGCAAACCCATGTTGTTCAAGGGTCAACTGTGTATATTTTATATGTCTAAGTGTAATATTTATTTTTATAAGATATATTTAATTTGTGTGATGTGAGTATAATGTCACTGAATATAATGTCACTCAACTTGCTTTTCCCTCACATAAAAAATTATCTGGGAGTTTATTCCATGTGACTTTATCTCATATTAATATGATATATGTATAATTCACTATATTCCAATGGAAAATATACAATTTTTAATCAATTCCTATTGATGGAATTAAGGTAATTTTCCCATTCTTTTGCTGTTAAAAATTATAGTCCAATAAAAAAATCATAATTTTTCCTCTCTCTAAAATTGTGATTCTGAAAGCCTGAATCACTATTTCTATCTTGTGCTGCTCACTAACCATTTCAAAATCTTAAAGCCTCAATTCATTTGATCAACATTTGGACAAGAAATTACATCTTACACATTTTTCTTAACCATGACCAGCCTAAGATTAGCCAAAAAAACCCCAAATTTTATACTAAAGGAATTCTACTTGATCGAGTCCTTTCTGTCAGCAGTTTCCTGTTTCTCTCATCTCAAATTTTGTTTATAATGACTAGTCTTATGTACTTAATCATTCATTTGTTCAATGCCTGAATTCCACCATTCAAATAATGCTTTATGAGCACAGAGACTTCACATGTTTTGCTCATTCCTCTATCTCAGGGTCTAGAGCAATGCCTGGCATATAGCAATTACTCAATACATATTTGTTAAATAAATGAAAAATTATTGCCATACGATAGGTTATAGTAATATAATGTTAATGAGAGATATTTATATATATATGTTATAACATAATAATTTTAATATGATTGCTAATATATATCATCTCATCACACCAATTCTATAAAATGAGCCTTATGATCTTTGTCCAAGCCATATGGAAACTGAAACTCATGAAGTTTGATAAATCACTAAATACCTCAAGTCAGTGAGTTAGAGAGCTGGTTTTAAACTTAGATCACTAAGAATCCAAAACTTCTGTGCTTTACTTTGCCCAACCCTATATCCCTAGAGTATGGTTTTTCTTTTTGAATTAATCCTTTCAACATCCAATATTTCTTTGGGCCCCAAAGGACAATAGATTCAAGAAAGGTCAGGTGCTACTGAGTAAGCGAAAGAAGAGGAGCTTCAGTGAGCCCAGAAACATCAGGGAGGTGGCGGCGGGGATAGAGGTGCAGCCCTTCAACTGGCCCTGAGGACAAAAAAGGCACGACTGGGAATAATTTTCTGAAAGCCAGGACAGGGAGCATGGCTAGTCCTCCTACTGTGCTCACTCACCTCTGACATGCCACCGACACACAAGGCAGCAGTGAGCTGGCTACAGCTTCAGCCATTAATAGCTCAACCAGAACAAGGAATAGGACTTCCCTGATTTCTCTTTTGGCTTTGCTGAAACAGAGAGAAAGCTCTTTGATTACATTTATGAAAGACGTGCATGAAGGGCATGCATGAAGTATGGATGTCAGGAAGAGCTGGACAAGGCACATGTTCTTGTTGGACACAGGTAAGGTTTTTTGCCAAGGACCTAATTTACCAGGGGCCACTCTCCAGGTTCAGTTGCTCAACTGGACAAGGTTTGAGCAGGGTTTGTGGGATACTTAATTTCATTCCTCTACTCACACTAGGAAGATCTCCTCAGTTCCTCTCCTCTCTAAGTCTGTTTTGTTTGCCTGTGTTATAAGGTAAGTGAGATCTAAGGCTGCAGAAAAAATAAATGATTCAGGATTTTTTTCCTAACTCTGTCCTGTAAAGCTTTCTAGGTTAGAAAAATTTTAGTAGCAGGAGCTTCCATAGGACATACACCCCTTCCAGGTCTTGATTTTCCTCTGATTAATTCAGGGAAGACTTGCCTCACTAGAACATTCATGAGGCAGAGGACATCAGGAGACACTACTTCTTTTTTTTTTTTTTTTTTTTTTTTTCGAGACGGAGTCTCTCTGTGTTGCCCAGGCTGGAGTGCAGTGGCGTGATCTCGGCTCACTGCAAGCTCCGCCTCCCGGGTTCACGCCATTCTCCCGCTTCAGCCTCCGGAATCCTGGCTAACACGGTGCAACCCTGTCTCTACTAAAAATACAAAAAAAAAATTAGCCTGGCGTAGTGGCGGGCGCCTGTAGGAGACACTACTTCTTTAGGGCAGTTCTACGGTTATAGAAGGCCTAGGAGAGTGGGTTTATATTCCCAGGACAGTTGCTCAGATGATTAGCAAATAGCTGCTCCTGGGGAAGTTCTAGAGGAACTGTCAAGGAGCCTGTGGGCTGGCCATGGGCCATCAACTTCTTTAGTGTCTCCCACACCAGAGACAGGTCACCAGCTCTTCTTCCCCAGTAGGTTCCAGAAGTTCTATAGGAAGCTCAGCAAGCCCTTTCATCTCTGCCATTCCTCCTCCACAATCCCCTCCATCAGCATCACACACAACACAGCCGTCATAAAATGGAGCTTCTAGTGAAAGTGGTTTTTGGTTTGTTTGTTTGTCTGTTTGTTTGTGAGATGGAGTCTTTCTCTGTCGCCCAGGCTGGAGTGCAGTAGTGTGATCTCAGCTCACTGCAACCTCCCCATCCTGGGCTCAAGCAACTCTCCTGTCTCAGTCTCCCAAGTAACTGGGTTTACAGGTGTCCACCACCGTGCCTGGCTAATTTTTGTATCTTTAGTAGAGACAGGGTTCGCCATGTTGACCAGGCTGGTCTTGAACTCCTGACCTCAAGTGATCCACCCGCCTCAGCCTCCCAAAGTGCTGGGATTACAGGCTTGAGACACCGCGCCTGTCCTGAAAGTCATTTTAGTAGATGTAGTTGGATATGAAATCCAATGGAAACTTAGGAATAATGAACTCTCTGAAATTCATGTATTTATTCTTACACTCATTCATCCAAAAATATACATAAATTGCTTAACATGGACAGGCATTGGGCTTCTCCCTATAAATAAAATAAGCAGTTTCTGGTCTGAAGGAGTTTACAAATTAAATTTAAAAATTCAGATATCAATAGATAACTGAAATACAACTGAATAACTAAAGAATTTTAAGAGCACACTGGAATAACCCTATCTGGAAGCATCACAGGGGAGACACATTTTAGTTTTTAAGGTGAAGGAAGAAGTCAGCTAGGAGGAGGAGGGGGCGTGTGCAACCACAGGTGATGTCATGAGCAAAGGTATAGGCAGGGATTAGCAAACTACAACTCATGGGCCAAATTTGTCCAGCCCTGTTTTATATGGCCCACAAGCTAAAGATGATTTTTACACTTTTTAAATTGTCAAAAATGTCAAAAGAGTGATAGTTTAGAGCATCCTAGAATTTATAGCATCCTAGAATCCTAGAATTATAGTATCCTAGAATTAACTAGCATCAAAAGTTAATAAAACTTTTGATGTCTATAAAGTTTTATTAAACTTTGCCATGCACATTTGCTTAGGTATTGTATATGTTTACATACTTAATTATATATTTGTATACCTATATTATATATGTTAAGTATCGTATATGTTATTTATTTGTGTGTGTGTGTGTGTGTGTGTGTGTGTGTGTGTGTGTCTAGGTATTGAATAGTTATGACAGAGATCACATGGTCCACAAGCATGAAATATTTTATGTCTGGCCTTTTACAGAAAAACTTTTCCAACTCCTGGTATAGAATAATGAAAAGAAGTAATTTGTTCAATAACAAACAAATACATTTATCCTCAGCATTGGTGAAGATTAAGGTACCTGAATGACAAAGGGACAAAAAAATGAGACCTAAGGAATATGTTGTATTCATATTGCATATCTTGCTAAAAATCCAGGTGTTGCTTTTATTATGTTTTTTCTGATTATGGTTTTCAATGCAGACTCTGCCTTTTACTGCCCATGTAAACAAGTTATCAAATTTTTAAAAAATTACATAATGTATCTAAACTTCAGTTCATTGGGTGGCAATAAGGGGAAGATAATAATACGGTCTAGATCACACAATTATCGTAAAAAGAATGTGAAAAAGGAAAAAGTAACATATATAACATAATTCTATTATGTATTAGGCAAATGCTACCAACATGAAGTCATAATTTTTATTTTTATTATTACTGCTTTTATTACTGCTATATAATATGTGTAGCTCATTGTAGAATGCTTGAAACCCCAGGAAGCAAAATTAAGGAGATAGTCCCATCTCTCTTTCTACCACTTGAAAGTGACTATTGCTAAAAATTTGCATATTGCTATGCACATATTGATGAGTTTGGAATTTTACATGTAAATCATATGTATTTTTGTGCTTTTTTCCATTTACTATTATATGGTGAGTATTATTCAATAGTGGTAATGTTCTTTAAAAATGACTTATATGTTTACATGACATTTCCTTAAATGCTTGGGTCACAATTGACCCAATCATTTGTAGATTATTGACACAATTTTGACACTATAATGATGTAACATTGAACACGTTTATATGTGAAATCAATGTGCCTTTTGCTTGTGTGTATGTGTGTGTGTAAAGAACACTTAAAACATGGATCTACTCACTTCAAAAAATTTTGAGTACACAGTACTGTATTGTTAACTATAGGTACCATGTTGTACAGCAGATCTCTAGAACTTATTCATCTTGCCGAACCGAAACTTTATACCCTTGGAAAGCAACTCCTGACTTTTACCCTCTCCCCAGAACCTAATATGCACCACTCTACATTCATTTTCTGTAAGTTGGATTATTTTAGATACCTCATATAAGTGGAATCATGCACTGTCCTTCAATGACTGGCTTGTTTCACCTAGTATAATCCTCTCCATATTTATCCCTGTTGTTGCATATAGCAGAATTTCTTCTTTTAAGGCTAAATAATATTCCATTGTAGTTATATAGCACATTTTCTTTATTCACTAATCTGTCAGTGAATGTTTAGGTTGTTTTCATATCTTGGCTATTGTGAACAATGTTGCAGTGAGCATGGGAGTGCACATATCACTTCAAAATCCTGATATCAGTTCCCTTGGATATATTCCCAGAAGCAGGATTGTTGGGTCTATTTTTAATTTCTAGAGGATCCTCCATAGTTTTTTTTCCGCGGTGGCTGCAACATGTTACATTCCCACCAACAGTGCACAAGGGTTCAAATGTCTCTACATCTTTGCTAAAACTTGCTTTGTTTTGTTTCTTTGTTTTTGCCTGTGGGTTTATTTATTTGATAATAGCCATCCTGACAGGTGTGAGGTGATAACTCACTCTGGTTCGGATTGGCATTTCCCTGATGACTACTGATGTTGAACATCTTTTCATTGCCTGTTGGCCATTTGTATGTCTTCTTAAAGAAATATTGATTCAAGTCTTCTGTCCATTTTAAAATCAGCTTACTTATTTTCTTGGCTACTGAGTTGTAGGCATTTATTATATATTTTGGATATTAACCTCTTTTCAGATACATGTTTTGCAAATATTTACTTACATTCTGTAGGTTGTCTCTTTACTCTATTGACTTTGCTACATAGAAGCTTTTTAGCTTGATGTCCCACTTGCTTAATTTTGCTTTTATTGTTTGTGCTTTTGGTGCCATATCCAAAAAATTGTTACAAGACCCAATGTCATAAAGCTATTTCTCTATGTTTTTTTCCAGGAGTTTTGTAGTTTCAGTTCTTTTTTTTTTTTTTTTTTTTTTTTTTTTTTTTTGAGATTAAGTTTCATTCTTGCTGCCCAGGCTGGAGTTCAATGGGGCAATCTCGGCTCACCACAACCTCTGCCTCCCAGGTTCAAGCGATTCTCCTGGCTCAGCCTCCCAAATAGCTGGGATTACAGGCGTATGCTACCACACCTGGCTAATTTTTGTGTATTTAGGAGAGACAGGGTTTTGCCATATTGGCCAGGCTGGTCTTGAACTCCTGGCCTCAGGTGATCTGCCTGCCTTGACCACCCAAAGCACTGGGGAGTTTCAGTTCTTACATTTACATTTTTAATTCATTTTGAGTTGATTATTGTGTGTGGTATAATAAAAGGTAAAAGAAAATTTCACGGTTTTGCATATGAATATTCAGTTTTTCCAAAATCATTTGTTAAAAAGATTACCCTTTTCTCGATTATGTGTTCTTGGAACACTTGTTGAACATCAGTTGACCGTGTATGTGTGAATTTATTTCTGGTTTCTCATTTCCACTGATCTATGTTGGCTTTTATGCCCCCTCTACCTAAATTTCTACTCTTTGAAAATCTGTGGGAATCTTTTGCCATATATCTTAAGACATTTTCTTATTTTAATGTTATTTCTTTTTTAATTTTGTATTTTTACGTTTAAAATCATTTAATTTTTACTTGGGCTAATCAATCATCTTTTTTCTTCAGGAATTTTGTTAGAAATTTAGAAAGACCACAAACATATGTAAAAAAATATAAACATATTTTCTTCACACTCAACTAGAGCTTAATTTCAACATTTAAATCATCATCTATATTGAATGTAATTATTTATGATAAATGGTGAGAGTTTAACTGGGCTTGTTTTTGCATTGCTCCAGAGCTCTTTATTGTATTTTTCTTGTATATATACTATTTTTGGCCTTCATTATGTTTCCATGTCTTGTCTAATACAAATATAGTATACTTAAAGCATGTGTAGAGATATTATAAAATATTTTCATGTTATAAATAATGTGATAAACTATAAAATAATGTTCCAAAGTATTTTTACATATGGTCACAAACATAGAATTTTTTTATTTTGCAATTACTTTAAAGTTTTAATAATTTGACAAAAATTTATATTTTCATAAAACTATTTCTCTAGTCATAAACACAATATGACACGAAATTTGTTCAAGATTAGATTATGACATTTCATAAGGGTTTTGATTATTTTAAATAGGATACTAATTATTTCCTGATACATTTATTTCAAAATTTTTTTATTGATAACATGAAATTTATTTTGCAACTGCTTTTTCCTTGCATACAAGAAAAATATTAATTCTTAAAATACATTGTATGATTAGTCAACTCATTGAACAAGTTTTCTGTCATTGAACAAGTTTTCTGTCATTGAACAACTTTTCTTCTGAAAGTAATGATAATTGTCTATTCCTTTTTTTTTCTTTTCTTGGAGACAGAGCCTTGCTCTGTCGCCCAGGCTGTGCAGTGGCACGATCTTGGCTCACTGCAACCTCCTCCTCCTGGATTCAAGCAATTCTCCTGCCTCAGCCTCCCGAGTAGCTGGGACTGCAGGCTCATGCCGCCACGCCTGGCTAATTTTTTTGTATTTTCAGTAGAGACGGATTTCACCGTGTTGCCCAGGCTGGTTTTGAACTCCTGAGCTCAGGCAATCCACCTGCCTCGGCCTCCCAAAGTGCTAGGATTACAGGGGTGAGCCACCATGCCCAGTCCTTCTGTTTTCTTTTCCAATGTTGATGCCTTGTTTATTATTCTCGTCATATTATTTTGGCCAGAATTTTTAAACCAATAATGGCATTAGAATTTCAACAATATCTATGATCTTCAGAATATCTATAAACCCCCAAAAATTATATGCAAAATTTCACACATATGTACATTTGGGAGGAGAAAGAGTTCATAACTGCTGTCAGATTGTAAAAGTGTTCCATAGTCCCCAAATTCTCAGAACCATTGCTCTATTATTATACTACTAATCTCAGAATTGGCTATTGTTTATATAATATTCAGGATTCATTAAGAAAGTTTTCTCTTCAAAAGTTATAAAACTTTGCTGTGTTGGATTTTTTTTAGAGATAAATGTTGAACTTTCAAACAATTTTAGGATTTAATGAGGTTAACTTTTTTTATTGAAATGTTGATGAGATAAATTATATTTGATTATTTCTTAATTACAAATCATATTTGTATTCCTATAATAAATCCTACTTGGCCATACTATATATGTATGTAACTATATATGTTTTGGGTTTAAAATGATTGCATTTTATTTCTTAATTTTGCATTTATATTCACAAGTCAGATTGGTCTTTTGGCTTATTTGTGTGTATATTATATTTGCTGCTTTGAAAACAGGTATAGGTAATTGTCATAATATTAATTGGAAAACACTGCATCTTTTTCTTTGTCCTGAAACAGTTCATCTAAAGATAAATCACAAGATTTACCTGTTCTCTGAAGGAATAAATTACCTCATTCATTTTATCCTGGTTAATGAGCATTTGCATTACAATCTTTTGATAAAATTACTTCAAACCACTCATTTTTACCTGTTTTATTCAAGGCTAAACTTCACCTACTACTAGAAAGCTATTTCATTTTAAAAATCAGACATTTATTAATGTAGTAGTATTTGCTTATAATTTTTAAAGTTTCATTCCATATCTGAGATTATTTTACATATTTTATTCCTAAATTACATACTTTTGTTTTCTCTATTATTTCTTCATTAGATTTTCCAACAATTTTTTTTTTTTAAGAAGGTAAAAGACTTGTTTACTGAAAACTACAAAACACCAAATAAAGAAATTAAAGAACACAAACAAATGCAAAGACATCTCATGTTCACAGATTGGAAGATAATATTATAAAAATGTCCCTATTACCCAATGAGACCTATAGAGTCAATAAAATTTCTATTAAAATCCTAAAGGTTTCTTTTTTTTCAGAAATAGACAAAATAATTTTATATTTCATATGGAACCATAAAAGATTACAAATAACCAAATCAATCTGGAGAAAGAAGGATGAAGTTGGAAACATCATACCACCTGCTTTCAAAATACCTTACAAAGCTACAGTAATCAAAACAGTATGGTATTGCATAAAGGCAATCATATAGACTAATAGAACACAATATAAAATACAGAAATAAATCCATGTATATATGATCAACTGATATTCAACAAAGGTGCCATGAACACTCTTATTTTCAACTATTATCATGTCCATTTCTAACTGTATATACTATTTCTACATACATTTCTAACTGTAATTAGATATACATTTCCAACTCAAACAATTTTTTACTTAATATTTTGAATGGCCAAATCTCAGATTTATCAGTTTTAACTTTTTGAAATTAATTTCTGCTTTTAATTCTGTTTTCTCTTTCTGTGTCTATTTCATTTTCTAAGTTGATTTGAAGAGCAATTTAATTCATTTTTATTGTTTCTTATGTGATAAGATAAAATTATTCTCATTCGAATTCATACAAACCTGAATCTACTATATTTTGTCATATGTGTGTTCAGCAGAAATCTATCGTTCTTCTGAATTCTTTTATCTTTTTTTTTTTTTTTTTGGTATATAGCCTAAAAGGTGTTTTGATTGTGACTTGTGTGGCTTTGTGGGTTTGAGTCTTCTTTTTTATTTCTTTTCTATCTGCAAACTTAAAGCTTTCTCTACCCTCAAAGTTAAAAGGAAACTAGAACAATGATTAAGATATGAATGAGTATCTTTTTTTGCAACGGGTTTGCCGCCAGAACACAGGTGTCGTGAAAACTACCCCTAAAAGCCAAAATGGGAAAGGAAAAGACTCATATCAACATTGTCATCATTGGACACGTAGATTCGGGCAAGTCCACCACTACTGGCCATCTGATTTACAAATGCAGTGGCATCGACAAAAGAACCATTGAAAATTTTGAGAAGGAGGCTGCTGAGATGGGAAAGGGCTCCTTCAAGTATGCCTGGGTCTTGGATAAACTGAAAGCTGAGCGGGAACGTGGTATCACCATTGATATCTCCTTGTGGAAATTTGAGACCAGCAAGTATTATGTGACTATCGTTGATGCCCCAGGACACAGAGACTTCATCAAAAACATGATTACAGGGACATCTCAGGCTGACTGTGCTGTCCTGATTGTTGCTGCTGGTGTTGGTGAATTTGAAGCTGGTATCTCCAAGAATGGGCAGACCTGAGAGCATGCTCTTCTGGCTTACACGCTGGGTGTGAAACAACTAATTGTTGGTGTTAACAAAATGGATTCCACTGAACCACCCTACAGCCAGAAGAGATATGAGGAAATTGTTAAGGAAGTCAGCACTTACATTAAGAAAATTGGCTACAACCCCGACACAGTAGCATTTGTGCCAATTTCTGGTTGGAATGGTGACAACATCCTGGAGCCAAGTGCTAACATACCTTGGTTCAAGGGATGGAAGGTCACCCGTAAGGATGGCAATGCCAGTGGAACCACGCTGCTTGAGGCTCTGGACTGTATCCTACCACCAACTCGTCCAACTGACAAGCCCTTGCACCTGCCTCTCCAGGATGTCTACAAAATTGGTGGTATTGGTACTGCTCCTGTTGGCCAAGTGGAGACTGGTGTTCTCAAACCCGGTATGGTGGTCACCTTGGCTCCAGTCAATGTTACAACCAAAGTAAAATCTGTCAAAATGCACCATGAAGCTTTGAGTGAAGCTCTTCCTGGGGACAATGTGGGCTTCAATGTCAAGAATGTGTCTGTCAAAGATGTTCGTCGTGGCAACGTTGCTGGTGACAGCAAAAATGACCCACTAATGGAAGCAGCTGGCTTCACTGCTCAGGTGATTATCCTGAACCATCCAGGCCAAATAAGTGCTGGCTATGCCCCTGTATTGGATTGCCACATGGCTCACATTGCATGCAAGTTTGCTGAGCTGAAGGAAAAATTGATCGCCGTTCCGGTAAAAAAAACTGGAAAATGGCCCTAAATTCTTGAAGTCTGGTGATGCTGCCATTGTTGATATGGTTCTTGGCAAGCCCATGTGTGTTGAGAGCTTCTCAGACTATCCAACTTTGGGTCGCTTTGCTGTTCGTGATATGAGGCAGACAGTTGCGGTGGGTGTCATCAAAGCAGTGGACAAGAAGGCTGCTGGAGCTGGCAAGGTCACCAAGTCTGTCCAGAAAGCTCAGAAGGCTAAATGAATATTATCCCTAATACCTGCCACCCTATTCCTAATCAGTGGTGGAAGAACGGTCTCAGAACTGTTTGTTTCAATTGGCCATTTAAGTTTAGTAGCAAAAGACTGGTTAATGATAACAACGCATCGTAAAACCTTCAGAAGGAAAGGAGAATGTTTTGTGGACCACTCTGGTTTTCTTTTTTGCGTGTGGCAGTTTTAAGTTATTAGTAACTCAGTAATTTTAAAATCAGTACTTTTTAATGGAAACAACTTGACCAAAAATTTGTCACAGAATTTTGAGCCCCATTAAAAAAGTTTAATGAGAAAAAAAAAAAGATATGACTGAGTATATTTCCATACATTTTTTGTATAGTAAGAACTACTTTAAGTTTAAAATTATTAGCTCAATAATTTTTACTTTTTGCTAGCATTTTGTCTATCATTTCTCTACTTTGATCTGCCATTCTATGTTCCTAGAAATTTATCTATTTTTATTTCCAGAATTTTTAATTTATTCCATAATTTTTATCATTTCATAGTATTCCTCAATTTCTCAAACATTCTCTTAATTCAGTTTCCTTCAGTATCCAAGACTGGTTTTCACAGTCTTTTAATTTCCTTATGACATTTTTTTATTTCCAGGTGTATTTTTCTTACAGCATATTGAACAGGTTTATGACTACCTATTCAATAGTATTTTATTTTATGTTGTTGGTAGTACAGTTTACAGATGTTTACGTTTCTCCTATTACTTACTTTTTTTTTTTCAGAAGGGGGCCATCTCCTTTGATAGCTTAGATATGTCCCATTAGTTTAAATTGTTATGTTCCTATCTCCCATGACTTCACTCTGTTTATTCTGAAGTACAAAAGTCTAGAATGTCTTATAATAAAACAGTAGTTTCTAATTGATATGCTGTGTTTACCAATATCATTGATCCTTTCGTTTTATTCAAAATTGTATAGGTTTGTGTGTGTGTGTGTTTATGTGAATGTGTGTGTGTGAGAGAGAGAGGGAGAAAAAGAGAGCTTGAGCAATTACAGTTGCTAAAATCTCCAATATTTTCCTCACAATTATAAATTTTGTTTCTTTTTTCACTTGTTAGTGCCACAGAGCAGTCCAATTTCAGTGTGATAAGTATTATTTTAAGAAATAATTTTTTTCTGCATAGATTCTGCAATGTTTTTAATATATTCTTGAAAACCATATTGTTCACGGGGGCACACTGGTTGTTAGTCATTCTTTGATTTTGCCTGTTGCTTCATGAGTTCTTGCTATTATCTAATTGATTTGTTTGCTTAATAACATCTTCATTATCTTTCTTACTATTTATTATTCCAGCTCCATTTGTTTGGCTCAGTTTTTCAGGGACATTAATTATTTGTTACATTGTTTTCTGCTTTTTTAAGTTTTATCTCATTTTCATCTATTTCTCCATTTTCTGCATCTTATGGGAGAGCACTTCAAGCCTTTCCACGTAAATTTTCTATTTTAGGCAGAGTCAGAGTCAAATCCAAGGTTTATTGTTCTCAGTAAAAATTTTGTTTTTGCTATTGCAGTTCACTTTCATTACAATATTTTCCTAATTACACATAGCACCCTGTTTGTACCTACATTTTTTTAAGGACTGCCCAAAATCTAATTTTATTTTTGCATTCTTTATAAATAAAAAGCAACCAATAACCATTTTCCTCTTAGATCCAACTTCAATGACCATATTTTCAGGAACTACTGAAAGATTTCAAGTATGTTGTTTGTAAGGAATAGTTTATAATTACTGAATTTTACATTTTTGCTTAATATACAAAATTTTTGCTTAATGTATTAAGCATATTTTTGCTTAATATGTTTTGTAAACTATAGTTAACTCTTGGAATGTCTAAAATAAGCTACCTTTATTTTCATTAATAAAAATGAGTAATTTAAAATTTTATGCACATGTAACATTTTAAATATACAATTTCCTTAACATAAGGTAAAACAGTCTTAGGCAGGCTGCCACTGGGATTTTTTTTTTTTTTTTTTTTTTTTTTTTAATTAGAGGCAAGGTCTTGCTATGTTGCCCAGGTTGATCTCGAACTCCTGGGCTCAAGTGATCCTCCCATCTCAGCCTCTCAAAATGTTGAGATTACAGGTGTGAGCCACCACACCTGACCTGGGAATTTTTTTAATGTATGTGGTAATACACAGGTGTAGATCACATTTAGTTTATGACCAAGTTAATTAATAAGTCAAAGAACACGTAAAATTTAAGAACAAATAGACCAGTTGTGGTGGCTCACGACTATAATCCCAGCACTTTGGGAGGCCGAGGCGGGTGGATCACCCGAGGCCAGGAGTTCTAGACCAGCCTGGCCAACATGGCAAAACCCTGTCTCTATTAAAAACACAAAAATTAGCCAGGCATGGTGGGACACCTGTGATCCCAGCTACCTCGGAGGCTGAGGCATGAGATCGCTTAAACTTGGTGGGCAGAAGTTGCAGCGAGCCAAGACTGTACCGCTGCACTCCAGCCTGGGCAACAGACCGAGTCTCTATCTCAAAAAAAAAAAAAAGAAAAAAAAAGGTACAAATAGATCTTTGAAAAAGTTCTGACATTTATTTACGTCTGGACAAACAAATAAGTGGGAAGACTCATCAGTATAAACCTCTTTTAATTTTAGTCTTTATCATTAAAATTGCCTAAGTTCTTGGAACACAGAAAAAACAAATTTGAATGCATTTGTAACAGTTTAATAATTTATATGTCTCATTCTGATCTTTTAATGGAATGTTTTAAAGCCAAAGCATAATTTACTGCAAAGATAAATTAGAAAAGGCAAATAAACTTTTGAATAATATGTTATAATGACCTGGACAAAATTGATTATTAGCTAGTAATACAATTATTAGCACATGCAACAGATTGAAAAATTAAATCCTATACTACATACTCTTAAGTATTTTGTCAAACATGAGATATATTTAAATGTTTCTATCAATTGCATTCCTTTTGCCACATATATTAGTTTTTATTTAAAACACGAAAACAATTATCTTTCCTCCAGATTCTCATGTTAATCAGTGCAAAACATTGCAATTTTAGTAAAAATTATTTATTACAATGTTATTTTAGAAAGGCTTATTCCTCAAACTATTGAACATGTACTTAAAAGACGGCCAAATTATGAGAACGATCAACTTCAATGGCTTCCTCTACGCCCAACTTGGCTTCTCCATGTCCTTCCTGTGACTCATCAAGAGAGACCAGGACCTCATTTATGCCACTTGCAGAAGTTTCTCATGATATATCATTATCTTGAAAATTTAGACTTTTAATAGCTTATTTCATTTTTTTCATTGTGTTCTCCTCTTCCTAGCAGCTTTTTAATTTTCACATTCCTTTTGGTTTTCAATGTAGAAAACAACCTTAGTTTGTTCTTTGCTCATACTAGGAGTGTTTTTCAAGAGATTCAGAAAAACTCCACCCATTGTTCTTTGACGACCATTCATTATAAAGAGGACATTTCGTTCTACTTCAGCAGTTTCCATCAGATGTTCAATTGCCTTTTGTTCCCAATAATCCTCACTACTTGAGCCATCAGATCTTTCTTTGGTTCCTGTAACCCGAATGAAATTTCATTAGCCACTTTCTCTTGAGAATCTTCCTTTGTAGTCTCATATCGACCTTTATAGTTCATTTCTGGTTCTAGTCTGTTCCCTAGCCTGTCTTTTACAGGTCATTTCCTTTTGAGATGACCTAGCTCCTTTTCCTCTTCCTTTGATCCCATTTTTGTTTGTTTGTTTGTTTTTTGTTTTTTTGCCACCATGCATATATTCAGCTAGTTTCTCGTCTAGTCCTTTTATATGCTCTTGAGATTCCCTCTTAAGTTTCTTAGCAAGCAAACAATCGTAGGTCTTGAACTGTCCGCTTCTGTCAATAGCGCCCTCCATTCCCAAGATACCAACTTTAGTGGCCACTGAATCTTAATTCTGTTCCTGCAGTACAGCACCCCACATATTATTAATCTTCTTTGCTCCAGAAACAGGTGGTTTCTGACTGCTCTTGGCCAAACTGAAAAGACTCTGGTTTGGGAGGAGGGTTAAAACATTTCTGTCACTTACGCTTCCAAAGACAGCTATCATCGTCTGAATTAGAAAAACTCTCTTCACTTGAATCCACACTTTCAACAACTAGGTAACATGATACTGGTGCACATGCAGTTGCCCTGCTCTGGAAGGCCCTCATAAGCACTGTCCCCGCCTAGCACTTTCCACACTTGCTGCGGCCTGTCGCTGGGTGCCGCCCTTATGTCAGAATCTGAGTCATGTCGGAAAGCTGCCCATCTTCCATGTAGCCGGCCTCCAACACCCTCTTCCCGCGGTGCCTGTTCCTATATTTTAGCCATCTTTATTTTCATCTCTGTTGCCTAGAAAGTCTTTAAACACTATGTTATGTGTTCCTGTGCCCCTTTAAGGTACTATATATTTCTGCATTTTGACTTTCATTGTGATGTGTTATAATTGATTATTTAAATATTTTCTCTATTACATTCTAAGCTTCAGTGAATAATCAATCATTGTATCATCAGTGCTGTCATAGAAATTGAAGAAATACAGAGTTTCCTTTCATATTATTTAAGATCATATCTCTTGTTTCATAACTTTTTATCCATGAATGTTTTCCTTTGAAACTTCATTCTAATGTTTCCTATATTTTTTATAGATTTTTTTTTTGTGTGTGTGGAAATCTGTTTTTTCCAATTTTCCTGTTCTTGAAAGAGAAGTAGTGGGAATCTCCTTGGACACACTCACTTTCCACAGAGTTGTAGTATAATACTCCTCTCAGATCTTAATTTTGAGAGTCAGTGGATTATGTAGGTACTAAGAATCAGTTGTCAATTATAGATATGCTGGACCAAAGAGGAAACTGCTAACATTGTTTTCCATAGTCTGATTTGGCAAGAAAGAATAAGTATTATGTGATTTGAAGTAGTCTACAATTCTTACATTGAGTGAGAGGGGAAGTGCATTAAAACAACCACACCCTGTAAACATTATTCTCACTCATCCCTTCACCTCTATTTTTTCTACTTAGAATAACTTCAAAATAAAATATGATACAATATACATTTTTCACTGCATACCCTGTCAATTTTTTTGGAACTGGAGTCCCTAAATGCATACAGAAAGATTAGTAATAGTTTTGACAGCAGATGAAGATGAAAACAATATGTCTTTGATGAAGGCCAATATATAACAGGTATAAATAGAAACTTTCTACTGTTTTCTCATCTTACTTTGCTCCATTGCCTCAGGATCCCTTTCACTTAACCCTATTACAAAAGAATTAAGGGTGCAGAAGAAAACGAGTGTGTGTGAACAAGATCAGATTTGTTTTAGTAAATATGCTAACAAGATAAAAAAATGGAACATAAAAGAGAGGAGAAAGGTGACCTATGGCTCATTTCAGTGCTTAGGCTCTGACCACTCTTTATTGCGTCTTTATTCTTAGCCAACACAAGACCCTTCCTCTTCCAGCTGAGGTGCTGACCTTGCCTCTATCACTGACAGTAAGAGAAAATCTGAAAAACAGATTGAAAATCTGACTTCCAATCAAGAATTCCTCTCCAGGACCACAGTTGGGGATTTATGCCTATACTTATGGCTACAGGAAACCGGACAGAAATAAGTGAATTTATCCCCATGAGCTTCTCTTCCCTGCCTACTGAAATACAGTCATTGCTCTTTCTGACATTTCTAACCATCTACCTGGTCACTCTGATGGGAAAGAGCCTCATTATTCTGGTTACCCTAGCCGACCCCATGATACACAGCCAGCCCCATGTACTTCTTCCTCAGACACTTATCCTTCCTGGAGATTGGCTTCAACCTAGTCATTGTGGCCAAAATGCTGGGGACCCTGCTTGCCCAGGACACAACCATCTCCTTCCTTGGCTGTGCCACTCAGATGTATTTCTTTTTCTTCTTTGGGGTGGCTGAATGCTTCGTCCTGGCTACCATGGCATATGACCGCTATGTGAACATCTGAAGTCCCTTGCACTACCCAGTCATCATGAACCAAAGGGCACGGGCCAAACTGGCTGCTGCTTCCTGGTTCCCAGGCTTTCCTGTAGCTACTGTGCAGACCACGTGGCTCTTCAGCTTTCCATTCTGTGGCACCAACAAGGTGAACCACTTCTTCTGTGACAGCCCACCTGTGCTGAAGCTGGTCTGTGTAGACACAGCACTGTTTGAGATCTACACCATCACTGGAACCATTCTGGTGGTCATGATCCCCTGCTTGCTGATCTTGTGTTCCTACACTCTCATTGCTGCTGCCATCCTCAAGATCCCATCAGCTAAAGGGAAACATAAAGCCTTCTCTATGTGATCCTCACATCTCCTTGTTGTCTCTCTTTTCTATATATCATTAAACCTCACATATTTTCAGCCTAAATGAAATAATTCTCCTGAAAGCAAAAAGCTGCTATCATTGTCCTACACTGTTGTGACTCCCATGTTGAACCCCATTATCTACAGCCTGAGAAATAACGAGGTGAAGAATGCCTTCAGCAGGATGGTCTGCAAGACCCTAGCCCTCAGAAAATGTATCCCATAGACCTTAGGAAGTAAGGCTAAATTCTACTGAATAACAATTAGTTTCATGTTTGGGACACCTCTCTGCCTCTCTTCACATATCTATTGGAATGAAACTCAGCTATTGAAATGGCTATTGGAAAACTTGGTGGAGAGAAGAGAGCCCAGTGTTGATGTAAACCTGTCATTATCATCTTCCAGATTCCTTTACCTACCCATCATAGACTTAAACTGTTTTTCTTATTGGTGCAATTGGCACTTTGACACTTCTGTGGCCAAACCATTCGAGACACTCACTTTGCTAATGAGCACAAATGTGAATATATTGTGGACAATATGAAACTACTTGTAATATGACCTTGGGGACACACAATGGTCAAGACAACGATAATTATCAAATGTCATCTTGGCCATCATCTTGGTTTGGACAATTCTGACACCATTCAGTAGAAAACCCTATAACACTTCCAGTACATAATTCTTGCTCTTCCTTTCATTTTGCATGCTCCTAAGGAAGTGTTGGCTTTTATGTTTGTGGATATTTAGCATAGATAGAGAAAAGAGGGTCACTAATCCCCATACATGTTCCTTTATAAGCCCAATAGCCTTAAAAGACTCCTTCCTTAGGCTATTCTTCCCAGGCAGAGTGAGCTGTTTCCAATTGTCTCTTGCAGATTCATTTTCAAGTTCTTAATCCTTGTTAAAGTAATTTCAAAATTTCACAAACACAATCTCAATCATAATGCTGCTTTTTTCAAGGCTTACAGTGGATCTTAGCTGACTCCTATATTTGCTTAGTGCCTTTAAATTTTAAATTTTTATATATTGTTGACATGAAAATACAAAATATCATAAAGCACAATCATTGCCATCAGAAATGAATAATTTGATCAACAATGAGGGATTTAGATGAGGTAATTGCTAAAAGTAAATTCATTTTACAATTAAGCAAAGTAAGATTCAAGTTATTCCTCCCCAGAAGCCAAGCAGATGCCAGTGCCATGCTTTTACAGCCATCAGAACCATGAGTCAATTAAATACTTTTTCTTTATAAATTGCCCACTTTCAGGGATTTCTTTATAGCAATGCAAGAATTGCCTAACACAGAAAATTGGTAGTGGCAGTGGGGCATTGCTATAAAGATACCTGAAACTATGGAAGTAATTTTGGAACTGGGTAATGGGCAGAGGTTGGGGAGTTTGGGGGGCTCAAAAAAGACAGAAAGATGAAGGAAGGTTTGGAACTTCTTAGAGACCATTTAAATGATGGTGACCAAAATGCCAATAGTGATATGGATGGTGAAGGCCAGGCTGCTGAGGTCTCAGATGGAAATGAGAAACTTATTGGGAACTGGAGCAAAAGTCACATGTGTTATGCCTTGGCAAAGATCTTGGCTGCATTCTGTTCATGCCCTAGGGATCTGTGGAAGTTTGAACTGAAGAGTGATAATTTAGGGCATCTGGTGGAGGAAATTTCTAAGCAACAAAGTGTTCAGATGTGATCTGGCTGCATCTAACAACCTATGGTCAGATATGGGAGCAAATAAATGATTTAAAGTTGGAATTTTATGTCAAGGAGAAGCAGAATATAAAAGTTTGGAAAACTTACAGCTTGGCCATGTGGTAGAAAATAAAAGCCCATTTTCAGGAGAAGAATCCAAGCAGACTTTGGAGCAACAATTTGCTAGAGAGATTTGCATAACTAAAAATGAAGCCAAGTGCTATTAACCAAGACAATGGGAAAAGGTCTTGAAAGCATTTCAAATACCTCTGTGACAACCACTCTCATCATAGGCCCAGAGACCTAGGATGGAAGAATGGTTTTGGGGGCCAGAACCAGGGCCTCATTGCCCTGTGCAGCCTCAGGATACTGCTGTCCACATCCAGGCTGCTCTGGTTCCAGCTGGGGGTCAAAGGGGCCAAGGTACCCCTTGGGCCACCACTCTAAAGGGCACAGGCCAAAAGGGTTGGTGGCTTCCATTTGGTGTTAAGCTGGCAGAAACAGAGTACAAGAGTGAAAGAAACTTGGCAACCTCCACCTAGATTTCAGAAGATATACGAGAAAGCCTGGGTACCCAGGAATCCTGCTGCAGGGGTAGAACCCTCACAGAGAACCTCTACTAGGGAAGTGTTGAAGGAAAATGTGGGATTGGAGGCCCCACACAGAGTCTTCACTGGGGAATTCCCTAACGGAGCTGTGGGAAGGGGGCCACCATCCACCAGACCCCAGAAGGATAGATCCACCAGCATCCTGTACCCTGTACCTGGAAAAGCACAGAAACAGAACTGCCTAAAGCCTTGGGAGCCCACCCCTCACACCAATGCGCCCTGGATGTGGGACATGGCATCAAAAGAGATTATTTTGGAGCTTTAAGATTTAATGACTGCCCCCCTGGGTTTCAGACTTGCATGGGGCCTGTAGCCTCTTCCTTTTGGCCCTTTGGAGTGGAAATATTTACCAATTGCCTGTACCACCATTGTATCTTGAAAGTAAATAATTTGTTTTGATTTTACAGGTTCATGGCTGGAAGGAAATCAGCTCCAAATGAGACTCTGTACTTGAGACTTTGGACATGTGAGTGATGCTACAGTGAATTGAGACTTCTGGAGAACTGTTGAGAAGGCATGATTGTATTTTGTGATGTGAGAAAAACATGAGATTTGAGGGGTCAGGGGAGAAATAACATAGTTTGTATGTTGTCCAACTATATTATTCCTCCCCTAACCCCTCAAATCTCATATTTTTCTCTAAATGTCATGTTGAAATCCCTCTAAATCACATGTTGAATTATAATCCCCAATGTTGGAGGTAGGGCCTAGTAGGAGGTATTTGGGTCACAGGGGTAGATTCCTTAGGGCTTTGTGCTATCCTCATGATAGTGAGTAAGTCTCATGAGATCTGGTTGTTTAAAAGTGCGTGATACCACCCCACCCATCTCTTGTGTCTGCTCCAGCCATGCAATGTGCCTGCTCCTGCTTCACCTTTGACCATGGGTAAAAGCTCCCTGAGGTCTCTCCAGAAGCTGAGCAGGTGCCAGCATCATCATGCTTGTACAGTCTGCAAAACCATCAGCCAGTTAAACTCCTTTTCTTTGTAAATTACCGTGTCTCATCTATTTCTTTAAAGAAACCCAAGAATAGCCTAACACGTTGTTATTTCTCTCTTAACTATGCTTTTGGTAATATTTTATTCCTCGGGCTTAGGTGTCAAACTTGGGTCTACAAAAATATTCTTTTATTACTTCTATTAATACTTCTTTACTTTCATTGTTTAATATTTAAATCTTTTGCAATGTGGAATTTATCTGGTAGGAGGTATGTTTGGTTTTCTTGTTTGTGTATTTGTTTATTTTCCAATAGCCGGCCTTATTGTCCTAACATAATTTATTGAAAAATATGTTATTTCTCCTACTTACTTGAAACATCAATATACTCTTACATATAGTTACAATATTCATAAGAATATGCTTAGGAATTCTAGATAACACTAAGAAACTTAAAATTTAATGGTTTAAAGTTTTCAGAAAGTTTACAATACTGTACTTATTACCATGAAAAGATAATAGAAAATTATCAACTTCGCAGGAGTCTTCAAAAGATGTCAATACAATTGCAATTTATCCAATTGGGTTGCTGTAAATTTCATAGATAATTTTAAAAGGTAAAGTATTTATTCTTGCATTTGGCTTTAAGCAAGTTCTAGATGTACTGGGTAGTATTTAAATAAATGGTCTTATATTTATAAAATTAAAAGTTGTGAAAATTGTCCCAGAGGGAAAGAAAAAGGAATAACAAACAAATAATAACAAAATAATATTTTAGGGGTTCCTTAGATGATAATATGTAAGCTAATTTTTGCAACTAGGTTAAGAGGTAGGAAAATTGCATTCTAGACTGAAAAAGATCACAGAAGTCCCAGGTGAGGAAGAACTTGGTACATTTCAAAAGTACAAGAACACCGATATTTGCTGAAATGTTGTAAATATGGGAAAGAAAGGTGAAAAATGGCTTGATAGGTAGACAGAGGTCAGGTCATAGAGGAATTCCTTTTCAGCATGTTAAAGATTTTGGAGTTTAAACTGCATGCAATAGTGTATTAGTCCATTTTCACACTGCTATAAAGAACTTCCTGAGACTGGGTAATTTACAGAGGAAAAAGGTTTAATTGACTCACAGTTCCACATGGCTAGAGAGGCCTCAGGAAACTTACAATCATGGTGGAAGAGGAAGCAGACATATCTTACATGGTGGCAGGGAAGAGAGAGAGAAATAGAGAAAGAAAAGCCCAGGAGAAACTGCCATTTATAAAACCATTATGTCTTATGAGAACTCCCTCACTATCACGAGAATAGCATTGGGAAAACCGCCCCCATGATCCAGTCACCTCCCACCAGGTCTCTCCCTCAACACCTGGGGATTACAATTGAAGATGAGATTTGGGTGGGGACACAAAGTCTAACCGTATCATCCCATCCCAACCCCTCCCAAATCTTATGTCCTTACATTTCAAAACCAATCATTCCTTCCCAACAGTCCCCCAAAGCCTTAACTCATTTCAGCATTAACTCAAAATTCCAAGTCCAAAGTCTCATCTGAGACAAGGCAAGTCCCTTCTGCCCATGAACCTGTAAACTCAAAAGCAAGTTAGTTACCCACAACGGGATACAGGCATTTTATAAATGCTTCCATTCCAAATGGAAGAAATTGACCAAAACAAATGGCTACAGGCCCCATGCAAGTCTGAAGTCTGGTGGTGGGGGCAGCCATTAAATCTTAAAGCTCCAAAATAATCTCCTTTGACTCCATGTCTCACATCCTGGTCATGCAGATGCAAGGAGTGAGCTCCCACAGTCTTGGGCAGCTCCACTCTTGTGGCTTTTCAGGGTACAGTACCCATCCTGGCTACTTTCACAGGCTAGCGTTGAATGTCTGCAGCTTTTCTAGGTGCATGGTGCAAGCTGTTGGCGGATCTACCATTCTGAGGTCTGGAGATTGTGGGTCTTTTTTCACAGATCCACTAGCAGTGCCCCAGTGGGGACCCTGTGTTGGGGCTCCAACCCCACATTTCCCCTTTGCACTGCCCTACTAGAGGCTTTTCACAAGGGCTTCACCCCTGCAATAAACTTCTGCCTGGACAGTCAGGCATTTCCATACATCCTTTGAAATTTAGGTGGAGGTTCCCAAACCTCAATTGTTGACATCTGTGCACTCACAGGCCCAACACCATGTGGAAGCTGCCAAGGCTTGGGGCTTGCACCCTCTGAAGCAACAGCCTGAGTTGTACCTTGGCTCCGTTTAGCCATGGCTGGAGCTGAAGCAGCAGGGATGCAGGGCACCAAATCTTGAGACTTCACAGAGCAGGGAAGCCCTGGGCTCAGCCCAGGAAACCATTTTTTCCTTATAGGCCTCCAGGCCTGTGATGGGGGGGCTGCCACCAAGATCTCTGACATGCCTTGGAGACATTTTCCCCATTGTCTTGGTGACCAACATTCAGTTCCTTGTTACTTATGCAAATTTGTGCAGCTGGCTTGAATTTTCCCCCAGAAAATGAGTTTTTTTTTCTATTGTATAGTCGGTTTGCAATTTTTTAAAACTTTTATGCTCTGTAATCTCTTGAATACTTTGCTGCTTAGAAATTTCTTCTGCCAGATACCCTAAATCATCTCTGTCAAGATCAAAGTTTCACAAATCTGTAGGGTAGGAGCAAAATGCCACCAGGATCTTTGCTAAAGCATAGCAAGAGTCACCTTTACTCTAGTTCCCAATAAGTTCCTCATCTCCATCTGAGACCATTTCAACCTGGACTTCATTGTCCACATTACTCTCAGAATTTTGGTCAAAACCATTCAACAAGTCTCAGGGAAGTTCCAAACTTTCTCACATCCTCCTGTCTTCTGAGTCCTGCAAGACTCTAGGACGTTCCAAACTTTCCCACATCTTCCTGTCTTCTTCTGACCCCTCCAAACTGTTCCAACCTCTGCCTGCTACCCAGTTTCAAAGTTGCTTCCACATTTTTGGGTATCTTTATAGTATTACCTCACTCCTGGCACCAATTTAAGTTTCTGAAGGCCTTCCCAGCCATGCAGAACTGTGTCAATTAAACCTCTTTACTTAACAAATTATCCAGTCCCGGGAAGTTATTTATAGCTGTGTGAGAAGAGACTACTTACAATCATGGCGGAAGGGGAAGCAGGCACATATTACATTGCATCAGGTGAGAGAGAGAGCATGTGTCAGTGCAGGAAAAGCTACCATATATGAAACCATCAGATCTCATGAGCATTTACTCACTACCTTGAGAACAGCATTGGGGAAACTGCCCCCATAATCCAATCACTTCCCACAAGGTCACAACTCTAACCACCTGGGGATGACAATTCAAGATGAGATTTAGGCGAGGACACAAAGCCTAACCATATCAAATAGGTATCCATTGAAACATTTTGATTCAAGAGGGTGATTTTTTAAAATGCTGGTAGCTGCTGGGTAGAGCATGTACTGTAAGTTGCAAGAGTAGAAAGAGGGAGACTGGTATAGTTGTGGTTTATTTTTGGATAGTAACAATAAAGGTGAGAGTTCAGATTCAGAATATATTTGAAATATGAGATTGACAAGACTTGGTAAGATATATTGTAGGTGGTAATTGATGAAGAAGAAGGTTTCAAGGACTATAACCATACTTCTGGCATAAGCAACAAAATAGATGGGCATCCTCTTTTTTAAGATGAGAAGTGATGGAGAAAGAGCATTATCTTGTGGTCGGGGCATGGCAGGGACAAATGATAGGGAATTCAGTTTCCATTTTACCAGAACGGTCAGTTTTATGTAGGTACATGAATGCCACTATGTTTAGTCTACCAAAGTAGATACTTGAAGACAAGGTATAACCACTGAAATAGATACAGAGAAAAAAAAAGAACTGAGGTTAACATAATAATGCACTAATATAAAAGTAAAATTTGGTTTATTTGGTACCAAAAATCATACAGGAAGCATAACCAAACAGAAAATGGGGTTTGGCTTTCTTTGTGCTATATTTTTATAAATATGTTGTTGGTATGTGTTCCAAAATCAAGTGAAACTCCTATAAGTCTGATATATCTTAGTATACATTATCAGTAATAATTATAATTATGTTAAATTATTGTGTGCCATAGAGGTAACACATTTCCTTGTCAATTGTGTCTTTAACTATGGCTACCTTAAAACATTTTGTCATCCATAAACAATTGTTATCTTGTTTTGGTCCTCTTTAGAAGGTGGTTTTATAGTCAGCTATAAAGCTTTAACAGGTGCTCTTGAATGCAGGTTTCTGATAAATTTGGAGACTATGACATCAGAATAGAGGAAAAAACGTTCAGGACTCTTAAAGAGCTAAAATGTTCATTAACATCAAGCAGGACAGGAATTAACTGCATAAACTGAACTAATAGGAGACTGAAGTGATCTTTTTGACTGTTTGCTTAAATTGTTGCTAATCATTTATTTTGCTTTTCAGAGTCAAGGGAGCTTTTCTTTTTAGCTATTAACAGCTTTTAACAATTAAGTAAATTATACTCCTATGAACAAAATTTGGAGCATATTTGTTTCTCTCTGATTTCTCCAGAATTTGGAAACTATTTGTGAGTATTCTTAATTTATGGCAATATAGTTATTTGCATAAGTGCAATAAGAATATGTTTTCTTTTGTTACAGGACACAATTGGAGAAACTAGTTATTTTACCAAGGCTTTGACGAGAATAGTATGCTCTCCTTTAAGGAATCAAACTTGACTTATGGAGCCAATAAAGCCCTTGGAATTGGCCTCATATTTTGTGTACACAGTCCCTGTACAGGGTTTCTGGTCTGTGGTAAGTAAAGAATGTCACTTTCTGATAGGCCAGGAGCCCCAAGTTATCTTACAACTTCAAGAGGAGAGGAATTCACCTAACTCATAGATATTTGATTGTACAAATTCATAGCTGGGCTTGGCTTTAAAAAGGTCTTATCTCAGATTCTTTCTATGGAACACACTTTCATCAAAGCCAATTTAAAAGGTCTATGTGTAAAATAATTTTTCTTGCTGCACTGTGTACAAATAATTAGGCCAAGTATAAGAAAACAAATCAGTCCTACCATGATTTGTCTTTCAATAAAAATGGGAAACTGGAGGAAAATTATGTTTCAAAAACTATAGTACACCTGTTGTTAAATTCTAGTACTGCCTGATGTTTTAAAATTTTTTATTATTTTGTACAGTTTGGATTAAATTCTAATTTTTCTCGCTACAAGTCTCCAAAATAATGTCTTCAGTTTTTTCCTGTTTCTTTTCCGTTTTCCCCATTTTTCCTAATTGGAAATCACTGAAACTAAGCTGTGCTTTCTTAAAGCCCTGTGAACTGAAGACTAGGCAGCTTAAACTTCAGAAGAAAATTGAAGCAACCTATTTATATATGTTGCTGTTGCACACTATTATATTTCAGGAGGTGCTGCCTCTAACCCAGAGAGTTTCCGGGGGTTAGAGGCAGCAATCGGGAACAAATCGACTTCTTCCACTCCAGTATTGCATTTGGTGCCCCATAATGATGGCCCCCTCTCAGCAAGAAGTAGCCAGAAAGATTATGATGCTCCATCTCCCTATGATTCTTGTGATAAGTAAATATACAAGCATGATAGGAATCATGTGCAAATTGACAATGGGGATTGTGGCAGGCCAGGTCTCACTAATGCAGGCCTCCATAACAACTGTTTCAGTACAGACTGAGTGGTTAAGTTAAATATTAAAAGCCAGTGCCCTTATACAAAGGCTGGAACGTAAAAAATAAAATGCTCACCAAGAGTTTTGCTGAGGCTTTAAAGAATGAAAAAATAACGAAGGAATTCTTAACAGGACCATTTAGGACTAAACAAGTTTTATTGTGAGTCTGAAGAAACTCCCCAGGCCTCCACAAACAAGTTTGTTTATATTTATTTATTTATTTATTTATTTAATTTTGATACAGAGTCTCGCTCTGTCTCCCAGGCTGGAGTGCTGTGGCCCGATCTTGGCTCATTGCAAGCTCCACCTCCTGGGTTCAAGTGATTCTCCTGCCTCAGTCTTGCCAGTAGCTGGGACTACAGGCATGTGCCACCAAACCCGGCTAATTTTTTGTATATTTTTTTTTTTATTACAGATGGGATTTCACCGTATTAGTGAGGATGGTCTCAATCTCCTGACCTCATGATCTGCCCGCCTCGGCCTCTCAAAGTGCTGGGATTACAGGTGTGAGCCACCATGCCTGGCCCATAAACAAGTTTATTAAGGGGTCTGAAGGAACTCCCAAACCTCTGGGATTTAGCAGGAGACAAGATAAGTGTAATCACCCCAGCACCTGGACCCATTTAGATTCAGTAAATTTATTTCAGCTCCAGAAGAAGGTCTTTAGGACTCAGGCCTTAGTTATAGATTAAAAGAAGTTAATCATTAATGTCTTTAGATTAATGCACGCTTACATGTAGATATATGGCTTAGACAGTATGTAAGCTCTGGAAAATTTTGAGTTGGTTGGGCAATAATTTCCAGGCTTTCTCCTTGTAACCGGTTTCAGAAATAAAAACTCTCTTCCTCCCCAGTTCATCTGCATCTTGTTATTGGGCCACAAGAAATAGCAGCCCGGCCTTCAGTTTGACCTGGGAACAGGAGGAATAGTTTGATGAGGTAAGTAAGCATCAAATCTTGAAAGTCCTCTATGCTGGTGTTTGAATGCTATCTTGTGAACTCTGTAACTCAATTTAAGCGTTTTCAGCATGAAAAAATAATCAGATATGTATTTTGGAAAAATTACTTTGCCTGTGGTATGGCAAATGGGCCATAAGGGGACACAGGCTATAAGACAGAGACCAGAGACTTCTGGAAATGAGCAGTTAAGAGATATGAGACCAAAACTCAGTGCAAGGAAATCCTCTTAATCTTCAGAAATTGAAGTCCTTATCAAAATAGGGCAGCAGAGCAGACATGCTAACAGCTCAGAGGAAAATCACTGCTGTTCTGGACCACATCTACTCCTGTCTACCTGCAGGCCAGCAGGACTTGAGCTGCAAAGGTGGCTGCTTGCCAAGATGAGTTTGTTTGAAGCTATGGTTCTGCAGCCTGAGTCATTAGCCCTCCCTCCCATATATGATCCTTTCTATTCACCTAAGCTTTCCCTCTAGGCCCCAAGATAGGCCACTGGGAACCTCAGTAGACTGTGTTCCCTGAACAACAGAGTGCCTCATTAGCTACTTTTTAATGAGGTCACAGCCTGTGACTGCTCATTAATAGACTGGCTAGTCAGCATCCCCAAGGGTAGGAGAGACTGAAGACGGAAGTCAGTGATTATAGAGCCTAAGTGTAGCTGTGTTAGAGGGAGAAAGAACTTAGTAGAGACTCTGAGGCTTTTACTCTGAGGTCTCCAGGGTCACTTCCAGCTCTTAGAGACTATGATTCTGGAGAACATCTTGAGGGACCAGGGCCTTGGTGGGAGGAAGTGACACAGAGTCAAGTGATCCCAGGCTTGTAACAGCTGTTGGTCTACAGAGATCCTTGAGGAAATCAAATGCTCTTCAAGTTCTCTTGGATGCTTATGGAAATGGAATATTGCTTTTGAAACCTTTTGTCACCTTGCCTTCCATAACCATGGATTTTCTTGCTATTCCCCGTACATGACTAAGTGCAGAGTATTTGGGTTATTTTCCAAGTCTTTTTAAATTGTATTTATCCTGGGAGTTAATTTATTGGCCCTCTTCTATACTGCTTGTTTACTGTCTCCTAGACATCCCGTTCATTCACAGGATTCCAACACATCACCCCTCTGGAGATGAAACTTGGGCATTGACTTCTATCTCCCACTAGGATCAGTGCTACAGCCTCCTAATTGTATTCCCTGCCTCCAGTCATGTTGCAGATTTACACATACACCTCATTCCCATTCAGCCCTTAGTCTCCCCAGAGTTCTTTCTAAACACACATGTGGTAATCTGTCTTAATCATGTTTAAATTCCTTATGAATCACCCTCATAATCAGAATGAAACCACTGTACTTAGCATGTCATACAAACCTTATAGTCCAGTTCTAATTTCTCTTTCAAATTTCAGTTCTCATCATACCCCATCCATACATTTGAATGGGGTATGATGAAAATAGTTTATCATGCTGAACTATTTTCTTTTCCCTTATACCATGCATTTTTAATTTCTCTAAATGTGCTTTTTTGGTTCTCTCAAAAATTTAGAGTCTAAAAATCCTGAGTTCAAATTGTGTGTCTGCTACTTACCAGATATGAAAATCACTCTATGTTTCTCTCCTTCTATTTCCTCTTCTGTGAATTGAGTGATAATATCCTGTGGATTTAATGCAAAGATGAAATGAGAATAATGAAACCTACTGTGAAGATGTTAAGAGGCCAGCCATTCATGTGGCACAGAGGTGCCACAGCCTGGCACCTCTGTGACAGCAGACGTACCAGGTCGGTTAATCAAATGATATTAGCCAACAACTAACACCTGTGGAACTTTATGACTTTTTGTCTATTCTTTGTTATTTTTTACATTTAAAGTAGTATATCAGTTATGTAAATTTCCCAATAGGTATTTGCTATTATTCATAACACAAGTAAATTATTAGGTTCCCTCCTTTTCCCAGTGAACAGAGTAAAGAAAGGAAGTAACATGTTAAATATGAGCTACATATTTGTCAACAAAGTGTTATTTACTCCTCACAGGTATTAATAAGAAGTATAGAATATGGCAAAGTAACAAGTAATGGGTGTCAAAGTTTGGGTTTGAATCTAGGTCTATCTGATTCCAAAATATCAACTTTAAGATAGCATATTTAATCTCTAAAATATAAAGAAAAAATCTAAGAGTCTAGAAAGATATTTGGAAGTAAAGGAATGTAATATGGGCAGCCAAGAGGCTTCAGGAGAGTCATAAGAGAGAGAAAAAGAACCTTTGAGGCCAATAGACACAAATGGATGTCATATCACCATATTGTAAACTATTTCTTTGGGGTAATTGAAAGAAATGAATAGTTACTTTTTATTCTCTAATTCAAGCTCTTTATTCTCTAAATCAAGCTACTTGGGAAAGAATATGTCATCAACAGAAGGTAGATATTATTATTAAATCTTTATATCTTTACTCAATTCCTCTGCCTGCTATTCTTGCCTCTCACCCCATACTCACCATACCAAGTTAATCCCTACATATTATTTAAGATTCAACTCTAGTGTTTTCTCTCCTATGAATCTCTCCCTGATTCCTCTAGGCAAATCTGAGTTTGTTCTCCTTTGTACACATGTGATGTCTTGTATATATAACTTTTAAGCATTGAAGACATTGAAATTGTCTCTTTATAAGCATAGAGGATACAGTAAGAGCAGTTCATCATTCTTGTTTGTATCTCTGACACCTAGTCCAATGTCTGGCATATAGTAAGTACTCAATAAATGACTGAAGAAATGCATAGTTCCCAAATTGTTTCTCTAGCCTTGGCCTGTTCCATTCTTACTGAAAAGTGAGAATTGTCTCTGAGACATTTCTGCCTAAGTGTCAAGGCACATGTCAAACAACAAGCTCCCAGGACAAAATTTTCTCCCATTCTCTAAATCGTGAAAGAAAAATGTCTTATTACATATTTATTGCTTTTACCTCACTTTTCATTGACATATTATTTCATTTAATCAGTGAATATTCATACTGAATCCTGAAGGTACAACAATGAACAAGTTGCGTCCTCTAAGAGCTCATGGCTCCTTAAGTGAGACAACGTAAATACACAGATACAGACAAAAAGTGCCATGGAAAAGGCTTTACTATATTATAATTTTGCACTGATAAGTGCTGTCAAAGAAGTGTTCAACCAGTCTCCTAATCCTATTAGTTCCTCCTTGGCAACATCTTTTTACTCAAACCTTGGTTAAATACCCATTTTCACTTCCACTGCCATTAGTCTAGCCAGTGGATCTTCTCAGAGAACTTTCTGCCTGGGCATCCAGGCATTTCCATACATTTTCTGAAATCTAGGTGGAGGTTCCCAAACCTCAATTCTTGATTTCTGTGCACTCGCAGGCTCAACACCATGTGGAAGCTGCCAAGGCTTGGAGCCTGCATCCTCTGAAACCATGACTCGAGCTCTAGGTTGGCCCCTTTCAGCCGTGGCTGGGATGCAGGGCACCAAGTTCCTAGGCTGCACACAGCACGGGACCCAGACCTAGCCCATGAAAACATTTTCTTCTAGGCCTGTGGTGGGAGGGGTTGCCATGAAGCCCTCTTACATGCCCTGGAGACATTCTCCCCATTGTCTTCTGGATTAACACTGGCTGTTAGTTACTTATGCAAATTTCTGCAGCCAGCTTGAATTTCTCCTCAGAAAATGGGTTTTTCTTTTCTATCACTATAGGGAAAAGAATGAGAGATCAGACTGTTACTGTATCTATGTAGAAAGGGAAGACATAAGAAACTCCATTTTGACCTATACTCTGAACAATTGCTTTGCCTTGAGATGCTCTTATTCTATAACTTTGTCCCAACCTTGAGCTCACAGAAACATGTGTTGTATGGAATCAAGGTTTAAGGGATCTAGGGCTGTGCAAGATGTGCCTTTTTAACAAAATGTTTACAGGCAGTATGCTTGGTAAAAGTCATCGCCATTCTCCAGTCTCGATAAACCAGGGGCACAATGCACTGCGGAAAGCCGCAGGGACCTCTGCCCTGGAAAGCCGGGTATTGTCCAAGGTTTCTCCCCATATGATAGTCTGAAATATGGCCTTGTGGGATGGGAAAGACCTGACCATCTGCCAGCTCGACACCTGTGAAAGGTCTGTGCTCAGGAGGATTAGTAAAAGAGGAAGGCCTCTTGCAGTTCAGACAGAGGAAGGCCACTGTCTCCTGCCTGCCCCTGGGAACTGAACGTCTTGGTATAAAACCCGATTGTACATTTGTTCAGTTCTGAGATAGGAAAAAAGCTGCCCTGTGGCGGGAGGTGAGACGTGTTGGCAGCAATGCTGTTCTGTTACTCTTTACTCCACTGAGATGTTTGGGTGGAGAAAAGCATAAATCTGGCCTACGTGCACATCCAGGCATAATACCTTCCCTTGAACTTATTTGTGACACAGATTCCTTTGCTCACATGTTTTCTTGCTGACCTTCTCCCCGCTATCAACCTGCTCTCCTGCCACATTCCTCTTGCTGAGATCGTGAAAATAATAATTAATAAATACTAAGGGAACTCAGAGACTGGTGCCGGTGCAGGTCCTCCGTATGCTGAGCGCCAGTCCCCTGGGCCCACTTTTCTTTCTCTACACTTTGTCTCTCTGTCTTATTTCTTTTCACAGTCTCTTGTCTCACCTGACGAGAAATACCCACAGGTGTGGAGAGGCTGGCCCCCTTCAATCTCACATTGTCAGGCTGCAAATTTTCTGAACTTTGCAGTTCTAACTTTCTAAATTTTGCAGGGATACTCTGCTTCCCTTATAAAACTGAGTGCTTTTAATAGCACCCAAGTCACATCTGAATGCTTTGCTGCTTAGAAATTTCTTCTGCCAGATACCCTTAATCTTCTCTCTCAAGTTCAAAGTTCCACAAATCTCTAGGCCAGGGGCAAAATGCCACCAATCTCTTTGCTAAACATAACAAGAGTCACCTTTGCTCCAGTTCCCAACAAGTTCCTCATCTCCATCTGAGACCACCTCAACCTGGACTTTATTGTTCATGTCACTATCAGCATTTTTGTCAGTCATTCAACAAGTCTCTAGGAAGTTCCAAAGTTTCACACATTTTCCTGTCTTCTTCTGAGCCCTCCAAACTGTTTCAACCTCTGCCTGTTACCCAGTTCCAAGTCACTTCCACATTTTCAGGTATCTTTTCAGCAACACTGAGCTCTACTGGTGCAAATTTACGGTATTCATGTTCACACTGCTGATAAAGACATTCCTGAGACTGGGCAATATACAAAAGAAAGAGGTTTAATTGGACTTATAATTCCACGTGGCTGGAGAAGTCTCACAATCAGGCAGAAGGCAAGAAACAGCAAGTCACGTCTTACATGGATAGCAGCAGGCAAAGAGAGAGCTTGTGCAGGGGAATTCCTCCTTCTAAAACCATCAGATCTCATGAGAGCAATTCACTATCACAAGAATAGCATGGGAAAGAACTTGCTCCCATGATTCAATTACTTCCTGTTGGGTTCCTTCCACAACATGTGGGAATTCAAGATGAGATTTGGGTGGGGACACAGCCAAACCATATCAATTACTCTTTTCTCCCCTTTTCATACTGTACTCTTTGTAAAGAGGTCACCATGATAAGCCCACACTCAAAAGCTAGGGAGTAACGTTCCACCTCCTCATGGGCAAAGTAACTAAATAAATTATGTTGAATTCTTCTAGACAGACTTTTTGAGCCTTCCTCATTTATTTACTTATTCAATCATTTATTTACATCATATATACTCATAAACATTTATTTTATATTTTGGTTTATAATCCAATACTACCTTATTTGTTGTTCAAATATTACAGCTTTGGCTACTGGGAGCTCTTCATTTGGTTTCTGTGTTCCTTTGACATACCCAATAATGTGGGATTTTTTTCCATCACTTTCTTATTTTCTGCATTACAAGAGTCTCCAGGATCATCTTGCACACTTCCTGCCTCAGTCCCAGAATCAACCATTTCTCCAGGGAATACGAGTTCCTTTTAATGGAAGATTTTATTAGAAAGAAATATCTGAGTATTAGGTATCCATCTTAAGTTTTTGCATAAATATTAATGTATATCCCCAGTTACATTGTGTTCCATTGTAGTCTATGGAAAATCCGCAAGTTTCGAATCAGTCTCCAATTAATGAAATCGAGATTTTTTTTTTACATTATTTTTCAAGCAAAATGTGCTGAATTAGCAAAAGTATCAACAGATTAACAGACATCCTATAGAATGGAAGGAAATATTTGCAAATTATGCATCTGATAAAGGTCTAATATCCTGCAGCTATAAGGAATGTAAACAAATTTACAAGTAAAAACCAAAGAACTCCATTAAAAAGTGGGCAAAGAATATGAACAGACACCTTTCAAAAGAAGACATACATGTGGCCCAAAAAGCACATGAGAAAAAGCTCAATATCATTAGAGAAATGCAAATCAAAACCACAATGAGATACCATCTTACACCAGTCAGAATGGCTATTATTAAAAAGTCAAAAATTAACAGATGCTAGCAAGATTATGGAGAAAAGGGCATGCTTAAACACTGTTAATAGGAGTGTAAATTAGTTCAACTATTGTGGAAAGCAGAGTGGCAATTCCTCAAAGAGCTAAAAACAGAACTACCATTTGACCTAGCAATCCCATTACTGGGTATATACCCGAAGGAGTACAAATCACTCTACCATAAAGACACATGCATGCCTATGTTCATTGCAACACTATTTACAATAGTAAAGACATTGAATCAACTTAAATGCCCATCAATGGCAGATTGGATAAAGAAAATGTGTTACATATATACCATGGGATATTATGCAGTCATCAAAAAAGAACTAGATCATGTCCTTTTCAAGAACATGGATGGAGCTGGAGACTATTATCCTTAGAAAACCAAAGCAGGATAATTTATAATTCTTTGGGTATATACCCAGTAATGGGATGGCTGGGTCATATGGTACATCTAGTTCTAGATCCTTGAGGAATCACCATACTCTTTTCCATAATGGTTGAACTAGTTTACAATCCCACCATTGCAGCACTATTCACAATAGCAAAGACTTGGAATCAACCCAAATGTCCATCAGTGACAGATTGGATTAAGAAAATGTGGCACATATACACCATGGAATACTATGCAGCCATAAAAAAGGATGAGTTTGTGTCCTTTGTAGGGACATGGATGCAGCTGGAAACCATCATTCTTAGCAAACTATCACAAGAACAGAAAACCAAACACCGCATGTTCTCACTCATAGGTGGGAACTGAACAAGGAGATCACTTGAACTCAGGAAGGGGAACATCACACACCGGGACCTATCATGGGGAGGGGGGAGGAGGGAGGGATTGCATTGGGAGTTATACCTGATGTAAATGACGAGTTGATGGGTGCAGCACACCAACATGGCACAAGTATACATATGTAACAAACCTGCACGTTATGCACATGTACCCTACAACTTAAAGTATAATAATAATAAATAAATAAATTAAAAAAAAAAAAGAAAACCAAAGCAGGAACAGAAAACCATATACCATTTATTCTCATTTACAAGTAGGACCTAAATGATGAGAACATATGGATACAAAAAGGGAGCAACAGACACTGGGGCCTACTTGAGGGTGGAGGGTGGAAGGAGGGAGAGAATCAGGAAAAAAATAACTAATGAATACTAGGCCTAGTACTTGGGTGACAAAATAATCTGTACAAAAACCTCCCATGACATATATCCCTGAACTTAAAAGTTTTTTAAACAATGGTGCTACATTTAAAAAATAATTTCGGCCAGGCATGGTGGCTCACGCCTCTAATCTCAGCACTTTAGGAGACTGAGGCGGGTGGATCACAAGGTCAGGAGATTGAGACCATCCTGGCCAACATGGTGAAACCCCATCTCTACTAAAAATACAACAATAAGCTGGGTGTGGTGGTGTGTGCCTGTAATTCCAGCTACTTGGGAGGCTGAGGCAGGGGAATTGCTTGAACCAGGGAGTCAGAGGTTGCAGTGAGCTGCGATCATGCCACTGCACTCTAGCCTGGTGACAGAGCAAGACCCCGCTTCAAAAAAAAAAAAAATTTTTTTTCTAGCCTGGTGACAGAGCAAGACCCCGCTTCAAAAAAAAAAAAAATTTTTTTTTCCTTTCTCCAAAATGACTGGCTTTTAAAAGCCTGGATCAGTTTAATATCATTTTATCTCTATCTTGTACTGTTCACTAGCTATTTCAAAATTAGGTAGATTCAATTCACCTGAACACCCAAGAGACTGGGGATGATGTCTCCTACATTTTCCTTAACAATGACCAGCCTAGGACCAACTAACAACAGCAAAAATTCTTATGCTAAAGTCTACATGTCTGCGTCCCACTTTCTGTACAGTTTCCTATTTCTTCCTCCTGGATTTAATAACAGCTATATTAGTCATATGTTCTTGTTATCTTGTAGTTTACCTAATTGTAGCTTACATTTCCCCATTAAAATGTAAGTTTTATGAGTACAGGAACCAAATTTGTTTTTGTTTTTCGTTTTACTTCCATAACCTAATGCTTAGGAGAATATTTGACATTTAGTAGATACTTAATGAACAATTATTCAGCATGCGATAGGTTTAACTAATATAAGTCGTTTAATTTCATCATAACACTAACTCTGTAAAATAAGAACATTTGTTATCTTTAAGAAATGTGAAAACCAAAGCTCAGCGAGTTTAACAAAATTGCTAAGCATTACAAGCCAGAGAGTTCCAGTGCTGAGATCAAATTTAGGTTGCTCTGACTTCAAACTCTTGTAGCGCTTCTCTATACAATGCTGCTTCCCCTAGCCTGGAGTTTGGTTTTTCTTTCTTGAATTTTATCCTATTGGCATCTGAAATTCATTATATTCTCAAAGGATGATAGATTCAAACAAGACCAGGTTCCCTGAGAAAAGGAAGGAAGAGCCTAGAAACACCTGGGGGAAAATACAGGTGTCATCCCTTCGACTAGTAGCAAGGACAAAAGAGGCACAGGTGGGAACAACTCTCTCAAAACCAGGACCGAGAGCTTGGCCAAACTTCATAGTGCACTTACTTGCCTCTGACACACAAGGCAGCAGTGAGCTGGCTACAGCTCCAGCCATTAATAGCTCAGCCAGGACAGGGAATAAGACTTCCCTGGTTCTTCTTTTGGCTTTGCCAAAACAGAAATAGAGATGTTATATTACATGCTTGAAGGACATGCATGAAGCATGGATGTCAGCCAGAGCTGAACAAGGCAGATGTTCCTGTTGGACACAGGTAAGGTGTTTTTTTGTTTTTGTTTTTGTTTTTTTTTTTTCCCAAGGACTGAATGTACCAGAGGCCACTCTCCAAGTTCAGTTACTCAGCTGCACAAAATATGATCATAGTTTGGTGGATACCTAATTCTATTCTTCTGTCCACACTGGGAGATCTCATCAGTTCCTCTCTCCTTGGGCATCAGTTTCCCCATTCAATCTCATAAGATAAGTGAGATCTGGATTCACAAAAAGACTGACAGGCTTTTTCCAATTCTGTCCTCTAAAGTTTTCTGAGTCAGGAAGCTTCCAGGCTCTACAACCTTCACAGGACATATACCACCTTCAGGTCTTGATTTTCATCTAATTAACACTAAAAAGACTTGCCTCTGTGGAACATTTATGAGACAGAGAACATCAGGGCAAACTACTACTTTACAACAATTCTACAGTCAGGAAAGGCCTAGAAGAGTGGGTTCCAGGTCCTGGGACAGTCAGGTGATTAGCAAAGGGATGTTCCTAGGGAAGCTCTAGAGCAAGTTTGTCCAACCTGTGGCCCATGGGCCACATGCGGCCCAGGATGGCTTTGAATGTGGCCCAACACAAATTCGTAAACTTTCTTAAAACACTATAAGATTTTTTTGCATTCTTTTTGCTCATAAGCTATCATTAGTGTTAGTGCATTTTATGTGTGGCCAAGACAAGTTTTCTTTTTCCAGTGTGGCCCAGGGAAGCCAAAAGATTGGGTACCCCGTTCTAGAGGAACTGGAAAGAACCCTGTGGGCTGGCCATGGGCTGCCAACTTCTGCAATGCCTCTCCCGCACTGGAGACAGGGCACCAGCTTTTCTTCCCCAGTAGTTTTCAGAAGTTCTGTGGGAATCCCAGCAGGTATTTCTGCCCCTCCTTCTCCCCAATCTTCTCTGCCAGCACCACATACAACACATCTGTCATGAAATGAAGCTTCTAGGCCGGGCGCGGTGGCTCAAGCCTGTAATCCCGGCACTTTGGGACGCCGAGACGGCGGATCACGAGGTCAGGAGATCCAGACCATCCTGGCTAACACGGTGAAACCCCCTCTCTACTAAAAAATACAAAAAACTAGCCGGGTGAGGTGGTGGGCGCCTGTAGTCCCAGCCACTCGGGAGGCTGAGGCAGGAAAATGGCGTGAACCCGGGAGGTGGAGCTTGCAGTGAGCTGAGATCCGGCCACTGCACTCCAGCCTGGGCGACAGAGCGAGACTCCGTTTCAAAAAAAAAAAAAAAGAAAGAAAAAGAAAAAGAAATGAAGCTTCCAGTAAAAGTGCAGTTCTGACAAAAAAAAAAAAAAAAAAAAAAGTCATTGAGACAAATAAAAATTCTAATGGGGAACAAAAACTCTAAGAAGAATGAACTTTGTAGAACTTGTGTAATCCTTTGTACAATCAGTTGTCCAAAAACATGTATAAATAGCTTACTCTGTAAAAACACTGGGCTTCTTATAAAGATGACTAAGACAGTTTACACTATGGAGAAGTTTAAAGAGTGAGATATATATTGGTGGTAGAAATAGCTTAATAATTAAAAATATTTTTAAAGGATAGAGGAAAATACAGAAGATTACTAATCCTATCTGGAAGTATCACATGACAGACAGAGCTGAGTTTTGAGGATTTGAAGGAGTCAGACAGAGGAGGGGATGTGTGCAGGCAGACATGATGTCACATGCAAAGGCAGAGGCAAGCAAAAAGAACTCGGTTCAGTAAATAGTAAGAAGCTCAACAGTGAAGCAGAAGAAGGAGAGATGGATGTGGGAGACCAAAGATAACATTTCGGGTGTAGCTTAAGTTCATTTCACATGGCTTGTTGAAAACCCCAATTTTTTAATTATAAATTTTTCTCATTTAAGTTCAGGCTCTGCCATTTATTTTCCATATAATTACAAAATTTCTTATATATAAAAATATATATAATATATATTATATTATATATTATATATTATATATATATTTATATAATATATATTTAATAATATATATTTAATATATAATATATATTATATATATTTATATAAAATATATGTATTTAATATATATTATATATAAATGAACACATGTTCATTTTACAATGAATGACTTACATTGAATGTTATATTATATTTCATTTTATTATAATATTATGGTTACATAAAATTACATATCAGTTTGAAATTTGTTTATTCATCTCTAACATGGAGAGGATAATGGCACTTAAATCCTAGAGTTGTGAGAAAAAAATTAAGAGAATTACTATAAAGCACAAGGCATAAATATATTACGTACTCAGGGAATATTGCCAGCTTCATCATTATTATGATCATCACTTTCATTTTTGTGTTTTTATTGCTAATGCAGAGCAAATATACCTCACTGTAGAAAATTTGGAAATCCAGAAAAATAAAAATAAGAAAATTAATCCCCTTCTTTTACCACTTGAAATAGGTCACTTTTACATTTTGCATATAGCCCGTCAGTCTTTTTATATAGCATATATTTTTTAAAATTGATTCCTCAAGAAGCATAAATCACTTTTTTCTATATGTACCCATTTCAAGTTTATTAATAAATAGGTTAAATTTTGTATATACTACGTGTACAAAATGTACATGTACTTATTTTTACATGTTTGTCTTCCTCCAACTTTTCTGTAACTCTTCAAAAATAAGAGTTCAAGTGTTTCTGGTGTTTTGTTTTGTTTTGTTTTTGAGACAGGGTCTCTCTCTCTCTGTCACCCAGGCTGGAGTGCAGTAGCAGAATTATGGCTTACTGTAGCCTCAAACACCTGGGCTCAAGCCTCAGTCTCCCTAGTGGCTGGGACTATAGTTGTACATCACCATGCCTGGCTATTTAACTTTTTTTTTTTTTTTTTTTTTTTTTTTAGTAGAGACGAGTTCTTACTATGCTACCCCGTCTGGTATCAAACTTCTGAGTTCAAGCAATCCTTCTTCCTGAACCTCTCAAAGTGCTGGAATTACAAGTGTGAGCCATTGCATGCGACACAAGTATTTCTCTTTTCTTTTCTTTCTTTCTTTTTCTTTCTTTGTTGTTTTTGTTTGTTTGTTTTTTGAGACAGGTCTGCTCTGTTACTCAGGCTGCTGGAGTGCAATGGCACAATCTTGTCTCACTACAACCTCCGCCTTCTGGTTCAAGCAATTCTAATGCCTTAGCCTCTTGAGTAGCTGGGATTACAGGTGTGTCAAGCCATGCCCAACTTTTTTTTTTTTTTTTTTTGTATTTTTTAGTAGAGATGGAGTTTTGCCATGTTGGAGTTCCTGGCCTCAAGTGATCTGCCTACCTCGGCCTCCCAAGGTCTAGGATTACAGGCATGGGCCATGATTCCTGAAAAGCTTATGTTATGCAAACCTTTGCATTAAAAATATTATGGGGAAGTAGGGCTAGGGTTAGGACTAGACTCAAAATACATGCAACTTTAAAGACAAGGCATTAATCGAAACAACATTTGGTCCCCAGAGAGACAACTTAGACTGCCCAGGCAGGCAGGTCATTGAGGCTGGAGGTTGCCACAGTAGATATTTAAAATATACAACAACAGTAGAATGAAAATACCAACAATGCTTTGATTAGAACAGTCACGTTTGATGCTGAGACAGTTTGAACTGGGGTAGGGGGTAGTTCTTTTGTGGTCATGGGAATCAATGCCACTTGCCAGGAGCCAAAAGCTGCATAAAGCAAGGGATACTTCTCTCTGGGGATGAGGCCTAAGATTCAGGCACATTTTAAATTTTTTCTATAAAATAGACATAAGGGTTCCTGATGCCAAAGCCTAAAGACATTTACCTCATTGTTGAAGATTTGTCTTGCCCAAGAAAAACTTTCACATTACAATGAAATCACTCTCTGATTTTTCAGTTGTGTATGAAAGAAGAATAAATGAGTGGGTGGTCCAACTGAGAAATGATGGTGACCTGGAGTGGAATGATATGAGTAGGAACTAATTTAAAATAATTTTGGAGGAAGAATTGATAGGATTCTTAAAAGTAGATTACATGTGGGGAAATACATTGCTCAAGAGAAGAGGGCTGATTCTTGATCAGTTCCTGTAGTACAGCATAGGTGTTCTGAAAGCCTGGAAGAGATCCATAAAAGAGGTATAAAGTAAATGAATATTCTTTACACAGAAAGTCAAGCCTGAAGCTTTTTCCTTCATATCTCCATGTTATGAATCCCTTTCCACATTTTAAGAATATCTACCTTCAACCAATGGGAATTAGACTTGTCTTAGGACCAAAGACTTTCATCACAGGCCAGTTTTTCCTAGAATCAGATATGGAGCAAGGACTCAAGTAAAGCTGACTTGTTAAAGCAAAACCATTAATTGAATGGGGAAAGTTGAGTAGAAATGGAGAAGAGGCTAAACAAAGGTGCAATTTCAATTGAAATCCCAAACTCAAACTGATCCAGCAAGGAATTTCAGGACATTCATAAATCTCAGAGTTTGTTCACATTAGGACATAGGAAGTAGGCCACTCCAGCCATCCATTGGCTACTGGTGGACTGTGGGGTGAGCAAAGGAGACAAGTAAAACTCTCAGGCACCTCTGTGTCCTGGAGAGGGTTCCTAATGCCCAAGGACATTCTTTTGAAGGTTGCAGGTGTAAGCTGTTAGAAAGAAATCAAGTAAAGGCTATGCTAAGTGTTCTTACTGCCGTCCCACCCCCTGCCTGCTACCCCCCTCAAGGAAACATTTGGAGGTGATGGATATGTTCATTACCTTGATAATTTTTTTAAAGTAAAGCTTGAAGAAGCTGAGAAAGGAGGCACAGAGCCAGTAAAAGTGATTCAGAAGTATTAAGAAGGAACTACAACAGTGTCCACTACAGTCCTTGTTTTAGAAATGCTTGTCATCATCTGAGTGTATGAATCAAGAAAAAAACAAAAGAATTTAATCAGAACACTTAAAAATGACCCTGTTGACTATAGTTAAATAGCAATGTATTGTTCCAGGATGATGGACCCTAATTATTCTGACTTGATCACTTGATCATGCAGCATGTATATGTAACAAAGTTTCACATGTGCCCCATCAATTTGTACAAATAAAAAGATTACCATGGAAAATAATGACCACTAACACCCTAAATCTAGAACACAGTTCAATGTATGGTGACCTCTCCAAGTTCAACATCTACCCACCAGTGTGATTGTTCTATGAGTAATTTGAACCAAACACAAATATTCAAACCCATCTCCCAAAGATATGCATTAATTATTAGAAGAGTCTACACATATGTAGAAAATAAATATTTTCTTATTCATTATTTTGAAGGTATCTTTATTTTTCACAATGGACTCAGAACCATACATCATTACATAGGGTAGTGATATTTCTTTTCTTTCATCTCCTACTTTTATAGTCCTCCCCTTTGAGATTTCTGGGACTGAGAAAGTAGCTCATGATGACTGATTTACCTCATAAAGGCTTGTTGTTTAGCAATCCTAAAACATGGCTGAGGCTTTGGGGTTGCTGCTCATAATAACTTTATTAAATTATTATCCAGGTCTCTCATGCTTATAGTTTATATCCGGGGAAAGGGGAAATGGTGGTGCTATTTTTGAAGATACATAGCTTTCTTCTAGTTACATGTTGATTACAGTTGTAATTTCACATTTTTACATGGTTGTTTGATGTTTGCTTCCCCCTCTAAACTGTATGTTCCATGAGGCCAAGGACAATGTCCATTAAATTTATTATTTAATCTCTAGTGCTTGCTACTTTTTAGGCACTCACTAAATATTTGTTGGACGAATGAAGCAAGACCCAAAGTGGATCTTGTGCATTTGTTCATTGGTCATTGCAGCCTGTGTTACTATTGTTACTCCTCCAAATGCTAGAGAGCAGGACCAGGGGAGAGGAAGAGGACGAGAGGAAGAATGGCAGAGAGAAGTCAGGTGGCCATATCTATTCTCACATTATCTTTGGTTGTAATCTCAAGTAAGCATGGGAGCCAACAGGGATTTAGAGTATACACTGGAAGAAGATAAGAGTTATCGGGGGAACAATAAATAGCTATTAATTTTTATCCACTGAGTAACCTCTCTATTAACACTTTTTTTGGAGTAGGGGGGGGAATGTGGAGTATTTCCATAGAACAAAGTACAAGATGAGCATGCCATTCTAATCAATCAAAATAGAAAATCTCAAGTTATATAGATCGGAGTGAGACAGAAGGTCAGTACATTAAATATGCCTTGTGGAAAAATTCAAGCACATAAGTGCAGATACCATGCTAGATACTAAGCAAACAGTAACAAGGCAGATAAGATTGCTGCTTTCAGTAAGAAACATGCAATCAAAGGTCTCTTTCAAAAACAGTAAGAAATATTCAATGTCCATTTGGGTCTTTGAATGAAGCCCTTATTGTCTGGGGGGGAATTTTATCCCAAAGCATTGACTGTACCTTACTTCCTCAACTTCAATTCCTATTGCAGAAAGGTTAGAATGTTGACACTGTTAGTTGGAGTTTCTTCATCTTACCATGGAGTTAATAACCTCCCCAACCAACAGCATCCCCAATGAACTCTTTATGGTTTTTATTAATATTCTCTACTTCGTTTAGACAATGATTAATTGGTTATCTTCCTCATGACTGAAAACTTCTGAGTTCAGATCAGAAATACTCCTGAGAACCAGCCCAAAAGAATGAAAAGTGAGGGGAACTATGGAAAGAATACTGGTACACTCCTCTAATCTCTCTTGGGTACAAACCTTGGAGGATAGATAGACCACTGAGTTTTGTCCCTTTATACTTGTAGCCTCACAAGTGCAGAAAAATTTGGAGCTACTGTAAAGACCTTCCTCTAATTATAAGATTGCAGAATCTTCAAGAATTTTTGCACTCCTGGGAACTCCCCAAAACTCATACCTGTCAGAAAGTGAATCTATGACTTCACCTTAGGAAAACAAAGCACTGGGGGAATCACTTCCCTGCAGTAAACAGCAGGGAATGAAATAATCCTGAGACCCAGTCTGGAATCCTCTAGAGTGACTGCACAGACTCAGTGCAGAACTGCTCTAGAGTGACATGCTGCACAGCTGGGGGCTTCTTTAGAGGGACTGACCCAGCCACAGCCCAGGATTTGCCTGGAGTGACTGACACAACCCTGGGACAAAGCTTCTTTGAGAATGTGACAAAGGTATAATCCAGAATTCACTAGCATTGTGGACTGAGACAAGCACAGCCCAGAGCATCTTTGGAATGACTGATGCCTCCGACACAGCCCAGGGCTTCTCTGCAATGACTTACACAGACAAAGCCATAATTTAGGACTCCCCTGCAGTCACTCACTCAGAAATAGCCTAAGGCTGTTCTAGAGTGACTGATATAGACCAGGGTTTCTCTGGAATTTATACAGACAGATGTCACTGGCAGGAGGTGAGTAAAGGGTAAGAGGGTGGGGCACAGACTTGAAACCTCTTGTATAGAGGCTCACCATAAAAAATGTGTCTTTTTGGATACATTTCTCAAAGACAAGAAAAGAGAGCATGGGCCTCAAGCAAAGAACCTGGAGTTTTATAGGACTTGACAAATTAGGGAATCTAGGAAAGGATAGAACATAATGGTAAGATATGCATTGTGCTTTCGAATGTTCAAAATGTTTACGTATATATTATCTCTCATTTCACTCTCACAACTACCCTGTCAGGTAGGTAGGACATTTATTACAATTACCATTTTACAATTAATAAAAACATAATTCAGAAAAGGTCATGTCAGCAGCTCAGCATCTCAGTTAAAAATAAATAAATGAATAAATAAACAGCCAGAATTTTAACTCTGAACTTAAGGCTCCAAAGTCCTTGCCATTGCAACTATGTGGTCTCAGACCATCATTTATGTGGTAATTTCACAAAGTTCTTATGTTATCCAGTTCTTCCGTACTGAAACAAAACACAGACTCTCTAAGATATTATCCCTGAAAGGAAACATTCTGGACAGAGAAGCGGCTGACCAGGCAACCTCAACTAAGTTTCCGCCTAGCTTTTCCCTCCCGCTAGGGTTCTCTCCCATCTCTCTCTGATGGCTGCAGCCACAACCACACTTATCAAAGGTTCTGTGCTTTGCAAGACCAGTAGTAAAACAGTACCTGAATTATACTGCATGATAACAGCCTGACAGCTATAGCTACATGCGTGCAGTTATAGGAATACTTCACATCTTCCCAGGAACTTCCCCTCTACCATCCCTTCCCTACTTAGAGGAAAAACCTAAAAAACTAAAAACAGAAGAGAAGTCGAAGGGTATGAAAGAGAAAGTGAGGGAAGGATAAATCCAAAGAGAAAATATGAAGGAGAAGGTTAAAGAGGGATGAAGGCAAATGAAGGAAAATATAGAATTACAAGTATGAGAAGGAGGCACTTGAAAAGTCCTAAATCGGGTTTTCACATTGTATTTCTTGCAGCCCTAGGGCCCTTAAGATGCCTGAGGGGGACATTTCAGGGGACAAGAGAAAGTAAAACCCAAGCAGTAGAGCCCTGAGGCCCTGCCCCTGCCCTTGCTTTTCCTTATGGATTTAAGTATTGCAATTCCCTATAAAACCTGGTTTGTAAAAAAGGAGAGGACATCCCTGCTCTAAAAGCAAAAAACAAATAAACAAATAAAAAACCAAACCTACTATTAGGTATATGTGGGTTCTCTCAGCTTCATTTACTGAATATGCAGCAATACTCTGATAATGTCTGAATTTTCAGCCTTAGAACCTTTTTCTTCCCAGCCTTTAGTCACATGTTGGCCAGTGGCTAACTAGTATCTGGTTGTATATCTTCAGGAAATTCTCAGACTATGCTGTTTTGCACTTTTTTCTCTGGTTTCAACTATAATGGGCCTTGGTTACACTTCATTGGATTTTTTTCTATCTATCCAGCACTGTTTCACCAAAAATTTTTGTTCAGAGTTTTTTTTTTTTTGAAACTATAGTAATATCAGTGATAATAATAAGGACAATAAGAATTCAATTTGTACAGAGTTTTATAATTCTACATTTATTTCCATTTCTCTTATAATTTAAAACAGACAATAATTCAAAACGTTGTTAAAAGGATTTTTTACAAAAACTTAAAAAAATAACAATTACTTAAATCCATGATGGATTCACTAATAATTTCATGACAAAGAACATCATTAACTTTTTAAGATAAATACTCATATGGTAGGCCAATTCACTATTATTATTAAAATAAATGTTAATTCATAATTCAATAAATATTTATTATTACTTAATATGTACCAAGCAATGTAATATGGACATAATGATGGATGTGATTTTGTTTGTGTCTCCAAGGAGTATATAATTTGCAGGAGAGAACATATATGTAAAAATAATTAATATATAAAACCATTGTTATAATAAGGGTACTTTTAAATGTTATGATGAACACAAGGAGAAAACAATTAATTATACCCATATGGGGAATGAGGATGATCCAAAAGGCTTTACAAGGAAGTTGACATTAGATCTCAGATTAAGGAATGAGGGCCAAAATGGTTTAGCTGTGCTTCACCAAGATATTTGACTAATTCTTTCATGAGCTCTCTGTTGCCACATTAACAGATGACAGCACTTATAACTGTGTTTTTAAAAAACCCAACCGGTATCTGAAATGATTTAAGGTCACTGAGAGAAAAAATAGATAGCTTTGCGCAGAAAGTATAGAATAAAAAATTGGTGTCAATTTTAGGATATGGTTTAATTGATGTGTCTCAGTGTCTTGACCCTCTCCCGGAAAACATTTTGATTAAATATTTTAGGGGAGTGGATACCCAAGACACACTGAGAGATGTAAAACTATTATATTAGAATAAACCTTTTAAAATATTTTCTCAGAACACAGCAAAATATTTAAACAAAAGAAATATACCTTGGAAGACAAAACCCAGTAATATACCACCTATTAAAAAAAATCCATAAGAGTTCTGACTTTGTAGGCTCAGTTAGAGATCCAACAGTGTCATCAAAGTGCTATAAAAATAATTAAACTTTAGGCTGCATTAAATACGGAGCACTTGGAGTTAAGCAGTTTGTTAGGTGCAAAAAATACAGGATGAACAAATGGATTTGTCCTCATGTTGTTAACAATTAAGATAATATAAATAGATGCACAGGTACACAATTATAAAAATACTCTAAGAGTTTTACACAAAGCGTTATGAGACAGAAAAAAAAAAGTATTGATTCTGCCAAGGGAGGACAAGAAACTTCAAAAAGTGATGTTTTAGCCAATTCTTACAAGATGAGCAGAAGGTTATACTTTTAAAACTCCTACATATGAGTAAGAACATGTGATATTTATCTTTCTGTGCCTGGCTTATTTTACTTAACATAATGACCATCCCAACACAAAGAAATGATGCTTGAGGTGATGGATATCCCAATTATCCTGATTTGATCATTATGCATTGTATACATGTATCAAAATATCACATGTACTCCCAAAATATGTCCAACTATTACATATCAATTAAAAATATAGAGACTAAGGGTAAAGAATTTGAAGTAAAGCAAGTAAGAATAACCCAAAACCTAAAAAAGAAGTTATACATAGTTTCAGGGGAAGGATTCCAACAGAAGAGTGCTGGATGCACAAACACAGGAGTGCTGAGAGACTATGATGTGTGAAGGAACACAAAGTATTTTTGTGTGACTGAAAAATCAGCTGCACTGGGGATTTGAAACTGGAAAAATAAGCAGAGATCATAGGAAAACACCTTGTCAAAGGATTTACTTTATCCCAGGGGCCATATGGAGTAATTGAAAGACATTAAGCAGGTAAGTGACTTAACCAGAGTTGCTGACAGATCACATACAAGCCAAGGATGGTTTGAAGAGAATGAACCAGAAGCAGGTTCCTACCATATTCCAGGCCAGAAAATGAATCCAGAACCTAAAGGCAGTGGTGGTAGAGCTGAAGAAGTTGACACTGAATTAGTTTTTAGGAGTAAAAATAATCAAATTTGGGGGACAAATTGAAGGATTATATCCCAGTTCCTGGCTTGTACTTTGGGGTGGTGCCATTTACTGAAATGGGTAGCTATAAAGAGGAGGTTTGAGGTGGAGGAAGCAGACAAGTACATTTATATCTCTTATCATTGTTTAAGTCTGTGTTAATTGTATGATGCTATACTATATTCTTTTGTGCCTTTGTCTAAATTCCTTATGAATGGGGCTCACTGTACCTACCTTTGTGTCTGTGTAGATGTTTCCCTGATTATTTACCACATTTTCTTCATTATCTATTAATTCATTCAATAACAATTTATTGGGCATCTACCTTTCTAGGCATTGTGGTAAAAAATTGAATAACACAATTTCTATTTCAAGGAGTATGTCATCTACCATATGAGACAGATACATACAATAATGATTATTCTAAAATAAGAACTATGAAAGTGGTATTCCAATTCTCCAATGTTACTAATATATTGAAATTTTCTGCCCATCTTTAGAAATTGTGTTATTTGTTCTTACTACCATCCTGTACTGGATACTGGCTTGTCCTCACCTGTGGGCTCAGATTTATTCCCATTCTCAAAAAGTGAGTGCAAGTATCACTTGACAGCCAAATCCCTGACTTGGACTCAGACAACCCAGGATGCCAACACTTGCTGAAAAAACTACTCAGCTTCTCTGTGTCTCAGGTTCCTTGACTGTAAAATGGGTATAATAATACTATCTGTATCTTCAGGTGTTGTGAGAATCAAATAAGATAATACATGCAAAATACTTGGAACGATGTGTGGTGCTTATTTGATGCTTCAGAAATGTTCATTCTTACTATGAAAGTAGATGAGGTATCAAGGATGTTTTCATAAAAGAAGTGATTCTCTGGTTGAATTGTTTTAAATGAATGTGAATCAGCAAAAAAATTAAAATAGCATTTTCTCATTTTTTTCTCTTTACCGCCCTCTTTCCTTCACCAATCTAAATTCACCTCTTGCACCTGCTCAGAACTTTACTCAAATATCATATTCTCATTGAAGCTTTCTCTGACACTTTCCACCCCTAAATGTTTATCTCCTTCTCTACTACTTTATTCTTTTCCATTGCTCTTATATACTATACTTTTTACTAACATAATTTATTTATTTATTTATTTTTGAGATGGAATTTCACTCTTGTTGGCCATGTTGGAGTGCCGTGTGTGATCTTGGCGGCTCACCGCAACTTCCGCCCCCACCCCCCAACACCCCCCAACCGTGTTACAGCAATTCTCCTGCCTCAGCCTCCTGAGTAGCTGGGATTACAGGCACGCACCACCACGCGGAGCTAATTTTGTATTTTTAGTAGAGAGGGTTTCTCTGTGTTGGTCAGGCTGGTCTTGAACTCCCGACCTCAGGTGATCCGCCAGCCCCGGCCTCCCAAAGTACTGGGATTACAAGCGTGAGCCTCTATGCCTAGCCTGACATAATTTGTTTATAACCTGTCTTCCCTATGATAAGACGAGTTTTATGAGGGCAGAGATTTTTGCTTGTTTTATTTGCTAATATATTATCTTCAGTATCTAAAACAGAGAATAGCATACAGAATTATCTTCTGATAATCAACGTTTATTGAATAAATTATTTTATTTTAGAGATTGAATAGTAGGGGCTATAGTGAGTTTTGGCAATCAGTTGGATAAGAAGATTTTGGAAGATAGGTCTGGCATTATATCAATAATTATAATGGTTAACATTTATGGAGCATGTACAGTATAGCAGACAACATGCTAAGTGCTTCAGATTTTATTCCTCCATATGGTTTTTTTTTTTATTATATGTTAAGTTCTAGGGTACATGTGCACAATGTGCAGGTTTACATATGTATACTTGTGCCATGTTGGTGTGCTGCACCCATCAACTTGTCAGCACCCATCAACTCGTCATTTACATCAGGTATAACTCCCAGTGCAATCCCTCCCCTTTCCCCCCTCCCCATAATAGGCCCCTGTGTGTGATGTTCCCCTTCCCGAATCCAAGTGATCTCATTGTTCAGTTCCCACCTATGAGTGAGAACATGCGGTGTTTGGTTTTCTGTTCTTGCGATAGTTTGCTGGGAATGATGGTTTCCAGCTGCATCCATGTACCTACAAAGGACACAAACTCATCCCTTTTTATGGCTGCATAGTATTCCATGGTGTATATGTGCCACATTTTCTTCATCCAGTCTATCACCGATGGACATTTGGGTTGATTCCAAGTCTTTGCTATTGTGAATAGTGCCTCAATAAACATATGTGTGCATGTGTCTTTATAGCAGCATGATTTATAATCCTTTGGGTATATACCCAGTAATAGGATGGCTGGGTCATATGGTATTTCTAGTTCTAGATCCTTGAGGAATCGCCATACTGTTTTCCATAATGGTTGAACTAGTTTACAATCCCACCAACGTGTAAAAGTGTTCCTATTTCTCCACGTCCTCTCCAGCACCTGTTGTTTCCTGACTTTTTAATGATTGCCATTCTAACTGGTGATGGTATCTCATTGTGGTTTGGATTTGCATTTATCTGATGGCCAGTGATGATGAGCATTTTTTCATGTGTCTGTTGGCTGTATGCATGTCTTCTTTTGAGAAATGTCTGTTCATATCCTTTGCCCACTTTTTGATGGGGTTGTTTGTTTTTTTCTTGTAAATTTGTTTGAGTTCTTTGTAGGTTCTGGATATTAGCCCTTTGTCAGCTGAGTAGATGGCAAAAATTTTCTCCCATTCTGTAGGTTGCCTGTTCACTCTGATGGTAGTTTCTTTTGCTGTGCAGAAGCTCTTTAATTTAATTAGATCCCATTTGTCAATTTTGGCTTTTGTTGCCGTTGCTTTTGGTGTTTTAGACATGAAGTCCTTGCCCATGCCTATGTCCTGCATGGTATTACCTAGGTTTTCTTCTAGGGTTTTCATGGCATTAGGTCTGACATTTAAGTCCCCAATCCATCTTGAATTAATTTTCATATAAGGAGTAAGGAAAGGATCCAGTTTCAGCTTTCTATTTATGGCTAGCCAATTTTCCCAACACCATTTATTAAATAGAGAATCCTTTCCCCATTTCTTGTTTTTCTGAGGTTTGTCAAAGATCAGATGGCTGTAGATGTGTGGTATTATTTCTGAGGACTCTGTTCTGTTCCATTGGTCTATATCTCTGTTTTGGTACCAGTACCATGCTGTTTTCATTACTGTAGCCTTGTAGTATAGTTTGAAGTCAGGTAGCGTGATGCCTCCAGCTTTGTTCTTTTAACTTAGGATTGTCTTGGCAATGCGGGCTCTTTTTTGGTTCCATATGAACTTTAAAGCAGTTTTTTCCAATTCTGTGAAGAAAGTCATTGGTAGCTTGATGGGGATGGCATTGAATCTATAAATTACCTTGGGCAGTATGGCCATTTTCACGATATTGATTCTTCCTAACCATGAGCATGATATGTTCCTCCATTTGTTTGTGTCCTCTTTTATTTCACTGAGTAGTGGTTTGTGGTTCTCCTTGAAGAGGTCCTTTACATCCCTTGTAAGTTGGATTCCTAGGTATTCTATTCTCTTTGAAACAATTGTGAATGGAAGTTCATTCATGATTTGGCTCTCTGTTTGTCTGTTACTGGGGTATAAGAATGCTTGTGATTTTTGCACATTGATTTTGTATCCTGAGACTTTGCTGAAGTTGCTTATCAGCTTAAGGGGATTTTGGGCTGAGACGATGGGGTTTTCTAAATATACAATCATGTCATCTGCAAACAGGGACAATTTGACTTCCTCTTTTCCTAACTGAATACCCTTTATTTCTTTCTCTTGCCTGACTGCCCTAGAGAGAACTTCCAACACTATGTTGAATAGTAGTGGCAAGAGAGGGCATCCCTGTCTTGTGCCAGTTTTCAAAGAGAATGCTTCCAGGTTTTGCCCATTCAGTATGATATTGGCTGTGGGTTTGTCATAAGTAGCTCTGATTATTTTGAGATACGTTCCATGAATACCGAATTTAGTGAGAGTTCTTCTCTCAGTTCATCAAAGTCATTCTCCGTCCAACTTTGATCTGTTGCTGGTGATGAAATGTGTTCCTTTTGAGGGGGAGATGCGCTCTGATTTTTTGAATTTCCAGTTTTTCTGCCCTGCTTTTTCCCCATCTTTGTTGTTTTATCTGCCTTTGGTCTTTGATGAATGTGATGTACTGATGGGGTTTTGGTGTGGGTGTCCTTTCTGTTTGTTAGTTTTCCTTCTAACAGTCAGGACCCTCAGCAGTAGGTCTGTTGGAGATTGCTTGAGGTCCACTCCAGACCCTGTTTGCCTGGGTATCAGCAGCAGAGGCTGCAGAAGATAGAATATTGCTGAACAGCAAGTGTTCCTGTCTGATTGTTGCTCTGGAAGCTTCGTCTCAGGGGTGTACCCTGCCGTGTGAGGTGTGGGACGTCGGTCTGCACCTAGTGGGGGATGTCTCCCAGGTAGGCTACTCAGGGGTCAGGGACCCACTTGAGCAGGCAGTCTGTCAGTTCTCAGATCTCAACCTCCATGTTGGGAGATCCACTGCTCTCTTCAAAGCTGTCAGACAGGGTCATTTGCATCTGAAGAGGTTTCTGCTGCTTTTTGTTTAGCTATGCCCTGTCCCCAGAGGTGGAGTCTACAGAGACAGGCCGGCCTCCTTGAGCTGCTGTGGGCTCCACCCAGTTCGAGCTTCCAGGCAGCTGTGTTTACCTACTTAACCTCAGCAATGGCAGGCGCCCCTCCCCCAGCCTGGCTGCTGCCTTGCAGTTAGATCGCAGACTGCTGTGCTAGCAATGAGGGAGGCTCCGTGGGCATGGGACCCTCCCAGCCAGGTGTGTGATATAATCTCCTGGTGTGCCCTTTGCTAAGACCCTTGGTAAAGCGCAGTATTAGGGTGGGAGTTACCCAATTTTCCAGGTGTTGTGTGTCTCAATTCCCCTGGCTAGGAAAAGGGATTCCCTTCCCCCTTGCGCTTCCCAGGTGAGGTGATGCCTCGCCCTGCTTCAGCTCTTGCTGGTCGGGCTGCACCAGCTGACCAGTGCTGATTGTCTGGCACTTCCCAGTGAGATGAACCTGGTACCTCAGTTGAAAATGCAGAAATCACCCGTTGTCTGTGTCACTCACGCTGGGAGCTAGAGACTGGAGCTGTTCCTATTCGGCCATCTTGCTCTGGAGATCCTCCATATATTTATGGTCATCACAAAGAATTTCAGGGTCCCAATTTTGAAGCTTCGTTATTAAAGCCATGATGAAATCTTTTATTTCCTTTTCATGGGATTTCATATTATTAATCAAACTTGTATATTTAAGTTGTATTTTATTAACATGTAAAATGTGAGCTTCAAGTTTCTTGAGAGTAAAGACACAAGTCAACCAGGAGAGCTGATGAAAAAGTTCATGCTGAACCCATCTAGATTCTGTCCATGGTTCTGATGCTATCTTGACACATAAAACTACTTGGAAAATACTCATCCCTGGGATCAAGATAAGCCACACTGCCTATGTTGTGTGTCTTCTTGTTTACATGGCAATTTTCAGAGTGTATTGATATTCTTACAACACAGTGAAACCTTCCTGAGTATGGGTTTCTTGAGATTGAGACACATTTGGGTCTCCTCCTCAGGAATCATTTAGTAATTGTTGAATCAGTTTCTTTGATTTTTCTCCTTTCTACATTTTTGTTTTGCAAAAAATATACCTGCCTGACCTCACCAGTTTTCATCATATATCAAGACCTCTCTCTTCATAAATGCTTGGCCTGCCTTTCTTAGCACATTATTGAAGAGAGATAGGTAGGAGCATGAATGTAAAGCTGTGATTTTGGCCATTCTCTACAGAGAACAGAAAATCAGGACATGTATAGATATATATGATATATTAATTAAGTCTGGAAAAGTAGAATTCTTCCCCCCCAAAAACTGTGAATCTAATGGTCAAGTTTGTTTTATTATATTTTGGAGAGTATAGACGTTTCATCCTCAACAACTATAACAAGGAAAGTAGAGAATGAGGCCTTTATAAGAATATAATAGAGGTATAAATAACATATGAGATTTCTTCTACCTTCCTAGATTTTGAATGCCCAGTGAAGTCCTTGGCTGAAGAATGATGTGGGAAAACTGGACAATTGTCAGTGAATTTGTTCTTGTGAGCTTCTCATCCCTGTCCACTGAGCTTCAGGCTCTGCTGTTTCTTCTTTTCTTGACGATTTACCTGGTTACTTTAATGGGCAATGTCCTCATCATCCTGGTCACTATAGCTGACTCTGCACTACAAAGTCCTATGCACTTCTTCCTCAGAAATTTGTCCTTCCTGGAGATAGGTTTCAACTTGGTTATTGTGCCCAAGATGCTGGGGACCCTGATCATTCAAGACACAACCATCTCCTTCCTTGGATGTGCCACTCAGATGTATTTCTTCTTCTTTTTTGGAGCTGCTGAGTGCTGCCTCCTGGCCACCATGGCATATGACCGCTATGTGGCCATCTGTGACCCCTTGCACTACCCAGTCATCATAGGCCACAGATCCTGTGGCCAGCTGGCAGCTGCCTCTCGGTTCTCAGGGTTTCCGGTGGCCACTGTGCAAACCACATGGATTTTCAGTTTCCCTTTTTGTGGCCCCAACAGGGTGAACCACTTCTTCTGTGACAGTCCTCCTGTTATTGCACTGGTCTGTGCCGACACCTCTCTGTTTGAACTGGAGGCTCTGACAGCCACTGTCCTATTCATTGTCTTTCCTTTCTTGCTGATTCTGGGATCCTATGTGCGCATCCTCTCCACTATCTTCAGGATGCCGTCGGCTGAGGGCAAACACAAGGCCTTCTCCACCTGTTCCTCCCATCTCCTGGTTGTCTCCCTCTTCCACAGCACTGCCATCCTCATGTATTTCCGACCACGATCTAGTGCCTCTCTTGAGAGCAAGAAGCTGCTATCACTCTCTTACACAGTGGTGACTCCCATGTTGAACCCCATCATCTACAGCTTAAGGAATAATGAAGTGAAGGTTGCACTGAAGCGGGTTATCCACAGGATGCTGGGTTCTCAGAAACTATGATTGGCTTAGATGTAAACTGAAGGGGTAAAATGTAAGCACACACAAACAAACAGAAAAATGGATTCCTCAAGTGGGTTTTGTGTTTCTACTCTTTCCAGGTGACGCAGTATGCCTACTGAAATTTTATACTTTCTACTAAGACCTATTTCTGAAAGAAAGAACATGAGTAATGAAATAAAGCATTATAGTATTCCATAGTATCTATGGGATGGTGGTACCAGTGTCTCTGGAAATGCTGCTAGTTTATATAAATTAGGATCCTCTGAAGATCAATAATTACAATCCACCATTTTTTAAAATTTGTTTTAACCTTTCTTGAACTCCCACATCCATTTCATTTTATAATTTTCTGCTTTACTTTCTTCTATTTGTCCAAAACCTACCTGCATATTTCTAGGCTGTCTTTGTTTACAAAGTAATTAAAATAACAATAATAATGCTAATAAATAGTAGAGTTTTGTTTTATCCTTTTACTCATGTTTTTCAATGAATTTGAGTTTGAACTCAAAATTTTAACAAATTTTTATTTAGCACTCAGCATATGTCAGATTCCGTTTAGGCCCTGAAGACACACTGGTGACTAAAACAGATAAATTTCTTACCCCATATAATTTACATCCTAGTGATAAAGACAGAAAATAAAAAGATACTTCAGTCCTCCAGTGGTTTATAAAGTATACATGTTTAGAGGACTAGCAATGGAAGAGTTCTGTCTCTGCTACTAGTCAGTCTGTGCCTTATCTGGAGAAAGGTTACTCCACGATGACTATGTCTAAATCTCACATTATTCACCTGGTATATGAGAGCTGCTTGACAGAAAAGGTGTAAAGAACTCCCAGTCAAGTATAAGTGGAGAAATTATGGGGAACTGGTGTAAAGAACCCAAAGATTTTTTGCTTATGGGATTTTTTTTTCTGTAATCTTATTGTGATTGGATGGAATCAATTGTTTTTTTTCAAGCTTGTGTATCTTTCAGCCACATAGTAGCCTCTGTTTATGATTTTACCTAGTGAACACAGTCCAACTCTGGACTCAACAAACAGCAGCCTTGGATATGGGCAACATAACTGTGTGTAAACATACTCCTAGCAATTCATTGATAATTACAGGGTGAAATTATATCTACTACACAGGCATGTCTGCCTCACCAACTCTATAAACAACCCTATCTCTGTGTGCCATAGAAGTACCAGGACCAGTTTCCTTTCCTTCACAAAGTGTCCTTCAGCTCTAGTGATACAAGGGCTGAAAGACAGCTTATTCTGTAAAATGGCCATAAGAATTTTCAAAAGAAAAGGCAGATCATGGGGTTCTATTTGCATGATGGCAATCACACAAACAGATTGACACCATTAAAAATTGATAGTCTCCAATTTCAGTCAAACTTTAATCACTTCTTCACATTCCTTTTTCTTGACCTTGGTGGGTAAGGTAAATAGTGGCCCCCTCTAATATATCTATATTCTAGTCCTTGGAACGTGTGAAGGTGGTATCTTCCATGGTAAAAGGGCTGCAGATGTGATTTAAGGATTCTCATATAGGGAGATTATCCTGTGCTATCTGGATAGACCCAATCTAATCACAAGGATCCTTCTAAGAGGGAGGCAAGATGATCGGAAGGAGGGACAGAAAAATGTAAGCATGGAAGCAGAGGTTAGAGAAGACAGAAGGTGATACGCTATTGATTTTGAAATTAGAAGACAGGGCCATGATCCAGGAATGTAGGCAGCCTGTGGAAGCTGAAAAAGTCAAGGGGACAAAATTTTCCCCTAGAGCCTTCAGAAGATAACGTAGGTCTTGCTAACACCTTAATTTTAACTCAATGAAACTGATTTTGGACTTTTGAACTCTAGAATTCTCAGATAACAAATCCATGTCGTTTTAAGCAACTAGGTTTGTGGTAATCTTTACAGCAGCAATACGACACTAACGCATTTGGTCATACCTTATTCTTCTCAGCTAATATCCAGGTGTTTGCTACTTTTCCCTGTACCACTCTTCCTTCTTTTATTCAAGAAAACAACTTCTACTTCATCAAGAAAATTGGGGTGATCAGATTTAAATGACTTTTAATTATGCCCTTACATCTAAAAATGTGTCCATCTATGCCCACATCCATGCCTATTTCTCTTCATCTCAGAAATACTTGATTTCATAGCCTCTTGTCTATGAACCATGCTTCCTGTGGTATCTCATCTGTTTCACCTGTAACTTCAACCTCTTCCCCTCTTTTGTCTCAAGCTGTAAACATGCCCTGATCCTTAAAAATGAATTACAATCTTGATCACGTTTCTCTTATCTTTCTCATTTACTCTCAGACTTACTTTTGTACCATCTTTATTGAAATACCTTACATATTATAAAACTCACCTATTTAAAGTTTATAATTCATTTTTTCAGCATATTCACAATGTTGTGCAACCATCACCACAATCTAAGTTTACAACAATTTTATCACCCCTAAAGGAAAGCCCATACCCATTAGCATCAGACAATTTCTTAGGAAAAAAACTTTATAATTTCTATTTTATTTTCATTAAATTTACTATTTATTCGCTAAAATCTAGTTTCTTCCCCTATCACTTCATTGAAATAGATGTTTGAAAATCATTAATGGCCTCTATATTAATGTGTCCGGTGTTTAATCTTAATTTTGCTACTCTCTATTACAACTCTTACATTGCTCGTGTGTTTCTTTTGAAAATTTCTACACCTTTTATTTCCCAAATACCACTCTGTTCTGGTTTTCTTTCTACATGTCTGAACACTCGTTCTCAGTCTTCAAGGATTTTTCTCACAAACACTTAACCATTGGAAACACTATGTTCCCCAAAGTTCCAATAATAACCTTGGTGCTTTTTTTCACTCTTGCTTTTTTTTTTTTTTTTAAATAGCTATACTGAAGTATAATTTATATACAGAAACTGCATATATTTAATGTATACAATTTGATGAGTTTGTCCAAAGTCATATACCCATACCATACATACCATGAACAAGGTGAGAGAGGGAGAGAGAAAGAGAGAGAAACCTCATCACTCTAAGCTTGAGAGTAAGATATTTGCAAGTGTCCATAAGACATATCCACACTGATTTCCAAACGGCACCTTAAAGGTATCTTTTAACTCATGTCAAAAACTAAATTCATTTCCTTTATCCAATCCTGCTTCTTGAACTGAATTCATATTTCAAAGACTGTCGCTAGCATTACCTAGTCAACTAAATCAGAAATCTGATAATCAAATGAGGCTTATCCTTCATACCAGAAGATCCAATAAAAAGTCCTTACCTAACCAGCATGTTATCAGTTACTTTCTGCCACAATACTACATTATACATAATCTTCAATAAATTCTACAAAGACTATATGATTCTTTTTCTGAATCATAATTTAGAAATACTGTTTACAAAAAAGAGTTAAGCTTACTTCTTCCTAAAACTTTTTATTGCCCATTTAAAATTTTTATTACTATTCTGCTCATTCAAAATATTGTGATATATTTACATATTGACCAGACTTCAAGACATATTTCAGATATTAACTCTTTCATGGCGTGGGTTCAATTGCTTCCAACCTGACAGTATGTTCTTCTCTGAGAAAACATATGCACACAAACATATGATCTATTTTTATTCTGTCCTACTTCTTTGCTCCTTGATTATGATATTTTCTTGTAAGGACAGGGTTTATAACATACTTATATCTCCTACATGGCCTATCACAGTGACTTGAGCATGGTAAAAATGCAATTAATATACATTTGACTTCCCATGAAATAAATTGGAAGTGCTAAATAAGTCCAAACATTCAACTATCTAGGATCCTTCACAGATATCCATATATAATCCCTGCAGAGAAATGTTGACTTATCAATATTTCAGGTTTCCAATATTTAAAACAATTCTATATTTATGATTAAATGTGGGAATTAAAAATGATAAAAACTTTTTCATTTTGGGTGTCTGTATTATCCAAGAAAATGTGTAAAATACATTTTCCATCTACTCCCTGCCTGCAGTTAATCATTTCTATGTAAATTACATAATAGGGTTGGATTAGAAAATATAACGAAAAATGTGCATTTCTATAGTTTATAAGTTACATTTATAAAATTCTACTTTTATCTTTAAAACAGCCCTTTGAATTAACTATTGTTATTATTATTCCCATGTTAGAGATCATCTAAAAGATTTTATCTGGTTTCATGCCTTTATATACTATGTACAGAGTACTGATCCCCAAAATTATAACTTCAAATGTGATATCTCCACTGAGCTCAAATCCAATATCCAATTGTATTCTTCATCCCTCTGCATTTATGTCAGGTAGGCATCTCACACTTAATTCATCCAAAACACTTCCATAAAACTTGCTTTTTTATTCCCCTCTTCTACTCACCAGCAAATATTATCATCACCTTATTTACTCACTACCTTTCATCCCTCATATTCAACCTATCAGCAAACCTGACAAATGATTTCCAAAATATATGCTATATCCAATTTTCTTTGATCTATGCTGCTATTATCCTAGATCAAGACACAATCTTTCTTTACCTTGACTACTGCAGTACTTCCTAACATATGTTCCCATTTCTATCTTGCTTCCCTATAATCCACTATCCATGGAGGATCCTGAGTAGTCTTTTCAATATGTAAATAAGATTATATCATTCCCTTGCATGCAAACATTTCACAGCTTCCCATCACTATTAAAGTAAAATGCAAAACCTTTACTAATTCTACATTTGCAACTTGTGCTAGTCTCTATCCACATTTCCAGCCTCACTTAAAATCCCCTGGTCACTCAATTACATTGATATAGTACAATGATTTTGAATTGTGGATCAGAATCACCTGGAGAACTTTAAAGACACAATGTCAGCACTTCTCTTTTGGCCACAAAGAAGTAGCTTGCATTTAAACAATTCTCCCCAAAACAACTATACAACTATAAAAGATTGACAAAACACACAAAACAAGTGCTTAGAGATACAGGAGAGCAGCAAATACAGGACTTGAAGAGAAAAGCTAAGAGGAGGGAAGAACAAAAAAGTAAGTGCCACATTCACCCAAGTGTTTTCCCCAAGGGCATTTGTCAATTCTCTAAGAGGAAAAAAGGGTGTTAGCATAAAGTGGCAATCACTGAAATAAGAAGATAGAAATTAGAATTTAGGGTTGCCAAAAATGTTACCATTGAGAATCAAATCACGAAGATGAGGGTACCACAGATAAACAAGGCAAAAATTTGCATGCAATATACTTATAAGTTGTTTGTCACTCCTAAAAAGTGTATGCACAAGAAAAGACTCAAGGAAAGTCAAAAGAAAGCAGCATATGAAAGGCCCTCTCTTACCACTCCTATTCAACATAGTGTTGGAAGTTCTGGCTAGGGCAATCAGACAAGAGAAAGAAATCAAGGGTATTCAGTTAGGAAAAGAAGAAGTCAAATAGTCCCTGTTAGCAGATGACATGATTGTATATTTAGAAAACTACATCATCTCAGCCCAAAATCTCCTTAAGCTGATAAGCAACTTCAGCAAAGTCTCAGGATACAAAATTAATGTGCAAAAATCACAAGCATTCTTATACACCAGTAACAGACAAACAGAGAACCAAATCATGAATGAACTTCCATTCACAATTGCTTCAAAGAGAATAAAATACCTAGGAATCCAACTTACAAGGGATGTAAAGGAGCTCTTCAAGGAGAACTAAAAACCACTGCTCAGTGAAATGAAAGAGGACACAAACAAATGGAAGAACATATCATGCTCATGGATAGGAAGAATCAATATCATGAAAATGGCCATACTGCCCAAGGTAATTTATATATTCAATGCCATCCCCATCAAGCTACCAATGACTTTCTTCACAGAATTGGAAAAAACTGCTTTAAAGTTCATATGGAACCAAAAAAGAGCCCGCATTGCCAAGACAATCCTAAGTCAAAAGAACAAAGCTGTAGGCATCACGCTACCTGACTTCAAACTACACTACAAGGCTATAGTAACCAAAACAACATGGTACTGGTACCAAAACAGAGATATAGACCAATGGAACAGAACAGAGTCCTCAGAAATAATACCACACATCTACAGCCATCTGATCTTTGACAAACCTGACAAAAACAAGAAATGGGGAAAGGATTCCCTATTTAATAAATGGTGCTGGGAAAATTGGCTAAACATAAGTAGAAAGCTGAAACTGGATCCTTTCCTTACTCCTTATATGAAAATTAATTCAAGATGGATTAGAGACTTAAATGTTAGACATAATACCATAAAAGCCCTAGAGAAATCCTAGGTAATACCATTCAGGACATAGGCATGGGCAAGGACTTCATGTCTAAAACACCAAAAGCAATGGCAACAAAAGCCAAAATTGACAAATGGGATCTAATTAAACTAAAGAGCTTCTGCACAGCAAAAGAAACTACCATCAGAGTGAACAGGCAACCTACAGAATGGGAGAAAATTTTTGCCATCTACTCATCTGACAAAGGGCTAATATCCAGAACCTACAAAGAACTCAAACAAATTTACAAGAAAAAAACAAACAACCCCATCAAAAAGTGGGCAAAGGATATGAACAGACATTTCTCAAAAGAAGACATGCATACAGCCAAGAGACCTATGAAAAAATGCTCGTCATCAATGGCCATCAGAGAAATGCAAATCGAAACCACAATGAGAGACCATCTCACATCAGTTAGAATGGCAATCATTAAAAAGTCAGGAAACAACAGGTGCTGGAGAGGACGTGGAGAAATAGGAACACTTTTACACGTTGGTGGGATTGTAAACTAGTTCAACCATTATGGAAAATAGTATGGCGATTCCTCAAGGATCTAGAACTAGAAGTACTATATGACCCAGCCATCCCATTACTGGGTGTATACCCAAAGGTTTATAAATCATGCTGCTATAAAGACACATGGACACATAAGTTCATTGCGGCACTATTCACAATAGCAAAGACTTGGAATCAACCCAGGTCTAGTTTCAGTAATGGGGAATATTGTCCCTAGATTGAGAACTGCTTCAGATCCACCTAACAATTCATACAGCAAAACACAAAAGAACAAAATTATCTCCAAGTGAATTAACTGAACTCTAAAACAGAGCTCAAGAAGATTTATAGGAAGATTTATAGGAATACAAAGAATACAAAAAAATGCCCAGTAGCCACCAGAGTACAATTCACCAAGTCTGGCATTCAATAAAATATTATGAGTTATGTAAAGAGGCAAGGAAATCACGTCTTATATAACGAGGAGAAAAATCAGTATAAATCAACCCAGAACTGACTCATGTTAGAATTAACAGAGAAAAATATTAAAAGTTATAATGTTATTGCATATGTTTAAAAAGTTAAGTAGAGATGTGTAAGTTACAAATAAAAGACAAATTAAACTTCTAGAGATGAAAACCAAAATATCTGTGATAAAAGTGCTGAATGGGATTCATAGCAGTCTAAATATTACAGATGAAAGATGAGAAGATGGCCGAATAGGAACAGCTCCAGTCTCCAACTCCCAGCGCGAGTGACACAGAAGACCGGTGATTTCTGCATTTTCAACTGAGGTACTGGGTTCATCTCACTGGGGAGTGCTGGACGATCGGTGCTGGTCAGCTGCTGCAGCCCGACCAGCGAGAGCTGAAGCAGGGCGAGGCATTGCCTCACCTGGGAAGCGCAAGGGGGAAGGGAATCCCTTTTCCTAGCCAGGGGAACTGAGACACACAACACCAGGAAAATCGGGTAACTCCCACCCCAATACTGCGCTTTAAGCAAACAGGCACACCAGGAGACCATATCCCACACCTGGCCGGGAGGGTCCCACACCCACGGAGCCTCCCTCATTGCTAGCACAGCAGTCTGTGATCTACCGGCAAGGCAGCAGCGAGGCTGGGGGAGGGGCGCCCGCCATTGCTGAGGCTTAAGTAGGTAAACAAAGCTGCTGGGAAGCTCGAACTGGGTGGAGCTCACAGCAGCTCAAGGAAACCTGCCTGTCTCTGTAGACTCCACCTCTCAGGACAGGGCACAGTAAACAATAACAAGCGCAGCAGAAACCTCAGCAGACGCAAACGACTCTGTCTGACAGCTTTGAAGAGAGCAGTGGATCTCCCAACACGGAGGTTGAGATCTGAGAAGGGACAGACTCCCTGCTCAAGTGGGTCCCTGACCCCTGAGTAGCCTAACTGGGAGACATCCCCCACTAGGGGCAGTCTGACACCCCACACCTCACAAGGTGGAGTACACCCCTGAGAGGAAGCTTCCAAAGCAAGAATCAGACAGGTACACTCGCTGTTCGGAAATATTCTATCTTCTGCAGCCTCTGCTGCTGATACCCAGGCAAACAGGGTCTGGAGTGGACCTCAAGCAATCTCCAACAGACCTACAGCTGAGGGTCCTGACTGTTAGAAGGAAAACTAGCAAACAGGAAGGACACCTACACCAAAACCCCATCAGTACATCACCATCATCAAAGACCAGAGGCAGAAAAAACCACAAAGATGGGGGAAAAGCAGGGCAGAAAAGCTGGAAATTCAAAAAATAAGAGCGCATCTCCCCCGGCAAAGGAGCGCAGCTCATCGCCAGCAACGGATCAAAGCTTGACGGAGAATGACTTTGACAAGATGAGAGAAGAAGGCTTCAGTCCATCAAACTTCTCAGAGCTAAAGGAGGAATTACGTACCCAGCGCAAAGAAACTAAAAATCTTGAAAAAAAAGTGGAAGAATTGATGGCTAGAGTAATTAATGCAGAGAAGGTCATAAACGAAATGAAAGAGATGAAAACCATGACACGAGAAATACGTGACAAATGCACAAGCTTCAGTAACCGACTGGATCAACTGGAAGAAAGAGTGTCAGTGATTGAGGATCAAATGAATGAAATGAAGAGAGAAGAGAAACCAAAAGAAAAAGAAGAAAAAGAAATGAACAAAGCCTGCAAGAAGTATGGGATTATGTAAAAAGACCAAATCTACGTCTGATTGGGGTGCCTGAAAGTGAGGGGGAAAATGGAACCAAGTTGGAAAACACTCTTCAGGATATCATCCAGGAGAACTTCCTCAACCTAGTAGGGCAGGCCAACATTCAAATCCAGGAAATACAGGGAACGCCACAAAGATACTCCTCGAGAAGAGCAACTCCAAGACACATAATTGTCAAATTCACCAAAGTTGAAACGAAGGAAAAAATCTTAAGGGCAGCCAGAGAGAAAGGTCGGGTTACCCACAAAGGGAAGCCCATCAGACTAACAGCAGATCTCTCGGCAGAAACTCTACAAGCCAGAAGAGAGTGGGGGCCAATATTCAACATTCTTAAAGAAAAGAATTTTCAACCCAGAATTTCATATCCAGCCAAACTAAGTTTCATCAGTGAAGGAGAAATAAAATCCTTTATGGATAAGCAAATGCTTAGAGATTTTGTCACCACCAGGCCTGCCTTACAAGAGACCCTGAAGGAACCACTAAACATGGAAAGGAACAACAGGTACCATCCATTGCAAAAACATGCCAAAATGTAAAGACCATCGAGGCTAGGAAGAAATTGCATCAACTAATGAGCAAAATAACCAGTTAATACCATAATGACAGGATCATGTTCACACATAACAATATTAACCTTAAATGTAAATGGACTAAAAGGTCCAATTAAAAGACACAGACTGGCAAACTGGATAAAGAGTCAAGACCCATCAGTCTGCTGTATTCAGGAGACCCATCTCACATGCAGAGACATACATAGGCTCAAAATAAAGGGATGGAGGAAGATTTACCAAGCAAATGGAGAACAAAAAAAAAGCAGGGGTTGCAATACTAGTCTCTGATAAAACAGACTTTAAACCATCAAAGATCAAAAGAGACAAAGAAGGCCATGACATAATGGTAAAGGGATCAATTCAACAGGAAGAGCTAACTATCCTAAATATATATGCACCGAATACAGGAGCACCCAGATTCATAAAGCAAGTCCTTAGAGACTTACAAAGAGACTTAGACTCCCATACAATAATAATGGGAGACTTCAACACCCCTTGTCAACATTAGACAGATCAACAAGACAGAAAGTTAACAAGGATATCCAGGAATTGAACTCATCTCTGCAGAAAGCAGACCTAATAGACATCTATAGAACTCTCCACCCCAAATCAACAGAATATACATTCTTCTCAGCACCACATCGTACTTACTCCAAAATTGACCACATAATTGGAAGTAAAGCACTCCTCAGCAAATGTACAAGAACAGAAATTATAACAAACTGTCTCTCAGACCACAGTGCAATCAAACTAGAACTCAGGACTAAGAAACTCAATCAAAACCGCTCAACTACATGGAAACTGAACAACCTGCTCCTGAATGACTACTGGGTACATAACGAAATGAAGGCAGAAATAAAGATGTTCTTTGAAACCAATGAGAACAAAGATACAACATACCAGAATCTCTGGGACACATTTAAAGCAGTGTGTAGAGGGAAATTTATAGCACTAAATGCCCACAAGAGAAAGCAGGAAAGATCTAAAATAGACACTCTAACATCACAATTAAAAGAACTAGAGAAGCAAGAGCAAACACATTCGAAAGCTAGCAGAGGCAAGAAATAACTAAGATCAGAGCAGAACTGAAGGAGATAGAGACACAAAAAGCCTTCCAAAAAATCAATGAATCCAGGAGTTGGTTTTTTGAAAAGATCAACAAAATTGACAGACCACTAGCAAGACTAATAAAGAAGAAAAGAGAGAAGAATCAAATCGACGCAATTAAAAATGATAAAGGGGATATCACCACCGACCCCACAGAAATACAAACTACCATCAGAGAATACTATAAACACCTCTACGCAAATAAACTGGAAAATCTAGAAGAAATGGATAATTTCCTGGACACGTACACTCTTCCAAGACTAAACCAGGAAGAAGTTGAATCCCTGAATAGAGCAATAGCAGGCTCTGAAATTGAGGCAATAATTAATAGCCTACCAACGAAAAAAAGTCCAGGACCAGATGGATTCACAGCTGAATTCTACCAGAGGTACAAGGAGGAGTTGCTACCATTCCTTCTGAAACTATTCCAATCAATAGAAAAAGAGGGAATCCTCCCTAACTCATTTGATGAGGCCAACATCATCCTGATATCAAAGCCTGGCAGAGACACAACAAAAAAAGAGAATTTTAGACCAATATCCCTGATGAACATCGATGCAAAAATCCTCAATAAAATACTGGCAAACTGGATTCAGCAACACATCAAAAAGCTTACCCACCATGATCAAGTGGGCTTCATCCCTGGGATGCAAGGCTGGTTCAACATTCACAAATCAATAAACATCATCCAGCATATAAACAGAACCAAAGACAAGAACCACATGATTATCTCAATAGATGCAGAAAAGGCTTTTGACAAAATTCAACAGCCCTTCATGCTAAAAACGCTCAATAAATTAGGTATTGATGGAACGTACCTCAAAATAATAAGAGCTATTTATGACAATCCCACAGCCAATATCATACTGATTGGGCAAAAACTGGAAAAATTCCCTTTGAAAACTGGCACAAGACAGGGATGCCCTCTCTCACCACTCCTATTCAACATAGTGTTGGAAGTTCTGGCTAGGGCAATTAGGCAAGAGAAAGAAATAAAGGGTATTCAGTTAGGAAAAGAAGAAGTCAAATTGTCCCTCTTTGCAGATGACATGATTGTATATTTAGAAAACCCCATTGTCTCAGCCCAAAATCTCCTTAAGCTGATAAGCAACTTCAGCAAAGTCTCAGGATACAAAATTAATGTGCAAAAATCACAAGCATTCTTATACCCCAGTAACAGACAAACAGAGAGCCAAATCATGAATGAACTTCCATTCACAATTGCTTCAAAGAGAATAAAATACCTAGGAATCCAACTTACAAGGGATGTAAAGGACCTCTTCAAGGAGAACTACAAACCACTGCTCAGTGAAATGAAAGAGGACACAAACAAATGGAAGAACATATCATGCTCATGGATAGGAAGAATCAATATCGTGAAAATGGCCATACTGCCCAAGGTAATTTATAGATTCACTGCCATTGCCATCAAGCTACCAATGAGTTTCTTCACAGAATTGGAAAAAACTGCTTTAAAGTTCATATGGAACCAAAAAAGAGCCCGCATCTCCAAGACAATCCTAAGTCAAAAGAACAAAGCTGGAGGCATCACGCTACCTGACTTCAAACTATACTACAAGGCTACAGTAACCAAAACAGCATGGTACTGGTACCAAAACAGAGATATAGACCAATGGAATAGAACAGAGTCCTCAGAAATAATACCACACATCTACAGCTATCTGATCTTTGACAAACCTGAGAGAAACAAGAAATGGCGAAAGGATTCTCTATTTAATAAATGGTGCTGGGAAAATTGGCTAAACATAAGTAGAAAGCTGAAACTGGATCCTTTCCTTATTCCTTATATGAAAATTAATTCAAGATGGATTAGCGACTTAAATGTTAGACCTAATACCATAAAAATCCTAGAGGAAAACCTGGGTAGTACCATTCAGGACATAGGCATGGGCAAAGACTTCATGTCTAAAACACCAAAAGCAACAGCAGCAAAACCAAAATTGACAAATGGGATCTAATTAAACTAAAGAGCTTCTGCACAGCAAAAGAAACTACCATCAGAGTGAACAGGCAACCTACAGAATGGGAGAAAATTTTTGCCATCTACTCAGCTGACAAAGGGCTAATATGCAGAACCTACAAAGAACTCAAACAAATTTACAAGAAAAAAACAAACAACCCCATCAAAAAGTGGGCAAAGTATATGAACAGACATTTCTCAAAAGAAGACATTCATACAGCCAACAGACACATGAAAAAATGCTCATCATCACTGGCCATCAGAGAAATGCAAATCAAAACCACAATGAGATACCATCTCACACCAGTTAGAATGGCAATCATTAAAAAGTCAGGAAACAACAGGTGCTGGAGAGGATGTGGAGAAATAGGAACACTTTTACACTGTTGGTGGGATTGTAAACTAGTTCAACCATTATGGAAAACAGTATGGCGATTCCTCAAGGATCTAGAACTAGATGTACCATATGACCCAGCCATCCCATTACTGGGGATATACCCAAAGTATTATAAATCATGCTGCTATAAAGACACATGCACACATATGTTTATTGCAGCACTATTCACAATAGCAAAGACTTGGAATCAACCCAAATGTCCATCAGTAACAGATTGGATTAAGAAAATGTGGCACATATACACCATGGAATACTATGCAGCCATCAAAAAGGATGAGTTTGTGTCCTTTGTAGGGACATGGATGCAGCTGGAAACCATCATTCTTAGCAAACTATCACAAGAACAGAAAACCAAACACCACATGTTCTCACTCATAGGTGGGAACTGAACAATGAGATCACTTGGACTCAGGAAGGGGAACATCACACACCGGGGCCTATTGTGGGGAGGGGGTAGGGGGGAGGGATTGCATTGGGAATTATACCTGATGTAAATGACGAGTTGATGGGTGCAGCACAGCAACATGGCACAAGTATACATATGTAAGAAATCTGCACGTTATGCACCTGTACCCTACAACTTAAAATATAATAATAATAATTTAAAAAAAATAATAAAAAATTAAAAAAAAAGAAAGATGGGTGAGTTTGATGGAATAGCCATAGAAATTATGCAAAATAAAACAGAAAAACAAATACAAAATATGAGAAGAAAATCAGTGAGCTATGGGAGAACCTCAAGCTGTGTAACATGAAGGTACTTGTAGTCACCAAGGCAGAGGAGAGGACAGAAAAAAAAAAAATTGAAGAAATAATGGCTGAAAATTTTCCAAACTTAATTAAAACTATAAACCACGTATCACGAAACTCAGTAAATGCTAAGCACAAAAAAATGAAGACACATAACTAAAGGCACATAATTATCAAATTGCTCAAAACCAATGATAAAAAGAAAATGTCAAAAGTGGCCAGTGGGAGAGGCATTCTATGTATAGAGGTATAAAGATAAGAATAACATCAAATTTCTCATCGAAAACAATACAGGTAAATGGAAATGAAGCAAGACTTTTATGGTATTTAAAAGAATAACAATTTTTCACCCTGAAATTCTACACTTGGAAAAATATCTTTCAGAAAGAAAGGCAAATAAAGATGTCTTCAGGCATACAAGATCTCGGAGATTTATCACCAGCAGAACCCACACTATGAGAAATATTGAAGAATGTCCTGTTGGCAGAAGGAAAAATGATACACAGACTGGGTGTGGTGGCTTATGCCTGTAAATCCCAGCACTTTGGGAGGCTAAGACAGGTAGATCATTTGAGGTCAGGAGTTCAAGACCAGCCTGTCCAACATGTTGAAACCCTGTCTCTACTAAAAATACAAAAATTAGCTGGGCATGGTGGCATACACGTGTAATCCCAGCTACTCCAGAGGCTGAGGCAGAAGAATCGCTTGAACCTTGAGGTGTAGGTTGCAGTGAGACAAGATGGCACCATTGCACTCCAGCCTGGGCAACAGGGAGATTCTCTCTCTCAATTTTTTTTAAAAAAAGGATACCACAGGAAAATCTGGTATTTAAAGAAATGAAGGCCATAAAAATAGTAGTAATATAAGTAAATATATTGAAAAATTTACTTAGTATCGAAATCTTTTTTTTTCTTTTTACCAGAAACAATATTATTTAACGATAAAAGAGTCAATTTACCAGGAAGATATGACAATTATAAGAGAGTAATAGAAAACAACATAACAATAGTAGGAGATTTCAATATCCCACTACACACACACACACACACACACACACACACACACTCACATATACATTAAGTTCTGGGATACATGTGCAGAACGTGCAGGTTTGTTACATAGGTATACTCGTGCAATGGTGGTTTGCTGTGGCCATCAACCCCTCATCTACATTAGGTATTTCTCCTAATGCTATCCCTCGCCTAGACCCCCACCCCATGACAGGCCCCAGTGGGTGATGTTCCCCTCCCGGTGTCCATGTGTTCTCATTGTTCAACTCCCACTTATGAGTGAGAACATGCAGTGTTTGGTTTTCTGTTCCTGTGATAGTTTGCTGGGAATGATGGTTTCCAGCTTCATCCATGTCCCTGCAAAGGACATGAAGTCATCCTTTTTTATGGCTGCATAGTATTCTATGGTGTATATGTGCCACATTTTCTTTATCCAGTCTCTCATTGATGGGCATTTGGGTTGGTTCCAAGTCTTTGCTATTGTGAACAGTGCTGCAATAAACATACGTGTGCATGTGTCTTTATAGTAGAATAATTTATAATCCTTTGAGTATATACCTAGTAATGGTATTTCTGGGTCAAATGGTATTTCTGGGCAGATCCTTGAGGATTTGCCACAGTGTCTTCCACAGTGGTTGAACACAACAGTTGAATGAGTGAGTTTACACTCCCAACAGTGTGAAAGCATTCCTATTTCTCCACAGCCTTGAAACATCTGTTGTTTCCTGACTTTTTAATAATCATCATTATAACTGGTGTGAGATGGTATCTCATTGTGGTTTTGATTTGCATTTCTCTAATGACCAGTGATGATGAGCTTTTTTTTTCATGTGTCTGTTGGTTGCATAAATGTCTTCTTTTGAGAAGTGTCTGTTCATATCCTTTGCCCACTTTTTGTTTGCTTTTTCTTGAAAATTTGTTTAAGGTCCTTGTAGATTCTAGATATTAGACCTTTGTCAGACAGATAGATTGCAAAAATTTTCTCCCATTCTGTAGGTTGCCAAACAGACACTTTTCAAAAGAAGACATACAAGTGGCAAACAAGCATATGAAAAAATGCTCAACATCACTAATCATTAGAGAAATGCAAATCAAAACCACAATGAGATACCATCTCACACCAGTCAAATGGCTACTATTAAAAAATCAAAACAAACAAATAATCAACAACAACAACAACAACAAAAACAGATGCTGGCAAAGTTGTAGGGAAAAGGGAACACTTTCCTGATGGGAATGTAAATTAGTTCAGCCACTGTGGAAAGCAGTTTGGTGATTTCTTGAATAACTTAAAATAGAACTACCATTCAACCCAACAATGCCATTACTCGGTATATACCCAGAGGAATATAAATCACTCTACCATAAAGATACGTGCATGATTATGTTCATTGCAGCACTATTCACAACAGCAAAGGCATGGAATCAACCTAAATGCCCATCAATAGCAGGAAATATGGTATATATACACCATGGAATACTATACAACCATGAAAAAGACCAAGATAATGTCTTTTGTAGCAACATAGATGGAGCTAGTGGCTATTATCCTATCTTAACACAGGAACAGAAAATCAAATACTGTATGTTCTCACTTATACGTTGGAGCTAAATATTGAGTACACAAGGATAGAACTAATAGAACAACAGATACTGTGGCCTATTGAAGAGTTGAGGGTAAGAGAAGGGTGAGTATAAAACAAACTGCCTATCAGGTACTATACTTATTACCTGGGTGATGAAATAATCTGTACACCAAACCCTCGTGACATGCAATTTACCTATATAATAAACCTGCACATATACCCCTGAAACTAAAAGTTACACACACACACACACACACACACACACACACACACACATACACACACACACACAGAATCATCAGTAACTCAAATATTACAGGTAAGAAGTCTTAGGTTGCCACACCTGTTAAAAAAACTCCAGCAAGCTGAGCTTAAGGCAGAAAATAAGAAATCCATGAAAGGGTAGGGAAAGAACAAGCTATAATTATCAATTTATGTCTGGGGCAGGATTAGGAGCTACAGTAGCTATGTTTTCTGCTAATTATTTGCTTCTTTTGCTCTTCCTCTTTCAACTTTCTTACATGAATAATCATGACAGGAGCTATTCTTTTATGTATCAAGTAGAAATGTGAACTACTTGATATCATGCTGCTATGATAAAGTTCTTAATGGAACTTTATGTGTTCCCTGTATTAGGAATATGAATTAATCACTGAAAGAAGAAGGGGATGCTGAGGGAAAAAGGGGTGTACTTCACCAGTTGACCTTTCCAGATCTACCTTCTATCCTTTTTAGCTTGCTATGTGCTTCAGAATGTTTGATGTCTTTTATGAATTATACCAAAAGGCTCATTGTTCCCTGGCTTATAATTGGAATACAATAGCAGGGGATCGGAAGGTGGGTGGAAAATGGGCTTCCTTGCCTTCATATAGCCTAAGTCCACAGTTCCTATCTTGTGCCCTTAGTATATCACTACCCTCTCCAGGTTCTAGTTCCCTCCTCTTGGTCATTCAGGCTTAGTATTAGTTACAACTTCTCACTCTTGCCATATGTCATTATTCTTGGAATATTTCACTATTTCTTGCTGGTTTCCACAACTCCTGTATTCATCTTTATGAAGATGTATCCTGATAAATATGATCCTTATGTTTCTAAAAGAGTGTGAGAAGGACAGCAGAGCTCATATATTCTGCTTCATTGTACCCATGCTCTTCATTAACCATGTTAAGCACACATATAGGTACACATGCTAACACACATGTAGCAACTAGCTCATAGTAAGTGATTCAGTAATACCTGTTAATTTATTGATCATTTGATGATGCAGAGAGATTCAGAAGTACCAAAAGATAAAGGACTTGGAGTAAGATCGGAAATAGACAGGTGATAATACACAGCATTATTAAAAAGTTAGATTTTACAAGGCTTATAAAATGTGTGGGTTTATCAGGGGATTTCTTAACCCTTAGGTGTCAAAGGACCAACCAGAAGGAAGTGTATCTCCTTCTGATTGCTGCATGAATTATTGTCCTTCTCCTTCTATGAAAGAAACGCGGGATAAAGGATAGAGGGTGTGTCTATGGATAAGGCCCAAGAATAAGAATCTTACTATTTATTTATTAATTTTTATTTTACAATTGACATGACAATTATACATAGTTTGGGAATACAGTGTGATGTTTCAATGCATGGAAACATTGTATAGTAATCAAATCAGGGTAATTACCATATCCATCACTTTAAGTCTTACCATATTTTAGTTTCACAAAAAAGAGGGCTACCTAGCAAGACTTCTTTAATAATATAATTTTATTTTATCCAATATATCAAAATATTATTTTATTGTCACACCATCCATATAAAATTATTAATGACATGGTTTATATTCTATTTTCATATTGGTGTGAAAATTTGAGATCTAATGTGCATTTTTTTTCTTCTTTTCAACTTTTATTTTAAAGGCGGGGGTATACATGCAGGTTTGTTACAGAAGTATATTGCGTGATGCTGAGATTTGGAGTACAAATGAATCCATTACCCAGGTAGTGAGTGGGTAATAGGTAGTTTTTTTAACGCTTCCCCCTCCCTCCCATAATCTAGTAGTCCCCAGTGTCTATTGTTCCCACCTTTGTCTTCATATGTACCCAACGTTTAGTTCCTACTTATGAGTGAGAACATGAAGTATTTGGTTTTCTGTTTTTGTACTAGTTCACTTAGGATAATGGTTTCAAGCCACATCTATGTTTCTGTGAATGACATGATTTCATTCTATTTCACGACTGCATAGTATTCCAAGGTATATATGTACTTTTGTTTTCAGAGCAGGAGTGAAAGTTTATTAAAAAGCTTTAGAACAGTAAGGAAGGAAAAGGAAAGGAGAAAAAAGAAGGAAAGTATAACTTGGAAGGGGGCCGAGTGGGCGACTTGAGAAACCAAGTGTGCCAATGTACAGTTTAAAAATCCAATCCACCTGGGTTGATTCCATGTCTTCCCAGCAAGTCTTTGAATTAGGAAGCCAAAAGGGTCTCTGAGCTCATTGTCAGTGTGAGATTCCAAGCCTGCATGGGAAATACCTTGTGGTTAATTTCCTCAGAGCTCCCTTCACATCCTTGTTTCTCAGGCTGTAGATGAGGGGATTAAGCATGGGAGTCACCATTGCATAGAAAACAGACACCAATTTTTCCTGCTGTTTGGAAGACTTGGGTGTCATGTAAGTGATAATTGCTGATCCATAAAAAAGTATGACCACCATGAGGTGGGAGCCACAGGTAGAAAACGCCTTGAGACTCCCCACAGTTGACTTCATCTTGACCGCAGTTACTATGATATGGCCATAGGATACCAGAATCAGAAAAACGGGTATGAGGAGAATCACAACCCCCATAAGAAAAATGGCCATCTCCGATGTGTGGGTGTCTGTGGATGCCAAGATCAATAGTGCAGGGGCTTCACAAAAGAAATGAGCAATGTTGTTACTACCTCGGTAGGGTAGCCTCAGTGTGAAGGTGGTGTCTACCACAGACACCAGAATGCCACTGGTCCATGATCCTGTTGCCAGCTGGACACACACTTTCCAGGTCATGATGCTAGGGTAATGCAGAGGATTGCAGATTGCCACATAGCGATCATAGGACATCACTGCCAGAAGGGCACACCGTGTACACCCAAAAATGAGGAAAAAGAGAAGTTGAGCTGTGCAACATGTGAATGAAATGAACTTCTTCCTGGAAAGCAGGTGCACTAGTGTCTGAGGAACTATGTTGGTAGAGAAACAGAGGTCAGCCAGAGACAAGTTGCAGAGAAAAAAAATACATGGGTGTGTGAAGTCGGGAGTCAACAGGAACAAGGGATATAAGAAGAAGATTTCCAAGCAGAGTGACCAGGTAGACACCCAAGAATAAGATCAATAGCAGCTGCTGGGTGTATGGCCCATCAGAGAGTCCCAGAAGGAGGAATTCTGTCACTTGTGTCTGATTTATCTGTCTCATAGTTTGTTGTCCTTTTCAGTAAGAAGTCACTATGTGCTAACCATAGACATGCATACCTCTAAAATTATATAATTCAGAGGTGAAGGCTTAGGAATTGCCCCAATTGCTACTGAAAATTTCAAGAACCCCCTCCATAAGAGGATCATGTTTCTTTCATTGGAACATTTTCAATGTTGTAAAACAAACTTTAAAAGATGTTGCATTCATTGTTGGTGTCATCTGGCAAGAATAGGGTAGACTTTTAAAATTATTTTTCTTACTCCGAATAACACACTTTTAACAGCACAATATTAAATACAGACTAAATTCATCTATAAAGTCATGCCATTTAATTTCTGTTTGTTCTTAACTAAAACCCCTGAGTCTTAAGTGCTCTTATCACATCTCCTCTTCCCCACTTATGATTATATAGATTTCTGTTGTATTTTACCTGAAAGGACAGACACGAGGGTATAAGAAATCAGAAAGAGCCAAAGTCCTGGTATGTTTTATTTAAGAAACTAACCTGCTTTGTAGGAGCTGGGAAACCAAAGGGTAACTCAGGTTACCTTTGGGAATCCTATCTGAAGCCTCAGCTTGAGTTCTGTTCAGTCTCAACTGTGAATGAACTTCCAATATAACAAACACACCATCAAAACAGAATTTTCATTTTAAGCCACCAGCGTGGCTAGTTTCATACTCGGCCCAAACAGCACTACTCCCCAGCTCTCTCTGCTAAAAACTATATGCATTATCTGTCCACTACCCCCCAAAATTAAAATTTCCTTTTAAAATAGTTTCCATGTCTTTTAACCTCTGTGCCTTTTATAAGACATAGCAAAGAACTTCATTCCATAAATGACCATTAATTCATTAAATAGATAGTAATTTGATCACATAGTTAAGCAGAGCTGTTTAGAAGGTTTGCCAATATCCCTAGAGAGATTTAAAATAATTTGGAAATAATAATACAATTTTGTGGAGCTGTTCCAAAAAAAAGGGAAATAAATTTACTTTAAAGTATAAAGTTTAAGATCCTATGTACGGGTTGGGCTATCAATCCTTTAACTGTCTGGTGAAAGTATCTCAGAATAATGTTTTAAATGCATCACATAAAATGTATAGGATTACCAAGGAAACCAGTTATATCAAAATATAGTTATCGAAATAATTTTAGAAAACAGATTTGTAAACAGCAATATATGTGCTTCTTTATTAATACACTAAAGTTCTGAAATGTAGTGGTGGGTCTAACAACCATCTTCATTTCAAAATAATGATGAGCTTAAATATTTGGAGATCTCTTTAACAACTGCAATACAATATAAAAATTATTATAATTACTACTGCTGACAAAGTCATGGATACTTCCAATATTGGTGTGGGTTGGTTACTTGCATTCAAATTGGAAGGAAACATCAACTTTCAGTTAGGGGAAAATAAAAATAAAAAAGTAACATTTTACTCCAAGTTGAAGAACTCCCTTGGCTTACAGGAATCCCCAGGAGTTTTCTTTAAAAAAAAAAAAAAAAAAAAAAAAAGACATAATTACACCCTACATAATCTCGTAACAGAGTCTCAGCATCTGGATTGGTCTGTGAGTCAAAGAAATGAAAGATTTCAATTCATAATTGGTCTTCAGACTAAAGTTGGAATTTGGCATTGGGAGGAAGGTCCCTTTGTACTTCCACTTAACTGTTTGGTGCTTTAGGTTTTTAGCATTGCTCCTTGCTCACTTTGTAGGCAGAAGGCCTTAAGCAAACAGTTTAGTCCAACATGTATCACCTATATGATAAAATCCAATTTATAACCCTTCCACCTTTACCTACTACTGGTTAGCCATGGACTCTACACTACTTTCCTCACTTCTTGGGATTTCTCCTACAACATCTTTTCTCCAGACAGGAATTTAGTTGTCCTGGGCCAAAGTTACCACTAACAACCAATCTGGGAAATCTGTGGCCTAATGTCGCTTCTCTTCTCCACTTTTATTTTAACACCAGAGGAAGAATCCTGAAAACAATTTCACCTTACTGTTTTACTTTACAATGTACTGATTAGTTAATTATTTAAAAGATTCTTTTTTTAACTCAAAATATACATTTTCTTTATTCTTTATGTTATTCTCCTCTTTTACACATCTAGGAAAATCTGTCAAAACAAAAACAGTCTCATATCTAATCATATAAACGTAATGGTTACACAATATTACTGTTATATCAGGTAGATGGAGGTGTGGATGTTGATTCAATTGTAAAATAAAAACCAGTACCACCAAACTCTAAAATCTTTGAAAGGATAAAAGCCTCTTACCTAATCCCTAAGAGGAACTCAATATTCCTTCTCAGTTTTGAAGATAAGTCACTTAATATTAACATTTTGTTTGTTTAATTGTATTTTAAATATACACCAAATATACATTTTTCAGAACAAAAGAAAAAAATTGATAAATTGGACATCATCAAAATGAAAAATGTTTGTGTTTCAAAAGACATCATTAAGGGTAGTGAAAAGACAACCCACAGAATGGTAGAAAAATTTTGCAAATTATATATCTGATAAGGGACTTATATTTAGAATATATAAGAAACATAACTTGGTAATAAAAAGGCCAATAATATAATTAATAACTGGGCAAAGAATCTAAATAGACATTGTTTCCAGAGGAGGTATGCAAATGGCCAGTAGGCACATGAAAATATGCTGAATGTCATTAGCCATAAAGGAAATGCAAACCCAAACCACAATAGCATACAACTTTTCACCTACTAGGATGGCTAGCAGGTTACCATATGAATCAACCATCCCACCAGTAGGTATATACCCAAGAGAACTGAAAGCATATGTTGCACACAAAAACTTATACATTAATGTTTATGGCAACATTATTCATATAGTCAGAAAGTACAGTGATCCAAAGACAAAAAGTGAAATGTCTTTGAATGTATAAAGAAAAGGTGATATATCAGCTGGGCGCGGTGGCTCATGCCTGTAATCCCAGTACATTGACAGACTGAGGCAGGTGGATCACTTAAGGTCAGGAGTTCGAGGCCAGCCTGGTCAATATGGTGAAACCCTGTCTCTACTAAAAATACAAAAATTAGCTGGGCATCATGGCGCATGCCTGTAGTCCCAACTAGTTGGGAGGCTGAGATGGGAGAATCGTTTGAACAGGGTAGGCAGAGGTTGTAGTAAGCTGAGATCACACCACTGCACTTCAGCCTGTATGACAGAGAGAGACCCCATCTCAAAAAGAATAAAGGTGATATATCCATATAAAGGATTGAGCATGGTACAACATGAATAAACCTTTAAAATGTTATGGTAAGTGAAAAAAGTAGTCACAAAGGATGACATATTGCATGATTCCATTTATATTAAATGTCAAGAACAGGCAAATCTACAGAGAAAGAAAGTAGATTGGTTGTTGCCTAGGGCTGGGGGTATAGGAGGACTGGATGATGGTGACTAAGGAATGCATGATTTCTTTTTGGAGTGATGAAAAAGTTCTAAAATTGACTGTGGTGATGGTTGCACAACTTTGTGAATATTCTAAAAGCCATTGAATTATACACTTTAAATGGTAAGTTGTGTGGTATGTCCAACATGCATCACCCAAATGTATGGTAATAGTAAATCTCTTTCCAAACACCCTCAAGCCCGCTACCCTTTCCATTAGTAACCATAGATCACAAGTTGTATACATCTTTCCAGATGTCTATTAATTCAAATATGCATGTGTGTATGTACATGAGTATGTACACTTTTGTAATTAACATATGATTTAGTGACTTAATTGTCCCAACAATCGCTATTATCTTGGAGACACTTCTTGACTGATATATATAGCTATACCTATGTCTTGCTTTATATTCCACACTATAGGTAATTGATTATAGTTGATTGCATTATATTCCACACTATAGTTAAACCAAAACTTAGTTAACTATTCTCTTATTGATGAACAATAATATTGGGGCCAATTTATGCTACCACAAACAATTATGTTATGAACATTCCTATACATATATTATTTTTCACTGCTACCAATATATCTGTAAGGTAAACAACCAACATTCAAATTGCCAGATACGAGCTTTATCCAAGACAGAAGATATAAGGGTAGGCATATCTTTACTTTTGATAGATGCTGCCAATATCTAAAAACTGTAGTGCCTAGCAGTTATAGAAGTGCCTATCTTTATTTCAAGGGAAATCAACTCATTCAATAACTGATAAATAAAACATAATTATGAACAATTACATTTCTGCTTGATGATTACTTATGACCCCACACTGAATATAGATGAATTCCACCCTCCCTTATCTATCTGCAGGCAATCTTTCCAGTCTTATCCCATACCAACTAACTTGCAAACACTGCATTTTTACACTCCACAGTTTTTTGCTCAGCATGGTCCCTCTACTCAGAGACATGCCCACTAAATCAAGGTATCATTACTTTCCTTGGGCACTCATCATACTTTGAATATTCAATCAATCTTATTTTTTGAGTACATACTGTATACCAAGCATATGCTAAAGACTGGGGATACAGATTGAAAACCCAGTTCCTAACACTAAAGAATTCCGGTGGGGGGGGGGCAAATTGTTTCATCCCCAGTGCCTAGAGTGGTTCTTGGAATATCATAGATTCAGTCAATATTGGTTTAAGTAATCTATATAATCTATCACATCAAATTAATAAAGAATTGCTTCTAAAGAGAAAAATAATGTATTATCAAAACAGCTGCTATAAAAATAAATTTTAAGAATATAAGTAATTTAAACATTGCTACCTTTTTGAATTTCCATCCATCTGATGGCAGGTACTACCTGGTTAGTTCTTAGAGGCTCCAGGATTTAGTTCAGCTCAGGATCTTTAGACTCAGTCCTCTTTCTGCCACAATATTCACTCTTAGAGTAGAATTTTATTTTTTTAGAAATTGATTACAACTGTATCAATAATGTGTCTAAATCTCAAGGAAAATTAAATGATAGACAAATAATCTTTCTCAATTTTGACAAAAGAAGATATTGAGCATAAAACTAAGCATCTTTCACAAAATTTAAAGTGATGACTACAGTCAGTGGTTAATTTAATGAAAGTGAAGCTACAGGATATCGCTATGATTTCTACCCCTTCTTCATCTGGCTTCTAACCATAACCAGATGAATTTTTTAAGATTCTGCCTAGGAACAATATACTCCAGAAACAATTCCACAAACTTTCCCTATTCCTACCCCCAATACACATGGACATAAACACACCTATACACACACTCATAAACAACTAGTGTATCTTAGATGCAGAAGTATACCTATAGCATCTTGTACTTACCTCCTTCACAGCTCTTAACAAATTATATTAAAATTATTTGTCTTTTTCTGTGACTGTAAGATAGTCAAGGGCAGAGATCACATCTGAATCAGCTTTATTCACAGAAAATAAGAGCAGTCATGGTATAAGTGTCCAACACATGTTTCTTGAACTGATTTGACCTAAGTCAAAGTAGCAAGAGAGACAGAGAGGGGAATGTAAGGAAGAGATGAGTGTGATTTATGACTTGTCAGATGCTAGGAGTTTTCACTGACCCTGGGATTATGCACTAGAAGGCAGTACCTCAATCTCTTCTGATTTTTCTTTAAAAATGTTATTCTTCCATGCAAATGTAGAGGACAAAATGTTCCTCCAGGTGACATTGAATCCCAGGTTCAAGAAACTCCTATAAGAAAATCATGTTCACGTCAACCTTTCTGTCATTTCATTTTACCTTTTTTCTAGATTTAACATAAATGTGTGAGTTCATTTCTATAAAAATAAAATATGCCACTGGATATGGAAAAGGAAGACAGGGTCACAGAAAAATGCATTATCTAACCTGATGTGAATTTTAGGAAGAGGAGACTGAGTGAACCCCTAAGGAACCAAGAGAAAACTACTAAATTTCCCTTCTGATTCCAAGATCCTTCATACTTAAATCCTCTATTCCTCATCATTCATACCTATTTACTTTCTTCCAAATCAAGTTCAACAAGGCATGAGCACACTACCCAAAGGAACAATACTGACTCCATGAAAGTTCTGCTTTTATCTGCACGAGGTGAGCGTTAGGATTCTTCTTCTCGGGTAATTTCACATTGTAATTGTGGTTTGATAAGGTAGATCCACTATGGAATAAAACCTTGTTCAATCTATTACAGGAGATTTCGCTCTATGAATCAGATTATTTGGATTAAACTAGTTGAATTTTAAAAACCAAATCTATGACAATGTTAAAACCAATTCACTCCCAATATATCTCCGGTTATCCCTTCTTTGTTCATCTCATGCCTTATCTTCTCCTCCTTCTAATAGTCTTACCAATATTTTGTCATATGATGGAGAAAAAAAGATCAGATTGGCATATGAAAGCCAATAAAGACACTCCACTAGTGATGGGAAAGTGCTTCCGGTGCACTGGTGGCAGCATGGGCATGGCACAGACAGCAGGGATTTTTTTTCATAAAGGCAAAGGGCTCAGTGGAATCTCCAAAGTTAAGAACAAGGCAGGAAGAATCCCCACATCTCCCATGTCCTTCTGCTCCATCAAAGGTTTTAACATGGACTTCATGGTATATTGTGCAACAATAGTTTAATCTAAATGAGATGAACAGCAGGGATACTAGAAGCAGTCTCTGGAGCAAGTGAAGTGCTCAGGAGAATTCTGAATCATTAGGGGGAATCTTGAGCTGTACTTCCTCTCAGAAGGTTCCCAGATGGTTAGAAGGAAGGCAGAAAATAACATGCAGTTAGCAGTCACATCTCTGTTAACAGGTCCCATCATGAATTCTTACATGTTTTCTCTTTGGGGAAGCATTGTATTGTTGCAATTAAGTATTTGGTTTCTGGAGGAAAAAATACTAGGTTGCAACTTAAGTCTACTTCATACACCTATAATTTTGAGAAAGTTCATCATTTGTAGAGTATGAATGTGACGTGACTTAGATAATGATAATTAGATGAATGTGATTAACATAATGTATTCATGTAATAAGAGCTCAATAAATACTATCTCTAACTATTATAACCAGGGCTAGGGGATGGAGATTATAAATAGGTATCTGAGTTTTGGCAGATATCATATTTTGACATTGTTCAGGAAATCTATTGTACATAAATGAATCCTAAACTGCCCAGAAAGATGAGAGGCTGAAAAACCTTCAAGTACTCTGATTAGCTTTTTAAAATTCCTCCAAAGAGTACTTGAAGCTGGGTTGGGCATGAGTGGAGGCAGTGGAGATCAGGGTCTGAAAAGAAGAGAGCCTCTGGCAGAAACCCCACTCTTTCAGCTGCAGCTCCCGAGTGACTAACCTAAGACAAAACGCCAACTGAACATGGACCAGCTCTCACAAAACATGACTGAATAGAATATTCTATCAGGTAAAGTTTGTCGATTGGATGGTTAAAAATCTTCATATCTTTACTGATTTTTCTGTCCACTCATTTTTAAAGTTACTAAGGAAAGTTCATCAAAATACATGTGTAAATTTTATATTTGGTAAACTTTTGTTATTTTATAATTTTGTATTTTAAAATAATTTTAAATTTTCAGAGAAGTTAAAATAGTACAAAGACTCTCATACCTCCCTTACTGAGATTCTCCCATTATTATTTTGTCACATTTTCTTTATCATTTGTCTGTATTTACATACATATTATTTTAAGAACATGACAGTAAGAGATTGGTGTGATGCCCAGAATATAATGAACTACTAAAAATGAATAATAAAAGTTGGAAATTTCCAGTTTTTTAAAATGGGCAGAAGACTTGAACAAGCACTTTCAATACAGGAAATAAAAATAACTAATAAGCACATGAAAAGGTACACAACATAATTAGCCCCCAGGGCACATAAACTAAAACCATAATGAAATTCCACTAATCCTAATCAAAAATGATAAAATGACTGAGGATGTGCAGCAATTTACTTTGCTTATGGGAGCATAAATTCATAGAGTCAATTTTAAAATTCCATTTGGAAGTATCTGAATACAGAGCTAAACATGCCTTCTCTATGACTCAGTAATTCCACTCCTGAACATATACCTAATATAGATGAATGTTTATATCCACCAACAATGTATACAAAGATGTTTATAACAGCTGTATTCATAATATCTTACACTGGAAACTATGCATTTATATGGGCAATAGAAAAGATAAATTTTGGTACAGTCATGCAGTGGAATACTATCAAATAGTTTAAATAAATGAACTACTGCTACAAATAACCATATAGATGAATCTCACACAGTGATGTTTTAGTAAAGAAGCCAGGCACACAAAGAAGTATACACTGTATGACTCCAGTTATTTGAAGCTCAAGAACAGGCAAAACTAACTTATATTTTTAGAATTCCAAATAATGGTTACCTTTGAGGGAGTGATGACTTAGAGTTAACTGGGAGTCTTTTGATGTGCTGTGAGTGTTCTACATTCTGATTTATGTAATAGTTACATACATTACATATGTTAACAGTTCTTGAGCTATACTTAAGACTGGTGCATATTATTTTATATAAGTAATACCTCATTAAAAAACAGAGTAAAGAGAAAAACGGAGTTAAACATTTAATTCAAGTTGCTGGGGGTTGGGGTTGGGGAAAATATAGCAGAGTAAATTCAAAGGCACAATCAGGGAAATAATAAATATAAAAGGATAAATAAACCAAATAGATAACAAAATAAAAATAATATTAACAACATCTCAAACTTGTTCTTTGTGAAGATTACTAAGTCAAAAGTCTGTCAAATCACTTTTAAAAGTGAAAATAGTGAAGTAGGGGACTCCGATGGGTTATCATTCCTCCAAAGAAATGCCAAAAAAGGAAAAGGCCATTAAAAATACTATCAGAATAAACATCTGAATTCTGGAAAACAGTCAAATGTTTATAGCAATCAACTTAGTATTTAATTAAGAAAAAGACAGCTGAAACCAAGTAGGAAAGCTTTGTGTTATAAGAAACACACAAAATAATAACAATGTTAGGGACCAAACTTATTGGCAGATCACCTGAGGTCAGGGATTCAAGACCAGCCTGGGTAACATGGTGAACCCCATCTCTACTAAAAATACAAAAATTAGCTGCTCATGGTGGCATTCACCCGTAACCCCAGCTACTTGGGAGGCTGAGGCAGGAGAATCACTTCAACCCAGGAGGCAGAGGTTGCAATGAGCTGAGATTGCACCACTGCACTTCAGCCTGGGTGACAGAGTGAGACTCTGTCTCAAAAAAATAAATAAATAAATAAAAATAAAAATAAAATGCATAATAAAAGTGAAATGAAGATTTTGTTAATTTCTCAAGTAAGACAAATCAAACTTGCCTTTCTTGCAGACTATGTGGAATAATGTTTTTCTCTTATAATACATTATTTTAGGATAAAAACAAAAGCCACCATTTTTAGTTGAAATAATTTTTAAAAGGAGAAAACACACACAAAAATAGAGTATTTAAAAATAACTACAGAGAAGATTTCATTAAGTGAAAGCCTATTACAAACAACTACATGGCAATAAATTTTAAAATACAGGAAGTAAGTAAATTCACAGAAAGATATAAAATGCAAAATAATGTACAAAATAATTGATACAACTGAATGATAACTTGAAATGACAAATATCACTGAAAATAAAACGGCAAAGACCTCCCCTAATATAGTCCAGGTCTGAGTAGTTTTATAATTGAGTTCTACCAGACTTTCATGAAACAGTTCATTACTTTCTTTATGTATTTTCCCTAAAAAGTAGGAAAAAGGAGTTAATTCTTCCTGTCTTATTTGACAAGGCACATGTAATCTTGAGTAGTACAAAACTACATAATAGTGTCAATAAGTAAAGTAAAATATAGATTCATTTTACTTATGAATAAGTACAAAAATCTTAACTAAAATTAGAGCTAATTGAATCTACACTTTTTTAAAAAAATAAAACACTATGATAAAATATGGTTTATGTCTCGGATTCAAATATATCTCAATATCAGAAACCCTACAAAGAAATTCATGAATTATACTGAAGGATGAAAGTCAGATAATAATCTAAGTGATGTAGGAAAGACATTTGCTAAAACATAAACACTCATTTATTATTATTATTATTTTGAGACGGAGTCTTGCTCTGTCACCCAGGCTGGAGTGCAGTGGCTTGATCCTGGCTCACTGCAAGCTCCGCCTCCCTGGTTCATGCCATTCGCCTGCCTCAGCCTCCCGAGTAGCTGGGACTACAGGCGCCTGTCACCACACCCGGCTAATTTTTTGTATTTTTTTAGTAGAGATGGGGTTTCGCTGTGTTAGCCAGGATGGTATCAATCTCCTGCCCTCGTGATCCAACCGCCTTGGCCTCCCAAAGTGCTGGGATTACAGGCGTGAGCCACCACGCCCGGCCTCATTTATTTTTATTCTTTGTAAATTAAGAATATAACAAAAATAGCTTATCTGGGTTGGCTATACATGAAAACCTCATAACACGTCATATTTAATAAAAAAAATTATAGGTGTGGTCTCTAAGATTAGGAGTAACAATTATACTGCTATCACCATTACTCTTTAGTATAGTACTGACATCATTAAAAACATCATGAAAAAAGAAAAAGATTTAAGAAGTGTAAGAAGAGAATAAACTATATTACATACAATCATATGATTATCGAACTAGAAGAAAGAAAAACAAAAAATATACATGAGAAAATGTTAGAAGTAATAAGAAAGATTTGTAAGTTTCCTAGATAGGAGCTCAATTAAAAAAAATAGCAAATTTCTCTACTAGCAATGACCAGTTAGAAAATATAATGTTTAAAATAGGGTACAATTCACAACAGCAACAAAAAATACAAAGTATGTAGAAACCATTTAAGAATACACAAAACCTGCAGTGTTTGGTTTTCTGTTCTTGTGTTAGTTTGCTGAGAATGATGGGTTCCAGCTTCATCCACGTCCCTGAGATCAATGAGAACACATGGACACAGGGAGGGGAACATCACACACCAGGGTCTGTTGGGGTTGGGGGGCTAGGGGAGGGATAGCATTAGAAGAAATACCTAATGTAGGTGACAGGCTGATGGGTACAGCAAACCACCATGGCACATGTACACCTATGTAACAAAACTGCACGTTCTACACATGTACCCCAGAACATATACATACATATATATATATAAAATATCAGATAAATACCCCCAAAAATATACAAAAACTCCTTGGGAAAAAATAGTTGTAGTAAAGAACATAGAAGGTAATTTGAGTAATAAAGAGATATTTCCTCTCTTGGATCAGATGATGTAATATTGTACATATATTATTTCTCCCCAAATTGACCTATTAACTTAGTGCAATATCAATTACAATTCCAGTTGGATTTTTTTAGTAGCTCAATATATTTACTTTCAATTTTATGTGGAGAAATAACAATCCACAATTAGTTACTAACAATATTAAGAAGAGTGGTGTAGGATTTTCTACCAGATACTGAAGACAAGTCATTGAGCCAAAAAATAAAAGCCAGGTGGCACTGTTGCAAAAAATAAAAGACTAATAAACAAACGGAAGAGAATGAAGACCTCATAGATAGACCCATGTGGAAATTGAATATACAATGAAGTTAAGTCCAAAAATCATCAGAGAAGGGAAAATAGTTTACTAAGTAATGTTAGTAAAGTGGGTTTACTACATAGATAAAAATAAAGCTGGACTCCTACCTAACATGATAGAAGGTAAACTCTAAATGAATTAAATATCTAAAAGTTACAAGAGAACAATGGCACAATTGAATAAAACATAGAACATCTTTCTGACTAGAGTGAGGAGCTTCTAAAGCACAAACCATAATAAAAATTTTGATAAATTTGGTTTCATAAAAATCTGGTATTTGTCTTCAATGAAGGACATCATAGACAAAACTAAAAGATGAGAGAATCGATGAGATATTTTCACTGTTTAAAACCAAAAAGAAATAAAAATCTAATATCAGGAATTCACAATAAACTTCTAAAAACCAACAAAAGAGGAAGAAATCTCCAAAAGAAAAAAAGAGCAGAGGTAATAAAAAGGGTATTTATTAAAAAGTAACTTCATTGAGCTACAAGAATATAAAGCAATACTCAAATTCATTAGTAATCAAAGGTATGCAAATTAGAGCAACAAAGACATATCTAATAGGCATGCAGATATTCAGAAGTCAAATACTGTAAAATGTTGATAAAAAAGTAGAATATAACACTCATTTACAGTTGGGAAAGATGTAGAGAAGTGCAGCCCCCCGGGAAGGAATCTGGCAATTACTTGGTCACCTTATACTTGCTTATTCTGTTATAGTCACTATTGTTAAAGATAGAACCCAAAACATTGGTTGCAGATATATGTGCACACTCCTGAAATGTTTAGTGTTCTGTTGTTTGTGTTGCGGAGGTGTTGTGTAATTTGGATATTACTTTACTCACCGGGAGAGAAGATGAATGAAAGTGTGACAGATGTATACCAAAGAAGATCCCACAGCAGTTAGAAAGAGATTACATACACACATGGAACTTGAATGATCTTTTTAAAGACAGAGGTAGGTGGAAAAGTGAGAAACAAAGAGGCATATAGCAAAATATCATTTATGTAAATTAAGAATACAGGCACAAAAATGTCATTTTTCAAAAACAAAATAAAAGTATTGCATACCTTAGAATGGTTACAGGGTCAGCGGGAATCAAGTTTGGGTATAAATTAAGCAAAAAAACCCAATAAATAAATAAATAACAAGAGAGGGGCTTTGAAATGACTTTGAATGCACAGCAATGTGTCATATACTGAGGAATATTATTCACTCATTCCTCTGCATCTGATAATCAAACAAATAACAACAACAACAACAAAGAAGATAATTAAGATTGCATGGTATTTGTATGGAAATATAAAGTCAGAAAAGGAACAGACTACAGGAAACAAAAACAGACTGAATCCAGCAGAAGTTTAGTATCTTGTATAAAACACATTTAAAATCACTGGGACATTTTTCCATAACTGGTACTAAGAGAGCATTTTAGGAAAACATCTAAGGTGGATTCCTATCTTACTTATTACATCAAAATAAATTTTAGATGTATAAAGAGGTAAATGAAGCCATATATGTAAGTAAGCTAGGAAAATCTCAGAAGAAAAAAATGGGCGGTTTTTAAACAGCCTTTTAAAAACAGAAGCCTTTCAAATATTAACCAAAAAAAATCAGAAGGGTAAAGACTTCTTGATTTACTTAAATTATAAAATACACATGTGATGCAAAAATACATGCAGAAAGTCAACTGGAAAAATACTAAACAACTTACTTCCAAGGCAAAATCAAAGGGCTATTTTTTTCATGTTATTCAAGGGTTTTTCAAAGCAGTAAAAGAAAGTTGAACAGCCTAATTTTTAAAAAAACGAACAAAGGAAATAACAAGTCACTTCACAGAAAACAGAAATGAAAATGACCAACAAACATAGAATATTATATGCATCCTCAAGTATAAAGTATCACATAAAAATTTAACAATGAGATGCCATTTTTACATAACAAATTAGTGAAATTAAAGAGTTTGAAGATATCAAATGTTAGTAAAGATATAACTAAATAGAAAATGTATTTGATGGGAGTGTAAATTAATGCAACATTTTAATAGGGAAGTTGGCAATATCTACTGATATTTAAAAGAAATAAATCTTTAGACCCAGAAATTAAGCCTCAAGAAACTTTTCCTTCATGTGTATCTGACCAGGGCACAAGCATGCATATTTAAAGACTTTCACTGTGGCACTGTTTTAATGTCTAAAGATTAAAAATAACCTTTATTAGTCCATTTACATTGCTATAAAGGAATACCTGAGGGTGGGTAATTTACAAAGAAAATAAATTTGTTTTGGCTCATGGTTCTGCAGGCTGTATAGGAAGCAGGGCACCAGCATCTATCTGCTACTGGTAAGGGCCTCAGAAAGCTTCCACTCCAGGCAGAAGAGGGAGAAAGCATGTCATAAAGTGAAATGAGGAGCAAGAGAGAGTGGGGAGGCAACGTCAACTCAGAGTGAGAACTCACTCATTATGGGTAGGAGGGCACCAACCTATTCGTGAGTAATCAGCCTCCATGACTCAAACATCTCCCATTAGGCCCCATCTCCAATATTGGGGATAACATTTCAACATATGATATGGAGGGGACAAAACAGCTAAACCACATCATAACACAAGTGTCCATTCATATGGATTAATAGACACTTGGGTAATATTATGGAATATAGTTCAATTATTTTAATGAGTTAGGTTTATATATGCTATGAAACCAAAAATAAGCTGCAAATAATGTAGGAGCCAAGCTACAAAACCAATAAAACAATAAGATTCAAATTAATAACATGTACTTAATATGATGAGTGATGTTTTGCTGAAACGAAATTGCCATTTGAAATATGATTGAGAGATCAACTTCAGACCATTGTTTTGAACCTCACATGGCTATACTACCATCTAACTCAAGTCTTCCACCATTTTCCTCTTACATCTTTTGCCCTTTAGAGCAGTGGTCCCCAACCTTTTTGGCACCAGGGACTGGTTTTGTGAAAAGCAATTTTTCCACAATGACCTGGTGGGGATGGTTTCAGGATGACTCAAGCGCATTTTATTTGTTGTGTACTTTATATTATTATTACATTGTAAAATATAATTAAATAATTATACAACTCACCATAATGTAGAATCAGTGGGAGCCCTGAGGTTGTTTTCCTGCAACTAGACAATCCCATCTGGGGGTGATGGGAGACAGTGACAGAGCATTAGGCATTAGATTCTCATAAGGAGCATGCAACCTAGATCCCTCACATGTGCAGCTCACAATAGGGTTCGCACTTCTATGAGAATCTAATGTCGCCACTCATCTGACAAGAGCCCGAGCTCAGGTGGTTATGTGAGAGATGGGGGGTAGCTGTGAATACAGATGAAGCTTTGCTTGCTTAACTCCTGCTGTGCAGCCCAGTTCCTAACAGGCCAGGAATTGGAACCAGTCCATGGCCCATGGATTGGGGACCCTCTGCTTTAGAGGATATGGATGTACTATTTAGATATAAAATTTGCCTTTGTTTTGAATGTTATCATTAGCTAGAGAGAATTATAGGAATAATTCCATTTTGATGGGGCCAAAACAAGTTCTTGATTTAATGGTTTAACAAACTGAAGTCTCATTCTACAAAACTGTCCTTTAATGTGAATTATCCCCTCAAAAAAAAAAGCTCTAACTTTATGTCCAGTAAAAGCATGCAACTGTATTACAACACATTAAAAGCCTTCATTGTCATGTTGATATTAGGACAGTGCTAACCAAATTATACGCCACTATGTAAGGTGGTCACATAGCACTCAAATAATCATGAACTAAAATGAAAGCACAAGGCCTGAAATCAAGTTGTATTATTCAATTAGAAAGTCAGCATACAGGTGATCCAATACCTGCTCATTTTCATTTTTATTTAATTACCATGTAAACAAAGACACAAGTTTGAAAACTTATGAACCCCTGAGAATATATCTATTGATGCCATTTTTAATGACAATGGTGTAAGGTTTGGAAGAAGGGTAAGTATGATTTAGAAACTTTAGTCTGTGGTTTTGAACATAAGGCAAAGTGCCCCAGGGTGTCTCAGAGGATAGAAAAAAGTAATAAAGTTGAGGGTTTTAAAAGCTCCAGGGAATTCCCTGTTGCCATAATTCTCAGGACCTCACTTTTAATTATTTTCTCAAAGGAAAATACATTATTCAGAAGTGGAACCTAGGTAAATTAGAATTTGTACCTTGAGTAAAGTAAAAAGGCTTGGAATGAAGTCAGACTCCTAGGATCACTCTAGTACAGGCCTTGGGAGGAACTGCTCAGGAGGCAACCTCAAACAGGTGAATGTCCTTGAAGGTTGGATCTGCAGACCCTTGGTTCCTTCACCAGTGACCTCACAGTGCTGTTTCTGTTTTGTCTCTGCCCTCAGGTGAGAGAGAAGAAGCCACTGATAGGCCTCAAACTGTAGGATTCTGCAATACTGATTGGGGGTTGGAAGCAGGCAAGGTAATGGGAAGGTGAACTTTGTTATTTTCTCTCTTACACATCAATTTTTCCCTTGCTAGATTCCCAGAGACAACTCAATTCCCACTCTTCTCCTCCAGAATCCCAGCCTAAAAACCCTCCTCCAGATCTTCTCCTTCATGGATAAGACTGTTTTCAGAGAGATCATATAGGCTGTACCCTCCTACATTACTTTCCTCTTACTATTGAAAAGTACCTCTGCCTGATTCTCCCCTGCCCTTTGTCGTCAGCACTTGGGTCTTCATTGCCTCCCTCAGTTTGCATTTGTTCCACCATCTTCCCTAGTGGATGGCCCACTAAATAGGCAAAGAGCTGGAAGGACACTAGGAATCATGCTTTGAGAAGCTTCATCAAGAGCTTGGTCATGCTCTGGGTCTAAGAGATATGAAAGAACCAAGATTGCATGAATACACTGTTGTAAGAATGCTGGCACTGCTGGCTCCAATCCCCTGGTGATCTAAGGCACATAGAAGAGAGTAGGTCCAATTACAATCAGTGCTGCCCTCCCAGCATGGGTAAGGATACCCACTACAGGTGCCATCACATACACTCAATATGCAAATATGCTTCCCGTACAAGTCAGAATAAGTTCCCACATGACTCAGACTTGGTCAGTATCCAGTTGGCTCAGTACCTCCTCTGATACTGTTTATTATGTGGAAGATTTGATAGCCAAGGGGATGCATAAAAAGAATATAAAATAATTGTGTGAGCGTATCTTGAATATCTGCATGTTCTATGAGATACTAAGTTTGTAAAGCTGAGAGAAAGTCCATGTGGCTTGGGATGTGTGTGTGTGTGTGTGTGTGTCACGGAAGAATTCCCTTGTGTGCAACTCTGTGCCTGTGTGAGACTCTTAAGAGAAGATATCTGAAGGATATACTAATTAAAATGTTGTTAGGGCCTCAGAGAGATAACAGATGCATTGCTTGTCCTTTCAGTTTGGGAAAACAACCTGCCTTCCATATCTCTTCCTGTACTCCCTTTCCTCTTTCTGTCTTCTCTCTACATCTCTGAATTCCTGACTTCTGTGTTCAGCTTCCCCTCCCTGATTTCTTCTAAAGTCTATTCTCTTTATTCTATTTTTACCCGTTATTTTTTCTTCTTCATTTTCTCTCTGCATTAGATAAAGAGATACATTTGTTGAATTAATTAGGAAAGTTTACAAAGTTACATGAAATCTGCAGAGTGTGAAAGTATAATTATCCATGGTCTTCCTTGGAATATGAATGAGACTACATTTCATCTTAGTTAGTCCTTTTGATTTATTTGACTCCTTTCCTGTTTTCAGATTAAGCTACATTCTTCCCAATCCACATATACACACATATCCTGTCTTTGAGATATAGATAACCATTCTCTATATACTCTACCTGAATTCTAAATTTTTATTGTGTGTTAAGAATTATTAATGTGGTAAAGGTATTTTTTTAACCGAGTCATCTCTTGCACACACGCTCTCATTCTCTTTCTCTACACACTCACACTCACAGTCATACACACACACACAGGCACCATATATATAAATCATACTCATACATGCAATTTTGTAACCTACTTTTTAATTTCAACAGTATGTCAAACATCTTTCCATGGAAAATACACTCCTACCTAAATTTTTAATGACATAAATTTATCATATTATCATCATAATAATAACCATTAATGTTGCAGTCATTTCTTTAGTTTCCAGGCATAATGCAAATTTTCCACTAAGTTCTTAATTTAGTCTTTACATCTATGGTATGAAGTTGTGGTTTTATATTCATTTTACAAATTAGGAAAACAGACAAATGGAGTTAAATTGTCTAAAGTCACAGAGCTAGGAAATGGGGAACAAAGATTCAACCAGGTATGTGTGACTAAGACATCTGCCCTCGTACCCACTTCTCTATATGTATAGGTTCTATTATATAGGAAAACTATCATTTATTTACCACAACACCTATTATTTGACTGTGGGTTGATTTAGTCTGGAAATAATTCCGTGTATGAGTATCCTCTGAAACAAAGCTTTGGGCATAACTATACTTATTTCCAAAATATAAAGTCCGAAAACTTGAGCTGTTTAGGAAAAAGTATAAGTTCATTTTATAATTTTTAAATCTGTTCAAATTGGCTTGTAGGGAGATTTTATAAATGTACATGCCGACATTTTTCATATCTGTTCTACTGTCAAAAATACAGTGGGTGATTACAAAGAACATCTTTATTTCTGCCTTCATATCGTTATGTACCCAGTAGTCATTCAGATGCAGGTTGTTCAGTTTCCATGTAGTTGAGTGGTTTTGATTGAGTTTCTTAGTCCTGAGTTCTAGTTTGATTGCACTGTGGTCTGAGAGACAATTTGTTATAATTTCTGTTCTTGTACATTTGCTGAGGAGTGCTTTACTTCCAACTATGTGGTCAATTTTGGAATAAGTGCAATGTAGTGCTGAGAAAAATGTATATTCTGTTGATTTGGGGTGGAGAGTTCTGTAGATGTCTATTAGGTCCTCTTGGGGCAGAGATGAGTTCAATTCCTGGATATCCTTGTTAACTTTCTGTCTCGTTGATCTGTCTAATGTTGATAGTGGGGTGTTGAAGTCTCCCATTATTATTGTATGGGAGTCTAAGTCTCTTTGTAAGTCTCTAAGGACTTGCTTTATGAATCTGGGTGCTCCTGTATTGGGTGCATATATATTTAGGATAGTTAGTTCTCCCTGTTGAATTCATCCCTTTGCCATTATGTAATGGCCTTCTTTGTCTCTTTTGATCTTTGATGGTTTAAAGTCTGTTTTATCAGAGACTAGGATTGCAACCCCTGCTTTTGTTTTCCATTTGCTTGGTAGATCTTCCTCCATCCCTTTATTTTGAGCCTATGTGTGTCTCTGCATGTGAGATGGGTCTCCTGAATACAGCAAACTGATGGGTCTTGACTCTTTATCCAATTTGCCAATCTGCATCTTTTAATTGGACCGTTTAGTCCATTTATATTTAAGGTTAATATTGTTATGTGTGAACTTGATCCTGTCATGTGATAAAATAAAGATGTTCTTTGAAACCAATGAGAACAAAGATACAACATACCAGAATCTCTGGGACACATTTAAAGCAGTGTGTAGAGGGAAATTTATAACACTAAATGCTCACAAGAGAAAGCAGGAAAGATCTAAAATTGACACCCTAACATCACAATTAAAAGAACTAGAGAAGCAAGAGCAAACACATTCAAAAGCTACCAGAAGGCTAGAAATAACTAAGATCACAGCAGAACTGATGGAGATAGAGACACAAAAAACCTTCCAAAAAATCAATGAATCCAGGAGCTGGTTTTTTGAAAAGATCAACAAAATTGATAGACTGCTAGCAAGACTAATAAAGGAGAAAAGAGAGAAGAATCAAAGAGACCCAATAAAAAATGGTAAAGGGGACATCACCACCAACCCCACAGAAATATAAACTACCATCAGCGAATACTATAAACACCTCTACGCAAATAAACTAGAAAACCTAGAAGAAATGGATAATTTCCTGGACACTTACACTCTCCCAAGACTAAACCAGGAAGAAGTTGAATCCCTGAATAGACCAATAGCAGGCTCTGAAATTGAGGTGATAATTAATAGCCCACCAACCAAAAAAAGTCCAGGACCACATGAATTCACAGCTGAATTCTACCAGAGGTATAAGGAGAAGCTGGTACCATTCCTCCTGAAACTATTCCAATCAATAGAAAAAGAGGGAATCCTCCCTAACTGATTTTATGAGGCCAACATCATCCTGATATCAAAGCCTGACAGAGACACAACAAAAAAAGAGAATTTTAGACCAATATCCCTGATGAACCTCAATGCAAAAATCCTCAATACAATAGTGGCAAACCGAATCCAGCAGCACATCAAAAAGCTTATCCACCATGATCAAGTGGGCTTCATCCCTGCGATGCAAGGCTGGTTAAACATATGAAAATCAATAAACGTAATCCAGCATATAAACAGAACCAAAGACAAAAGCCACATGATTATCTCAATAGATGCAGAAAAGGCCTTTGACAAAATTCAACAGCCCTTCATGCTAAGAACTCTCAATAAATTTGGTATTGATGGAACACATCTCAAAATAATCAGAGCTATTTATGACAAACCCACAGCCAATATCATACTGAATGGGCAAAAACTGGAAGCATTCCCTTTGAAAACTAGCACAAGACAGGGATGCCCTCTCTCACCACTCCTATTCAACATAGTGTTTGAAGTTCTGGCTAGGGCAATCAGGCAAGAGAAAGAAATAAAGGGTATTCAGTTACAAAAAGAGGAAGTCAAATTGTCCCTGTTTGCAGATGACATGATTGTATATTTAGAAAACCCCATCGTCTCAGCTCAAAATCTCCTTAAGCTGATAAGCAACTTCAGCAAAGTCTCAGGATATAAAATCAATGTGCAAAAATCACAAGAATTCTTATACACAAGTAACAGACAAACAGAGAGCCAAATCATGAAAGAACTTCCATTCACAATAACTTCAAAGAGAATAGAATACCTAGGAATCCAACTTACAAGGGATGTAAAGGAGCTCTTCAAGGAGAACTAAAAACCACTGCTCAGTGAAATGAAAGAGGACACAAACAAATGGAAGAACATATCATGCTCATGGTTACGAAGAATCAACATCGTGAAAATGGCCATACTGCCCAAGGTAATTTATAGATTCAATGCCATCCCCATCAAGCTACCAATGAGTTTCTTCACAGAATTGGAAGAAACTGCTTTAAAGTTCATATGGAACCAAAAAAGAGCCCGCATTGCCAAGACAATCCTAAGTCAAAAGAACAAAGCGGTAGGCATCATGCTACCTGACTTCAAACTATACTACAAGGCTACAGTAACCAAAACAGCATGGTACTGCTACCAAAACAGAGATATAGACCAATGGAACAGAACAGAGTCCTCAGAAATAATACCACACATCTACAGCTATCTGATCTTTGACAAACCTGAGAGAAACAAGAAATGGGGAAAGGATTCCCTATTTAATAAATGGTGCTGGGAAAATTGGCTAGCCATAAGTAGAAAGCTGAAGCTGGATCCTTTCCTTACTCCTTATACGAAAACTAATTCAAGATGGATTAGAGACTTAAATGTTAGACCTAAAACCATAAAAACCCTAGAAGAAAACCTAGGTAATACCATTCAGGACATACGCATGGGCAAGGACTTCATGTCTAAAACACCAAAAGCAACGGCAACAAAAGCCAAAATTGACAAATGGGATCTAATTAAACTAAAGAGCTTCTCCACAGCAAAAGAAACTACCATCAGAGTGAATAGGCAACCTACAGAATGGGAGAAAATTTTTGCAATCTACTCATCTGACAAAGGGCTAATATCCAGAACCTACAAAGAACTCAAACAAATTTACAAGAAAAAAACAAACAACCCCATCAAAAAGTGGGCAAAGGATATGAACAGACAGTTCTCAAAAGAAGACATGCATACAGCCAACAGACACATGAAAAAATGCTCGACATCACTGGCCATCAGAGAAATGCAAATCAAAACCACAATGAGATACCATCTCACACCAGTTAGAATGGCAATCAATAAAAAGTCAGGAAACAACAGGTGCTGGAGAGGACGTGGAGAAATAGGAACACGTTCACACTGTTGGTGGGATTGTAAACTAGTTCAACCATTACGGAAAACACTATGGCGATTCCTCAAGGATCTAGAAGTACCATATGACCCAGCCATCCCATTACTGGGTATATACCCAAAGGATTATAAATCATGCTGCTATAAAGACACATGCACACGTATGTTCATTGCGGCACTATTCACAATAGCAAAGACTTGGAATCAACCCAATTGTCCATCAGTGACAGACTGAATTAAGTAAATGTGGCACATACACACCATGGAATACTATGCAGCCATAAAAAAGGATGAGTTCGTGTCCTTTGTAGGGACATGGGTGCAGCTGGAAACCATCATTCTCAGCAAACTATCGCAAGAACAGAAAACCAAACACTGCATGTTCTCACTCATAGGTGGGAACTGAACAATGAGATCACTTGGACATGGGAAGGGGAACATCACACACCGGGGCCTATTGTGTGGAGTGGGGAGCGGGGAGGGATGGCATTGGAGTTATACCTGATGTAAATGACGAGTTGATGGGTGCTGACGAGTTGATGGGTGCAGCACACCAACATGGCCCATGTATACATATGTAACACACCTGCATGTTGTACACATGTACCCTAGAACTTAAAGTATAATAAAAAATATATATATAGTGGGTGATTTCAATCTATTTCATCTTTGCTAAAACGATGAGAAAGAAACAGTAACTACTTGTTTTACATTTCTCTGATTGTAAGTGAGGATGAACATTCTTTATATAGGTAGCTTTTTGGATATTTGAATTTCTTTTATGAATTGCTTATTAAAATTTCTTTTTCCATCCTTTCCATTGAGAAGTCTTCATATTGTTGAGTTTTAAAAGCTCTGTGATGTTGTAGTTTTTTTATTTTTTACTTATATTTTACATATATGTGTTCTTTAACCATTCATTTAAAAATAGTTGTATAATAAAATATACCAATCTTAAGTTAATGTTTATGGTTTTCATGATGTCCTTAGAAGGTCCTTTCCCATTCAAAGATTACAGAAAATAATTTAATCTTTACATCCATATTATGAAGTTGTGGTTTTATGTTCATTTTACAAATGGTTTTCATGATGTCCTTAGAAGGTCCTTTCGCACTGAAAGATAACAGCAAATATTCACCTATTATTTCTCCTAGCAATATTAGGGGGTATTTTTATTTTGTTTTGTTTTACATTGAGATATTTAATCCATCTAGATTTTGGAGAAGAACTGATGTCAGAATACTTTCTTTTTCAACAGAGAACCAGATATTCTAACACTATTTTAAATAATATACCTTTCTATTGATTTCGATGATATCTTTGTCATTTGTTCCCCTATATACTTGAGTTTGAGTCATTTCTCTATTTTATTCCATTGAGGCATTGATATCTGCACTAGTACAATGCATATAAATTATCCTAATTTAATAGTAAATCATAATATCGGATAGGTTAAATCTCCACACTCTCCCCATGACCACAGTTCTTTTTCATATTTTTCAGATTTTTTCTCTGAATATTTTTACATGTATTCATCTGGGTAAACTTTAAAATTATTTTGTTAAGTTTCCCATCGGAGATTGTTTATTGGCTTTGATTATAACTGCAGTTATTTTTTAGATAATTACTGGGGACTATTTCTCAAAATATGATTCATGGAATACTCATATCAAAATCACCAAATAGACTTGTTAAAAGATAAATTTAATTGTTCAACCACAAACCTACTAAGAATCTCTAGAGTTCAGAAATTTTTACTTTTAACAACCTCTCACAAAGAGAATTATTAGGGATGTTAATATATGAGAATCAATAATTAACAATAGATATCTTTATAATATTTAAATCTTATTTAAATTTTAAATCTTACATCTAGAAATTAGATTTATTTCTCCATTTATGCATGTTGACTTTTCCTGTATTCTTTCTGAACAGATTCACGTTTAATTCATACCTACATATTTTGGCAAAAAATATATATCTATATCTAGATTTTTTTGAGATGGAGTCTCACCCTATCACCCAGGCTGGAGTGCGGTGGTATGCTCTCAGCTCCCTGTAACCTCTGCCTCCCAGATTCAAGTTATTCTTCTGCCTCAGCCTCCTGAGTAGCTGGGACTACAGGCGTGTGCCACCACGCCCGGCTAATTTTTGTATTTTTAGTAGACGGAGTTTCACCATATTGGCCAGGCTGGTCTCGAACTCCTGACTTCGTGATCCACCTGCCTCAGCCTCCCAAAGTGCTGGGATTACCAGGGTGAGCCACTGTGCCCGGCCATTAATTGTATATTTTTAAAATTAATTTTATAATTAGTTCTGATTAATATATAAGAAAACCATGCACATAGTTACATATATAACTTACCTGCTTACAGATTTTTTATTCTAATCATTTTTCAGATTATATTAAAATTTACAAACAGAAAATCAACCTACAAGTAGTGATCAATTTACTCTTTCCTTTCCAATAATTATACCTGTCATTTCTAGTTTATATTTCTAATTTTTATTTCATTAGCTAACTCTTGGCAAATAAACAGACACCTTTTTCATAACTCAGAATTTAATGTGAATATTTCTAGTATTTCACCATTAAGCATGATGCTAGCATTTCATTTCAAGTATCTATTATTACACAAAAGAAGAAATACTCAGATTTCTTCTTTAAAAAGTATGCTTAAGTTCCTGTTTGACTCAAAGTACTTAGCAAGAATGAAATATGAACTTTATCAAGTATCTTTTGAGGCACTTACTAAGATATTTTTCCCATTCTAATCTATTAATATGAAGAATTGTTTTAATAAATTTACTAATGTTGGCCTAAATTAGCACTTATGATAAAAGCTCACTTGATCACAGTGCTTTATTCCAATGTAATGCTGTTGGTATCTATACACTTTCATTTTATTTTGACTTTACATCTATTTTATATGTATTCATTTAATGTCAACTTCATGAAAAAACTGCCTTTTCCTTTTTTCTCTACGAATGAAGTAAATGAAATAGTAATTACCATTCCTTAAAAGTTCAAAAGAATTCTGAATTTGTTAAAATGCTGATATTTTTATTATAATGCAGTTTAAAATATTTTACAATTTCACTTGATTTCCTCTGTGACTCATGTGTTATTTAGAATTGTGCTGATTAATTTCCAAATGCTTGAGGATTTCCTAGATATCCTTTTGTTATTGGTTTATCATGCAATCCTGTCATGGTCAGGGAAATATGCCCTATGTTATTTCAATCCTGTGTTACTGAGACTTGATTTACTGCCTAGCATATATAGTCTAACGTTGGTGAACATTCCTTTTGCATTTGAAAAGAATATATACGCTGTACCTATTGGGTAGAGTAATCTATAAATGTCTTTTAGGCCAAGTTGGTTGTTCATGTTGTTCAAGTCTTCCGTATCCTCATGGATTTTCTATTTGTTCTGTCAGGAAGAGTGTTGAAATCTTCAAATATTTCTGTTTTTTTTTGCTAATTATCCTTTCAGTTACATCAGTTTTTCTTTGTACATTTTGAAGTTTCATTAAGTGCATTCATATTAAGCATGGTTTTGTCTTTGTGGTGAACAACACTTCATCATTACGAAATGTCCTTTGTTTCTGGTAATACTTCATATTCATATATTCCAGTTTTTCTATGGCTAGTGTTTTTGTGGTATATTATTTTTCATCCTTTTATTTTCACACAACTGTTTTTATGTTTAAAAATGAATCCCTTGTATACAAAACATTGTTATGTCTTCTTTTTTGTCCAATCTGACAACAATCACTGCCTTTAATTAGATGTTTAGTTCATTTCTTTTTCTTTCTTTTTTTTTTTTTTTTTGAACAGAGTCTTCCTCTGTCGCCCAGGCTGGAGTACAGTGGCGCGATCTCGGCTCACTGCAAGTTCCGCCTCCTAGGTTCACACCATTCTCCTGCCTCAGACTCCCGAGTAGCTGAGACTACAGGTTCCCGCCACCACGCACGGCTCTTTGTTATTTATTTATGTATTCATTTACAGCAGTGACAGGGTTTCACCGTGTTAGCCAGGATGATCTAGATCTCCTGACCTAACTCGGCCTCCCAAAGTGCTGGGATTACAGGCGTGAGCCACCGTACCCGGCCATCCATTTATTTTTCATATAATTATGGATAAAATTTAAGTCTACCATCTTACTTGCTTTCTAATATTCCTATGTATTCTTTGTTCTTTTATCCACCTTTCTTGCTTTCTTCTTGAGTACTTTAAAATTATTCCATTTTTGGTTTTATTTTTAACTATAACTCTTATTTTATATTTTAGTGGTTATTCTAGGGGTTACATTATGCATGCTTGACTCATCACGATCCTCTCTTACTGTCTACCCTCTCTGAGGTATCACCTCAGTGTCAGGGGTTTTCAATGAAGATTCTTCACTCTGACAGACTGAAATTCCAAAATCTTGTAGCCTTCCATGAGCCCCCTGGCAGTGGCTATTTTGGGACCTGGCAGTCCTATCCTGTGTATGTACAGCTTAATATTCAGCCAAGACTCAGGGAGATTCCTGAAGTCCCTTTCTGCAACTTATTCCATTCTGCTATTCACTTGCATAATTCAAACTATCAATTATGGATCTCCGTCTCATCAGTTCAGCAAGGGTCTCATGCTCTCCTTAGGCTCCCACTCCATGGACTACAGTCCTGAAAGTGCCTCCAGGCATAAAGCTAGTGTGATCATAGGGCTTACCTTGTTTGTTTCCTTGCTATGTCACATTATTTTCTGAGTTGGCTGTTTGTTGTTTAAGGTCTGAAAATAGCTGTTTCACATATTTTCTTTTATATTTGCTTTCTGCAAGAGGGCTAGTCCTATAACAGTTACTTTATTGAGACTTCCTATCAAGTAGAAGTAAAGAAGTGACTTTACAGCATCCTCAATTAGGTACTACTACATTTTCCCATTTTTATTTTTTTCTTATATTGGTAATATAGGGCTTTTAGAAAAGAATAAAAGTGTTTGCTCTTGCTTCTCTGGTTCTTTTAATTGTGATGTTAGAGTGTCAAGTTTAGATCTTTCCAGCTTTCTCTTGCGGGCATTTAGTGCTATAAATTTCCCTCTACACACTGCTTTAAATGTGTCCCAGAGATTCTGGTATGTTGTATCTTTGTTCTCATTGGTTTCAAAGAACATCTTTATTTCTGCCTTCATTTCGTTATGTAGCCAGTAGTCATTCAGGAGCAGGTTCTTCAGTTTCCATGTAGTTGAGCAGTTTTGATTGAGTTTCTTAGTCCTAAGTTCTAGTTTGATTGCACTGTGGTCTGAGAGACAGTGGGGAAAGGATTCCCTATTTAATAAATGGTGCTGGGAAAATTGGCTAGCCATAAGTAGAAAGCTAAAATTGGATCCTTTCCTTACTCCTTATACGAAAACTAATTCAAGATGGATTAGAGACTTAAATGTTAGACCTAAAACCATAAAATCCCTAGAAGAAAACCTAGGTAATACCATTTAGAACATAGGCATGGGCAAGGACTTCATGTCTAAAACACCAAAAGCAATGGCAACAAAAGCCAAAATTGACAAATGGGATCTAATTAAACTAAAGAGCTTCTCCACAGCAAAAGAAACTACCATCAGAGTGAACAGGCAACCTACAGAATGGGAGAAAATTTTTGCAATCTACTCATCTGACAAAGGGCTAATATCCAGAACCTACAAAGAACTCAAACAAATTTACAAGAAAAAAACAAACAACCCCATCAAAAAGTGGGCAAAGGATATGAACAGACATTTCTCAAAAGAAGACATGCATACAGCCAACAGACACATGAAAAAATGCTTGACATCACTGGCCATCAGAGAAATGCATATCAAAACCACAATGAGATACCATCTCACACCAGTTAGAATGGCAATCATTAAAAAGTCAGGAAACAACAGGTGCTGGAGAGGATGTGGAGAAATAGGAACACTTTTACACTGTTGGTGGGATTGTATACTAGTTCAACCATTATGGAAAACACTATGGCGATTCCTCAAGGATCTAGAACTAGAAATACCATATGACCCAGCCATCCCATTACTGGGTATATACCCAAAGTATTATAAATCATGCTGCTATAAAGACACATGCACACGTATGTTCATTGCGGCACTATTCACAATAGCAAAGACTTGGAATCAACCCAAATGTCCATCAGTGACAGACTGGATTAAATGTGGCACATATACACCATGGAATACTATGCAGCCATAAAAAAGGATGAGTTCGTGTCCTTTGTAGGGACATGGTTGCAGCTGGAAACCATCATTCTCAGCAAACTATCGCAAGAACAGAAAACCAAACACCGCATGTTCTCACTCATAGGTGGGAACTGAACAATGAGATCACTTGGACTTGGGAAGGGGAACATCACACACAGGGGCCTATTATGGGGAGGAGGGAGGGGAGAGGGATTGCATTGGGAGTTATACCTGATGTAAATGATGAGTTGATGGGTGCTGACGAGTTGATGGGTGCAGCACACCAACATGGCACAAGTATACATGTGTAACAAACCTGCATGTTATGCACATGTACCCTAGAACTTAAAGTATAATCATAATTTTTAAAAAGTGAAAAATTAAAAAAAAAAAAGAATTAAAGTAACCTACCCATTATTCCAGTACCCAGGGTCAACCACTCTCAACATTTTGGAAACTTTTTTCTTCTAGTCTTTTCTGTGCATTTTGGAAACATATATTAGCATTGGTCTCTAAGACAACAGCAAAACCACTTTTGGTAAGTACCAATGGGAGGTGATTCTCATTATTATTGATAATGATTTTAAGAATCACCATCTGTGGGATCCAAAGGAAATAGTAGTGATCATATAGACCTAGACAGCCAGAGAAGGGGAAAAAGAAAATGACAGGCCCCAACTATTCTGGGGCTGAGGTAGAAGCTTGGCTTGACCACAGGAGTTTGAGGCTGTTGTGAGCTACAATAGTACTGCTGCACTCCAGCCTGGGTGACAGGGTGACAGAGCAGACAGAGCAAGACCCTGCCTCTAAAAAAAAAAAAAAAGAAAAAAGAAAAGGAAAAGAGGATATGACAGACATTACTTTGGGTCTAACAGTGATATGTTCCTAAGAACATATAAGTTATTCTCTGTGGAATTTCAGAAATTATTGCAGGAGAAGAAGTGGTTCTTTGAATAGGCTGTTTCACTAATTTTGATAATTCCAATTACATCTAGATAGATACTGTGCCCTTATATTGTCGATATTTTGCCCATATTGTGCCCCCTTTCACTGCTGCAGTTACATATATTTGAAAACATGCTGTAAGTCAATTTTTGAGACTACATTTTGAGTATGGGGCAAATTTTTCCTTTCCATATTCTATTGAGAACTGGGTCAAAACACATGAATATTTAAGTCTTTTACTGTAATTGACAAAATTACTTTCCAGAAAGAGTAATACAAATTTTCCTAACCACTTGCTTTTGCAAATGTGTCCTGTTTTTGTACCTTCATTATACAGCTAATTAATTCTATACTTGCTAATTGTATGATTTGGGGACAGTAACTTAACCTTTCTGTGCCTCAGTTTCCTTACCTACAAGACAAAATTAATAGTATTTTAATTTACCTCATAATGCTATTGGGAAGATATAATCATATAAAACCCTAAAATTAATGCTGTTATGGGTTCAATGCTTAATGAATATACTAGCTATTTTTTGTTATGGTTTTGGTGTTAAAATCTTAGATAATTACCCAAGTGAAAATTTCTTTCATTGTTTCAATTGTACTTATTGAGCTTTAATAATATTGAATATTTTTCTTATATTTAGTAGCTATTTGCATTTCTTCTTTGTAAATAGTCTGTTCATATTTGGCCCATTATTTCTTGGACTTCACAACTTTCATAGAGTTTTATACAAACTCTTAATGTAATAAGGTCATTTAATTTGACTTCTTTTCCTATTTGGATGCCTTTTGTTTTTTTCTCTCTGCTGGTACTATGTTGAATATGATTGGTGAGAGTGGGCATATTTGTCTTGTTCCAGTTCTCAAACAGAATGGTTCCAGCTTTTGCACATTCAGTCAGATGTTAGCTGTAGGTTTGTTACAGATATACCATCTTTCACGAGTCAGATGGCTTTCATCAAAAAGTCAAGAAATAACAGATGATGGCGAGGCTGCGGAAAAAAGGAAACACTAATATGCTGTTAGTAGGAATGTAAATTAGTCCAGCCACTGTGGAGAGCAGTTTGGGGACTTCTCAAGGAACTAAGAATTAAACTCATACCAACAATCCCATTGCTGTATATACACCCAAAGGAAAATAAATCATTCCACCAAAAAGACACACACAATTATATGTTCATCACAGCACTATTCACAGTAAAAAAAAGACATGGAATCAACCCAGGTGCCCATCAATGGTGGATTGGATAAAGAAAACGTGTAACATATACACAATGGAATACTATGCAGCCATGAAAAAGAAGGAAATCATGTTCTTCACAGCAACATGGATGCAGCTCAAAGCCATTATCCTAAGCGAACTAAGGAAGGAACAGAAAACCAAATACTACATGTTCTTACTTGTAAGTGGGAGCTAAACATTGGGTACACATTGACATAAAGATGGGAACAACAGACACTGGGGACAACTAGAGTGGGGAGAGCGAGGCTGGGGGAAATGGCTGAAAAACTACTTCTTGGATACTATGCTCACTACTTGGGTTGCAGACTCATGTATACACCAAACCTTAGCATTTGTACTCCAAATTTTGTAATAAACTTGCACACGTACCTTATTCTAAAATAAAAGTTGAAGAAAAATAAAATTATTTAAATTTTTTTCTGACATCTCCCTCCAACATTTTTCTTGGTTTGTGGCTTATCTTATGATTCTATTATCTCACAGAAGTCTTTCAATTTGTGTGGCAAATTCTGCACATATTTTTCTTCATGGTTTCTTAGAAAGTGTTTGTGTTTTTCAAGTCTGGTCCTATCCAAATATCACAAAAATTTTAACTTATTTTTTCTTTTTGTATTGCTTTAATTTTAATATTTTATTTCTTAATCCAAATAGTTTGGACTTTAGTGTAGGATAGCTAAGGCTTTACTTTTAAACTCAGCAAAAGTCTGTTGCTTCTTAATAGGCCAAATTAAGTTTGATTCCTGAAAACCACTTCACACTTTTGAAGTATATGTTATAATTAAATATGTGGTATTTTAAATAGTTAGTGGTAGAGTTTTCCACATAAGGATAGTCCTAACAGTATATACAGTCATTTCCTAACAGTATATTTATAGCCAGTTAGTAAAATCCACATGAACTCTAACATCCTTACATCAGAACTAGCCAAGAGGGCTTTAACAGTATTATACTTTATTAAAAAGCGGTACTGTGGAGAGAGGATTTGGAAAATAACTAACTTGGTTTAAATTGCAACCAATTAATAACAATAAATATATGCATTTATTGTTAATCAGAACAAGCTGGATAGCAAAGAACTAGAAATACTCAACTAGGTGTCAGTTTTAACATGACCCTCTTCTACAAGATTTGATGTCATAGACCCAACAAAAATGTGTTCTTTCTTCTTGTGCCAAACAGGTAAACAGGCAAAAGTATCAATGGGAGAAGAAAACCAAACCTTTGTGTCCAAGTTTATCTTCCTGGGCCTTTCACAGGACTTGCAGACCCAGATCCTGCTATTTATCCTTTTCTTCATCATTCATCTGCTGACTGTGCTTGGAAACCTGCTCATCATCACTCTCCTCTTCCTGGATTCTCACCTTCACACCCCCATGTGTTTTTTTCTTAGAAATCTTTCCTTTGCAGATCTCTGTTTCTCTACTAGCATTGTCCCTCAAGTGTTGGTTCACTTCCTGGTAAAGAGGAAAACCATTTCTTTTTATGGGTGTATGACACAGATAATTGTCTTTCTTCTGGTTGGGTGTACAGAGTGTGCACTGCTGGCCGTGATGTCCTATGACCGGTATGTGGCTGTCTGCAAGCCCTTGCGCTACTCCACCATCATGACCCAACGGGTGTGTCCCTGGCTGTCCTTCGGGTCCTGGGCCAGTGGGGCACTAGTGTCTTTAGTAGATACCAGCTTTACTTTCCATCTTCCCTACTGGGGACAGAATATAATCAATCACTACTTTTGCGAACCTCCTGCCCTCCTGAAGCTGGCTTCCGCAGACACTTACAACACAGCAATGGCCATCTTTTCAATGGGCGTGGTAATTCTCCTGGCCCCTGTCTCCCTGATTCTTGTTTCTCATTGGAATATTATCTCCACTGTTATCCAGATGCAGTCTGGGGAAGGAAGGCTGAAGGCTTTTTCCACCTGTGGCTCCCATCTTATTGTTGTTGTCCTCTTTTGTGGGTCAGGAATATTCACCTACATGCGACCAAACTCCAAGACTGCAAAAGAACGGGATAAAATGGTATCTGTGTTCTATACAGTGGTGACTCCAATGTTGAACCCCATAATTTATAGCCTGAGGAACAAAGATGTCAAAGGGGCTCTCAGGAAACTAGCTGAGAGAAAGTCCTTCTCTCATAGGCAGTAACCTCTGAGTCTGACTTTTAGAGCTATGGTAACATCCTTTAAAAAGGAGCAAGATTTTAGTAGGCAATTATGAATTAGGTTATTTCAGGAAGAAGTGTGAAAATGAATATGTTTTAAAAACTGAATACTACAATCTAAACAAGAACATAGGAAAAAAATAAAAGCATGAAAAGTTAGGTCATTTCCTGATTGTAAAAGGTGTTGGGTGCTACTGTGAGGAGTTTGGAGTTAATTCAGCTGCCATGGGCATGTTTTAAGCACAGTCACAACTGAATCTAGGAGGTTTCAACCAGATTATTCTGAAATAACAGCTAATACAAATTGCAAGCATAATTCTAACATCAAAGACATCTCAAGTTTGTATGTCTTCGGCATACAAACCTTAGAATAGGCTCTGATTAAAACAATTAAAGTATCTGTAAGAATCTTTAATACTGGGTTCATTAGATCCTAGAGCATTTCAGCTTGTGAAAAGGTATCAGAGAAAATAATACTTCCTAGTTCTTCATGTTCTCTTCTGAAAATCCCCCAAAATTTTATATAATAAATTTCATGTAAGCATAGACTATCAGAGTAAAAAGGGAATTCAATAGTAATATAATCTGAGACTTAAATTATTCCATAATATCTCTATCGAATAATTGTTCAGCATTTGCCTAACCAGGAATGATACAGCTCCTTACTCCATTGGGCCACTCTCTTTCATATAAAGGTAGTTTTTAGTATTACAGAGATCTTCCTCATGATAAGTCAAAATCAATTTTCCTGTGTCTTCAACCTAGATTCTCTAGTTTTAGTCTTAGAGCAATTCTCGTTATTCTTCTGTACCAGAACACACTAGGTCAATTTCTGTATTTGCCCAAATTCAATTGTCTCTGCCAACTGCCATTAGTTTCTTTACAATTTCTTTATCTAATATGCTTTGGTACCCTGTATTCATCTTGGTCATCCCCTTTTGAATGAGCCCAATTTACCTAATGAGTATTTCTTTAAAAAACAAAAGAGAAATTAGAATTTTAGAAATTGGAGTTTACCATTTCTAGGGTGACCCCTCCATAGGCTTCAATGCCTGCACACCATGTCACACTGTGGCCCAACTTCTCTAAAATAGTCAATTCCAGAGTCTACTTCAGTTCCTCATAAACCCGTAATACAAATAAACTGGCTGGTAGCCACTTCGTTCTTTCACTTAAACTTCTAACATTCACATGTTTAGAGGTGGTTTTCTATGGTAACTATTCTATAGCCATCATGCACATGGGGTCCAGAAACCACAGACCTCAGATTGACTGTGTAGAAGTCCCCTCCAGTGAAGAGCTATCCCATAGCTGTACTTATTTCTTTCTTCTTTAATTCATACATACATACATACATTTTAAAACCAGCTATTGATCTTTTATTTCATTTTATCTTATCCAATTCTGAGTGTATTTGATATACCCAGAGTAATGACTGAGACATAATGTATTTTAATACACATTTTTTACTATCTTTTAAAAATTTACTGGAACTGTACTACAATAGGCAAACTTTAATCTGGGGTATGATAATCACTGAAAACCTTCATTCAAATGATATGTGTTAGTTGAGGTGATATAGAGAAGGATAGGAAATTTTTAGTTGAATTTGGTAACTTTGGCTGCTAGTTATGACCTAGATGAGATCTATTTCAGTGAATAGAGGAAAAATAAGAAAATGTAAACAGACATTTGGAGATGTTTTACCATGAGGAAGAAGGAGGAAATGAGGTGTGGTTAGAAAAGTGGGATTGTGGGGGTTTTATTCATTTTATTTTATTTTAGATGCTTAGGCTACTCCCCCACCCATTCCTTGCAGATTCTAGCCCCTGATTCACTGCCACTCTCCCAAAGATACTGCTCCTATGTTATAGTTCTTGGTTATTTTAATTTTCACATAGAATGAAATATTCAAATAGTTTGCATTCTGAGATTCCTTAATCCTTGCTTCTTTAATGATTTCAGTTACTCATTCCCATGGTCATATCTTAAATATTGACATTAATGATAACTGCCATTCCCCTCTGACCACATTTCAAACACACTCCTGAGTAAAATAAAATTATTGCTGTTTTAAAGCACTAAATTTTGAAATGGTCTGTATGCAGCAATGGATTACTGACACATTGAGAATTATGTTCCCACTCATTCCACCAAAATAGATGCCAATGGGGCTTCTTCATAAAGCTGTCTGCATGAAACCACTACTTCCCATGCTAGGGAGGGAAGGGGAAAATAAAGACTCTAAAAATTTCTAATGAAAACATACTTAATACATACACCAAGAAATCATCACAATGATGACACATCAGTCAGGGTTTTTAGTTTCAAGTAACAGAAACTAAGCATGATTTAAGTTAAAAGTAAAAATATTGAAATAATATTTGAGCCATATAGCCAGAACCACAGACCAAAATTGTACCACAGAATTCGTCCTACGAGGACAAGACTTCCATTTAGCACTAGAGGCATAATTTACCTGCCAACACCATCAGGACAAGACACTGCTTCCAGAGCTGCTGATTCTGGAAACTGAATATTGCTGCATCCATTGCCACTGTTGGAAAGAAAAAAATATGTCTTCTGACAAAAACAACCTGAGCCAGGTGATCAAATTGAACAACAACAAGGATAAGTCATGTTGATAGTATGTACCTGTGATGTGATGTAATAAAAATGGTACTCTATCTCTGTGACCTTCATCTCCAGTCTAACCACAGGAAAAACATCAGAAAACTCCGAATAGAGGGAGATCATACAAAACGCTTGACCAGTACTCCTCAACACTGCCAAGGTTATCAAACACAAAGAAAGTATGAGAAACCGTCACAGTCAAGAAGAGCCTAAAGAGACATGACAACTAAATGTAATGTGATATTCCAGTTGGGATCCTGCATCAGAGAAAAGAAAAAAGATAAAAACAAAACAAATAAACCAACTAAAGAAATCTGGTCTTTACCAACCTGGACAACATGGCAAAAATCTATCTCTACAAAAAATACAAAAAAAAAAAAAAAAATTAGCCAGGCATGGTGACAAGCACCTGTAGTTCCAGCTACTTGGGAGGCTGAGATGGGAGGATCACATGAGCTCGGGGAGCTCCAGGCTGCAGTGAGCTGTCACACCACTGCACTCCAGCCTGGCAGCCTGGGTGACAGAGTGAGAACCAGTCAAAAAAAAGAAGAAAGAAAAGAAGCAAGCAAGGAAGAGAAAGAAAGAAAAGAAAAGAAAAGAAATAGAAAGGAAGAAGGAAGGAAGGAAAAAAGAAAAGGAAAGAAAAAATAAAAGGAAAGAAAAAAGAAAAGAAATCTGAATAAAGTATTGTGGACTTAATAACGTATCAATGTTATTTCATTTTTTTATTTTTATATTTTATTTTTATTTTCTTAGTTGTAACAAATATACCATAATAATGTAAGAGGGTAATAACAGGGAAAACTAGTTGTGGAGTAAAAGGTAACTCTCTATATTACCTTCTCAATGTTTCCAAAACTGTAAATCCAAAACTGCTCTAAAAAATAAAGTCTATTTAAAAACAAATAAATAAAAGAAACTATATGGTGTGTCCTTGTTTTTTTTGTGTCACTAGCTATTCGAAGTTGCCATCTTGTTTTACCTTAGTCAACTCCTGGCCTAAATATAAAGCTCTTTCTGGTTTAAGTTCTTTCACTCTGCTCCTACATCACTGTTTACATGCCTCTGTGCAAGCACTAATCATATTATCATGTACTTAATGTCACCGAGCATTCTGTACTTTGTGACACACACATCCCTTCCCTCTGTGTCTCCGCACCCACCAGATTTCCTCCTACCTCTCAGGCTGATCCTCCTCTCTCTTTTTTTTTTTTTTTTGCAGGTCCGCCTTCCTGACTCAACCAATGGTGTTGGTGTTCCCCGGGCCAATCCCAGCCCATTTCCTTCTATTCTATTTTCTCTCTTCCTCTCTGTCTCTCCCTCTGCAATCCTATTCCAATGAATAGCATCAATCACTATCTACCCAGATTGACACAAATTTTACAGGTCTAGCCCCAGACATCTCTAAACTCCCAGATGCTTACATCCAAATACCTAACTGACAATGCTTCTCGGATGCCACAAAGTACCTCATTCTTAACAAGCCAAAACAGAACAACGAACTTACTTCCATACAAAACTGAATGAATGAATCTGTGAACTAATAAACCAATAAAGACCATGTAAGACACAGACAATGTCTTGTTGAAATTATCATTGTTTTTGATTCCAGACAAATGGGGTGTGGGGAAAAGAAAGGCGATTTGGACTCGTTTTCCCAGACGGGATGAGGAAGCGCCGGAAGTATGACGCTCATTTCTTTAAGCCACCAGAAGCGCCTTGTGAGTCCATTCAAAGGGCCAGAGTTCTAAGAGTGAGGCGTGGGCGGGGCCTGCAGAAAGGGGCTGGGTTTGAAAAGACCAGATCTACCTTACCCACCCAGGTCGCGGGGCCTACTGGGGGTTCCTTCCACAGCTGGTGCGCGTGCGCAAGAGTGCGCCGAGGTTGTACCGTCGCAATATATGAAACTCAGAGCGGGCTGTGAGTTGAGGGTTCGCGAGATCAGGGGTTCCTAGTTGCAGCGTGATTACCAACACCAGCTCCCTTCACTGTCCAAGACAGCGATTCCGCGGCTCCTCTCAGAACTGGCGCTTGGGAGTGATTGAACGGGCCCCTGAAGAGGAGCGGTGGCTCACAGGTATCACCCTCGTTGGTGGGCAGTGGGCAGTGGGCATTGGGAACGCGGGGGCTTGGGATTGGGAATCACGCTTGAGGGCGTCCATGCGGAACGTGCAGCTCCCCTCAGCTTGCTTGCAGTTACCCAATTTCCACGCTGCCCTCCAAGGTCTGTGCCTGAGAACCGGAGGAGGGCGCGAGCTGACTGGAGGGATGGAAACGTGGGCTGCGGAAGTAAGACTAGCGTGAGAGCAGCGACCGAGGGCTAGGGGTGGGCCGCGGGACGGCTGGGGTCAGGATCCAGCTCCGCTAAAGCAAGGATTTAACCACACTCCTGTCTCCTCTTCCATTCTGTAATAGGGGCAGTCTCCAGACGCTCAAAGTGGTTAGTATGTTATGATCAGCTGGTTTGGGAATGGCTGCTATTGATGCCTTATGGAAAAACCAAGTGTGACTGAATCAATCAACTGGGAAAGACAATGGAGTTTTAATTCCATATTGCCTTGTTTTCCCAGTCATTCCTGGCCACCTCCCTAAAACATTAAAACCTCCAAGTATCGTACTTATTTTAATATAGTTATTTCTCCATTTACTGTAAGTGACTTATATTCAGTCACTTATTTGCAAACTGTTTTCTGTTCCTCTTTATCTGAGCTAATCTCGCCACGTGGTTCTTACCTTAAGCAGCTGTCCCACCTACAACCTGTTTGATTAGAAATAACTCTCTTCACAGACAATACCCTTTTCCCATAATTAGCAGCTGTTCAAGTTCCTTGCGGCCGTAAAGCCGTAGAACTGGTGCCACCTGATTATATTCATCTAACCGTCCACTACGACGTTCGGGTCCCTCCGTCACAGTGGCACCGACTCTGTGTCTTAATCCTGAATCCCACCTTTATATCAGAGGCATCTATTCAGTACTTTAGAGTTTAACGGTTATATTTCTTGCCTTTGTATATTCCAGTGTTCATGACTTACCATTTAAGCTACTTGAAGACACGTCACACCTTGGATCTCTATCATCAAAACTGTTCCACCTCGGAAATCTTAATTAAATGCGGCATGTCATCCTAAACGTCTCTCCCTGTCCTAGCTCTGTAACTGTTTACAGTGAGTAATTCATTAATTTGTGTTTTTCACCTACAAACCTCCCAGTATATTTGTTGCTTTTTTTATTTCCTGAGTTGGATAGTTAATGCATCTCATTCTTGTTTAATTATATGTAAGGCTTTTCCATTGCCTATCAGGAGCTTCAGCTGTGCTCTTTAGATTTTGACGTACAATGTTTTTACTGTTTTTAGATACTTTGCAGTTGTACTTTTGATTCTCTTTTTTTTTATTTTTATTTTTTTTTAGTAGCAAACATTTGAATTTTAAAGTAGGTTAAATTGTTTTTTCTATGTGGTTTTAATTTCTGGTTTTGCATTCTAGTAATAAATGTGGTTTCCACTATTGTTTACCATTTATCAAGGATTTTCTATTTGGTAGCCTAATAAATCACTTTCATAAACATTCCCATAGGTGCTTGAATAGAAACCACATTTTATCTAGTTCTATTTATTAGGCTAAGCATATTATTTATATCCATTATACTATTACTTTTTCGACTTTATCTGTCAAAGTCTAAGAAAGTTACCTAATATCCCATTTCTATTGTATCATTGTTGACTTCATTTCTTGTTTTCTGAGAATTTTGCTAAAAATGTTTCAAGTATGTTGTACATTTAATGATAGTTATATTTCATTGAGTTATAATCATTTAGTTTCCTCTAATGTATTTGTGCTTTTAATGCATTATAATTTTAATTCACTACACTCTTGAATATTTTTTGTTTGCCTGGTATTTTTTAAAAATCATTTTACTTTCAGTTTTGGAGTTCTCATTTTGGATGTCTTTTGAGTTTTATGTAGTTTGAGTTTAAATTTTTACACAGTACATTTATTGTTGCAATTAACGTCTTTGTCACTTTTACTTTTTAGCATAAAGCCTTTTCTATTTTGTCTTTGACATATGGCCTGTGAGCTTTTATTTTTTTCCTTCTCCATTTTTGTTACTTTCAAAGTATCTGGGCCCATAGTTCATTTTTTTGTTGGACTCAATGATACTACTTCAGGACTATTCCACCAGTCATATTTAAGAGATCACTCTCGGCTGGTTGCTCACACCTGCAATCCCAGCACTTTGGGAGGCTGAGGTGGGTGGATCACCTGAAGTCAGGAGTTTGAGACCAGCCTGACCAACATGGTAAAACCCCATCTCTACTAAATACAAAAATTAGCTGGGCATGGTGGCAGGTGCCTGTAATCCTAGCTACTTGGGAGGCTGAGGCAGGAGAATCACTTAAACTTGGGAGGCAGAGGCTGCAGTGAGCCGAGATTGTGCCATTGCACTCCAGCCTGGGCAACAAGAGCGAAAACTCCGTCTAAAAAAAAAAAAGATTCTTTTCCCATAGCATTGTGCTTGTTTTCTTTAATTGAGCTAGAGTGTAGAGGTGGTTCCAATTTGTTTTCTATGTCAGGTGAGATCATGAGTCCTCTAAGTGGGCCTTTCATCTGCAGAAAACTTCACTGAGCCAGCTGCACCCTCATTGTTTTTTATTTTGTGTCCTCACGGGTTAAGGCTGAGTGGTATATTTTTAGAGCAAGTAAAGAAAGATCTGCCTGGAAATTGTTAGTGTCCTGAACAAATGCAATTGCATAAATCAAAAGTGGAGCTAATGAGGCCAGATCAGGAGGAGCGTGGATGTCAATAGTTGTGGCAGGTTTTCAGTCTATTGTATTACGGTGAGCCTTGGCAGATGTGAATGAGGAGAAAGATGGACTTGTGTTACGAGTTTGGGGAGATGTCAAGGAGCACCCCAGAGGGATTCATTGCAGGAAATGCTTGCTTCAGGGCAACCGGAAGCAATTTTCTATCCAGTGAGACCCAGGAATAGCCCAAGAAAGGCACCATTGCCCTTTTCCTCCCCGGGCCATGACAACATAAAAGGGATCTTTCAAGCCAGAAGACGCCTGCCTCTGTGGCTTTTCACTTGCTGTGGGAAATCCTTTGGGGAGCTTGCATTCACAGATAAAAAAAAAATTCTAAATAAATTGAATAAAGTTACAGGAAAATAGAGAAGATAGTACAACAGTGTGTCCATACACCCCTCCACTAATTTTTCCTATTAGTAACATTTTACATTAGTATAGTACCTTTGTTACAATTAATAATACTACATTAACTAAAGTCCATGCTTTATTCAAGTTTAATTTTTACCTAATGTCTGTCTTATATAGAATCCATCCAGTATACCACATTACATTCTGTTGTCATGCCTCCTCAGGCTTCTCTTGGCTGTGACAGTTTCTCAGACATTCCTTGTTTCTGATCATGCTGACAGTTATGAGGGAGTATTGGTTAAGTATGGAGAACCATCTGTTGGGATTTTATGTTTTTCTCATTATTAGACTGGGGTTATGAGTTTAGAGCAGGAAGATCACAGAGGCAAAATGCCATTTTCATCACATTATCTGAAGGCTACATCCTGCCAACATGACTTATTGCTATTGATGTTAATCTTGGTCACGTGGCTGAGGTGGTATTTGTCAGGTTTTTCCACTGTAAATTACCTTTCCCCTCCCCCAACATTTCCTCTTTGGCAGGAAATGCCTATGCAGAGTCCATACTCAAGCGGTGGGGTGGGGAGTTATGCTCTACCTTGTGGGTGGCTGAGAATTTGCATAAATTATTCAGAATTTTTCTGCATAGATTTATTCTCCCCCATTTATTAATAAGTTGCCATTTATATCAGTGTGGCTCATGAGTATTAATTTGTTTTAATTATCTAATATTCTGTTGCTTATATTGTTCCAGATTTGGCCACAAGGAGCTCTTTCATTTGGCTCCTGTGTACCTTTGATGTGCCCCAATAAATGTTTCAGTTTCTTTTTTTAAAAAAAAAAATTTTGAGCATTTTTTTACTTTCTGGCACTATAAGATGCTCCATGCTTATGTTGTATGAGCCTCAGTCCTAGAATCAGCCATTTCTCCAAGAAATCCTGGTTCCTATTGGAGAATGGTATTAGAAACCAAGATCTGGGAGCTAATTGTTCTTTTGCTGCTGGGCTGTTCTTGCTTCTAGACCTACTTAGCCAACAGAGCAAAGAAATATGTGTTTATACTAATCTATGTATATATACATATATGTAAATATTTATGTAACCATCTTCATCTAATTCAGCCAAATACAAGTTCACACGTAGGTCTCCAGCTCTAATCCATTATCACAAGGATCATTCTAGACTCCTTCCCTTGATTTTCTGTAAATTTCTAGTCAAACATTGAGAAACCTGGCTCTTACCACTCATCTGCCACTAAACTGTCTTTTAATAGTTCTGTGTGTCCTTCCCCTACTCTGTTCACTAATACTTATTTGAATGCTGAGTGATCTATTCAGGCAGGCATTGCCATGGACAAGGTCGCACAAGCTTTTGGCCAATAGGTAAGATCTAACATTGTAACATACATGTGTGCATATGATCTACTGAGTGCTTACTGTGTGTATCAAGAAATGAGATGAGAGCTCTTTTAATACCTATAATTTGATCAGATATTTTTATATCCATTTTACAGTTGAGAATGCAAATGCTCAGCTTTATACATATAGTAACTAGTACAGCTGAGATATAAACTCATGTATCTATGACTCCAAAGTATGTACTCTCATTTATATATTGCCTATAGCAGAGTTTCTAAACCTTGCAATTATCGACACTTTGGACTGGGTAATTCTTTGCTATTGGGGGCTATCCTGTGTAGGATATTTAGCAACATCCCTGGCTTTGACTTCCTAGAGGCCAGGTACAATCTCTAGCTGTAACAATCAAAACTGTCTCTAGACATTGCCAAATTTCCCCTGTTGGCAAAATCTCCTGATTGAGAACTACTAACCTTTGATGATCATAATCAAAATGACACCTGAATAGTAAATTGCATCTGGACTTGGAGAACTGTAAATCAAATAGAAAAAGTTGTATCTGGACAGCCCCGAATGTAGTGACACCTATAATTTGACAGGCTCTTTGAGACAACCCGTAAAGTTGTGCTCAGTTGTTATGAGAGATATTGGCTCCTGGGGGAATTCTTTTGAGTCAGAGTGTTTCCTACACCACGTTTATGGGTCTCATCTCCCTGCACTTGAGCTACACTCTGCAAAGACTCACACTGAAGAAAAATGCATATTATTCTGCTAGCAAGTTGTTTTTTGCCTTCTGAGTAAATTGGTGCCAAATATGACTAATAGTAGTCTTGTGAGTCTAAATGTTCAGTTGCGCCTAAGACATCCCTGGTGGGCATTGCATAATTGTCCATGGTAAGTCCTAACAGATACAAACTTTTCACTGTAGTCTGGGAATCCACTTTTTGATTTATTCCTAATAATAGTTTATGGATATTATTCTAGTATATTTTAAACAATTGTCTCTTACCTTAATTTCTAGTGCTATTGTCAGTTTCACTCATAGAATTTTATTAGCATTTTAATAAGAACTTGGGGTAAGGTTTTTCAGTCATATCTATTCTGAAACCTTAATATCCTACCTGAAGTTTTGTGTTGCTTAATTTTAAGGTAAAAATGGTTTGCTACTTGATATAGAATAAATCTAATTGTAATTCAATTATGAAGTCTTTTTAAATCAAAGGACTCTTCATCATTTGTTTCGGTATGTCTATTTATCTGTGTGTGTCCTTTGGGAAATTGGTTAGGAGAAAGGAAAAGCATATTTTCTAGTTTTAAGAAAGGAAAATAAAATAGAAGGAGAATCCAGATATGTATTTTTCTTAGGCAATTTTAATAACAATAGTTATGTTTTAAAACTATGCTAATATATGTTTGTTACCTGTGGGTTAATTTCTATCTTTTTTCAGTTGCTCAGGTATCTGAATATTGGCTTTGTGTATAAAGTTCCTGGAGCTTTCCTTCTTACCGTGAAATAACTTGGCTTAAATCACGCTGCATATAGTACGCAGGTGCTTAGCTCAAGCCTGAGAATTACTGCAATCTAGTAAGGTGGATTTGAACTACTGTGGGAGTTCTATTTAGGAAGATGCAGCCTCTGAGCAAGTTGATGGCTATCTCAAAACCTCAAAACATGTCTCTACATGAACAAAGAAAGGTTCTGAGAGCAGATATCTCTTGGCAGCAGGAAACCATCCCCATTGTGGAGACACATGACTCTGAGGCATCTCGTCAAAAGTTCAGGCATTTCCAGTATTTGAAAGTGTCTAGGCCCCATGAAGCCCTGAGCCAACTCTGGGAGCTCTGTCTTCAATGGCTGAGACCAGAGATTCATACAAAGAAGCAGATTATAGAACTGCTGGTGCTGGAACAATTCCTGGCAATCCTGCCTGAAGAAGTCAGAACATGGGTGAATTTACAACATCCAAACAACAGTAAAGATATGGTGACCCTCATAGAAGATGTGATTGAAATGCTTGAAGGTGAAGGTAAGAATATAAAAAAATTGAAGGTAAAATACTTGACCTTTCCCATGTAAAGAGAAACTATCTTTTTTTGAGGTCAGAGGGTATCAGGTGCCAGATCTTGAAGGACTTTATACTACTCTATTAGGCAGCCTTGACTTTATTCTGTAAGTAATAGAAATAGAGAATTAGATCTCACAGATTGGGTAGGGGAGTGAGAGAGTTTGATTTGCCAGTTAAAAATATTATGTTGACATCAATTTAGAGCAGGAGTTGGTAAAAAATGGCACACGGGCCAAATATTTTTTAAAATAAAGTGTTATTGGAACATAGCTATGTCAATTTACATTTTGTCTATGATTGCTTTTGTGCTATGAGGAGAGTTGGGTACTTGTAGCAGAGACTGTATTTTCCGCAAAGTCTAAAATATTTGTTATCTGCCCCTTTACAGAAAAAGTTTACTGATGTCTCACGTAAAGGAGAGAGATCTGAGGGTTCTGAAAATAGAAAAACCAGTTAGGCTATTGTGATAGATTAGATGTTAGAGAATGAGCATTGGGAAAGCAGGAGTTTGAACCTAAAGGAATTATAAACTTATAAATAGGATACCTTTTGACATAAATTCACATGTACTGGCCTGCATGAGTGGAATTTGGGAGTGGGGGGAGAAGTTGTAATACTTTAATTATGTGGCACGTTTTATTTGAGGTTCCTGTGGGACTTCCACAATGAATAAACCAATATATAGTTAACAGTATGCCTTCAGTGTTCAGAAAGAGAAGATTTGGAAGCTTATATGTATGAACAGAGCAGTAGGAGAAATACAAATCCTTAGGGAGCATCAATATTTAAGAGCTGGTCTAGGTGTAACTATCAGTTACAGGAAATATAGAGGATAGTGGAACATGTTGAACTATACCATGATAATACCATTTGTAAAATCCAAACTGGGAAACTATAAGACAGTCCAGTTTTTAAGGGAAGGAGTATGGCAAAGTGATATGGAGATTAGTTATACATCTTTTAAGTTTTTTAAATCATGTGAATGTGTGGACCTTATAAGATAAGAGGCCATGAACTGGATATTTAATGAGGAATTATTGATTGGGGAGAGTGACTGTGTTGGTATTGTGGTTATATTTAGTCTTTGTCTAAAAAATACTTTTTAATGAGCAAAAGAAGAGAAGCCTAATAATTCCTAGAAAGTAATAATCTAGGAAATCAGAGAACCAGAAAAGATTGGTATCTGAGTTAAGAAAGGAGAAATTTTCAAGAAGTGAATGTTCAACAATGGTATAACAAAAAGGTCCTATTAGGATCAATATTAAAGATAATTCATTGAAATTGTTGATTAGGAGTAATTTTAAGGTTTAGTTGGAGCAGTTTTAGAGGATTTGAGGGGTGCTTCTTTGTAGTGAGTTGTATTAGTTTTCTATTGCTACTATAATAAATTACCACAAACTTGGTGGCTTAAAACAACATGAATGTATTATTCTACAAGTCTGTAGATCAGAGATCCAACATGGGTCTCCCTCAGCTAAAATCAAGGTAAAGGTGGTACCGTTTTCTTTCTGGGGCTTATGTTCCCCTTCCCCTGTCTTCAAAGCTAGCAACAATGGGCCAAGTCCTTTTCATACTGCCACATCTCTGACACTTTATTCTGTTGTCATAGCTCTTGCTCACTCATGGTGCTTCTCACTGTCTCACCACACTGGGAAAGGTTCCTCACTTTTCAGGATTCATGTAATTAGGTTGTGATCACCTGGATAATTCAGGATGATCTCCCTCATCTTAAGGTCCTTGACTTTAATCACATCTGCAGAGTCCTTCTTGCCATGTATCCAAGGACTAAGACGTGGATATCTTTGCTGCCCATCATATGGGTTAAAAAACATAGGTTTGAGGTGGGAATGTGATCATGATTATAGACTATTCTTGAGAAATCTAGTAGAAAAGGCAAATGAGAGGTTGCAGGGTAATACAGAACTGAAGAAAGTCTTTTGGTTGTTTCTTTGGTTTGTCTGGTGGCTCTCTGAAAAACCTGCTCATAGGGCTTGCCCTTATTTTACCTAGCTCAAAAGTCACTCAGAACTGAGTTGGCTACCTGGGGTGTATTTGTCAAAAACATTTCATGGAAAATGTATTAGCTACTGCTGTCTGAGATAATAACAGTTGAGATGCTGAAGAATGATATGCTTTGAGGGAATAAGGGATTTTGAAAGCTCCCACATATTTCTGAAAATCTGGAAGACTGAAGACATGTTTAGAAAGACCTGAGAAAGCCCTAACTCTTATCTCTAGCTGACCTTCAGGTGCTACACAAGCAAGAAGTGAAGAACAATGTAGAGTTAAAAGTGTCTGAGTGAGTGAGTGTGCCCTAATATACACAATGCAGCTGCAGAGACCAGTTGATGGTTTTTGTTTTTGATATTATTTTTATGTTTCAAGGCATTTAAGAAAATCTCTGTGATATTACAAGCTGACCACTAAGCTGAGGGAACAGATTCATGCAGGTAAACACAACATGGAATATAGACTTTACAAAATTAGTTCAAAAGTTACTAAATGAGCAATAACTACAACAGTTCGAGCCTCAAAATATATGAAGCAAATACAGAAGTGAAAGAGAAATAGATCAAGAATAATTATTGGAGATTTCACCCCAATTTTATTAACAGATAAAAATACTAGAAAAAAGATTTAAAAGGAAATAGAAGACTTGAGAAACACTATAAACTGACTTGAACTAACAAATATACAGAGTGTACTATCCAAAAAACAACAGAAGATACATTTTCAAGTATACATGGAATAGTCTCCAGGATAGACCAAATGTTAGACTAAAAAACAAGTTTCAGAACATTTAAGTAGATTGATATCTCATGAAGTATCTTTTCCAACTATAGCAGAATTAGAAATCAATAACAGAAGGAAATCTGGATAATTCACAGATAAGTGGAAATTAACAGTCACATATCAATGGGTCAAAAAGGAAAGCACAAAGGAAATGAAAAAATATTTTGAGAAATGGAAACAAAAATACAACATACCAAAACTTATGACATACAGTGAAGGCATGGCTCAAATTATAGCTATAAATGCCTACATTAAAAAAAGAGATCTCAACCCTCTACCTGAAGGAACTAGAAAAAGAAAACCTAAAAGCAAGATGAAGAAAGAAAATAAATATTAGAGCAAAGATAAATGATGTGGAGAACACAAAAGTAGTAGAACCAACAAAACTGAAAGTTGGTACTTTGAAAAGATCAACAAAATTGACAAAGGTATAGCTACACTAACCAAGAAAAAGAGGACTCAAATTACTAAAATCAGGAAAAGTGGGGACATTACTACTGACTTTGCATAAAATGAAAGGGTTCATAAGAGAATACTATGAGCAATTAAATGCCAACAAATTAGATGCACTTAGATGAAATTCACAAATTCCAAAAACACAAATGACCAAAACTGACTGAAGAAATAGAAAATCTGAACTCAACTCACCAATAACAAAAGACTGAATTAGTTATTTTTAAAATTTCAACAAAGAAAACTCAAAGATGATATGACTTTACTGGTGAATTCTACTAAACTTTTGAAAAATTAACACCAGTATTCTCAAACTCTTCCAAAAAATTGGAGGAACACTTTTTAACTTATCCTGTGAGGCAAGTACTAATCTGATGCCAAAGCCTGACAAAGAAATCACAGCAAAAGAAAAATGGCAAACCAAATCCAACAGCATTTTAAGAGGACTATACAAAATGACTTAGTGGGATTTATCCCAGGAATGCAAATATGGTTCAACAAATAAAAATATATCAGTGTTGTACATCATATTAATACAGTGAAAAGGGAAAAGTGCATGATTATCTCAATTGATGCAGAAAAAGCATCTGACAAAATCCAATGCCCTTTTATGACAAAAAATTAAAAAAAGACTAGAAGTGAACTCACTCGACCTGACAAAGGGCATTTATAAAAAACCCACAGTTAACATTATACTTGATGAACTTGATGAACAAGTAAAAGCTTTGTTCTTAGAATCAGGAACAAGACAAGAATGTCCACTCTTGCCACTTCTATTCAATGTCATACTGAACGTTCTAGCTAGTGCAATTAGGCAAGAAAAAAAGAAAAGGTATCATGATTGAAAAGGAAGAAGTGAAACTATCCCTACTGGCAGATGTTGTACTCTTATATAGCCAAAATTCTAAATAACCCAGTAAAAAACTATTAGACCTAATAAATTCAAAGTTGCAGGATGCAAGATCAACAAAAATAGGTTATGTGCCTATAGCAATGAATGACCCTAAAAAGAAACCAAGAAAATAATTTCATTTATAATCTGTGAAAAATAAAAGAGAAGTGTAGGACTTGTCTGCTGAAGACTACGAACCATTGTTGAAATTAAAGACCTAAGTAAATCCTGCGTTCACGTATTGGAAAACAATATCATAAAGATAATACTCCCCCAAAGCAATATACAGATTCAAATGCAATCCCTATCAAAATCCCAGCTGCTTTTTTTTTTTTTTTCCTGGCAGAAATGGACAATTTGATCCTAAAATTCATATGGAATTGGAAAGGACCCAAGATAGTCAAACTGCCTTCATAAAGAAGATAGTTTTACAATGTACACTTCTCAATTTCAAAACTCACTAAAAAACTGCAATAATCAAAGCTATGTGGTATTGGAATAGGATTAAGAGTCCAGAAATAAACTCATACATCTATGTCCAATTAATTTTTGACAAGGGTGCCAAGGCATTAAATGAGAAAATAATAGTTTTTCAACAAATGTTGCTGGGACCACTTGATTTCCATATGCAAAAGATTGGAGTAGGGGCCTTACTTCATATCATGCACAAAAGTTAACTCAAAATGGGTCAATTGTCTAAATATAAGAGCTAAAGTCATAAAATTCTGAGTAGAAAATATAGAAATAACTCTTCATCACCTTAAGTTTGGTAATCAATGCTTAGCTATGACACCAAAAATACAAGAAACAAAAGAAAAAATAGATAAATTAGACCATCAAAATTAAACACTTTTTTGCATCAAAAGACACCATCAAGGCAGCAAAAAACCTACAGAATGAGAAAAAACATTTTGAAAATCATATATCTGATAAGGGTCTAATATCAGGAAAATATAAAGAACTCTTACAATTCAATAACAAGATAAGCAACACAGTTTTTTAAATGGACAAAGGACTTGAATGGATATTTTTCCAAAGAAGATATACAAATAGCCAAAAAGTATAGGAATAAATGTTCAGGATCACTAGTCATTAGGGAATTGCAACTCAAAACCATAATGACACCCACTAGGATGGCTATAATAAAGGAAAAAGAATAGGGTTAACTAGGATGTAGAGAAATTGTTTGGAATTGTATGTCGTTGTTGGCAATATAAAGTGGTTCAGCCACTGTGAAAAACAGTTTGGTGGTTCCTCAAAAAATTAAACATAGAATTACCATATACCCCAGAGAATTCAAGACACATATTCACATTAAGAAGTGGAAACAACCCAGATATCCATCAACTAACGAATGGATAAACTGTGCTATATACCTACAATGCAGTATTATTCTGCTGTAAAAAAGAATAAAAGTACTGATACATGTTTAAAAAAAATGTTTGGAACTCCAAAACATTATGCTAAGTGAGAGAAGTCAGACACAAAAGGTCACATACTATATGATTGAATTTATGTAGAATGTCCAGAATAGGCAAATTCGTAGAGACAGTATGAGGAAAGGGAGTGTATGGGAGTGACTCCTAAATGAATATGGGGCTCTTTCTGGGTAATGAAAATGTTCTGGAATTACATAGTGGTGATCATTGCACAACATTATGAATGTATTAAAAGCCACTGGATTATATTCTTTAAAATAGCTAATATGGTGAATTTTACATTATGTGAATTTTACCTTAAACTTAGTTCTAAGCTTAATAGAGAATGAAGTGACTTCACTAGAGCCATGATAGAATGGGAGAAAATTAAAGAATCAATGTAGTGTAGTGGGACTCTGATAAAAGTTGGAGAATATACAAAAAGCAAGGACGTGAAAATTGAAAGGATAGGAGGATGCAGTTATCGATTGATTTATCTAATTTCATATGCATGGTAGGATAGTTCTAAGTAATAAAGACCAGAGTATGAGCAAGGAAGTAGATTGGTTGCTGATGGTTATTAGAGATAAGAAAGTCAAAGTTCTATCAGTCTGGGTTGCTGGAAGGGGTGTCTGTGTCAGTGTTGAAGTAACCTATTAAAAGACTGTCAGGATTTGGGGTGAAAAGCAACAATGTGAACCAAGTAACCACAGTTTTTATTGGCCTAGTACAATTACTTTAGTGTTGGTCATTCACAATACACTAGGCTCTCTGAGGGCAGGTATTTCTGTATCTCGCACATAGGAGATAGTAAATATGTGTTGAAAAAATGAATGTGTGATAGCTTAATATATTATAACATCAAGAACAGTATAGTTAAATGGCATAAACTAGTAAGAAATATTTTTGCATGACAAAATACTAGGAAGTGGAAGGGAGGTACAAGTAGATCAGAACAATTTCCAAGATCATAGTGCTTACAGGATGGAAAAAGGTGCCTTTGATGATGCCAAGATCCATTTAGCAAGGGAGAAGGAAGAGTCTATAAAGAATTTGAGAATGTATATAGATGTTTCTTTGAATGGAATGAGGGTTTCGGAGAACACGATGCTAAAAGTTCAAGAAGGGGAGGTCAGCAGAGAAGAACTAAGGGAAGAAAATGATATTTAGAGAGAGCAATAAATAAGAGGATAGCTGATTGGAGGCATTTGTACCTTTCCAAGATACCTCAAGAATTTCCAAGAATGTCAGCAACAAGGAACAACATTGTACTGACCTAAAGATTATGGAATTGAGCAGACTGACATTTTACAAAGTGTTATATAGACTTGAATAAAGTTAACAGATCTCAGGGCCAGGCTCACACTTGTAATCCCAACTCTTTGGGAGGCTGAGGCAGGAGGATCACTTGAGGCCAAGAGTTCAAGACCAGCCTGGGCAGCATTGAAAGATCCTGTCTCTAAAGAAAAAAAGAAAAAATATAAAACAAAAAACAAACTTTATCCGAGCATGGTGGCACATGCTTGTAGTCCTTGCTATTCAGGAGGCTGAGGCAGGAGGATTGGTTGAACCCAGGAGTTTGAGACTGTAGTGAGGTGTGATTGCACCATACTGCACTGCAGCCTGGACTGAGCGAGACCCTCTTTTAAAACAAACAAAATAAAAAGTTAGACCATAATATTTACAGCATTCACATGGTACGTTGCTGAGAAATTTGGATTTTTGTTTGCTTTTATTCAGACAGGGTTTCTCTTGTCACCAGGCCTGGAGTGTGGTGGTGTGATCACCACTCACTGCAGCCTCGACCTCCTAGGCTCAGGTGATCCTCCTCCCTCAGCCTCCCAAGTAGATGAGACCACATACACACACCACCATACCTGGCTAATTTATTATTATTATTATTTGCAAAGAAAGGGTCTCCCTATGTTGCTTAGGCTGGTCTTGGATGCTAGGCTCAAGCATTCCTCCCACCATGGCCTCCCAAAGTTGTTGGGATTACAGGTGTGAGCCACCAGGCCTGCCCTGATAGTGTTTTAAGAAGTCCCCATGCAGTTGTTTAAATTATTGTTGAACCCAATTATACATTTATAATGGAGAATTCATGCTGATTATTATGTAACTGCATGGTTTTAAGATTTCTGGGGGGTTTCAAAGGTCATTAAAAGTTTTAAAATGGGGGTGGAGATGATACAGGTTTGCCAAATCTTTTTAAGTAAAACATTTTTTAAATCAATAACATATTAGAAGACATTTTAACATCAAAAGAAAGTCCCTTATATTGAATAAATATAATGTTATAACAAACTTACTACATTGTTTCTACTCTTTTCATTTCACCCTGAATCAGTGAAAACTTCACAGACCAGTGTGACACTTGAGGATCACTGATGTAACTCATGAATCTTCCACAGTGGCCCCTGGATAAACTTCTCACTGAATGGCTGGATAAGAGAATTGGTTGTCCCTCAGAATTTTATGTTTTGAAAGAAGCAATAGTTCAAGGTGGACAGGTTGCTTAGGTCTGTGTATAGTAAGCACAGAGCAACCTACAGGAAAACAATCCTTGAAAAGAATTCTCTTTGGAGTGTTTGAAGAAGGGATTGGTTGGATAAAATATTATAAGCTCCAAGTAGAATTACAGCCTGTGATGGCTACGCTGTAGTTTGGCTTTAGTTATGACAGAATTAGTTATTTTTTGGAATCTGCTATAAGCATAGATGAGGTCTGAAAATATTATTTTGTCCCTCTTTCTGATTCAATAGATCTCAACCCATGGAAGCATATCAGAATCACATTTAAAATATTTTAAAAATACAAGGTCTAGGCCTGACCTTTGAAGATTGTGTTTGCTGGTAGGGCCTGACATTATTTTTTTCAAAGTTCTATGGATAATTCCTGTGAATATCATATTAAAACAACTATAATTATTAGAAGTTGCTCTAGGGCAAAACTTGTCTCCCTAATATTTTCCTTCCTCTTCCTCAGATACGCCCTGCAAGGACTCTGCCCCACAGATGGGGAACATTAAGGAGAAAATGAAAGCTGGCTCACGAACAGGCAAACCACAGGTGAATTAGGATTCTAGTTGTTACTGAACATATATGCTCATTTTTAGTATTACCTGCTTTCAATTTTTTGATCTTTGAACTTTTGCCAAACATGGTTCCATCCAAGAACATAAGACTTTTATTTTCCCACAGGACACTGGACCTATTTTAGTTGGTGATATACTCTTAGCCATATAGTCGCTCTGTGTATCTGTTCCCTCAAGAATATAGTTTTATCTGTAGACGCTATGGATGTAGAGCCTACTCAGAAAACGTTGAGAATTAAGGCTCAAGAGTAGAATCCAGAGCAATGTCACTTACTACCCAAGAGTAGAAGAAACCTCAAAGCATACTAAAAAGACAGGACCAAAAGATGTAAGGGAAAACCAAGGAAATATGATGTCACTGAGGCCAAGGGGTAAGAATATTTAAGGGAGAAATGCTTTAAAGCGTCAAAGTAATACAGCCCAAGTAGTGTCTATTCACTCACGGAGATACTAAAATGCACAGGAATCTAAGCCAGATGTGGTGTGTTGAGGAAAGAGGAAGTGAGGAAGCAGACAAAATTAATGCAGACAACTTATTCATAAAGACTGGCTTGAAGGAGAGGAAAGGAAGACGTTTATATATTTCAGTGAGATTGAAGGTGCCACTAAAGACAAGGTTGAGGATGCTGGAGAGAGAAGTGGAATAATTGATGGTGTGATAAACGAGGGAATTTATTCATTAGCCAATATTTATGTAGTGCATAATATGCCAGATACTGTTCTGAGGGCTGAAAATACAATTGATAAATAAAACAAAATCCCAGCCTTGTAGAGATCACATTCTAGTAGAGGTATACAGGCAAATACAAGCAAATAAGGTAATTGTAGAGAGTAATAATTATTACATAGAAAATAAACAATGCAGTAGTAACTGATTAATAGGGAGGCTACTTTGGGCAGTCAGGCAATCTTGCCCATTTGATGAGTGATGTTAAACTGTGAGTCCCAAATTAAAACAGTTATCAGGCAGCATTTCTTAATTAAAGAAAATGCCCTACCTCTCCTCCCACCAGAGCCTACATTTTAATTACAAATTTCCATCAGAACTACCACAAATTCTTCCTGTTTTGAACTCCTTTTAAGTAAATTATTTGTATGGCATAGTAATTTTTTGTTCTACAGTTATTTCAGTTGTCTTTTTTTCCCCTCAACAATAATGTACGCTACTGTAGAATAAGGACTGCACTTCACTTTTCTTTTATATCCCTAACAGAGTATATATAGTACCAATTTGTTTGGCCCTTACTACAATTTGATTTTCATCACTTAGAACCTCCTATCAATTTCTGGTGTATTCTGACTCCTACCCTATTCCTTCAAATCCATTCCTCCTCTGGTAGTGTTTTGGGGAGTGACACCTTTGATTAAAAAGGAACTTGATGTTTTAGGAACCAGTGACATTCAAAGATGTGGTTGTGGAATTCAGCAAGGAAGAGTGGGGGCAACTGGACTCTGCTGTAAAGAACCTGTACAGGAATGTGATGCTGGAAAACTTTAGGAACCTGAATTCATTGCGTAAAGGTGGTTTCTATATGTTTACCTAATCTGTCCATTTAGTAGTCTCTTCCTACTGTTAAAAGCTATAGGACTGCTGAAGTGACTAAGTTCACTTTTGGGTCGGGGTTCAGGTTTGCTAATATCCTTTGGACACAGTAGCTGATTTTCTGACTGAATCTGGATGAAAGTCCTTTCTGATACTGAGCCAGAGATACACAAGTCTATGGTGCTCTTCTGGCCTTACCCTTCAGCAGCTTAGATTAGTGTGTCAGGATAGAATTATCTTCTCTATAAAAATGTCTGAAGTGTCATATATGTTTGCTGTTGTTGTTGTTTTTATTTTCTCCATGAACAGCATATCTACTTTCCAAACCAGTTGAGAGCCTTAAGTTGGAGAGTAAGAAAAAAAGATGGATAATGGAGAAAGAAATACCAAGGAAGACTGTTTTTGGTAAGAATCAGGTAGATACGAGGCCATAGTAAGAAGCTTCTGTTTCTTAAACATACAGACAATGCACAACCCAATCTTTGAATTGTTAGTTGGGAAGGAGATAGCAAAACCTAAACTTTAGTGGGGAAAAACACATCATTGGCTTTTGTTCACAGGTTCTTTTTCTTATGTGGTAAAATAGTCACATAAGGTTAGGGATAGGACCACAGACACTTAAAGCTATGTGACCTGAGAGAGCCTTTCTACCAGTTTCCTCATCTGTAACATAGAGTTAATAATAGTATCTACCTCCAGGTTACTGTGAGGACTTAAATGAGTTGGTGTGCCTAGTATACTTAGAATAGTGCATGGTGCAGCAGGGCGCGGTGGCTCACGCTTGTAATCCCAGCACTTTGGGAGGCCGAGGCCGGCAGATCCCGAGGTCAGGAGATCGAGACTATCCTTGCCAACATGGTGAAACCCTGTCTCTACTAAAAAATACAAAAAATTACCCAGGCGTGGTGGCAGGTGCCTGTAGTCCCAGCTACTTGGGAGGCTGAGGCAGGAGAATGGCGTGAACTTGGGAGGCGGAGCTTGCAGTGAGCCGAGATAGCGCCACTGCACTCTAGCCTGGGTGACAGAGAACAGTGCATGGTCATGGTAAGTGCTACATCAATGAAAATTAGTCCACCTAACTTTGAATGTTATTCTTTATTTTAAAGAAAATAAGTCAAGTTTATACTAGAGTGATTTCTAGTAATCTTCCATTTTTCCTTTTTTTTTTTAAACTGTATCACTTATTTTATTTTCTGGAAACGGAGTTCTCACTGTGTTGCCCAGACTGGCCTCAAACTCCTGAGCTCAAGTGATCCTCCTGCCTCAGCTTCCACCTGGAGAACTTCTTAACTTTTGCCTTAACTCCCTATCTTCATCATTTTTGTTTATTCTTCATTCTTGTTAATACTTTGTAAGAGAAAATAAAATTGTGATATTAATATAAGTTCTAGTAAGTATAGAAAAGTAAAACAAGGAATATAACTCGCTCATTACTTCAGTATCCAGAGCTATGCAGTATTAACATTTTTTTAAGCCATTTTCTTTGTGATGTTGTATCTCTGAGGTTTCTGAATATTTGTTTTCTGAAATTGTGGAACAGTTTTCAAAATTTTTCCAGAATTCATCAGGAACACGTCATTTTATATCCTCTTTTCACCTAACATACCATCATGAGTGATTACCTATTTCACTAATCTTCGAAAATGTGGTTTGTAATTCCCATAAAATATTCAATTATATCATAATATATTTAACCATTCCCCCCGCCCCGCCACTGTTGGACATTTAAGTTGTTGCCAATTTTTCAGGCATGTCTGATAACTTCCATAGGATACCCTATTAGAAGAAGAACTTGGCATTAGAGTATAAATTTATTTAGTTGTCTTATATTATGCTAAATTGTCTACAGAAAGGTTATACCAATTCATACTCTCACTAATAATAGAGTATTATTATCTCTTTATTATCATCCTAGCAAACACTGGGTATTATTTACCTGAATTCTTTATTAATTTGATAGGCAAATTATTCTTCTCTTCCTTTCTAAGGTAAATACCCTCCGTCCCTGCTCCCATTGTGCTTTGGACCTCATTTACCCCTACCTTTTCTCATTTATATTTTCACCATTTCTGTCTCATTTTTCCATCAGCTTTTTAACCTTTTCTGGTCATTACTGATTTTTAAAAGTTTTCTTTCAACCCTACATCCTCCTCTAGCTATTACTCTTTTTCTTACCTCTTCTTTGTAGCCAAACTTCTCAAGTACTTTATGCTTGTTTTTCTCATTTCCTCACCTCCTATTCCATACCCCATTTCAATTTAGCTCTTACCCCAGACATTCACCTGAAACAGTTGTTGCTAAAGTTTTTAATGACTTCATGTAGCCAACTCCAGTAGATATTTTTGAGACATTCCTTATCTCACTTGAATTCTCAGCAGTAAGTTCCACTGTTAACTATGCCTCTTTCTTAAAACATTTTTAGGTTCTTGTAATACTTCTGATGTTCCTCTTTGGTTGGCTATTCTGTCTTTTGCAGACTTAGCTTTCTGTAGCTATCTGCTAAATTTCAGAGTTTGCCAACATTTTATCTTGTTTTGTCTTCTCTTCTTGCTCTTTTCTTCCCTAGTTTATTACATCCACAACTAGAACTTAAATTATTTCACATGTATATAGGGGACTTACAGATGTATATCCTTAGATCAGACTTTTTCTCTGGAGATTTATATATGCTATGACATTTCTCTGGGATATCTTAAAGATGCCTTAAATTCCATGCAACCAAAGTCTGATTTTTTTTTCCCTTTCTACTCTTCTATTATTCCCTGAGTAAATGACACTGCCCTCTACCTAGTTACATGAGAGTTTATTCTTGACACAACTTCTTCTCCTTCACTTCTCTAATATTTGTTCCTTTTTACTTCCCCACTATCTCTTGAATGTCTCCACTTTTGTCCAACTGCAGTGCTGCTATGCTAGTCCAGGTACCATCATCTCTCACCTGAACCACCACCTTGGCATACTTCTTAGCTCTATTATTCTTGTCCCAATTCCAATCTTGGAACCATACTGCAACCAAGGAGATCGGATTTTGTGATCTGCATTTTTTAAATACTATATTGATTTCAGTATTGTTAATTTCACATTTTATTCTCTGCCTACTTCTCCAATCTCATCTTGCACCACATCCTCCCCTCCCTCTTTATACTCAAGCCACACCTATCTACTTTCAGCAAAGCAACATCAAATATATATTAAGCATCTACATACTGTGTCCTAAGCACTCTCACAGGTGTTGGTGTGCAGCAAAGAAAAGATGATTCTAAAGGAATGCATTTGCATTCTGGTTATCCCTGGAATGTGGCTTGCTGTCTCCCATCCCAGCTTTTGACATAGAACGCTCTTCCCCCTGTCCTTTACCTAATTGACCCTTATTCCTCAGATCCTAAATAAGTGCACATTTCCTTAAGGAAGTCTTTCTGACTTGGTTTTTTCTGTTGTACACTTGTACAGCACCTTACTCTTCCTTTTAGCAGTTATCACAATTATATTTTAAATGTATCTCTGTGAATATTTGTCTCCCACATTAGGCTGTATGTTCCTTGAGGGTAGGCATAATGTTTCTTTTTACCCTACCTTTACATCTCCAGCCTGTGGTGCAGATTCCTATAGGAATCAGAGAAAAAAGGATGGATGGATAGATATTAGATAAGAAAGGCAAAAATTATTTTTTGGGTTGTCATTTAGTAAAGGGCTGTTTATGTGCTTTATTGGTTAAAACCGTAGGGGTTTTTAATTAATGTATTAACATCTTATGTAAATTCTGTGGATCGCAGTTGTGGCAAATGGAATATCTCAGTTTTGTTTTTTACTTTTATTCATGGTGACTGCCACACGTTTTTTAAACTTGTGTAACTGTATTTCCCCATTGTTTTATATCTGTTCATTTCATACATGTTTTTCCATCCTAAAACTAGGAAACATTTTCTGAGTATATTCTACTTTTATCTATCTCCTCATCTAAACATAATAAATTAATCTGGAATTTACTTCAATAAATGTAAGTTATTTTCTCAAATAGTTAATGGATTGTGGTGGATTAAAGATGACTACAAAATCTATGTCATAGTCTCCATCATGATGTAGATTTTGCCAAGGCAGGAGGATTTCTTGAAGCCTGGAATTCAAGACCAGACTGGGTACCATGGCAAGACACCATCTCTACAAAAAATAAGCTGGGCATGGTGGTGCATACCTGTAATCATAGCTGCTTAGAGGACTGCTTGAGTTCAGGAGTTGGAGGTTGCAGTGAGCTATGATTGTATCACTGCACCCCATCCTGGGCAACAGAGCAAGACCTTGTCCCAAAAAAAAAAATAATAAAAAAGAGTGAGGAAGTTATATGAAAAATGAGTTGAGTAACAAAGATTTAATTAGGGAAATATAATTGGAAATTCTGCTATTACATAAATACTACTAGAACACTGTTTTTGGTTATCTGTTAAAAAGATTACCCAAAACATAGTGACTTAAAAGAGCAATCATTTTATTCTCAAATTTTGTGAGAAGACTGAGGAGTTCTTATGTTTCATACGATGTTAGCTAGGATTGCAGTGTTCCAGGGCTCAAATGGGATGGAATGTCCAAGATGGCACATCATATGGGTGAAAGTTAATGCTGGCTGTTCCTCGGAACTTAACTGTTCTTATGGGCCAGAGCACCTACATGTGGCCTCTCTTTGAGGCTTGGGCTTCTCACAGCAAGGTGGCTGGGTTCTGAAAGGCAACATTCTGAGAAAAATCAGAAGCTGTCACCTTAAAGGCTAGGTCCAGAAGTGGCAGAGTATCACTTCTGCCACATTCTATTGGCTTAGCAATCATTGGATCCGCCCAGATTCAAGGAGAAGCAGAATAAACTCTACTTCAGTATGGGGAGAGTGGCAAAGAATGTGCAGCCATTTTGATCTACATTAATCTGTCCTCTGGTTACAAAATACCTGTGTTCTTCCCCCTTGAAAAATACATTTACTCTCTCCTAAGACCCCCAAAGTCTTGCCTATTATGGCATCAAGGTTGAAGTCTAGGATCTCATCTAAATTAGGTCCAGGTTTGGAATACATTTCTCTCTCTGAAGACTTGTGAATTAAAGGAACAAGCTATCTGCCCCCACACACCTAGTGTACACTGGTGAGGCAGAGACAGGAAATTTTTTAAAAGAATAGAACCAAAGCACAGATTTGATATGGGAGATGAAGGACAATGGTTATTCAGTTTTTTTATGGACTCCAGTATAAATATTAGAAAAGCAATGACTCAAACAAAAATGAAGACATTGAAGTTTTTTTTCAACATGGAAGATGACTTCAGTCTCTCATTTGTTAAGCTAGAGGACTACGATAGTCAAGTGGAGATGTCCTAGAGAGTGATGAAAACAAGGAACAGTAATGTGAGTGCAAAGCTGACATGATTTGGTCACCAATAAATGTTGGAGAATAAAATTATTAGGCATGCTTGAAGTTACAAGAAAAAAGTCAGTGAAATTTTATTTTTAAAAAATTGCTAGAATATAGAGTATACAGAGTATATAGAAGCTAAGTGAGAGGAATTTTGAGAAATGAAGTGGAACATAAATAAAACAGAAATGAGGACAGGTGAAAGGAAAAGACCCAATCTTAATTAGAACAGGTAAAGTTTTGAGTTCTAGGAAGTACAGTAGAAAACTACCAAAGCACTAATGTTGGAATCAGGAGTTATTTTGAGCCCAGAAAAAGGACTTCCTGCTATCTTACATTATAGTTCTTTTTGCCTTTGTTATATTTAGGGAGTAATTGTGGCTGTATGGAAAAGGAGGGGCACTCAGATTGCAAGTTTGCTTTTAGCTGGTTAAGGTATGGTGCCTGGGAATACAGACATATTCTTAAAATTAGGAGTAAATTGGTATTTTATAGAAAGGAATATTTATTATTGGTGAACAGCTTGGGATAAACAAGATGCTAGAAGAAGGAATATTAGAGCCTTCACACACTAGTTACGAACCAGTGATAACTTGAATTATGATATGATATGCCACCTCCCATCCTTGTTCATATAACCATATTTTACTTGAGCCCTATATAGTTTTATATAGTTTTTTAATAGTCCCAAATAGCTCTATTTTATTTACTAACCTCTTTTTAACACTTTTGTACCATTTATTTATTTTATAAGTTTTTTTTTCTAACCTTGCCACATATTTCCATTCTGTGTTTAAGACCCGTGATATATGCATGTACCTTATACAGTTCAGCCTCCATTTCCTAATGAAGCAGTTTCCTTTCTAGTTCATGGCATTTTTTATTTCTCTTTAGACATGCAGAGTATTTCTGGAGAAGAATCATCCCATGGATTGATGATAACAAGGTTTACTGGAAGTGGACACCCTTCTTCAGATGTCTGGAAAGGTGAGAATTGGTTACATAGGAACCAGAAAAAATGGGACATAAATTTGCCACAAGAGGCTTTCATTCCTGAGACAACCTACACTGAGGAGGAAGATTTTGAGTGTAGTGAAAATAAGGAAAGCTTTGATATTAATTCTGTTAGCTCAATTTGTGCTATACAACAGGGAATTTCTTCAAGAAAGGGGTCTCCAAAATGTGACAAGTTTAAAACTCACTTCAAATTTAATTTAGACTCAGTAGGTAAGCAACATTTAGAATATGAATATGGGAATGACTTGAGTCTAAGTACAGATATTCACCAAAAAAGTCATACTACAATGAATTCCTATGAATGTTATCAATGTGGGAAAGCCTTCTGCCGAAGTTCATCCCTTATTCGACATCAGATCATTCACACAGGAGAGAAACCCTATAAATGCGGTGAATGTGGGAGATTCTTCAACCGACGTACAAACCTTACTAAGCATCAAAAACTTCATGCTGAAGCAAAGGCCTGCACAAGCAATAAATGTGGAAAGGCCTTCAGTGAAAGTGAAGACAGTAATAATCCAACACTCCGTTTTGGAAATAATTTCTATGAATGTGTTAACTGTGGAAAATCCTTCAACCGGAGCTCCTCTCTTATTCGACACCAAATGATTCATACAGGAGAGAAACCATTCAAATGTAAGGAATGTAATAAAGCCTTCAACAGGAGTTCAAACCTTGTTAAACATCAAAAACTGCATACTCGAGTTAAGTCCTGAAAAAAGAAAAAAATGAAAGATTAATTACCTTCAGTCAGAATGCAGAACTCATTCAACATCATGAATGTATGCTGGATAAAATCTCATGAATATAATGTAGGAAAACATTTGTCAGATTATTCTTTAAATGATATCACAGAATTAATATTGGATAGAAATATTATTGGATAGAAATCTGTTTGAAGGAATTTTCCTGGTTTTCAGATGAAGCCATAAGGCTTTGGAGTTAAACATGGTATCACCGTACAAGTGTTTGTGTATCATTATTTTGATATCCATTACCCTTACCTCTCCCTAGTTCATAAATAGGTCTATAGCATACTAATATCCACTTGATTTATTGATGAAGTAAACATTAGGCAAAACCAAACAATACTCTTGGAGTTGATATTTAACAAAATTCAGCCCTTATAAGAAGGTCACAAGAAATCAGGAGCTCATGAGAATATAAGAGAACACTTCTAAGGACAGAAATCTCTGAATTAATGGCTAAGACAACAGTAACAGCCATTTACTCCATTCCTGACAATACTCTTTGCTGTCTTGCTACTGAATGGAGACTAGAGTTGGGATAGGGTTATCAGCTGCAATGGGAGAAGTATGTATTGCTGTTAATCTATATGTATTGTTAAAATCTGCATTTGTTTAAAGTACAGCAGGTCCTTGAAAAATGTACAGCAGGTCCTTGAAAAATGTTTTGTTATAATGTTATAATTGTTATGATGTTGATGAGAAAAATATCGATTCCCAGCCAGGGACACTGTGTGGAGTTCGCACACTCTCCCCATGTCTCCAGGTGCTCCAGTTTCAAACCCCAAAGATGTATACATTAGGTTAATTGACATATCTAAGTTATCTCAGTCTGAGTTTGTAAGGGAGTGTGCCCTGCAGTGGAGTGGCTACTAATCAGGGTTGGTTCCCACCATTGCCCTGAGCTGCTAGGATGCTCTCTGTCTACTCATGGCCCTGTACTGGAATAACAGGGTAAATAATTATCTTACCTGTTTTTATTAATCCTCCTTAAATGTGTATATAGCTCAGATTTATTTTAATGTCTAATATTGGAAATATTTGGGGTCTTTAGAAGTTTGATGATGTTGTGACGAGACATTTGCCCTAGGAACTTAACTCTTGTTTGTATCCATTAGTCTACGGTAAAGTCGGTTTTGTTATACATCATTTCACTTAAAGTTGCAGTTCCTAAGAACCTATTAATGATGTTCAGTGCAGACTTACTGTACCTTTGGGAACCTAGGCTGGAGAGACATCCATAGCCTTAGGTATATCATTTATACCAGACATTATGAGGTTACTAAAGTCTCCTAATACTCTGTACACCAGAACTCTGCCTTCTGTAAACTACCTCAGGATCCCATCTGGTTCTTGAGCCAAGAAGTATGACTTAATCTGCCCCAAAAAATTCACACTGGAGACATTCCCAATTAATGATGATGGTAGCTTTTTGTGAAAGTTCATACTTTATTCAAAGGCAGAAAAGGTATACTGGAGTGAACTCCTATGATTAGTTAAATAATGTCAAAATCTATGTTTGTTCATCCTTTATATTGTAACACAAGTTTTATTAGGACAAAGCCCTACATAAGTAATTGATATAGAAATTCGTATAAACAAGAGGTAACTTGTAGAGAAGCCTAACAAGAGAAAAGCACTCTGAATGTAAAAAATTCTTGAGGTATAGTTCATTCATCAAAGTACTTATATTAATGGATTCTGACTTTTTAACTTTAGGTATTCCAAGTCCAATATTTCAGTTTTGAAAATAAGCTGTGATTTTCTTTTGGATGGTTGAAAGATAGAAGTACTATTTTCATTCCTTATATTCTTTGAACAACTAGCTATTTGAGCCTAAATAAAATACTTATTTTTTTCTCTTAAATCTCCAAGCTTTCTTTAAAAAGTGTTTACTATATTCACTAAGTTTAACATCACATAGTTTCAAATAATTTTTGGAGTACATTTAAAGCTCCTGCAGAGCATTTATAGCCAATTAACATCTTCTCACAGCCTTGTTCCACAAGCCTATTTATTTAGTACATTGTGTTAGAGTTCTCTAGAAGGACAGAACCAATAGGATAGATGTATATATAAAGGGGAGTTTATTAAGGAGTATTGATTTACACAATCACAAAGTGAGGTCCCACAATAGGCTCTCTGCAAGCTGAGGAGCAAGAAAGCCAAGTCCCAATTTTACATAGAGTCCAAGTCCCAAAACCTCAAAAGTAGAGAAGCCGACAGTGCAGCCTTCAGTCTGTGGTTGAAGGTCCAAGAGTCCCAAAGCTGAAGAACTTGGAGTCTGATGTTTGAGGGTGGGAAGCATCCAGAACAGCAGGAAAAAGTTGTAGGCCGGAAGACTAAGCCAGTCTAGTCATTCCAATTTCTCCTGCCTTTTATTCTTGCCACACTAGCAGCTGATTAGATTGTGTCCACCCAGATTGAGGGTCCGTCTGCCTTTCCCAGTCCACTGACTCAAATGTTAATCTCCTTTGGCAACACCCTCACAGACACACTCGGGAACAATAATCAAGTTGGCACTCAATATTAATCATCACATATTTGAGTTTTACTGTATACCATCAAAGGTAGATATCTAAGCTGAAACATGAAGAGTGTAGATTAACCAGGTTGTGTCTAGCAAGTATGGAAATGTTAGGAGAGATGATAAAGGAAAAACAAGGGGCACAAAGCTATAAAGGGATGAGGGCATGGCATGTTCAGGAAACAAAGTTCACTTACTAGAATACAGCATTGGGAAAGAATGGAGCTTTCATTTCACACAGAGGTAAAGCTACAGACAGACCCAAGGGGCACATCATGAGAGGTCTTGTAAGCCACTTTAGAAGTTTCAGCTTCAGCCTAAAGGTAATAGATAAAATTGTTAACTACACATTTAGTACTCTGAAAATGCTAATTGAAGTAACAAGACAAAACTCAAAAGGAGGAGAAAATCATTTGCTGCTGATATGGTTGACCATCATGACAACCTAATAAAATTCATTGAAAAACTGTTAGATTTAATACATGAATTTAGATAAGGTAAATATACCAACTTTTCTCAAAAATAATCTTGAATAAGTGGAAAGCTATGTCTGGATGGGAAGACTGCTATCGAGATTTTGAGTCTCTACACATTAAACGACAAATGAAAAATTCTAATCAGATATTCAATGGGGAGGATTTATTTCATAAAATGATTATATAGTTTACTTTGTAGAAGTAAGAAAATAGTTGTGACCATTTTTTTAAAAGCAAGGTAATAAGAACATTACTAGTAACATAGTGTGATACTAGTCTATTGACGTGTGAGACAATTGTTTATAATTAGACCTAGGTGTTTATAAGAATTTAGCATATAATAAACTGTCACTTCAAATTAGAGTGGAAACATTCAATATTTACATATATATCATATACAGATGTATACATATATGAATATATATGATATACGTTGATATATTTTTTGAAAATTTGACCATGCTCTGGAAAACTGGTCTAAAAAAATGCCAGTCTCAACCAATAAACAAGGGAAATTTTCTATTTTCACTAATACTAAAATACTTAAAGATCACATATTGGGCTGATAGACAACATATAAAAGGAACAATGATACTCAATTTTAGTGGGACTCTCAAGAAATGTAACTCACATGCCACTATGGGAATGCAAATAATTACTTTCTGGAGGGCCAACTTGACAATATATATTGAGAGTGTTTAAAAAGTCAAGTTACAGGAGGGAACAGCACAAGTTAGGATTCAAAAAATCACAAGACCGCATGAGCTCCAGAGAGTGACAAAGAATGCACAGTCTGTACAAAGGAAGAGCAATGGGAGTTGAAGAAAAGACCAGCATCTGGCCTACAAAAAGAGGAAGGAGCTGAAGAAGTCAGCCCGGATCAAGCAAAAAACAAGTATGAGTCAAGAACCACCAGATTCACACTGAGCAGCATCAACAATCACCTAGAGGTGAGGCCAAAGATGAGGATAATAGGGGTAAAGCAAGTGCTTCACCCAGACTCTCTTTCTTCTACTTAAATACATCATAAGCACCTTAGTAGGCTGTCCAGCTATTTCATTTTTAGAGAGTTGTAATCCAGGTGTCATTGCTGTAGATTGCCATGGATCGACACTCTGATTATCCATGTGCTTTTCTGCAGCCTAATGCTGAATCCCGCTTAGAGGATCTATTTTGTAGAGCTGCTTTGGTCCCAGTCTTCATTTTCCTCTGGGTCAGCAGGAAACAGATATCATTCTCAATTTTAGAATAAGAATAGTTTAATATTATGGGACTATTTTTAAAGGTGTGGGCAAAGTTTAGGGAAACCACAAGAAATAGGAAAATACCCAAAAGCTAGTAATCAGGGTTTTTTTGTTTTTATCCTCAGGCCTAAAAAGGCAAGACAAAGGAGTCATCACCAGAAGCTAGGAGTCATGCAAAGAGGGCACTTTGGTAAGAGCTGCAACCTGAGGTCTAGGAAAGCAACAGTCAAAATCAACCCTCCTGTCTCCTGCCAGGGACTCCCACTGGCTATAGCCATGGAGTTAAAGAGCCCGTTGATGTCACCCATTTAGGCCGGCCTCCCAGAGTGGAGAAAAGTGGAGAGTGGATCTAGAAGGGAAAATAGAGGATATCTGGTATGGGATCCAGATTGATCTGATAAGGGACTTATTGTGAACCTCAGCCCTGCCATATATATCTATGAGTCACATCCTTGGAAGTCCAACTCCTTCTTGGGCTGGTTTCTGTACCCTATTATGTTATCTAAAGCAAGTGGAAGTGTATTTTTTAAGTTTGGCCATCTCACTTGGTAATGCTTGGTGTCTTCACCTTGTAGTGTAAGTGGTTCTTACAGGGTGGTCCCCAGACCAGCAGCATCAACATCTCTTAGGATTTGTTAGAAATACTAGTTCTTGGGCCCCACCACAGACCTAATCAGGCAGAAATTCTGGAAAATGGACAGTAATTTTTCTTGTAACAAGCCCTCTAATTCTGATGGAAGTTTGCAAACCTCTGATCTAAGCTTGACATCTGGGCCTAATCTTACCAATGATGCTGATTGTAAGTTTACATAATGTTTCTAAAATTGGCCTTGCATCAGCTATCACCTATATTTTTCCTGTGTCATATTGTATGTCATAAGCCCTTGTTTCTGAAGGGCCCTTGTATTCTAAGTTTCTCTTCAGAGAGAAATAATATATTCAGAAACTATCAATTGTTGATGCCCTTCTCAAGCAAATTAACAGTTCTACCCATTTTCTTAGTGCCCAGTATTTCTAGTCTACTCATCCACCTTTCCTGGGCATGGTCTAATTTAAAGAGTCTTAGCATACATTTAATTAGTGAATTCAATTGACTTAATCATATAGTCATGTAACTACCACCATAATCCATATATAGAACAGTTCTACCACTACAGAAAATGCTCTCCTGTTCTTTTATAGTCAAGCTGTTCCCTCAACCCCAGCCTTCATGACCACTGATCTGGCCTCTCTGTATATAATTTTGCCTTTTTCAGAATGTGATATAGGTGGATTCATATGATATACAGGTTTCTTAGTCCGGCATCTTTCACTTAGCCTACCTAATTGAGATTCAAACATTGTTATTGCATCTTATTTATTGCTAAGTAGCAATAAAATATAATTACTATTAAAATGTGGTTACATATATTCTCAATATATGAACCATCTGAGTTATTCATATATGTGTTATTTTTAATTTTGTTATTTATTCATACATAGGAATAACTCAGTTATTCATTCACCAGTTGAGAGACATTTGGATTGTTGGAGTTAAGTATTAAAAAATCACAAATATTTTTAAGAGTTTGTGTTAAGATATGTTTTCATTTCTCTTGGTATATACCTAGGTGTGAGATTGTTGGGTCCTATGGTAAGTGTATGTTTATCTTCATAAGAAACTGTCAAACTATTTTACAAAATGGCTGTATCACTTGGCACTTGGTATTGGATGAGAGTACCTGACGTTCCACATACTAACATTGGATATTCCCAGTTTTGCTTTGCTTTAGCTATGGTGTACTAGAGTAAGTTCACATTAGCTCACAAAAAGTAACTGTTAAATTATCAGGAATTTTGTGAGCTAAGTGAAATTATGTTATAGCTTGGAATCAACCAAGATTTACACCACAAAAACTGACAAATGCTATTAATCAGGGTTTTTTTTTTTTTAATGTTTTTTGGAGACCTAGCTAAACATTTACCATACCACTATGTTAGCAATTGTAATAAGTATGTAATAGTACCTCAGTATCGCTTCAATTTGCATTTTCTGAATGATTATATTATATTTTCATGGGCTTGTTATACATATATTTTTGATGAAATGTCTTCTTAAATCTTTTGGCTATTTTTAAATCTAGTTGTTTTCTTAAGTTTTGACAGTTTTTTATATATTCTAGATGGAAGTCCTTTATTGGATATGTATTTTGTGTAAACATTTTTTGCACAGTCTATGGCTTGTCCTTTCATTTTAAACAGTGTCTTTCAAAAAGAAGTTTATAATGTTAATGAAGTTAATTTTATCAATTGTTTCTCTCATTGATTGTGCTTTCACTGTCATACCTAAAATATTTCTCCAATTTTCTTCTAGAAGTTTTAGAGTTTTAGGTTTTACATTGAGGTTTATGATCCATTCTCAGTTAACATTTGTATATTATGTGAGGTATGGGCCAACCTTTATTTGCTTATGGATATCCAGCAGTTTCAGTACTATTTGTAGAAGACTATAGATTGAATTACCTTTGAACATGTGTCAAAAGTCAATGAACTGCTATGTCAGTCCATTCCTGGAGTCTGTTTTCTTTCACTGATCTTTGTGCCTATCCTTTCAGTAATACATTAGTCTCTTCATTAATGAATATTTAGCCTTGAAATCAGATCATGTAAGTCTTCTTAGTTCTTTTTTTTTTTTTAATGTCTTTGGCTTTCTTGTTCCTTTGCAGTTCCATATAAATTTTTAAACTTAGCTTATTTTTACAGAATAATCAAGATGAGTTTTTATTGGGCTTGTATTAAATCTAAAGATCATCTTTTGTATATGTGTATTTTAACACTGTTTTACATACATTAGTGTGTGTTGAATGTAATCACTCACTGAAATAACATTCTCAAATGAGTGCCCAAGTAACATTCTAAGAAGACTCTTTTATACATTTGTATTTAAACAAAGTTTTACATGCATTACATCATAGTGAATACATCCATTTGTTGAAATACTACTACTCAAGCTGTACAAGTAGAACTCCTACATCATCTTTTATACATGGATCTTCACATGCATCATTTGTGGTGAACTCAGATGTGGCCACCACATTAATGTGAGTAAACAGTATTGAAAGACAAAGATACAGAAGAAATATCTGAGTGAAACTTCCACACCAAACTGAGAACAGTGTTATTTCAGTAAAGGTATATTGAACACTGTAATACATAATATACAGAGTTTAAAGTCACACATGTAAAAGTGTTTCTGAGAGTGCCACTTGTGTACCAGGTTCAGAATGGTGTTATTTCAGTGATTGGATGTATTCACTACTATGCAATGATGTAAAACTTGTTTTTAAACACATGTATAAAAGATGTTTCCAAAGTGCTACATGGGCATCAATTTGACAAACATGTTTTTAGTGTGCAAATATGCTCACTCTGTTCAAACAATGTTTAAAGGCACCTAAATAAAAGATGTTTCTAGGACTGATATTTACAGACAAATCTAAAGATCAATTTTGGGAAATTTCACATTTTAAAAATACTGTGTCTTCCAATACATAAACGTGGTGTGTCTTAAAGTTTTTTATATCTTTTGTCAGTCTTCTGTAGGTTTCAGCATACAGAACTTACAAAGATTTTGTTAGATATACTTCCATGTAATTAACATTTTTAGTACATTATAAATAGTACTGTTTTTGTAACTTGAATTTCCATTTGTTCATTCCAGTGTATACAAACAAAATTATTTCATATTGACTTAGCTTCCTATAAGGGTGCTAAATTCACTCTAGTAGTTTTTTGTTATCTCATTGAGTTTTTTTATATAGACAATCATGTCATCTGTGACTCCTTTTTAGTATTTTAGTTCTGTCTTCAGGGAGGATACTGGTCTTTTAATTGTACGTCTTGGTCTAGTTTGGATTAGACTAATGCTGGTATAATTAGGTGAGTTGGAAAGTTGTTCCTTATTTTCTATTTTCTGGAAGAATTTCGGTAAAACTGGTATTATTTCTTCCTTAAATATCTGATAGAATTCTCCAGTGAAACCTTTAGGCTTTGAGCTTCCTTCGTTGGAAAGTTTTAAATTATGAAATCTATTTTTAAGAGAAATAGAGCTATTGAGGGTTATTTGTTTCTTCTTGAGTGAGCCTTAGCACTTGGTGTTTCAAGAATATACCATTAAATATTACACAGCCATAGAAAAGAATGAAATCATGTCCTTTGCAGCAGCATGGATGGAGCTGGAGGCCGTTATCCTAAGCAAATTAATGCAAGAACAGAAAACCAAATACCGCATGTTCTCACTTATAAGTAGGAGCTAAACATTGAGTACACATGTGCATAAAGTAGAGAACAATAGACATTGGGCCTGGTGGAGGGTGGCATGAGGATTGAAAAACTACCCATCAGGTACTATGCTTATTATCTGAGTGATGAAATAATTTGTACATCAAACGCCAGTGACACACAATTTACCCATGTAACAAACCTGTACGTATCCTCCCCAAAACTAAAATAAAAAATAAAAGTTGGAAAGAAAAAACAATGTTTATATCATCTAAGTTGTGGACTCTATAGGCATAATATTCTATGGAAAGAATTGTTCACAATATTATCTTGTTTTCCTTTTAACATCTATAGGATCTGTGGTCCCTTCTTTCCTGATAGAGTAACTTGTATTCTCCATTTATCTCTTAGTCTGGCTAATGGTTTTTTTCATTGATTATTTTTCTATTTTTAATTTCATTTTTATAATTTTGTTCCTTCTGCTTGATTTGGGTGTACTTTTTTGTTTCTTAAGGTGGATGCTTATTTTTTTAAGTATATGGGAAGTTGACATTTCTTTTATTACTTATTACACTTTAAGTTCTGGGATCCATGTGCAGAACAGGCAGGTTTGTTACATAGGTATACACGTGCCATGATGGTTTGCTGCATCCATCAACCCGTCATCTGCATTAGGTATTTCTGTTAATGCTATCCCTCCCCTAGCCCCCTACCCACTGACAGGCCCTGGTGTGTGATGTTCCCCTCCCTGTGTCCATGTGTTCTCATTGTTCAACTCCTACTTATGAGTGAGAATATGCAGTGTTTGAGTTTCTGTTCTTGTGTTAGTTTGCTGAGAATGATGGTTTTCAACTTTGTCCATGCCCCTGCAAAGGACATAAACTCATCCTTTTTTATGGCTGCATAGTATTCCATGGTGTATATGTGCCACAATTTCTTTATCCAGTCTATCATTAATGGGCATTTGGGTTGGTTCCAAGTCTTTGCTATTGTGAATAGTGCTGCAATAAACATACATGTACATGTGTTTTTACAGTATAATGATTTATAAATCTTTGGGTACCCAGTAATGGGATTGCTGGTCAAATAGTGTTTCTGGTTCTAGATCCTTGAGGAATCTCCACACTGTCTTCCACAATGGTTGAACGAATTTATACTCCCACCAACAGTGTAAAAGGGTTCCTATTTCTCCACATCCTCTCCAGCATCTGTTATTTCCTGACTTTTTAATGATTGCCATTTTAACTGGCGTGAGATGATATTTCATTGTGGTTTTGATTTGCATTTCTCTAATGACCAATGATGGTGAGCTTTTTTTCATATGCTTTTTGGCCGCATAAATGTCTGCTTTTGAGAGGTGTCTGTTCATATCCTTTTGTTTGTTTTTTTCTTGTGAATTTGTTTAAGTTCTTTGAAGATTCTGGATATTAGCCCTTTTTCAGATGAATAGATTGCAAAAATTTTCTCCCATTCTGTAAGTTGCTTGTTCACTCTGATGATAGTTTCTTTTGCTGTGCAGAAGCTCTTTAGTTTAATTAGATCCCATCTGTCTATTTTGGCTTTTGTTGCCATTGCTTTTGGTGTTTTAGTCCTGAAGTCTTTGGCCATACCTATGTCCTGAATAGATTGCTTAGGTTTTCTTGTAGGGTTTTGATGTTTTAAGGTCTTACATTTAAGTCTTTAATCCATCTTGAGTTAATTTTTGTATAAGGTGTAAGGAAGAGGTCCAGTTTTAGTTTTCTGCAAATGGCTAAGCACTTTTCCCAACACCATTTATTTAATAGGGAATCCTTTCCCCATTACTTTTGTCAGGTTTGTCAAAGATCAGATGATTGTAGATGTGTGGCAATATTTCTGAGGCCTCTGTTCTGTTCCATTGGTCTATATAGCTGTTTTGGTACCAGTACCATGCTGTTTTGGTTACTGTAGCCTTGTAGTATAGTTTGAAGTCAGGTAGCCTGATGCCTCCAGCTTTGTTCTTTTTGCTTGGGATTGTCCTGGCTATATGGGCTGTTTTGTGGTTCCATATGAAATTTAAAGTAGTTTTTTCTAATTCTGTGAAGAAAGTCAATGGTAGCTTCATGGGGATAGCATTGAATCTATAAATTACTTTGGGTGATATGGCCATTTTCACAATATTGGTTCTTGCTATCCATGAGCTTGGAATGTTTTTCCATTTGTCTGTGTCCTATCTTATTATACATTTCATCTCCTGATTACTCTGAATTACATTTTAACGTCTCTGTGTGGCTCACATATATGGGGCTTTTTTTGTTTGTTTGTTTGTTTGTTTTGAACAGGCATTTTGGTATGTAACAAGGTTTGAAATCAAATTTAAACCTGGGCACAGGTGGCTCACACCTGTAATCCCAGCACTTTGGGAGGCCAAGGTGGGTGGATCCTTGAACCCAGGAGTTCAAGACCAGCCTGGGAAAAAGGGCAAAATCCCATCTTTACAAAAAACACAAAAGTTAGCCAAGCATGGTGTCACATGCTTGTAATCCCAGCTACCAGGGACGCTGAGGTGAGAGGATCACCTGAGCCCAGGAGGTTGAGGCTACAGTGAGCCATGAGCATGCCATTGAACTCCAGCCTGGGCAACAGAGTGAGACCCCATCTCAAAAAAAAAATTACTTATATTCATGTCCCTATTTTCTAGGTAAATGTTTTAATAAAACAAGGCTTGAATAAAACAAGCTGCTTCTGGTTTTCCAAATGCCTCTCTAATTGTTCATTACATTCTATGATTTCTTTGCATGAGAATTAGTCACTGGCCTATCTTTCCATTATTATGCCATGTGTTGATTCTTCCTAATAAACTGGGTACTTTGGTGTTGAATCACTGGATTTTATTCAGGTTTCCATTTCTAAATGAAAACCAAAATGTGAATTTATTCCATGTCCTTATGCTTTTAAGAAAGAAAGAGCCCTCATATTGACAATTAGAATCTCAGTAACAGTGACTTTGCTTCCAAAGATACACTTGTAAACTGTGAAAGAACATGTCAAGTACATTGTCACTTTAAAGGCCATTACAATTTCTGTTTACTTTCCTGTATCAAATTTTCTCTAAATATACATTTGAGCTACTCATTGTAGAATTAAGAAAACCCACATTTTTCCTGATTATCTTAATCTCTGATTACTGAGGTATGATTGCCACCACAGAGAAAAAGCTCTACTAAAAAGATATACTTTTTTTCCAAAAGCAAACAAGAAAATTTTCAACCTATGTGTACAAATAACTTGAATGTACTCCATTTTAAATTTTGACTTTGGAATCACATAAATGTTTTATATAATTAAACATAATTGCATCAGTAAAGTGAAAATAGCTTAAAAAAAATTAGTTAAAACTAATGAACCCAACTATATATTGGTAGTAGAAGCACAGAATTATCTCAAGATTTAAAATATAGTATACTTACTAAACATGATGGATTATATCCTAAGAAAAAAACTGCAAAGAGCTTTAAACTACATAATAATGCTCTCATCTTTCATAACTGATGTTAGCATTGGTAGTCTGTTATTTTTTATTGTTTGAGACGGAGTCTCGCTTTGTTGCCCAAGCTGGAGTTCAGTGGTGCAATCTTGGTTCACTGCAATGTCCACCTCCTGGGCTCAAGCAATTTTTGTGCCTCAGCCTCCTGGGTAGCTGGGATTACAAGCACCTGCCACCATACCTGGCTAATTTTTTGTATTTTTAGTAGAGATGGGGTTTCACCATGTTGGCCAGGCTGATCTCAAACTCATAACCTCAAGTGATCCGCCCGCCTTGGCTTCCCATAGTGCTAGGATTACAAGCGTGAGCTACCACACCTGGCCAGCATTGGTATTTTGAAATATATATCAACCCCTATGACATATTCTTGTTAAAACTCAATCTATTCAAACTTCTAGATCTATAAGTGCAGAAAAATATGGAAATATGAATAATACAGGATGATAACACTACAAAATGCAATCAGTGAAATAATATAAAAATCTGTACAGAAAAAAATGATCCAGTTTCTTTAACAAAATGCATGAGAACAAGTTATAGATGACAAGCGACTTAAGAGGCATATTAACCAAGTCCAATGTCTTGCCCTTGTTTAGATCCTGATCCGAACAAATCTACTGTAAAAAGATATTCTTGTAACAATTGGGAAAAATTAAACATGGACTAAATGTTAGAAAATATTTGGTATTTACTGCTATTAACTTTGTTAGGTGATAAAATGTATTTTGGTTATTTTTTAATCCTTGTATATTAACAGTACACACTAAACTGTTTACGGATGAAGTAGTGCTTAAGATTTGCTTGAAAATACAGATGAAAACGAGATAATTTAAACAAGAATGACAAATTATTGACAATATTTAAGCTTGGTGATGAATAAGTGGGCATTCAGTATACTGTTCTGTTTTTGAAATTTTCCATCCTGAAAAGTTTTTAAAATAATTTACCCTCTCTATCTCACTTGTGTCAGTGTGCAGGTACCTACTACAACATATGCTCTGCTTCTTACTGAGCACACAACTAGATATTCCCAGACTTCCTTCCTTGCAGGTACATGTATACATGTGATAGTTCTAAACAATGGAATGTGCACCAAACATGATAAATGAAGCTTTCAGAGCCGCCCCATACAGCCCTGTGGGGGAACTCTATCGTGTTCTTCTCCCTTGCAAGTGATTGGTAGAACAATGACTAGAGCAATCTTGAAAGCCAAGTGTTGAAGATGACAGAGTGCAGATATCCAGAGTAATCTGAAGGGTCATGTGGAGCAAATACCCCTTCAGCCAGCTTTAGCCCTGGACTGTCACATGAAAAAAAAAAAAATGGATTAAGTTTGGATCACTACATTTGAGCGTATTTCTTAGAGAAGTCTGCCTCCTTAACTAATAAGAATCATCTCTTGCCTGAATCCTGACTGCCTAGCACAGTGTCTGAACATAGCAGATGTTAAAAAATGTGTAAGTATAATAATCCTAAATCTTTTCCATCACATCTGTCAACAGTGAATCATATCTCCTTCTATGAGAGAGTATTCTTCCTCTGTAGCAGAGTTGTTGCTCCTCTGCATTTACATAGCTCTTTGGGCTAGCTTGTATTGCAGTCTTTTCATTGCAGTTTGGTAATACCTTCTCCTCTATCTCCCTGAAGATAGGAATAAATTTTTCTGTACTATTTTGTATCCCATCACCAATCAGAATGCCAGGAATATAGTAGATGCTCAATAAATGCTAACTAATAAATGCCCATCATAGAGAAAGCATAAAATGGATAGATTAAAACATGAAAATCTTTGAGTTCTTTGAGTGCATATCTTTAAAAAGGAGCAGAGAAGAAAAGTGAGAATTATTAGATTTTTCTTTAAGAGGATAAGCCAAGAAATAGGAATTAGAGATACAGAAAATTGTTAGGAAGAAACCTATGAAATGATATTATAAGTTCACACATTCTGATTCAGTCTTAGTTAAAATTGTTATCAAAACCATAGACATAAAGTCAAAACAATATTTAGCAAGAACTCAAGCTGGGAAGAGAATGTTGATACAGGTGTTTTGAGTACATAAAGCAGGGTTAGCCATTGTCTTAGGAATAAACTGGAAAATGTTAAAGAGTACTTACAGAATAGCTAACAAATTTTAAATTAAAGTCATTTTTAAACTACATATTGTCACTGTAAGGTTGTTTTTGCCAAGTCTGTTTACTAAAGGAAAATTTTTTCCCTGTACTACTCAGAGATTTGTTTTAATAGTTGTCTTCCCAAGACTACTCATCTGGAACCTTGAGACTGCCTACTATAATCTGGGAAACCACATTAAATGTTTGAGATAATTATATTTGTTAATTTAAAGTTATAGATCAGGCATCAGTAACCCCTCCCCCTTTTTTTCTGTAAAGAATGAGATAGTAAATAATTTAGGCTTTATAGGTTATATAGTCACTCTTTGTCAAAACTACTAAATTTTTTACGAAAGCAGCCATAAGCAATACATAATGAATGGGTATGACTATGTTAAAATAAGATTTTATTTACGAAAACAGGTGACAGGCCAAATTTGGCCCATATAATTCATCAGCCCCCTTTAGACTAAGTTTATCCTACGAGACTTTTTTTTTTGACCAATATTGTAGCAGTTTATTTCCTATAAATTCACAGATTGTTTTTTATATTTAACTCAATATTGAATAACTATAAACACTGTAAACTCTCCTACTAAATTGGGAATGTATCTAAGGTTTTCTCCTTGCAGGAGATTTTTGCAAGTAAAATTCATGAGTGATTTTAATAAATGGATTTTAAATTAGAGTGGAAGATCTTTTACTTTCATAAATTCCAAAACTCTTATATAAATCAATGGAAGGTGGAATTTCAAGGAAAGTAGAAATCTTCCCTGGCAAATGCCAAAGAAATTTTGACAGAGATGAAACTAAAATAATTCCATTATATTTTCCCATAAAATGATTACCAGGACAGTATTAGTAGAGTAGTGTGAACTATAAAATTGTAGAGCTCAAGAGGCTAGAAAGAGCTGATCTGTGGAGAAATTCAGACTCTGTATTTCCAATGTCATAAAATAGCCCTCAGCATTGAAAGGATTTTTAAAAATATTTTAATTTGGAATTTTTGTGGGTACATAGTAGGTGTGTATGGGGTACATGAGATATTTCGATACAAGCATGCAATGTAAAATAATCACATCATGGAGAGTAGGATATCCATCCCCTCAAGCATTTATCCTTTGTGTTACAATCTGGTTACACACTTATCTTTAAATGTACAGTTATTATTGACTACAGTCCCATTGTTGTGCTATCCAAGAGTAGGTCTTAATTAATTTTTTTTTTGTTCCCATTAGCCATCCCCACCTGCCTCCCTGCGCCCAACTACCCTTTCCAGCCTCTGATAACCATCCTTCTATTCTCTATGTCCGTGAGTTCAATTGTTTAGATCTCACAAGTAAGTGAGAACATGTGATGTTCGTCTTTCTGTGCCTTATTTCATTAACATAGTGATCTCCAGTTCTATCCACATTGATGCAAATGACTGGATCTCATTCTTTTTCATGATTGAATAGTACTCCATTGTGTATATGTTCCACATTTTCTTTATCCATTCCTCTGTTGATAGACACTTATGTTGATTCCAAATCTTAGCTGTTGTGAACAGTACTGCAACAAGCATGAAAGTGCAGATATTTCTTTGATATACTGATTTCCTTCTTTTGGATACATACCCGACAGTAGGATTGCTGGATCAGATGGTAGCTCTATTATTAGTTTTTTGAGAAACCCCCAAACTGTTCTCCATAGTGGCTGTACTAATTTACATTCCCATCAACAGTATACAAGGGTTCCCTTTTCTCTAAATTCTCACCAAATGTTATTGCCTGTCCTTTGTGTATACGCTATTTTAACTGGGGTGAAATGATATCTCATTGTAGTTTTGATTTGCATTTCTCTGATCAATTATGTTCAGTACCTTTTCATATGCCTGTTTGCCATTTGTGTGTCATCTTCTGATAAATGTTTATTCAAATCATTTGCCGAGTTTTTGACTGGATTATTAGATTTTTTTTCCTGTAGAGTTGTTTGAGCTCCTTAAAAGGAATTATTTCTTAAAAGTAAAAACAAAATAAATCTCATGTAAAAGTGGCCTGAGTATCATAAAATTGATTTATTTTCCAAAAAGTCCGATTAATGTCTTAAAATATGAAATGTTGAAACAGAGACCAAGGATGCTAACATCTTATGATGAAAATAAGGGCCCAGGTGAGGTACATGAGAATAAATTCAGAGAACTGGCAGCGTTTAATTGATGAAGAAGCACCTACATTGAATTCAGAAGAGCATATGAGCTAATCAGTATACAGAAGATATGTGAAAATGATGTTGCAGTATTGAGGGAACTTAGCTGACTTTTGTCTTATTCTCAGACAAAGGAAACTTAGAGGAGTTTTTGTTGTTGTTGTTTTATTTAATAATTCCATTTAAGAAGAAATTGGTTCCTCTCTGGCTAGCAAATACTTTTTGGTTCTCACCTGGAGAGGTAACTTACAGATTATTTTATTCTCCACTAATCATCACTCTTCCCCAAGGTCCAGCTGAGTGATTACAATTGGCTTGAAAAATCAGTATATTGTTTGTGGAGAGAAATGTACATGTATATGTTTTCTGTTTCTTCTCTCAGTTTCCTGTGGCTGCTATAGCAAATTACCACAAACTTAATGGCTTAAAACAACACATCTTTATGTTCTTAAAGTTCTAGATATCAGACGTCTGAGATCAGTTTTAATGAGAAAAAAGTCAAGATGTTGGCAGCATCGTGCTCTTTCTAGAGGGTCTGGGGAGAAGCTGTTCCTCACCTTCTCTAGCTGGCATTCCTGGGCTTGTGGCTATATCATGTCAATCTCTGTCTTTGTGGTCGTATCACCTTCTCTTCTGTGTGAAGTTGATAGGGACTGAATTGTGTCCTCCAAAATTCATGTGTTGAAGCCCTAATTCTGAATACCTCAAATGTGACTGCACAGTAGTCTCCCCTTTTCAATGGTTTCACTTTCTGTGTGGTCAACCATAGTCTAAAAATATTAAATGGAAATTTCCAGAAATAAATAATTCATAAGTTTTAAATTCTGAGCCATTCTGAGTAGTCTGATGAAATTTTGCTCTCCTGCTCTGTTCCACCATGTCCAGCACAGGATGTGAATGATCCCATTGTCCAGCATATCTGTACTATAAACTCTACTTGACAGTCACTTAGCAGATACCTTGGTTATTAGATTTTTTAAATTTTGGTGTATATAAGGCTCTGTACTCTCCGAGGTTTCAGGCATCCACTGGGGGTGTTGGAATGCATCCCCTGTGGATAAGGAGAAACTATTATATTTGGAGACTGGGCCTCTAAAGAGATGATTAAGTTAAAATGATACCATTAGAGTGGGCCATAATCGAATCTGTCTGGTATCCTGATAAGAAGAGGAGATTTTGACCCACAGAGAGACCCAGGTATGCATGCAAATAGAGAAGGAACATATGAAGACAGAACCTGCTGACACCTTGATCTTGGAATTTCAGCTTCCAAAATTGTGAGAAAATAAATTTCTGTTGTTTATGCCATCTAGTCTGTGATATTTTGTGATAATGAATACACTCTTGTGACAACAAACCCACTCCTAAGATAACATTAATTCATTCATAAGGGCAGAGCCCTAACAACCTAATCACTCAGAATTGAAATATATATACTCAACACTGTTACACTGAGTTTTAAGTTTCCAAAACATGAACTTTGAGGGACACATCTAAGCCACAGCAAAAGGAAATCATAAAGATCAGAGACTCAAATCTGGGAAAAGGCAATAGCTCACTGTTGGTGAATTTCACCTCCATCAGTGTAATATCTCTTTTTTTCTAACTAACATTACTGAACATTTACTACCCAGCAACTGATTCAAAAATAATGTTTTCTCCCATTTATATGAAATGTCTAATATAGGTAAAACAGTGTTCAATTAGTGAACCCAAGTGTTCAGTAGGAGAGTGGATAAATTTACTATGATATATTCATAAAAATAATACTCAGCAATAAAAAGGAATGTGCCCCTACACATGCAACATGGATGAATGTCAAAAATATGCTGAGTAAATGAAGCCTTAGAAGAGAAAATAATCTATGGTTTCATTTACATGAAGTTCTTGAACAGGCAAAATTCATCTATGGTGGAAAACATTCAGAACAGAGATTACCTCTGGTGGATGGTGTTGGGGACTGATTAGAAAAGGGCATTTGACAAAGCTCAGTGAATATACATTTAGGAGCCAAGTTGAAAACAAATATTGGACCCTGATTAATATGTATGCTGCAATATGTAGGAGACAGTATACTGATGTCTTTAGTTTCACTTGAAATGATTGAAAAATAATATGGATTGATGGATAACAGAAAAATAGACAGAGGGACAGATATGATAAATCCAATATGGTAGAAGGTGAATAGAAGATCAGGTGTAGTGGCTCACACCTGTTATTCCAGTGTTTTGGGAAGCTGATGCAGGAGGTTCACTTGAGGTCAGGAGTTCAAGACTAGCCTGGGCAACATAGCAAGTCTCCATCTCTACCAAAAAAAAAAAAAAAAAGTATTCACTGTAAAATTCTTTCAACTTTATGCTTGAAAATGTTCATAATAAAATGCTGGAAACATGGTTAATATAATCTACCTATATACTTAATTTTAAAACATTAATTGGAATTAGTTGAATTATAAGATGAATAAAAATGAGAAATGTAAACTCATAAAATTGAAATATGTTTTCCAGCTCTATCACCGCTAAGATAGTGTTGCTGCCTAACAACAGCAGCACTTCTGCTCACTATTGTAATAAAATTACCGTGTCTCCATTGCCTAAATTTTATACTGTTTTAAAGCTCTTATCCACCAAAAGGAACAAGCACACCTTGCCATATAATGGAATACAAATCTTGGATCAGGACAGCATAAGGAGGGATATATGTGCCAATTATCAATTTATTGTCTCTCAGCCCCCAGTCCCCCTTTCTTTGTCCAGCTCTATGATACTGTACTCTGAGTGACATAGTAGCAATACTGTTTCCAAGAATATCAGGGACAATGTTGAAAGGATAAAGGAATAAATCTAAAGGGACTCCTGCTAGCAAATTTTACAATTTGCTTATTGCATAACACAGTAATAATAAAATAATAACAATTGTGGTATATTAGAACAAGCTGAGTCTGTGAAAAACCACAGATTTATAATAACCTGATTTTTAAGCTTTTAAAAGAAGAGTTTATCTAGATGGACATTGTGTCTCTTCTGTTACTTATATCTGTTTATAAGTATTTGCTCTTTCTGTCTGTGTAAGCAGGAAAGACAAATACTGTGAATAAGCCAAATAGTCCAATTAAAAGGAGGAACTATTTTAGGAACAGTAATGAGTAATCAGTGCTGTGATTTCCACATAACATCCAAGTAGAAGAAGGAGGTTAAGCAGCATGTTTAAATGTCCTAAAGAGGAGAAGTAACTCAGCCGAATTGATTCTTCATCTCCTAACAGGTAGCTCTATTAATTATAATAAAATATTAATAAAAATTTGTTGCTTTTAAATGTTATTAACAGACTAAGTCAAAATATAATGACATATAATGACTTATAAAGTATTGACCAAGAAAATAATTTTAAAATATATTGCTGAGACGACTGGGGATAGCGGGGCAAGAAAATAAAACCTACATGACAGCTATAAATGTGATAGACTTACAGATATAAAATGTATTTTTTAAAAGTTTATTTTATTTTGTTTTTCAACCAACTTCCTGAAATGTAACCTAGAAAATTATGTCAATCATTAATACTAAAAAGCAACAAGCACACACACACACACACAAAATTTAAACGCTAAAAATGAAGTTCAGCCCAATGATCGGTGGTTCAGGATTATATTATTTTGGAAGAAGCATTAAGTTCCTTTGTCAAGAATCAATCAGTTAATAACAAATCTCAGAAGCTATGTATGTATGCCTTTTGTGTTTGCTCTGTTAAAATTACTGCAGTCATTGGAAGAAATCAAAATAATACTAAAACTCCAAGAAAAATTAAAAATACAGCTTATTTTGCTACAACAATTACATAAAAATTAAAATAATAAATGAAGTAAACATATGTTATTTTAGAACAGGTTTAGGTGTAACTATAGCAATGTTCTGGAATCATTATAAATACCAGTTTGATATTTAATGGTTTGGAAGTGATTCAGAAGGCTCTACAATACTAAATTCACTTGCAATTGTTTAAAATACTTCAATCAAAGTTTTAATAAGTCAGTGCTCTAGAAAAATTAGTTTTCAATGTTTGAATTATTAAACATTTTAGTTTAATAAACTAAGTGTACAAATAATTTCAGTTTTCCTTTTTGTTCCTGGGTATTAAGTAATCTATCAAAATCAGCCAGTCATTTGAAAAATGAAATTAAACTGATCTTAGTTTACTTTTTATAAGAATATAAATTCCAAATGTATCAAAGTTTTAAATATGAGAACTAAAATAATTTTTAAAAACTAAAAGAACATAGATATATCTTTTTAAAAATATTATGAAGTGGAAATAGCAAACCCAGAGACATTGTTTTAAACCTGTTAAAGCTTTTATATATTAGAAAATATGAATAAAACCAAATTAAACTGGGAGAAATCATTTCACTACATATGGCAAATGAAGTGCTAATATCTCTAACATAAAATGCTGATAAAAATAAGGAAAAATAAGAAAAAGACAAAGCATCAAGTAGAAATCTGGCAAAGGATATAATCCAAAATGCTACAGAAAATGTCCAAATGAATGTTAAATACATATAAAGGTGATAGGCTTATCTAATATTTAAAGAATTATAAAGTTTAACACCAATACAGCATTTTTTCTCTTATGAGACTAAAAGCCTAAAACATGTGATAGTACTCAGTATTGGTAAAAGGATATAAAAATTAACATACTCTCAAACTCTATCTTTGGTGGTATGAAGTGGTAAAATATTTCAGGAAGATAATTTGACAATGTCCATTATTATTATTATTATTATTTAAGATGGAGTTTCACTCTTGTTGCCCAGGCTGGAGTGTAACGGCACCATTTCAGCTAACTGAAACTTCCACCTCCCAGGTTCAAGTGATTCTCCTGCCTCAGCCTCCTGAGTAGCTGGGATTATAGGCACCCGCCACCACACCCAGCTAATTTTTTGTGTTTTTAGTAGAGATGGGATTTCACCATATTGGCCAGGCTGATCTTGAACTCCTGACCTCAGGTGATCCGCCCGCCTCGGCCTCCTAAAGTGCTGGGATTACTGGTGTGAGTCACCACGCCTGGCTGTCCCTTAACATTTTAAATGTGTCTATGACCTCCTTTATTCAATATATGCATGAAGATATTTGCCACAGCCTTGGTTGTAATAACAATATGGAATTAGGTCAAATATTTATCAGTAAGAGACTAAGTCATATTGTGCATATATTGAAATATGTGATAAAACTAAATTTACTGACAATCTGCCCATGATTTACTTTTATGGGAAAAAAGGAAGGTGAAATTTATTGTATATGGTATGATTCCATAGTTTGAAAACTAAAATATAAATTGGTATGTTGCTACCTGCACAAAGAGGGAAAAATTACATAAACTAACTTTTTAGAAGCCATTTTATCCAGATAGTAAGATTAAATTGGGTTTTCACAGTCTTTTACATTTCTCTTATTGAAGTAAAAAATAGTTAAAAAGAGAACAGACCAGTAATACGTTCCAAAATTGAATCAGTGATAAAAACCCTACCAACCAAAAAACTGCACTGGTCCAGATGGATTAACAGCCGAATTCCACCAGATGTACAAAGAAGACATAGTATCAATCCTACTGAAACCATTCCAAAAAATTGAGGAGTGGGGATCCTCCATAACTCATTCTCTAAAGGTAGCATCACCCTGAGACCACAACTGGCAAAGGCACAGTGAGAAAAGAAAACTTCAGACCAATGTCCCTGATGAACATAGACACAAAAATTCTCAACAAAATACTAACAAACCAAATCCAGCAGCATATCAAAAAGATAATTCACCATGATGAAGTAGGCTTTATTCCTGGAATGAAAGGTTGATTCAACATATGCAAGTCAATAAATATGATTCATCACAAAAATATAAAAGGAAAAAAATCTCAATATTTACATAAAAAGCTTTTGATAACATCCAATGTCCCTTCATGATAAAAAGCCCCAACACACTAAGCACCTAAGGAACATACCTCAAAATAATAAGAGCCATCTATGACAAACCCACAGCCAACATTATACTAAACAGGCAAAATCTAGAAACATTCCCCTTGATAACTAGAACAAGACAAAGATGGCCACTCTCACCACTCCTATTCAACTTAGTACTGGAAGTCCTAGCTGGAGCGATCAAGTAAGAAAGAAATGCATCGAAATAGGAAAATAAGTCCAGCTATCTCTCTTCACTGATGATATGATTCTATACTTAGAAAACACTAAAGACTCTGTAAAAAGGCTCCTAGAGCTTATAAACAATTTCAGCAGTTTCAGGATACATAATCAATGTACAGAAATCAGTAGCATTTCTATACACCAATAACATTTAAGCTGAGAGCCAAATCAAGAATGCAGTCCCATTTACAGTAGCCTCAAAAAGAATAAAATACCTAAGAATACAGATAGCCAAGGAGGTGAAGAATCTCTACAAGGAGAGTTACAAAACACTGTTAAAAGAAATCGAAGATGACACAAAAAGAAAAATGTCCCATGCTCATGTATTGGAAGAATCAATATCATTTAAATGGCCATACTGCCCAAAGCAATTCACAATTCAACACTATTCCTATCAAACTCTCAACATAATTTTTCACAGAATTAGAAAAAACTATTCTAAAATTAATGGAACCAAAAAAGAGCTCAAATATCCAAAGCAATCCTAAGTATAAAAGAACAAAGCCAGAGGCATCACATTACCCAACTTCAAACTATATACTACAATGCTACAGTAACCAAAATAGCATGATTCTGGTATAAAAACAGACACATAGACCAATAGAACAGAATAGAGAATCCAGAAATAAAGTCACACACCCACAACCATCTTATCTTTGACAAAGTCAACAACAATAAACAATGGTGAAAAAACTCCCTATTCAATAAATGATGCTGGGATAACTGGCTAGCCATACGCAAAAAAAAAAAAAAAAAAACAAAACAAAAAAAAAGAAACTAGACCCCTACCTAACACCATAAACCAAAACTAACTCAAGATGTATTAAACACTTAAATATAAAACCTCAAACTACAAAAATCCTAGATGAAAACCTAGGAAACACAGCTAAGTCCTCTTGCAACAAAACCCAAAATTGACAAGTGGAACCTAATTAAACTAAAGAGTTTCTGCACAGCAAGAGAGATCATCAAAGGAGTAAACAGACAATCTAGAGAATGGTAGAAAATATTTGTAAACTATGCATCCAACAAAGGTCTAATACTCAGAATCTATAAGGAACTTAACAAACAAAAACCCTATTAAAAAATGAGCAAAGGACATGAACAGACACTTTTCAAAAGAAGATAAACAAGCAGTCAACAAATATATGAAAAAATGCTCATCATCACTAATTATCAGAAAAATGCAAATCAAAACCCCAATGGGATACCACCTCACACCAGTAAAAATGACTTTTGTTAAAAAGTCAGAAAAATAACAGATGTTGATGACGCAGCATCTGTTTCTCTGTTTCCCTGCAGAGAAAAGGGAATAATTATACATTGTTGTGGGGATATAAACTAGTTCAGCCAACCGTGGAGAGCAGTTTGGAGAATTCTCAAATAACTGAGGGTCGGACTACCATTTGACCCAGCAACACAACTTCTGGGTACATACACAAAGGAAAATAAATCATTTTACCAAACACCAATATGTTCATAGCAGAACTATTCACAATAGCAAAGACATGGTGACCACCAATGGTGGATTATATAAAGAAAATGTGGTACATATATACCAAGGAATAATATGAAGCCATAAAAAAGAATATTATGTCTCTCACAGCAACATGATACAGCCAGAAACCATTACCTAAGCAAAATAACACAGAAACAGAAAACCAAATACCACTTGTTCTCATTTATAACACGGAGCTAAATATTGGGTACACATGATCATAAAAATGGGAAAAATAGACACTAGGGAATACAAGAGGTAGGAGGAAAGGAGTGGGAAGAGTTTAAATAAACTACGTTTGGGTACTATACTCACTAACCGGATGACAGATTAATTTGTGCTCCAAACTTCAGCATCGTGTAATATACATTTGTAACAAACTTGCACATGTACCCCCTGACTGTAAAATAAAAGTTGAAAAAAGATAAAAGCAAAAGAAATAAAAAGAAATCCACATGTATGCATCTGGTATGTATATCTATCTTTTGTGATCTTTTCAAGAATTCGTTTAGAATGAGCCAGTTGCCCTGCAGCTTATTAACTCAGAGAAACTAGTCACAGTCAAGTTTCTGAAAATGCAAAGATGCAGGTAGATGATAAAGCACTCACCAAAGTAATAACATCCATTGTAGTCTCTAGTAACCAGTCAATTGTTCTTCTACTATAAACCTGACATATCACAATATGCCGCCTTTCAAATTGCACCAACGCCACCTCTGACAAATTACATGGCATTTCAGCATGGAGGGAGGAAGGACTTACCTGGGATTTGGCTGTTTCTTCTTCTTAGGAGAGTGGGAGAACTGAAAAAAAAAAAAAAAGAAAAAGAAAGAAAAAGAAAAGTAATTATAATCAGAGCGTGCCTTACAGCTCCAGATTGATCACTTTTAAAACTTCACTTATCGGCCGGGCACGGTGGTTCACGCCTGTAATCCCAGCACTTTGGGAGGCCAAGGCGGGCGGATCATGAGGTCAGGAGATCGAGAGCATCCTGGCTGACACGGTGAAACCCCGTCTCAACTAAAAATACAAAAAATCAGCCAGGCGTGGTGGCAGGCGCCTGTAGTCCCAGCTACTCGGGAGGCTGAGGCAAGAGAATGGGTGAACCAGGAGGTGGAGCTTGCAGAGAGCCGAGATCGTGCCACTGCAGGCCAGCCTGGGTGAAAGAGCAAGACTCCGTCTCAAAAACAAGACAAAACAAAACAAAACAAAACAAAACCTTACTTATCAACTATATCTAAGAACATTCTGTAGGAGACCGAATCCCTGCATCCTATGTAAGGAAGAACCATGTCGAAGTAGTAAGACTTGTCAGATTCAATGTTAAGTAAAAATTTGGAGCAACAGCAATTCATAATCATAACCAATGCATAATCTGTTCAATTACCTTGTAGAGAATTATACCCATGACTTCCTCACATCGATAGGGAGAACACACTGAAGGAGGCAGAATGAGGAGCACTAAGCACTGCAGTAGAAGATGGGGACGGCAGACTCAGCTTGACTAAAGAAATCAATCACATCTTGGCAAAGTAAGCCACTCTCATTTGTGTCTGGATTGGAGTATGATGAACATCAGAAAAGGGCTCTGTAATCAGCCTTCTTTACTAGGCCTTAATGTAACTGATTTTCCCTTTATTATCTCCTAAATTCCGAATTTTAAACAGCATATAATACAGCCTTTTTGTGCAGCTTTCTATCCAGGCACCAAGAGGGGAAACCAGCTCTTATATGCAGAACTGACATACAATGCCTTCCTCCAAAATGCTAACAACGACCAACCCTCTACCCTCAAAAGTGAACTGGTTGAGGGCAAGACTTAGGTGTCCTATCACACCAAATCCCAGATAAAGCAAACAAGACAGAACTAAATTGGCCTGTGTTTGTTCTTCAGCCTCCCCATCAGAGTTGAACTAGAGGTGACTCAAACACAGAATCATTAGGGTTCCTGGGGTTTGCGGTAAAATGGAATATGAGATATGCTAAAGATGTTTTCACTACAAAACACTCATAATAACCAAATAAATATAACATGTTGATAATTTTGAACTTTACCTGAGCTATGTGATCCTAGAATCCTCTTAAGAATCTAGAGTGCAGTGGCTGATGCCTGCAATCTCAGCACTTTGGGAGGCCAAGGCAGGCAGATCATAAGGTCAGGAATTTGAGACCAGCCTGGCCAACATGGTGAAACCCCATCTCTACTAAAAATATAAAAATTAGCCAGGCATGGTGGCGAGTGCCTATAATACCAGCTACTCAGGAGGCTTAGGTAGAGAATTGCTTGAAGCCGGGAGGCAGAGGTTGCAGTGAGCCCAGATCGTGCCAATGCACTACAGCCTGGGTGACAGAGTGAGATCAGTCTCAAAAAAAAAAAAAAAAAAAATTATGTTGATGCAAAAGTAATTGCAGTTTTTACCATTAAAAATAATGGTAAAAACTTTTGCACCAAGCTAATACAATTGACCTCTGGGAAAAAACATCAGCACTCTGATCAAACATCCCACTTTCCCAAACCTACTTCTTTCTAGCCATGTTTACACCTCCCTGTAAAAGAAGTAGACATGGGCTCTGGAGCAAGGCCATTCTTTCTGGAGAAGATAATTATTCACCCTTTGAATAGAAGCTTCTGACATACTACTAGGCCCTAGTGGAGACTGAACACCTACCTAGAACATCAAATGACTAGGTCACCACACCCACCCATGAGCTGGGTACTGTCAGATCAACCAAGTTATAAAATTGGATAGGTACTATAGCAGTCCATCATAGGAGGGAAATGGTATGTTTGAGATTGATTCAGAGGGCTAAAATTTCATTAATAGGTGGCCCAGACTCATGTTCCCTAGTTCTGCTGCACTCTTGGCTCTTCATAAACTTGTATCCATGGCCCTAAAGGTAGTTTCCTGTGACCAGCTGACAGAGGAAGTGAAAACACTGGCCTGGGTCACAGAAGAATTGGCTCAATATTGCAATTGCACCAGACAAATCTGGTTCAACTTTTATGTAACAAGGTTGTGAGTTATTTTTCAATTCCCATGGACCCTCAGGTCATGTAACCTGAGTATGCCCAGATGAACCAAGCCTGCAACCATAGGGAGAACCTAAATGCTCAGACCTAGGAGCAGAAACTGACTTAAGAAGCAGACACTGTATGTCATAACTCAGGATCAAATCAAATTGAGCTCTGGCATCACCTCCATGGCAGGATCCAATCAGATAATGCCTCCCAGCACTACCTTATTGCAAGATCCAATCAGATCATGCTTCATTGCCCTATGCTTATAAAACCCAACCCTGTCCCTAGCTCAGGGAGACAGGTTTGAGCCTTTCTTCCTGTCTCCTTGCAGGTCAAGTTGCAATAAAGCTTTTTCTATTTTCGAAAGTTTGTCCCATGGTATTGGTCTCCATGTGTATCAGGCAGCAAGCCCATGGATTACTTCATTAACAGTATGTTGGAGCCAAAATCATACTGCTGCTGTTCCTCAGCCTCACTCAAGGATAGCCTTAAAGAACAATGGTGAAGGGAAATCTTTCCAGTGGCAAACTCACAAAAAAATGGTGAAAAACTTCATCTGTTAAAGTATTATACACAGAACTGTGTATAGAATATGCTACTATTTTTATTTTAAAAAGATAGATATGCATATGTATTTGCTCATGCATGTATTAAAAATGCTTTTAAAGAATTCATTAGATACCAGAAAAAAATGGCTGCCTCCAGAGATAGGTACTGGGTACGTGAGAGATAGAAGTGAGAGGGAGACTTACACCTTACAACCTCTGTATCTTTTGTATTTACAGCCACATTAATGTATTATCTATTTTTTAAAGGAAAATTAATGTTCAGTATACAATGGAATACTATCTTTCAAAAATTCTTAAGAATGTCTTTCTGTTGTCTTTATATATGAACAGCTATTAGGTGGATATTACCTAATTCTAATTTGTCAATTGCAGATCCCCAACACACACACACACACACGCACACACACGCACACACACACACAGTGGACTTTGAAAAAGAAAGGTGATGAGAATATATTTGTTCCTACCGGATATATATTCACATTATAAAATCGAAGTTATTTAAATTAGTGTGACACACCTGCAAAAATTCAGCAGACCAGGAAAAATGAGAATCAAAAACAATTATAAGAGCTTGTTTATGAAAAAGAATCACAAGCCAGTGACTGGAGAAGGCATTATGGAAATTGGCAAAATATGTAGGCATAGGCAAGAAATCAGGTTAGCATCACACTTGATATCCATACCAAAATTATATACTCCTTTTCAAAGCTTTCCAGCCTCTCACCATGTGAGAAGCGTGTTTTCATCAACGCCCTGACTTTAATCCTGGACAAGCTGCCTGGCCTGTGGGAAAGGGCATAGAGTCTCAGGTTGCAAACTTTATAATAATCATGGTAGAGTTCTGGACAACCGCTTACTATTTCTTTGCCTGCATTTCTTCATGGTCGAAATGGATGGGTCCTTGTTATCTGCGGTTCCACTTTCCCCCAGCCTCCCTGCTTCCCTCCAGGATGTACAGCATCAGCCAGTGTACAGGCCCAAGGTCTGGACACCCTCCCTGCCTCTGGCTCCTCTAGGACACTGCCCATGGCAGGGTTGGCGCTAGGGAAGCACACACCCTTGGGGCTGGTACTCCAGTGCTCCCCCTCCCGCCGCAGTGGACGAGGGCCCTACCCTAGAGTCCCTCAGGCCTCCTGCACTTACTGCCACCAAACTCCAAGTCACCCCTACACACCCACAACTGCTTTTTTACTTCCTCCTTAAGAGCTCAGGCTCAGCCTTCCTTTTCCCTCTGTGCTGTCAGTATCTCATCTCAGTTGAACATTTGTAAGTAAACTAAACAATGGTTTAGAATCTTTATGACTTCTACACTTCTAGAATTCTCATATTTTCATTGCATGGTTCATATTTTCATGATTTTGTGTCCAAATTCTACTTTGCCCCTGACTTTCTGTAGGATTAATTGTAACTCCTCATGTGCTAATATTTTAATACCACTTTTAATTTCCAATATAGTGTCTTAGATTGACCGGTTAGCCAAAGCAAGCTTATTATTACTACAACTAGTTACCTGTCAATTTGTCAGCATGCCACTGGCTCTACTGGCATCTCCCCATGAACCGCCTCTTGGTGTTCATAACATTGTGTAGTCCCCTTCCTGTGAATCTAGGGTGGTCCTGTGACTCTTTTTCCCTAATAGAATATGGCAGAAGTGATAGTTTGGACCTAAATTTCATGAAGGACTAGAAGTTTCTGCTCTTGAGCTCTAGGATTCCTGAGAAACCCAGGCAGAATCCAGGAATTCTGCTGGAAATGCCATGTAGAAACTATGTGAAGAGGGAGAAGTCCTGAAACTACACGGAGAGAGAAAAAGCACAGCCCAGCTTGTTCCTTAATGCAATCACACGAATGCACACTGGCAAGACCAGCAGAACCAAGTAACTCAGCTCAGCCTAGCCCAGACTTCACAATTGTGGGCAAATAAAATGGTTGCTGTTATGTAAAATGGCAATAGATAATCAAAACATCAGTGTTAGCAAAGTGGCATAATTAATATATTGTCAAAGTTGTATTTCAAGAGCCAAGACTGCTAATAATGGTCAAAGAATCTGTGATGCTTCCGCAACTATCAATAGGATAAACATGCTATAAATAATATGACAGGATATCAACTTTGTCTTAAATCAACCTTTTTACACTAACAGTAAAGTGTAAATAAAATGTGTAAATTGTCCTCAGAGGGAAAAATACTCAGCTATATTAGATTTCGAGGACAGGACTGACAGATTGTGCTGTGCCACAGAATTATGTCACATGCTGTGAGAAAGCTGTTCCTCACCAAGGGGCCCATAGAATCAACCATTGGGACTTTTCTTTCAGCGTCTACAATGAACACATTTCTAACAACATGTACCAGCTCTGAGGTCTGAACTAGTCATCCAACTATGTATGCTTTCATTTTGGGACATCTGACCCAGATTAAGGTTCTGGCTAGTCACATTATTGTTAAGTAAACAGGAGCACAGGAGAGCTATGGTAATATTATTTTTAAATCAACTCCATCTCAAAACTAGCAAGGCACATTCCTTGCCAGTCACAATGCATAGTCATAACATGTTTTTGGTTAAGGAAGCAGTTAATGCTTGCAAGGATAAACTCCTATGATGGCAGAATGTCCAGATGTCCTAATATCACATAACAATGTATGCTTTTAAGATATAGTCATGCTTTGATGTACTTATGCACTAAAATGCCAAAGAAAACTTTTTAAAAACAACAAAGTACTAAATTTTGTCATGCTGTCAGCCTACCCCCACATAGACATAATAGCTTTTACATAGACAAGACCCCTATACAAGAAGAGTTTAAAACAAAGAAGGCACATTCCTCCATTTCCTTTCTGAGGACACCCTACTCTGTATCTGCGTAGCTTTCAACAAACTCTCTTATCACTGTACTCTGCAATTCACCTTGAATTCCTTCCTGCTTAGACCCAAGAGTTCTCTCTTAAGGTCTGGATTGGGATCTCTTTTTCTGGCAACACTATTTCCTACTTCATTTTAGCCTCTGATCCTCAGAGGAATCACTTTGAGCTGATTCTTTTTGTATCTATCTACCTATTTCTAAATACTGCACTATGCTTATGTAGTAAAACTGACAATTTTAGGTACTCCGTTCTGATTTTTTTCTATTATGGGAGACGGAAATTTGGTGTTTACATACTCCCTCTCACTTCCCCTTCCCTGATCCTACTAACATAGTTTCTATCAATTTTTTGTTTATTTTCAGTGATAACATTTTTATGACTATGCCATATTGTCCAAATGGAGACAAGCAGTGTTCTGTGATTACATTTTCTTCCTTATCCTATTTTTTGTTCTTCTTATGCTTTTGATTGGCTTGCCTAGATTTTATATAGTTTAACCTCATTACTAATGGATTTCATATTTGTAAATTCACCTACTCACTACAATTTATTTATAACCAAATTCAATACTTGTAGCGCTTTCCCCAGTCATTTGTACACAGGTGCAGAGCAGAGCAAATTTCAAGTTGCCCAAGGTGCATGTGACCAGCTGAGGTTGAACAAAGCAATGCCGTACCTTCTTGTTTTAGCTCTCCTATCATAAAAAGCATACTTTTCACAATATATTTACTGCTGTTTTAGGATTTTTGTGCTTTCTGTTGATTTTTGCAGTTTAAAATGGTCCCAAGTATAGTGCTAAGGTGCTGTCTAGTGTTCCTAAGTACAAGAGGGCTGTGATGTATCTTAGGAAAAAATACATGTGAAAGAGAAGCTACCTTCAGGCATTATAGTGCTGTTGTCTTGTGAGTTCAATATTAACAAATCAATATAATAAATGTTATATATATTTTATATATTATATATTGTGATATATTAATATTGTTTATCAATAAATACTAATATCACATATTATTAAAGCCAAATTATGTATTGATCCATTGACAAAAATGTGATAAGAAACTCGTAGGAACCTCACCCTCTGGTGAATCATGAACTTTTCTATGCCACAATTTCTCTTGACTATAGAATGTGCCTTGTGGGACCTTTCTCAAAGCAGTTGTGAAATTTTAATGACATTAAACTTTTAAGACTTCTGAGAATCAGTGTGCTGTGAAAATTAACACTTTATTAACATTTATTATGTGAATAGGCACTATTCTAGAGAAAAGATAAATTGTTTGGGCAGTAGCCTAAGGACTCATTTTATTTCAACATTGTATTTTATAGCTGAGGCTGTGTAAGCTCAGAGAGGTCAAAAGATTATCCCAATCCCATACCCATCAGTAAAGGACAGATTATGGGTAAAACCCCAGTGAGCCTTTTGAATCCTTCAGCCACTGTGCTGTCACTGTTCACCAGGAAACTATTTTAAAGAATGTTAGAGTTGAATTCATCTGACAATTAATTTTAAAGTTCAGTGAAGGATATCTTATGGGTGCAGTGATTGTGGTCTGTATTCCAAATTTTAGGGCCTGATTAGACAGAAACAGAAACACACCATAGCATTGCCTTTTTGACTGGATCATACTTTTTCAGCCTCTGCATACCCCATATTAATATTCAATATATATTAGGATTTAATCATTCAATTTGATAGGAATTTCTGACAGGATCTTCCTGACTCTGATACTTTTCTCACCAGAATTGCCGATGAGAGTCTGTATTCCTCCCAGTTCACACTGAGCCAATGATTATGTTTGTTGACATTAGGTAGAAATATACCTTGTCTTCCCGAAAACTGATCTCAGCTCAGGAAGCCTTACTCTTAACCACTAGGCTATATTTATTCCTAAAACTGCATTTTTCTCACTTTGCTTGAAACACTTTTAACTCCTCCTTGTTCACCCCCTCAGGTTATTGCAATCTATTCTGGACTAAGATGAGAACCTCTCTCTGGAAAGCCTACCCTGACTCCCCAAAGTTGGGCATGACTACTCCCATGGCACAACTTGAACTTTATATTATCCAGATGAAAAATAAAACCCTCTAGTCCCTTAAGAGTAGCTTAAACCTCAAAATTGATATTTGAAGTTAATGTTTTAATCTTAAAACATTAATCTAGACAGACTGATTTCACTGTCCCTAAAACACTGTGTTCAACTGTAAGATTTTACAAGCAATTCTTCCTGTCTGTAAAGTAGTAAAGGATTTTGGCCTCCTTTTTACCTATTAAAATACTACTTAAAGTCCAGTTTTAAAATTAATTTCTGATATATTCATCATGGTCAAAATATATCCAAAATTTGATTATTTCTGTCACCTCCACTGTTAACACTATTTTAACACTTTATCTCTTTTAGGGGTAACTGCAATACCTCCTAATTGGAATCCCTGCTTTGGCTCTAGCCTCTACTTTGTCAATTCTTAACACAGCATTCAGAATAAGCCTGTTTAAATTTGTTAGATTATATCACTTAAAACCCTCCAGTGACTTTTTACTTCACTTAGAATAAAAGACAACACCTTTACAATTCCTTACAAGGGCCCCTATTACCTTTAACTTCATTCCCTATTTTCCTTCTCCCTTACAGTGCTGCAGTACATTCCAGGTCCATTCCTGGCCTCAGACCCTTTGCACTTGCTCTACCCTCTATACGGAATTCTTTTTCCATGGAGAGCTCCATGGCTCACTTGCTCCCTCACTTCTTTTAGTGAGATAACATCCTGGGATCTGTGTATGTGCATATGAGATTCTACCATGTGATGTTATATAACCCTGTTCTTTACATGAGATCACTTGAGTGGATCTCTGTTCTTTACAAGCCCCCTAACAGTATGAAACTCTACTTCCATAGAACATATTCCTATAGAATTACTGTAGCAAAGAGTAACAGCAATTTTAATGCTCAGGATTGGCCAAATTGTTTTTCCAAAAAGTCGTTACCAATTTACCCTCAACATAAGTATACATTACTCCATACTCTTGCTGAAAATTGCTATTGTCATTTTTATTAATAAAAGTGATACTTCATTGCTTTAGTCCGTTTATGTTGTCAACATTTTAAACTAGGTGTCTATTTAATTAAAAAGAGTTCATACTGTCATAATCATGGCAAATATTTCTCCTATTTTTTTCTGACTTACATGTTTTTCACCCACAGTTTAAAAATTTTTATGTGGTCAAATTATGTATTTTTTCTGAGTGTTTAAAAATCCACTCTAGAGAATTTTAAATATTTTATAGTGGAACCTCCTTTATAAAAATAAAATCTTAAGTTACTTTTGCATATGAAGAGATAAAATGTGGCTAAACTTGCAGTTCTTTTGCTTCTGAAGATACTAGTCTTCATGAAACCACATGGAGGTCCATGGAATACAGCTTAAAAACTTGTATTCAATCGATGTTTTATTCTGATATAGATCATAAAATGAAAGTCTTGTTAAAGAGTTAAATCATGATCTTAGCACTATTTACTGAATAATCCTCCTATTCACAGATCTTTATCATGTGTGAACTCTATAAGCATATGCACTATATGTTAAAATACACATATATAATCCATACACTGGTATATTTCTAAACTATTTAATGACTTAGAATCCTTTTTTTTTTTCAAATATACAATTAAATTCTCCATTATTACAACTTCATATACCAATATACAATTTATTATATGTTAGGGCAATATCATTAATCTTTCTTATAATTATCTTTGCTCTTCTCCAATGTCTATTTTCCTTAAAAGACTAGAACACCTTTATCTCAAATTCATTGGAATTTTCATGAGATCTAAAATAAATATATAAATTAGGAACATTCCCTTAAGGAAAATTAAGACTTCTCTAGTCAAGTCCTCTTTTATATTTCCCCTTTATTATTATTTTCATGCTGCATTTTTATTTGTTCCTCTTTAAATTATTAAAAACCAGATTTTTTTACCATTACATTTTCTGAATTATGCAAGAGTTTAGAATACTAATGATTTTATATTTTTACCCAACTTAATGAGTTTAACTTAGTGCATTTTTAACACCTTTAAAAACATATTGTAGGTACTCCTTTATGTTTGTCTAATAAACCTTCACCTGGTCTCACATTTAAGCAATATTGCCTTTTCATCTGTTATAGCACATAATTAGAAATTTTTAACCCAGTGTTTTCAACATTTTAAAATGAAGCATTGAATATATTTTGATACATTCAGCTTTAATCATCTTGATCCATTTATTTTAATATTTTAGGCCATCTTCTTGGGGATTGTTTTGGTAGTCATTGCTATAGAGACTGAATAATTTGTGCTTTTATCTTCTCCCATTTTGAAAGGTATATGAACTTTTTTAAGTTGTAATTTTAGGTTTGAAAAAAAATACCTTTCTTAAATTGTCAGTCAAAAAGAAAATGTTATTATGAGTCCCTGCTATTTAAGATCACAAATGTGGCACTTATGCTCTCTCTCCGGTTGCTGGATGTAGCAAATAAAAACAGAAATGACCAGTTAAATTTGAATTTCAAATGTATGACATTTTAGTGTAAGTCCCATGCAATATTTGGGACATCCTTATGCTAAAACAATTATTCTTTGCTTATATGAACTGGGTGTCCTGACTTTACTCTCCTACCCAGACTCAGCATTTGTACATTTTACACTCAGCATTTATATATTTTCTTGCACATTTAATTTTTTGAAGTTGTGGAAACTATTCAGACAACTGCATGTTTAATTGATTTCAGTGCTCATCACTAGTCCTTTTATACCATGATTTCCACATTCACAAACTCTTTAAGGCACATGTATGCTACACTGTTTTCTTGCTTATCAAAAATATTTGTTTCCTGAACATATGAAAGACACTTTTGTTATAAAACTGTTTGGTGATAATAAACTTTCCAAATCTCAAAATTCTGAAGGTGCTGTTCCATTGCCTTCTGGTTGCAGAGGTCTATATCCACCCTCCCTTTTTGGTTTTACAGATAACCAGAATTTTTCTTTCTGCATGCTTTTAATTGCTTCTTTCTAAGCTGTTTCTAAGGTTGCTTTAATACTGGTTTTGCCTAAAATTTAGTGACCGTATACTTTTAACTCAGAAAAAGTTTCTTAATGTCTTTGATCATTGATTCCATGCCAAATGTTCTTTCACCTTCCTTAGAGAAACCTATAATTCTCACACTGGACCTCCATCCTCTAATATTCCTATCTGTCTTTTCTTAGTTTTCATCTCATTATCCTTTTCAGATACATTTAAGATCAGATCAAGTTTATCCATTAACTATCAATTATTTTACATTCTTCAGTGTTAATTTTACTTTTTATTGCATTTATTTTGATACAGCATTTCAGAGCTCCGTGAAGTCCTTCTTTGTTGTACCTATTTCTCTTTTTACTTTAGAGACTCTTCTCTACTTGTGTTTTTCTACTCTAGTTTTATTGAGTTCAGGTTCTCTGTTATGCCACTGAGGACACCAACATTTTTGGAAATTTCCTCTGAAGCCTGCAGCAGCTAATTTTCAGGGCAATACGTTTCCAAGTCTTTAGGATGATATTCTTTTCTTCAGTATTGCAATTCCAATTTTCCTAAACATGCCCACTTTTTTTTTCTCTTGGTATTACTTATTTGTATATCAATAATTAGGACTGTGTATTCCTATTAACTTTAACTATTCTGACATAATGGCCAAACCCTCTTCTTACATAATTAGCTTCAGGGTTCATCGTTGCACAGAGTTCTGAGTTCAATGCTGTCCTTGCAGATATTTCTCTATTACCACTCCGTTCTACTGAGATTAAATAAAATTCTACTGCTTGGATCTCCAATTCCGAACCAATAGAATATCTTCCATTTCTAGCACTTTTGTCCATACCCTTCACACCTTACTTAGAGAAAATTCTGTACTTCTTGTTATTTGGTATCTGAACCTATTATTAAGCGTGGAAAACCAGGAAACGGAAGGGATAAGAGTGCACTGTGGTCACCTCAAAGTGAAGCACCCCTGCAACAGAAGGACAGTCCCTGGGTTTTCTGGTTGACAGAGATAACAACTCAGAGAACACTGTCTCAGACACAAGGTCATACAATGCTTTCCTATCTTTTATTAGGTGGCTTGTGTCCATAAACAACTGAATTCTACTGGCCAAAACTGAGTTTTAAGTTCTGCGTGTTTCCATCTTTTCTGTTACTTCCTAGGGACTTTTTAGGGGAGATAAGAGATGTTGTTTAACAGATGGCCAGCCAGTTTCAATTCAAACCAAAATTTAAGTGTTTTGAAGTCAGTGAAAATACAAAGTTGAACACACAATATAATTTCACGCACACTAAAATGCACAGAAAAAAAGACTAGAATGAAATAGAATGAAGAGTTTTCTCCTTAAATGTTTAATATATGACTGTATTATATTTATAGTAGGTAAAGAAAAATACACAATAATTTTAAATATATAGGGATTTTTCTAAAGATCTCCTTTTGAAGCAAATAATTCTTAGTGGGAGATGGGGAAACTGTAAATGTTGCTTGGGATTACTTGTGTTATTTATAAGATTTCCTTATCAGCAGCATTTTAGGATTTAAAGGTTAGGTAAACTTTGATTGAAGCTGTTAACTAAATGAACAATATTTATAAGTTTCCTCTTCTATGATTATTGTGAAGATGTGAATTATGATCAAATCCCTTATAATATTCATGGCATTTATAAGGTTTCTCTCCTGCGTGGACTCTTTGATGAATTCGAAGAGCTGAGCTATGACTGAAACCTTTACCACACTTAGCACATTGATAAGGTTTCTCTCCTGTATGGACCCTCTGATGAATGTGAAGATTAGAACTGTGACTAAAACCCTTTCCACAATCATCACATTTATAGGGCTTTTCTCCTGTATGGACTCTCTGATGAATGAGAAGATGTGAACGCTGACTGAATCCCTTGCCACACTCTTCACATTTGTAGGGTTTCTCTCCAGTATGTACTCTTTGATGAGTGTGAAGCTTTGAACTCTTACTGAAGCTCTTCCCACATTCAGGACAAGTATAGGGTTTCTCCCCTGTATGGACTCTCTGATGAATGCGAAGATCTGAGCTGTGACTAAAGTCCTTCCCACAGTCATCACATTTATAAGGTTTCTCTCCTGTATGCACTCTCTGATGAATTTGAAGATTTGAGCGTTGGGTAAAGCCCTTACCACAGTCTTCACATTTATAAGACTTCTCTCCTGTGTGTACTAACTGATGAATTCGAAGATTTGAGCTCTGGCTGAAGCCCTTACCACACTCATTACACTTATATGGTTTTTCTCCTGTGTGGACTCTCTGATGAACATGAAGTACTGAACTCCGATTAAAACTCTTACCACACTGATTGCACTTAAAAGGCTTCTCTCCTATGTGAAGTCTCTGGTGAATGTGAAGTAATGAATTCCTACTGAGGTCTTTATCACACTCAATTTTATAAAATTTCTCTTCTGTGTGAACTCTTTGATGATTGTGAAGACTAGAGATTCGGCTGAAGCTCTTACCACATGCATTACAGCTGTAAGGTACCTCCCCTATGTGAACTCTCTGATGAAAGTGAACTCCTGAGCTCTGATGAAAGTTACTGTCAACTTTATCACATCCATACAGCTTCTTACCTATGTGGATTCTTGGATGTCTACACAAGGCTGATCTCTGAGAGAAGCATGCTTTATGGATAGAACATTGACAGAGGTTTTCTCCAGGTTGATTTCTCTTGTGGAAAATACACCGTGAGTTCCAACAATAAATTTCTTTACACTTATTACATCCACAGTAGTTTTCTTCCATTGAATCTTTCAGTAGGTCTTTCTGACATATCACCCCAACATACTGTGGAAGGGCTTCCTCCACTGGGATATAAGAACGCTGAACTATGAGCTTCTGTTCTTTTTCCATGGAGAGGTTTTTCCTGGATATGCCAAGATGGTATCTGCCCCCTTGAAAACCATGTGAACCACTCATGTAGATTTCTCTACCATAGTCTTGGGTGGTTTTTGTTTCTAAGGACTGCCAAGGTATAAAATTTTTATATTTTAAGTTCCTGCGATTTTTGCTTTCAAAAGTCAGTTCATAGTTCCCACACCCTGGTACTTGTGTGGAAAGTATTAACCATTTCTGACACTGGGAGCGATCTTGCTGTGTTAAGTCTTTGGAATCTTTCCCTTGAACAGTTTCCCCATAGTTCTGATTCTCACACATCTGAGCACCAGCATTCCACCAGCCTTGCCAGCAGGAAAAATTTTCATATTCTAAGTATCTGAATTTTTCTTCTTGGGATTTGTAGCTCTTATTCCAGTTTTCTAGAAAAATAAGATAATCCCATAGTGAGATAAAAGTTGTGTTGAAAAATTTCCAACTATCTAAATCAATGATCTTTAAATGATAGGAATATATGTGTGGGTGGGGGTAGGAAAGGAGGGTTATGACTCTGGCTGCTCCATTTGGGTCTGAAATTCATTTGTTTTGTTCATTCATGTATGTATTCATTCATTCACTTATTTATTCATTCCACAAGCATGTTTTGAACAGGCACTGTTAGAAAGATTTAACTTCTATTTACCAGGCACTGTTAGAAATGAGAATAATGCCAACTGCTTAATGGAAATAGTCTTAAAGACTGAGATATAATTAGATTACTTTATTTTGGATATTATTATAAGAAACAAAATATATTGTTCCTGTTTTTCTGTTCTAGAATAGCACGGTAGATTGAGAAAAAATGACTACATTAACTCACTACTTTACCTACACCTTTGGTATTCTCCTTCCACACTCTCTCTATGCTTGGCTACACAACTTGCATTGGTAACTGGGAAAATAACAAAAGTCACACAAGCAGAGACTTGAAAAGCCCCTCCCCTTTCTCAATGCTTTTAAAAATCCTGTGACCCCCACCATGTAAGTGTGCTTGGGTTGGCTTGTTTGAAGAGAGATATGTGACCAACAAATTCCCACTACCTCCACTGATACTGAGCCAACTGCCCCACATGTGAGTCAGGCCAAGCAGCTTAATCTTAGACCAGTCAGCCACAACCAAATCTCTCCAAGATAAAAGATCTATCCAGTCAATGAGAATCATAAAAAATAATAAAGTTTGTTTTTAAGCCACTAAGTCTGGCACAGTATGTTATACAACAAAAGCTAACTTATACAAATAGCATGAAGAGAGAAAAAGTTTAGGACCACACAAAATTGACTACGTATGGAGATATGTGTTTTAAGGGCAATGCAGAAAATAACTAAAACTAATAATCACAAGTATCTATTAATGATACAACCTAGGTGTCCTGGAATCTGTCTTGCTTTATCTTTTATTTGTGACCTGATTTAAGAAACATTTTTGAGAATATCTCTTCTAACACCTCAATATAACACCCAGATAAAAAAACAAAATACTCAACAAAACTGTTCCTAGAAGAAACTCTGACTATTCCCTATGAGGTGGGATAATTTTACCTACTGACATGACATTTGTGTAGTTCTCCCACATGACCTCCCTGTAGAGCCTTTTTTGAGAAGAATCCAGGAATTTCCACTCCTCCCAAGTAAAAATAATAGTGACATCTTCAAATGTTACTGCCATCTGGTCAAAGATCAGGCTTTCTAGGAAAAAGAAATCTAAGTGAGAAGATGGACAAAGATAAAGACATTTGGCAGATTAACATAAGTGGCAAGCCAAAAAGAACTTCAACAAAGAAGAAAACCAAGAAAGGTAAGGAGAGGTATAACAATAGTAGTCAAACAGCTAAATAATATATCCAATCATGAAACATCATCACTATCAAAAGAAACACCTATACAGCACTTGTCTACTAACTACTAAGTTTTTTACCTATATTTCAGTTACTCTTCACAGAAATCCCATGTTGTAGGTAGCTTTCTACTACTATTATGCATTTTAGAATGGAGAAGAGATAAATATATGTATTAAAACTGCCTAAAGTAATTCTTTTAGTGGAAAAAACAGATCATAAATTGGTTATGTGGCAAATCCATTTTATTTCTTTTTAAATTTTTCATTGTATCTATTTGATCACACATTCTCAATTCTAAATTTCAATTTAAAATATTGAGTACCTACTAAGAATAAAGGAAACAGATACTTTTAAGGAGTTTACAATAAAATGGAAGGAAAGCCAAATGCTATCATTATCAGCAGCAGCACCATCTTAGCTGCAGCTATATCTTATTGAACATTTATGAATAGGGCTATGTTATCTCATTTACTCTCAGAACAATCCAATAAGGTATTGTTATTCACACTAAATGAATACGCAAACTAACGTTTAGCAAGACTAAGTTACTTGTACAAGATTATGTAGTTACATCATAGAGGTTTTTAAACTCAGCACTACCTATTAAATAAAAGTGAGATAAATTAAAAACGTTTGATAAAGTGTTTCAGTTGAGATTTCCATATACTGTCATAATGTGTTAATGTAGGGTAAAGGAAAGATGTACTGAAATATTCAAGGGTAAAAAATATGCAGCCAAACTACTATTTTCCAAATAAACTACATGAAAATATATGTCTAAACAACAAAACATTAACCACAAATAAGAACTCAAGAATGAGAACATTCAGAGCCATATATTTAAATATCTAGTGGCCTATTTTTAATGTTTATAAAATAAATTTAATAAGTTTTAAATATAATGAATCCACTTTAAATATATAAATTAAAAAAAGAAAAGAAATTTGGGATGCTCAGAAACTCAAACTACAGGAGTGAAACTGTGAAAGTTGTATCTGTCTAGAAAATAAATGGACTCACTGATCTCTAGTTTTATAAAAAGTACAATAAAAATAAAATTCAATCTGTAGTTATTGGATTTGTTATTTTTTAAAAAAATTTAAGGATTTATTTTAAAAACATATTAGCAATCAGGAGTCTAATTTCTTTTACTGAAAATAAGTTCATAAATATTTAAAACATTGAAATAATATAAGTAAAAATTAAAAGCCTACCTTCCCCCAAATAATTTAAGAAATAACCACTATAACCAGTTTTCACTGTGTTTTTTCTAACCTTCTTCCATGTATACACAACACACATTCATACTTCACTGATTTTTTTCCTTAATAAAGACATGGTAATTCTGCAATTTTCTTTTTTTCATTTAATATATAGTGTACAACTTCCCACTTCAGTACAGGTAGACCTATCTTATTTATGGTAATTTTTAAATATGCCCATAAATTATTTGATCCTTTCCTTTCAAGAAGTGAAGCCTAATTCCCCACCCCTTGAATATGGGCTGAACTTAGTGAGTAACTTCTGATGAATAGGAAATAAAGTGGATAAGGAAGTAGTGTTATGCAACTTTGGAGGCTGGGTCATAAAAGTCACTGCAGCTTCTTTCTTGCTCTCTCTAGGATCACTAGCTCTGGGAAAAGCTATATGCCATGTCATGAGACAACTTAAGCAGACCTGTGGTGAGGAATTGGGACCTTCTGCTTTCACTGAGAAATGAGACATCTTGCCAACAGCCATGTGAGTAAACTATCTTAGAAGCGGATCCTCCAACCACAGTGCAGCCTTCAGATGACTGCAGTCCCTGCTGACAGCTTCACTGCAACTTCATGAGAGACCTTGAGACAGCTTTGCTTCTTTCAGATTCCTCACCCTCAGAAACTGGGTAAGATAATGTTTGCTGTTTTAAGAATAAAATAATTTGTTTTGCAATAATAGATAACTAATATTATTTGCAAAACTTATGTAGCATTTCATTTTATTGATGTCCAAGACTTAACTGTTCCCATATTAATGGACATTAACATCGCTTCCAGTTTCTTGGCTATAACATATAGCAAAAGAATTCTCTTAAATATATAATTATTTCTATTGTAATAATATTTCTATATGACAATGTCTATATGATAAATACAAATATTTCTATATGATAAATAGATATATTTCTGTATGACAAACCTCTAGAAGTGAAATTGTCAGGTATCTGTATTTCAGTTTACTAAAAAATACTATAAAATGTCCCTTGAAAATAGTTTTTAAAATGTTACAAATATTTTCCCCTAACGGAACAATAAAAGCAAGACACCTATATTCAATATTAGCAAGTACAATAAATCTAAACAGAAAAAAGAATTATATAAACAATAAACTAAGATGACAAGTAAGCCTATTGATAGAGAAAAGGATACTAAAATTGAGTTTTAAAATAAAGTGGCATACTGCTTATAAGAGATATACTTCAAACTAATGAATTCTGAAGGATTAAAAATGATCTGGCTAATTGTTTTCTTGTGGCGTTTAAGTTCTTTATTTACTTCCTGTTAGCTGGTTCTTTTGTTCCAGAGACTTGATTAGACTACGGTTCATTTTTTCTGACAAGAATACCTGCGTATATACTTCCTATAGTACATTTTAGTTAGCTAAACTGAACAATGGCTTCAGGTGCTATCAGCCCAGTCCTTCCATTCCAAGATTCTCTTAAACCTTTCATTAAAAGTTTTAGCAATAAATGATGATCATTTCCTGGATTTGTGATTTCATTAGGTTTTACAAATTGGTTGTCTAATTCTGTAATTCTACCATTCCTTGTGCATACATATGCTATAATTCTTCTATAATGAAAAACTTGCCATTACAAATTTTCTGCTTATCCTGAAATGTAATCCTAATGAAAAAGATAAGATAAAATGCTTGATTATCTCCCAAACTTACTCTCTTTTAAAAATCAATTTTCAGAGTAATGAGATGGGGCAAAGCAATTACCAACTATGACCAATGAGATTTGTATTATTTTGCTTTTCAATGTTTACATACTCACTGATTCTTACATAGTGGATGGGTTGCAATTAAATTGCAATCATTTTTCTTTTAGATGTGCAAGATTCTCTCATCTCAGACTAGTAAAAATCCCTTCAGGTTGGCTCCTAGGTTTGTAATATGACCATTTTTGGTGTTTGAGAGCTTTCCTTACTTTCTGGCACAACAAATGTCCAGGTTCATTCTTGTTCCATTTCCTTGACGAACCAGGATGTAGTATTTCTCCCAGGAGTTTGGTAATTTTCCGGCTCCTTTTTTGGTATATAAGTAACCCTCCAACAATATTATATAAACTTGGTATCTCTTTTGTCTTCTCATCTATGAACATAGCTCTGATTATTAGTTTTCTTTAAGGTCCTTTTCAAGAAAGATCAGTTAAAATCATTCTCTATACATCTGGAGTTTTGATTCCTTCTTTTAATATTGTCAGATTTTGCTTATACAATTTGAAATGGATGCTTAGCTATATATTAGTTCATGCCTAATACATCTGCTTGATGGATCTTAACCACTGTTTAACATGATTGACCTTTTATTGTGAAATTAAATAGGTCTCTTGTAAAGAGCACAGAGCAAGATTTCTGTTTTTCACTCAATCAGCATGACTCAGTTATTTTATTATCCATGTTTATTTATTGTGATTACTAATATAGACTTATTTCTAACATATCGTTTTTTATTCTTCCTTTCCCATCTTTTAGATTGGCTGACAGTTTTATGCTTAAATTTCTTCTCATCACCACCTTTTCATCTATATAGGTTTCAATTTCACACATAGTTTCTATTATTTTAATAAGTAACCTAAATATATTTTAAACATATACTCTTACCTATTTTTCTAATAAGTCAATTAAGAAGAGAAAAAAATTCAGGAAAGGCTGCATGAAATATGACAAGAAAGGTGATCAAGTACCTTGGTAAAGTTTATTGTTATCATAAAACAAAACTAACAACAAAAAATATAGGAGAGCAAACAAAGAAAAAAGGAGACATAGAAAGTATGTCAATGCCTACATATCTGAACTACAATTCTTGACAATACAAACATGAGGGGAGAAAGAGACGGACATAAGAGTGTGTTGAAGTCCACGTCTTACTAAAAAAATGACCTAGATATTAATACATTTAAAAAGTCAGTAGGGGCAAATGAAAGTTATTGTGGGTTTTAAGTTAAGATATTAATACATTTAAAAAGTCAGTAGGGGTAAATAAAAGTCATTGTGGGTTTTAAGTTAAGCACAACCATCATAAGAACCAAAATGGAATCTATGAAAAACAAAATAAAAACAGAAGACAACTTGCTCCATGGGAAAACAGAAAATAAGAAAAGAAAAGATGGCAAAATAATATAATAATAATTAAAATAATTTTAAATAATTTAATCTTACAGATTAAAAGACCCATAGATTAAAAAATAAGATTTAGCATGTGGTTTAGAAGAGATACACTAAAAAGAAAAATATTTAAAAATACAAGGATAGAAAAAGATTACAAAAATATGAATCAAAAGAAAGCTGAAATAGCAAACTTAATTTCAGATGAGTAAAATTTATGGCAAACATACCATAAGGGACAAAAATGTTTTTTATATGAACAGTAAGAAAAAATATCCAAAATAAATTGCATCCACAAATAAAACTTCAAAACATACCAAACGACAAGTGTCACAAATGTGAGGGGAAATATATATACCATTAGTTGTAATGATAGATATTAATATGTCCCTCTCAAAAAATTATAGCAAGCAAACAAAAAAACACTAATAATATGAAGACTAAACACCACAAATAATAAGCTTCAGTTATTTTATCTGTGTTGAACTCTGCACCATCAAAATACAAAATACACATTATTTTCATGAACACATAGCACTATAAGATAGACCATGTATTAGTCCATAAAATAAATCATGATAAATTCCAAAGCATCAACATAATACAGAATACATTCTCTAGCTACAATGTAATAAAATTTGAAATTATTAACAATAGAATTTTAAAAGTCCACACTTCTGAAACCCAAGTAACATACTATATTATTAAGTAATCTTTGAATTTAAAAGAAAAAAATAACAATTCTTAATTTTTTTTCCTAAAAATTTAAATGTAATAATGACAATAATTACACAAAAAATGTGCAAGATCCAAATGAAATACTTGAAGGAAACAAAAATGGCTAGAGCAGCTGGGCAAAGTGGCACACACCTGTAATCCCAGCACTTTGGGCAGATCGCTCGAGCCCAGGAGTTTGAGACCACCCTGGGCAATATGGAGAAATCCCATCTCTACAAAAAATACAAAAATTAGCCAGGCACGGTGGCACACACCTGTAGTCCCAGCTACTCAGGAAGTTGAGGTAGGAGGAGCGATTGAGTCTGGGAGGTTGAGGCTGCAATGAGCTGTGATTGTACCACCGCACTCCAGCCCGCAAGACAGAGTGAGACGCTGTCTTAAATAAATGAATAAATAAATATTTTTTTAAAAAACCCAGCTAGACTAACATCATACTGAATAGGTGAAGGCTCAAAGTATTTACCTTGAGAACCGGAAAAAGACAAGAATGCCCACTCTCATCACTCCTATTCAACACAGTACTGGAAGTCCTAGCCAGAGCAATCAGGCAAGAGAAAGAAATAAAAGGTATCCAAATAAAAAGACATGAAGTCAAACTATCTCTGTTTGCAGATGATATGATTCTATACCTAGAAAATCCCAGAGTCTCTGCCCCAAAGCTCCTTTAGCTAATAAACAACTTCAGGAAAGTTTCAGGATATGAAACCGATATACAAAATACAGTAGCATTTCTATATACCAATAACATCCAAGCTGAGAGTCAAATCAAGAATGCAATCCCATTTACAATAGCCACAAAAAGAATAAAATATCTATGCATACTGCTAACCAGGGATGTAAAAGATCTCTACAACAAAAATTACAAAGCACTGCTCAAAGAAATCAGAGATGACATAAACAAATGGAAAAACATTCCATGTTCATGGATAAAATCAACATAACCAAAATGGCCATATTGAAGCAATATACAGATTCAATGATACTTCTATCAAACTACCAATGACATTCTTCACTGAATTAGAAAAAAAAACTATTTTAAAATTCACATGGAACCCAAAAGCAGCCCAAATAGCCAAGGCAACCCTAAGCAAAATGAACAAAGCTGGAGGCATCACGTTACCTGAGTTCAAACTACAAACCTACAGTAACCAAAATAGCAGGGTACTCATATAAAAACAGATACATACACCAATGGAACAGAATATAAAGCCCAGAAAAAAATGCCTCACACCTACCACCATCTGATCTTCAACAAAGTTGACAAAAACAAGCAATGGGAAAGGACTCCTATTCAATGAATGGTGCTGGGATAATTGGCTAGCCATATGTAGAAGATTGAAACTAGACCCCTTCCTTACACAGTATACAAAAATCAATTTGACATGGTTTAAAGACTTACATGAAAACCTAAAACTGTAAAAACCCTGAAAGATAACTTAGGGGATACCATTCTGGACACAGGACTTGACAAAGATTTCATGATGAAGACACCAAAAGCAACTGTAACAAAAACAAAAATTGACAAATGGGACCTAATTAAAGTAAAGAGCTTCTGCACAGCAAAAGAAATTATCAACAGAGTAAATAGACAACGTACAGAATGGGAGAAAATATTTGCAAACTATGCATCTGACGAAGATCCAAAGTCTAGAATCGATAAAGAATTGAAACAAATTAACAAACAAAAAACAACCCCATTAAAAAGTAGGCAAAGGACATGAATACTTTTCAAAAGAAGACATACATGCAGTCAACAAGCATATGAAAAAAATGCTCAACATCACTAATCATCAGATAAAGGCAAATCAAAACCATAGTGAGATACCATCTCATATCAGTCAGATGGCTATTATTAAAAATTCAAAAAATAGTAAGATGCTGACAAGATAGCAGAGGAAAGGGAATACTTAAATATGCTGATGGTGGGAATGTAAATTAGTTCAGTCATTGTGGAAAGCAGTGTGGTGATTTCTCAAAGAACTTAAAACAGAATTACCATACCCAGCAATCCCATTACTGGGTATATGCCCAAAGGTATATAAATTGTTCTACCATAAAGACAATAAGCATGTGTATGTTCATTTCAGCACTATTCACAATAGCGAAGACATGGAATCAACCTAAATGCCCATTAAAAATAGACTGGATAAAGAAAATGTGGTACACATACACCATGGAATACTACACAGGCATTGAAAAAGAATAAAATGATGTCCCTTGCAGCAACATGGATGGAGCTGCAGGCCATTATCCTAAGTGAACTAATGCAGAAACAGAAAACCAAATACTGCATGTTCTCACTTATATGTTGGAGCTAAATATTGAGAACACATGGCCACAAAGAAGGGAGCAACAGATACCAGGGCTTACTTGAAGGTAGAGGGTGAGAGGAGGGCGAGGATCAAAAAACTACCTATCTGGTACTATGCTTTACCTGGTTGACAAAATAAATTGAATGTCAAACACCCATGACTCACAATTTATCTATATAACAAAGCTGTATATATACCCCTAATCCTAAAATAAAAGTTAAAAAAAAGTCTAGAAATAAAGCATTCAGCTCAGGAGTGTAAAAAAGAGAAAACATCCCCCATTTAAAAAAAAAAAAAAAAAAAAAGATCAAACTTCAAAAAAGAAAAATAAAGTGGATGTCAAAGATATAAGAAACAAATAAATGATTGAGAAAATGCATAAAGCCAAAAGATGTTCTTAAAAATTTAATGTCAGATCAATGAAAGTCAGATTTCTAATAAGACAGTTATGAAAAAAATACTGGGCAAAATGTGGAAATAACTTTAGACATAAGATTTTTCAAAGATGCAAAGGTGTTCTCAACTATATATATAAGGATATTTATCAGCTACAGGCAAATACACCTAAATATGTACCTAAAGGGATCAACTCCCAGTAAAGTACAAAAAGGAAATAATAAAATGGCAAAATAGATGAAAGACTAATAAAAAATTATATAGACTAGTCAGTACTAAATTAAAATGGCAGCCACGCTCTTCCTCCCTCTCCGTAATCCCAAAGCTCTAAGAGCTTTATAGTTGAGTTCTAGCAAACATGTAATTAACTTAATTACTATTATAATACATTGAAAACAAAGTAGAGAGTGAAAATTGCCAACTTATTTTATGTAGCTAGTGTAATCTTGGATTCCAAGGCCAGATAAGAACGATACAAATAAAATTAAATTATGGGCACATTTGTAAATTTTGTAAATATACAAAAATCCTAAATAAAATATCAGCTAATTAAATTCAGTAACATATCAAATATATGCATCGTGATCAGTTTATTATAGGAATGCAAGGATCGTTCAACATGAGAAAAATCTATTAACGTAATTCACTGTATTAATAGAAAATAGAATAAATCCATGATAATCTCAACTGATGCAGAAAAATCATGTGATATAAAATTCAGGAAGCACAACACCCATATATTCTCTTAAAAACACTTTTAGCAAACTAGAGGAAAAAATAAACTCCCTACAGTAGCAAAGGTTAAATATCAAGAACTTTAAGCTTAATGGAGAAACTTCACATATATTCCCTTTACAGTGGTAACAGGAATGACCACCATCACTGCTGCTTTCAACATAGCACTAGAGATTCTGGCAAATACTATAAGAAAAAGAACTAAGAGGTATAAGGATTAGAAGCAAAAATATAAAATGTCATTATTTGCACAGTTACGGCCATCTACCTAGAAAAAGAGTACACAGTAAACTATGAGAGTTCAGCAAAACTATCAGATACAATACAGAAATAGTTTAACTGACTCAGCAATCAACTACTAGAAAGTAAGATACCATTCACACCAGAAAAAAAAAGAAAAAAAAAAACCCTATCTTAACCAAGAATACAAAGAATTCTTTAAAGAAAACTTTCACATTCCAATAAAGAAGAAAGATTATCTAAATAAAAGGAGAAGCATGCTTCCATGCTCTTGGATGCGGTGACTTAAATTCAATACATTCCAGTCAAATTTCCAGATGGCTATTCTGAGGAACAGAATAGACTTCTGTTCCTTAAAATTGACAAAGGAAATAAGTTGGTAAAGACAAGTAAACCGGCGGGGGGGAGGGGGGGGAGGGGGGCGGAGCAAGATGGCCGAATAGGAACAGCTCCAGTCTCCAACTCCCAGCGCGAGCGACACAGAAGACCGGTGATTTCTGCATTTTCAACTGAGTTACTGGGTTCATCTCACTAGGGAGTGCCGGACAATCGGTGCTGGTCAGCTGCTGCAGCCAGACCAGCAAGAGCTGAAGCAGGGCGAGGCATCACCTCACCTGGGAAGCGCAAGGGGAAAGGGAATCCCTTTTCCTAGCCAGGGGAACTGAGACACACAACACCTGGAAAATCGGTAACTCCCACGCCAATACTGCGCTTTAAGCAAACAGGCACACCTGGAGATAATATGCCACACCTGGCCGGGAGGGTCCCACGACCACGGAGCCTCCCTCATTGCTAGCAAAGCAGTCTGCGCTATCATATCCCGGCAAGGCAGCAGCAAGGCTGGGGGAGGGGCGCCCACCATTGCTGAGGCTTAAGTACGTAAAAAAGCCTCTGAGAAGCTTGAACTGGGTGGAGCTCACAGCAGCTCAAGGAAACCTGCCTGTCTCTGTAGACTCCACCTCTGGGGACAGGGCACAGATAACAACAAAAGCAGCAGAAACCTCTGCAGACGCAAACGACTCTGTCTGACAGCTTTGAAGAGAGCAGTGGATCTCCCAACACGGAGGTTGAGATCTGAGAAGGGACAGACTGCCTGCTTAAGTGGGTCCCTGAACCCTGAGTAGCCTAACTGGGAGACATCCCCCACTAGGGGCAGTCTGACACCCCACACCTCACAGTGTGGAGTACACCCCTGAGAGGAAGCCTCCAAAGCAAGAATCAGACAGGTACACTCGCTGTTCAGCAATATTCTATCTTTTGCAGCCTCTGCTGCTGACACCCAGGCAAACAGGGTCTGGAGTGGACCTCAAGCAATCTCCAACAGACCTACAGCTGAGGGTCCTGACTGTTAGAAGGAAAACTATCAAACAGGAAGGACACCTACACCAAAACCCCATCAGTACATCATCATCATCAAAGACCAGAGGCAGATAAAACCACAAAGATGGGGAAAAAGCAGGGCAGAAAAGCTGGAAATTCAAAAAATAAGAGCGCATCTCCCCCAGCAAAGGAGCGCGGCTCATCGCCAGCAACGGATCAAAGCTTGATGGAGAATGACTTTGACGAGATGAGAGAAGAAGACTTCAGTCCATCAAATTTCTCACAGCTAAAGGAGGAATTACGTACCCAGTGCAAAGAAACTAAAAATCTTGAAAAAAAAGTGGAAGAATTGATGGCTAGAGTAATTAATGCAGAGAAGGTCATAAACGAAAGGAAAGAGATGAAAACCATGACATGAGAAACACGTGACAAATGCACAAGCTTCAATAACCGACTCGATCAACTGGAAGAAAGAGTATCAGCGATTGAGGATCGAATGAATGAAATGAAGCGAGAAGAGAAACCAAAGAAAAAAGAAGAAAAAGAAATGAAGAAAGCCTGCAAGAAGTATGGGATTATGTAAAAAGACCAAATCTACGTCTGATTGGGGTGCCTGAAAGTGAGGGGGAAAATGGAACCAAGTTGGAAAACACTCTTCAGGATATCATCCAGGAGAACTTCCCCAACCTAGTAGGGCAGGCCAACATTCAAATCCAGGAAATACAGAGAACGCCACAAAGATACTCCTCGAGAAGAGCAACTCCAAGACACATAATTGCCAGATTCACCAAAGTTGAAATGAAGGAAAAAATCTTAAGGGCAGCCAGAGAGAAAGGTCGGGTTACCCACAAAGGGAAGCCCATCAGACTAACAGCAGATCTCTCGGCAGAAACTCTACAAGCCAGAAGAGAGTGGGGGCCAATATTCAACATTCTTAAAGAAAAGAATTTTCAACCCAGAATTTCATATCCAGCCAAACTAAGTTTCATCAGTGAAGGAGAAATAAAATCCTTTACAGACAAGCAAATGCTTAGAGATTTTGTCACCACCAGGCCTGCCTTACAAGAGACCCTGAAGGAACCACTAAACATGGAAAGGAACAACCGGTACCAGCCATTGCAAAAACATGCCAAAATGTAAAGACCATCGAGGCTAGGAAGAAATTGCATCAACTAATGAGCAAAATAACCAGTTAATATCATAATGGCAGGATCAAGTTCACACATAACAATATTAACCTTACATGTAAATGGACTGAATGCTCCAACTAAAAGACACAGACTGGCAAACTGGATAAAGAGTCAAGACCCATCAGTCTGCTGTATTCAGGAGACCCATCTCACATGCAGAGACATACACAGGCTCAAAATAAAGGGATGGAGGAAGATCTACCAAGCAAATGGAGAACAAAAAAAAGCAGGGGTTGCAATACTAGTCTCTGATAAAACAGACTTTAAACCATCAAAGATCAAAAGAGACAAAGAAGGCCATTACATAATGGTAAAAGGATCAATTCAACATGAAGAGCTAATGATCCTAAATATATATGCACCCAATACAGGAGCACCCAGATTCATAAAGCAAGTCCTTAGAGACTTACAAGGAGACTTAGACTCCCATGCAATAATAATGGGAGACTTCAACACCCCACTGTCAACATTAGACAGATCAACGAGACAGAAAGTTAACAAGGATATCCAGGAATTGAACTCATCTCTGCAGCAAGCAGACCTAATAGACATCTATAGAACTCTCCACCCCAAATCAACAGAATATACATTCTTCTCAGCACCACATCACACTTATTCCAAAACTGAACACATAATTGGAAGTAAAGAACTCCTCAGCAAATGTACAAGAACAGAAATTATAACAAACTGTCTCTCAGACCACACAGTGCAATCAAACTAGAACTCAGGACTAAGAAACTCAATGAAAACCGATCAACTACATGGAAACAGAATAACGTGCTCCTGAATGACTAGTGGGTACATAATGAAATGAAGGCAGAAATAAAGATGTTCTTTGAAACCAGTGAGAACAAAGATACAAATTACCAGAATCTGTGGGACACATTTAAAGCAGTGTGTAGAGGGAAATTTATAGCACTAAAGGCCCACAAGAGAAAGCTGGAAAGATCTAAAGTTGACACACAACATTACAATTAAAAGAACTAGAGAAGCAAGAGCAAACGCATTCAAAAGCTAGCAGAAGGCAAGAAATCACTAAGAGCAGAGCAGAAGTGAAGGAGATAGAGACACAAAAAACCCTCCAAAAAATCAATGAATCCAGGAGTTGGTTTTTTGAAAAGATCAACAAAATTGATAGACCGCTAGCAAGATAAATAAAGAAGAAAAGAGAGAAGAATCAAATAGATGAAATAAAAAATGATAAAGGGGATATCACCACCGACCCCACAGAAATACAAACTACCATCAGAGAATACTATAAACACCTCTACGCAAATAAACTAGAAAATCTAGAAGAAATGGATAATTTCCTGGACACTTACACTCTTCCAAGACTAAACCAGGAAGAAGTTGAATCCCTGAATAGACCACTAGCAGGCTCTGAAATTGAGGCAATAATTAATAGCCTACCAACCAAACAAAGTCCAGGACCAGATGGATTCACAGCTGAATTCTACCAGAGGTACAAGGAGGAGCTGGTACCATTCCTTCTGAAACTATTCCAATCAATAGAAAAAGAGGGAATCCTCCCTAACTCATATTATGAGGCCAACATCATCCTGATACCAAAGCCTGGCAGAAACACAACAAAAAAAGAGAATTTTAGACCAATATCCCTGATGAACATTGATGCAAAAATCCTCAATAAAATAGTGGCAAACCGAATCCAGCAGCACATCAAAAAGCTTATCCACCATGATCAAGTGGGCTTCATATCAAGGATGCAAGGCTGGTTCAACATACTCAAATCAATAAACATAATCCAGCATATAAACAGAACCAAAAACAAAAACCACATGATTATCTCAATAGATGCAGAAAAGGCCTTTGACAAAATTCAACAGCCCTTCATGCTAAAAACGCTCAATAAATTCGGTATTGATGGAACGTATCTCAAAATAATAAGAGCCATTTAGGACAAAACCACAGCCAATATCATACTGAATGGGCAAAAACTGGAAAAATTCCCTTTGAAAACTGGCACAAGACAGGGATGCCCTCTTTCACTACTCCTATTCAACACAGTGTTGGAAGTTCTGGCTAGGGCAATCAGGCAAGAGAAAGAAATAAAGGGTATTCAGTTAGGAAAAGAAGAAGTCAAATTGTCCCTCTTTGCAGATGACATGATTGTATATTTAGAAAACTCCATCGTCTCAGCCCAAAATCTCCTTAAGCTGATAAGAAACTTCAGCAAAGTCTCAGGATACAAAATTAATGTGCAAAAATCACAAGCATTCTTATACCCCAGTAACAGACAAACAGAGAGCCAAATCATGAATGAACTTCCATTCACAATTCCTTCAAAGTGAATAAAATACCTAGGAATCCAACTTACAAGGGATGTAAAGGACCTCTTCAAGGAGAACTACAAACCACTGCTCAGTGACATAAAAGAGGACATTAAAAAATGGAAGAACATACCATGATCATGGATAGGAAGAATCAATATCATGAAAATGGCCATACTGCCCAAGGTTATTTATAGATTCAATGCCATCCCCATCAAGCTACCAATGACTTTCTTCACAGAATTGGAAAAAACTGCTTTAAAGTTCATATGGAACCAAAAAAGAGCCTGCATTGCCAAGACAATCCTAAGTCAAAAGAATAAAGCTGGAGGCATCACACTACCTGACTTCAAACTATACTACAAGGCTACAGTAACCAAAACAGCATGGTACTGGTACCAATACAGAGATATAGACCAATGGAACAGAACAGAGTCCTCAGAAATAATACCACACATCTACAGCCATCTGATCTTTGACAAACCTGAGAAAAACAAAAAATGGGGAAAGGATTCCCTATTTACTAAATGGTGCTGGGAAAATTGGCTAGCCATAAGTAGAAAGCTGAAACTGGATCCTTTCCTTACTCCTTATACAGAAATTAATTCACGATGGATTAGAAACTTAAATGTTAGATCTAATACCATAAAAACCCTAGAAGAAATTCTAGGTAATACCACTCAAGACATAGGCATGGGCAAGGACTTCATGTCTAAAACACCAAAAGCAACGGCAACAAAAGCCAAAATTGACAAATGGGATCTAATTAAACTGAAGAGCTTCTGCACAGCAAAAGAAACTACCATCAGAGTGAACAGGCAACCTACAGAATGGGAGAAAATTTTTGTAATCTACTCATCTGACAAAGGGCTAATATCCAGAACCTACAAGGAACTCAAACAAATTTACAAGAAAAAAACAAACCACCCCATCAAAAAGTGGGTAAAGGATATGAACAGACATTTCTCAAAAGAAGACATTCATACAGCCAACAGACACATGAAAAAATGCTCATCATCACTTGCCATCAGAGAAATGCAAATCAAAACCACAATGAGATACCATCTCACACCAATTAGAATGGCAATCATTAAAAAGTCAGGAAACAACAGGTGCTAGAGAGGACGTGGAAAAATAGGAATACTTTTACACTGTTGGTGGGATTGTAAACTAGTTCAACCATTATGGAAAACAGTATGGCGATTCCTCAAGGATCTAGAACTAGAAGTACCATATGACCCAGCCATCCCATTACTGGGTATATACCCAAAGGATTATAAATCGTGCTGCTATAAAGACACATGCACACGTATGTTTATTGCGGCACTATTCACAATAGCAAAGACTTGGAATCAACCCAAATGTCCATCAGTGACAGATTGGATTAAGAAAATGTGGCACATATACACCATGGAATACTATGCAGCCATAAAAAAGGATGAGTTCATGTCCTTTGTAGGGACATGGATGCAGCTGGAAATCATCATTCTCAGCAAACTATCGCAAGAACAGAAAACCAAACACCGCATGTTCTCACTCATAGGTGGGAACTGAACAATGAGGTCACTTGGACTCGGGAAGGGGAACATCACACACCAGGGTCTATCATGGGGAGTGGACAGGGGAGAGGGATTGCATTGGGAGTTATACCTGATGTAAATGACGAGTTGATGGGTGCTGACGAGTTGAGGGGTGCAGCACACCAACATGGCACAAGTATACATATGTAACAAATCTGCACGTTATACACATGTACCCTAGAACTTAAAGTATAATAATAAAAAAAAACTTTAAACTTTTATAATAACATCAAATAAGAAAAGCCATATGATTATTCTAATGGATGCCAAAAAGTATACTTCTTAAAATTCAAAACGCATCTTTCATTTAAAACTACAGACAAAGCATGCAAAACAAAACAAACCAAAAGACATACAAACATATCTTAAACGCAAAGGTAAAACATTAAAGTCATTCTCGTTAAAACTGGAAAGTTGACAAGGATACTGCAAGTCCACAATTTTTAAACTACTGTGAAACTACATGATAATGCAATTAGACAAAATTAACTGTAGAGGATATGACTGCACATCTGAGAGAGCCAAGAAAATCAGCTGAAAACTAATGGCAATCATAAAGGAATTCATGATCCCAGAAATTCTGCTACTAGAATTATAAACTAGTGATTACACGTGTATACCAAAAGATCTGTACAAGAACAGAGCATTATAAATGTTGTAACAGCAAAAAACTAAAAACAATCCAAAAAGTCAGTAACAAAATAGATAAGTTGTTCATACTATGAAACAGTACACAGCTGTGAAAATGAACAACTACGTGAATCAACATTGCTGCACTGTAAAAGTTAACATTATGCAAAAGAAGCTATTCATGGAAGAATACATACAGTGATTCTATCTATATAATGTTCAAAAATATGCAAAACTAAACAATTGTGTTTAGAAATGTAGATGTAGTTAAAAGCACAGGAAAAAAAAAACTAAGGCATAACAACATTTAAGATAGTGGCTGCCCCTTTAGGAAAGGGGTGGGAAATAAATTTTGGAGTCATCAGGGGGCTTTTAAAAGTATATGTTGATTTAGGCTGGGCATGGTGGCTCATGCCTATAATCTCAGCCCTTTGGGAGGCTGAGGCAGGCAGGTCACTTGAGGCCACGAGTTCGAGATCAGCCTGGCCAACATGGGGAAACCCTGTCACAGAAAAAATATATATATATATATTACCCGGGAGGTGGAGGTTGCAGTGTGCTGAGATCATGCTACTGTACTCCAGGGTGGGAGAGAAAGCAAACAGTCTGTCTTAAAAAGAAAAAACAGTATATGCTGAGTTCAATGGTGGATATTCATGTTATTATAAATTGTACATATGTTTTCATATATTCTTTTGCTTATATGAAATACATCACAATAAAGTTCAAATTACATAAAATTTAAGAGTATAGAAAAAGAGTTCAGACATATAAATTATATATATATATATTTTTTGAGATGGAGTCTCGCTCTGTCACCCAGGCTGGAGTGCAGTGGCATAATCTCAGCTCACTGCAAGCTCTGCCTAAATGAAATGTGTAATAGCAATAAGAATATAAATTCCTAAAAATAAATTTACCAAAAATACTCAGAACCTATATAAAGATAGTCTTAGAATTTGAGGGCTAAAAATAAGGTTGGGGCCGGGCGCGGTGGCTCATGCCTGTAATCCCAGCACTTTGGGAGGCCAAGGCAGGCAGATCACTCGAAGTCAGGAGTTCGAGACTAGCCTGGCCAACATGGTGAAACCTTGTCTCTACTAAAAATACAAAAATCAGCCAGACGTGGCAGATCACACCTGTAATCCCAGCTACTTGGGAGGCTGAGGCATGAGAATCACTTGCACCCAGGAGACAGAGGTTGCAGTGAGCCAAGAGTGTGCCACTGCACTCCAGCCTGGGCAACAGAGCAAGATGACTCTGTCTCAAACACACACACACACACACACACACACACACACACACACACACAACAGTTGAAAAAACAAGATGACTCTGCTCAATCTTAGGAGAAATAAATATAATTTTGTTCCAACTAAACTTATCTCTGTTTTCAAGCAGGTTTAATCAAGATGTTAATCTTGATTTTGATGTGGGGGAGAAGGAGCTGTAACAAACTGATTTTCAAATGCTTTTGAAAGAAAACCATTTTGAAAGTGGAATAATGAGGAAAGGCTAATTCAATGGCATATTAAAACTTTAACAAGGACTCTGTAATTCATAACATGACTTGACATAGAAGTAGAGAAGATCAATGGAAACGGGTACAAATCCAGAAATGGACACGAGTACAACAGTGCATTTTACACATGAAAAAGGTTACATCAAATTTGTGGGGGAAAGATGGCTTATTCAATTAATGATGTTGGAACAAACGATGACATCTGGCAGAAAAAAAAATTAAGCTTGATTCTCTGTCTCAGTTCTTATGTCTTAGTGACTAAAAAAATTATATCAGATATGCATTATAGTTCAAATAATAGCTAACTTAACACAATCAATTATTAGTGAGTTCTTCATGTCCAGCACTGTTGTAAGTTATTTTTACATGTATGATCTTGTTTAACATTCTTAACAGCCCTACACAGTAGCTGTTATTTCTCCAATATAAAAATAAAAGACTGGCTAACTGATTCAATCTAGTTCACAGTACTAAGAAGTGATAGACATGCAATAAGCTTAGGTAGTAGATGTGGAGCCTGTACTATGACCAATGTGCTATATTGATTAAATATAATGAAAGATTAACATATACTTATTATTGAAAACTTATTATATATATGTTCCTTTTACATCTTTTTGTCCAAAATGGAAATCATCAGAATATTATTCTGTGGAAAAAGTCATCCTCTCTCCTTTTTATCTTCATTGAGTGAAAAAGAAAGGCTACATTCTTCTTCATTGTCTATTAAATGCACTACATATAAAGGACAACAATAAAAACATTCTGATATCAGTATAAGAATTAAGAAGAGGGTCCACAAAACAAGACAGCCTCAAAAGTAATCTTCATATACATAATGTATATGTGTAATTTTGTAGATGAAAAGGTAGCACCACAGTCAGTAGAGAAGATAAATGTTAGCAGAAAAATTAAATAACTAGGAAGTAAAAAGAATGTTTAAATCCTGTCATTTCTCACATCAAAATCAATTCTTGACAGGTTAAATAAACAGGAAAATTAAAGCAATTACATATTAAATTTGGAAGTGAAGAAGAGATTTCTAAGCACAAAACCATATAAGTAAAAGAAATAAGATTTCATTTTATGCAAATTTAAAACTTATATAAACAAGTCCTTAAACTAAAAGGCAAATGATAAACTAGGAGAAATATTTATAACATATGACAAATGATTTATATGTTTTACACACAGAATATCTACTATCAAATGGAAACAAAAACTTCAGTAGGAAAACAGTGACATATATCAAAAGGCGATTCATCAAAGAAGGAATATAAAGAGTCAATGAATATATGTAAAAAAATCAACCCTACTGAGGATTAAAAGGATGCAAATCAAGGCAAAATTTAAAAATTAATACTCAATGCTGGCAAAGGCTCAGTAAGACAGAATCATTAATCAAATGGTTGTAGGAGTTCAAGATCATGTAACATTTCTAAAAGAGAACGTGAGTTTTTCAAAAGCCTAAAACATGCTTATATCCTTTGATTCTGTTTTCCTATTTCTCAGAGTATATCTTGAGAATATAAAAAGACATATACTTAATAAATTATGTTAAGTATTATAAGATATTTATAACAACAAAATATTGGGAAATACTTAAATTTTCCCCAATAAAAAGCAAACTTAATGGGAGGCCAAGGTGGGCAGATTGCCTGAGCTTAGGAGTTCAAGACCAGCCTGGGCAACATGGTGAAACCCCGTCTCTACTAAAAATACAAAAAAATCAGCCGGGTGTGGCAGCATGCACCTGTAGTCCTAGCTACTTGGCAGGCTGAAGCAGGAGAATTGCTTGAACCAGGGAGGCTGAGGTTGCAGTGAGCCAAGATCACGCCACTGCATTCCAGCCTGGGCGACACAGCGAGACTCCGTCTCAAAAAAAAGAAAGAAAGCAAAGTTAAATAAAGCATAGTATATACCTAGAATGGAACACTATATAGTCATTAAAACTCATGCTACCAAAGTATGCTTGGAAAAATGCTCATTATATGTTAAGTGAAAAATGTACATAAATAACAGCTATTCATACATTGAATAAATATTTACTGAGTGCTTAGTATATGCACAATACAATTCTATATACTGGGAACATTTCCTTCCCTCATGAAGCCTATTTGTCATGACTCAAATTGTTTAATAATATTTTATATACACTAATCTTTTTATATACATGTGTGCACACGGGTGCATATATGTTCACATTTTAACATGTGTAAATACATGTACAAATGAACATGTATACATACATATCAGTATTTGTACAGACAAGTGAGTATGTATATACAATAAGTATTAGATAAAAGACTACAAGTAAATATACCCAGAGGTCAACAATGGCTATCTGTCAATATGGTTCATGTGAAGAGATGCACAAGAATAAATAACAAATTTAAACATTAATTGCCCTCCACAATGTGGCTTTATACATTCATGTTACATTTCCTTGTCAATAGCCTGGTTTCCTTATTTGTTCCCTCAAATTGTACCTGAGACTAAATGATGGCTTTCCTATTTAGAATGATATCTTCCTACTCATAATTGTTCAAATCTGAGTTTCTGTTGCTGTGTTTTAAGTGCCACTCATTCTGGCACTGTTTAATGTGGATAACTTCAGAAATTATTATTAATCTCACACAATTTGTTACCCTCAATGTTAAGACTTTTTTTTTTTTTGAAAGGGAGTCTTCCTCTGTCGCCCAGGCTGGAGTACAGTGGCACCATCCTGGCTCACTGCAACTTCAGCCTCCCGGGTTCAAGCAATTCTCCTGCTTCAGCCTCCTGAGTAGCTGGGATTACAGGTGCCCACCACAATGCCTGGCTAATTTTCATATTTATAATAAAGATGAGGTTTCACCATGTTGGCTAGGCTGGTCTCAAACTCCTGACCTCAAGTGATCCACCCACCTTGGCCTCCCAAAGTGCTAGGATTACAGGCCTGGCCATGACATTTATTCCTTTATCTCAGAACACCAAGAACAGCATGAATTATAAAGTAGACTTGAGTGACTGAATGAATGAATGAGTAAACATTGGGAAAAGACACTGGGTTGGGGCAGGGTCAAGTCTGCATGCTTGAAAATTTCTCAGGCAAGCGAGGAACATTTTCTGTCCAGTCATCCATCCATCCTCATTGCCACTTCCACTACTTCCACCACCCATGAAGAATGCAGGGACAATCATCCTCACCTGGGATCAGACTATGAGGAAAACAGTGTACATTCCTTCCTCCTTTGTGTTCCTCTTCTCGGGAAGGGTAGTGCTGAGATGGCTGAGCTGAGGAGGAAGGGGGATTGAAAACCCGGTATGACTTTAAATTCCCAAACTCATTAAATTCCCCATATACTAACTGGGTACGATGCACAAATCTCCTAGCATGAGGTCAAAAAGAAGCCTATGAATGTTCTTGTTTCCTTTCAACGACCAGAACGGAGAGCTATGAACACTGGCACCTTGAAATTTATTTGCAACCCTCTAGAAACTTCAAAAGATGCAACTCATTTATTGAGATTATTACTACTACTACTAATAATAATAGAAAAGCACTAGCAAACTTAAATAGTATCTATTTTCAAGGTATTTTTCTTATTTTGTTCAGTTTAAGTAGAAAATCATTCCGTTGTCCTCCCCTACTTGCTAAACAGGAATACTGGATTTACTATCAGAAAGGTACCCGCAGTCTTAGAGAAGTATCCCAGAACTGGAGCTCCCAGGTCCTGATCAAAGTCTCAACTCTGTCATCAAGCACTTTAGAACTTTAAAGCAGACCAAACTTCTAGATCTTCAAGGTCTCAGTTTCCTTACCTGTAAAATGGGGGCATGAGCCTTTGCCAACCCAGTCCTTCCTTGCTGATCACAGGTAGGTTCCTGGGCAAAATGATAAGCAATTAGTTAAGAGCCCTTATTCTCTAGGAAAAAAACGTTTCATGCGTGCTCCAAGAGCAGGACAGGTTTGGGCTCCCCCAACGCGTCACGGGCTGCCCAAGTGTAAGCACCAGAGAACCAGACACACAACGGTTCTCTAGGAGCGGGATCTCCAGGTCTTGGCCACAGATCCGGGGGTCCTCTGCTCCTGCAGTGAAGACGCGCGCGGCCTCCGTTGCTTATCCAGATCCCCGGCCAGAACTCTGCCCCAGCACCGAACGCCGGGCACCCATACCCCAGGGACCAAGCTGCTTCTGCCCTCCTCTACTTGCCTTTATTCAGTCTTAACGTGGGAAAGAAGCCGTGATGTACCCACCTACACCGGTGTCTCCGGTGTTTCTAAACCGGAGTCGCTTCTCAGTCCCTGACCCTCGATTTTCTGCCCCTCTTCCTTCAAACACAGCTCGTCTTGCCCTGTCCGCTTCTGGGTCAGTCCTCCCAAGAGTTCACGTCACTTAACGGAGCCTGTGAGAGTGGACCGTTATGGCCAAAACACTCAGTCCACACAAACAATGGCCGCAGCCCTGCTGGACCGAAACGGAAGTCCTAGGTCTTGGAGTAGACACTTGCGGTGTTTCCGTGGATACGGGAGGGGCGGGGCGGGAAGAGACAGCGCGGTGGAACGTGACTCCTGATTGGCCAGAAGGATCCCGCGCCTCCCGACCTTTGGCTGCTGGCATTCCGGCGCAGGAGAGCAGTGCGCTCGGGAGTTGCGGGCGCTCGGTAGCTGCGGGCGCTCCCGGAATGAGGCGAGGACGCACCGGCATTAACGGAATAGGAGTACTACCGAAGCATTTAGGGCCCCGGGAAAGGGGGCGTGGCTGGAAACGGAGCGACTGGCTTCGGAGAATTCTGTGACCCTCACCGCCGCGACCGACCCCGAGGAAACGCTGGCAGGTCGCCTTTGGTTGGCAAGGCGTGGTTGTCCTCGCTGTCCCGCGCCCTCGGCGGAATGAGCACCCTACTAGCCCTGGCACTAGCTAGCATCGCTCTAAACTCGAGGTTAGAGCTTTTCAAATTCCGTCCTATTGTTGCCAGAGACCCTCTTCGTTCCTGCTCCAGTGAGGCTTGCCTCCCTCCCGCCTTCCTGCCAAATCCCAGGCTCCTCTGGAGACTCCAGGCAGAGAAGGGAAATGCACAGTGGAGCTGAAATGAAGCCATGAAAAGGAGCCCCTCCTCAGTGTCCTGGGACCACAGAGTTGCAAGAGCCTGTTCTGTTATTTACCTGAGTGTGTTATATTAGGAAAATATTTTCGCATCTTTGGGCCCTGTCCCTCAAACTTGGGCTTGATCAGTAATATTCAAACATTTTATCAGGCAAGGAACTTTTGGTAGGATAGTCGTTAAAAGCAAGGGACTCCTTGGATTCTAATCTGGCAACACTACTTATGAGATCTTGGCTGGACTACCTAACCTTTAAGCATCAGCTTAATAGGCATAATATTGATGGCCAATAATAATAGTAACTATTTCACAGACTTGTTAGATTGAAATGAGTTAGTGTAATTAAAATGCTTAAACCAGCCCCTGGCACATAGGAAGTACTCTGTGAACTATATGTTTACAGTTTGATGTTTAGCAGGGATGGGTGGCCCAGCGCCTATCTGCTTGAATTCACCACACAATAAACACCTGCATTTTTTATGACTCTGGAGACTACGTTTTGAAAATTACTGGGCGTGGACCCTCCCTCGTTTGAGCATTCAGAGAGTATAGCATAGCATTTTAAAAATGTGGGCTTTGTTGTCTGACGGAACTGACGTTAAAAACTATCAATCATTGTTATCTACTAGGTGATGTTGAGCAGGTTGTTTAACCACTCACCCTTAAGTATTTTCACCTGTAAATTGCAACATATTTAAAGCCACAATTGATAGTTGAATTACTGAATGCAGAGACATTGACCAGTAAGAAGGAACACTGGAAGTGGGCTGTTCTGCCACACTGCTTCCAACCTGAGAACCTGAACCTCAATGAACTAACCAAAATTAAAAGAAAAAAAAAGCTAAGAGGATCCAGTTTTCAGAGAAACAAAATGTGTATCTGAAGAAATATACCTGCTAAAGGGTAGAGGCCAATATGAATAACGAAGAGCACCAAGTATAGCATACACAAGACTTTTAGGAATGAATTCTACCCAGTTACAGTTTGGGGTTTAGCAGGGGTGGGCAGCCCAGAGCCTATCTGCCTCCGTCCACCACACAATGAGCATCTGCATTTTTTATGACTCTGGAAGCTACATTTTGAAAATCATTGGTCATGGACCCACCCTGGCTTGAACATGCAGAGACCCAAAGCACCATCTTTGATGAGGGTCCTGGGAGCAGTCACCAGATGCCTAGAGATGTACCCAGGGGAGGAGTGAAGAAACTGCCTTGCATGGGAAGAGAGGGATAGCCCAAGTTCCTAGTCCAAGATGTTGCAGATTCTTCATAGCAAATAATTGAAGAATCTAAGAATAGGACTGTGGCTTGAGGGCATAGAATTTTCCGTAATTTTGGTCAGTGTCACGTAACTAAGAACACAAATTGGAGTCAAGTCTGACAAGACAGCAAGGAATGTAGGGGCCAAGATCCTGATGAAAAGGGAATCTTTAAGCAGCCAACCTAAAACCTGGTGGTTTTCTCTTCAAACATTAGCAGAATTCTTAAGATGAACAGGAAAAGAAGATAAGAAGAAAACTGTTGAAGTGCACAGAAAATTTTCAGAGGTCTCATCACAGATCAGAGGAAATAGGAATTATAGTTCAAAACCCACCAAGAAAGAGATACCCAACTAGAATTCCTGGAGAGCAAAAGAATAAGTACAGAAGCAAACTGGCAATAAATAGAGATGGAGCTGCAATTCAACTTTGAGTCAGCTCCATACCTGACTGGATTGTTATTATCTGCCCCCTCTCTAACTGCCTATGAGAGGAACTCTCTCAGGAGGAATGTTATCATTCAGAACTACTACAGTGTTTCATATACAATGTCTGATAATTCAACCAAAAATTATAAGGTCAGAAAAAAAGACAATAGAAACAAATTCATGGATGACTAAATTATTGAGCTAACAAATATATATTTAAACATAATTGTGATTAATATGTTCAGTAATGGAGAAGAGTTGACAAGATCGGGAATTTTAATTGAAAATCAAATTTAAATTTTATGAATAAAAATAAAATTGAGAATGTAATAGATGTGTGTGACAGCAGATCAGATCCACCAGAGAAAAAGAGGAAAGAATACAGATACCTAAATGAGAAGATAAATTTTATATACACATATAAATAGATATTTTAAGATTTATAAAGTATATTTGTAAAATTAAATTATATAAATTTATAAAATTTTAAATATATAATTTTAATTATGTTACATATAATTATATTACATGTATAATATATTACATATAATTTTAATTATATTACATATAAAATATATATATTTCATATGTTTAGCTTGGAGAGTTTTTAAAAACATTTTATATAAAAATGTTTACTATAAAATTTTTATTTTATATATAAATCTATTTTTACGTATAAAATATAAATATATAAGCATTTATAAATATATAAAATAGATTCATATATAAATATTTATATTTATATGAATATATTTTATTTATATTTATGTATAAAAATCTCCAAGCTAAAGTACAGAGAAGAAAAGAACATAAATTGTATTAGGTAATTCTTGCATTGTATAAATAAATAACTTGAGACTAGATAATTTATAAAGAAAACAGGTTGAATTAGCTCACAGTTCTGCAAGTTTTACAGGTAGCATGGTGCTTGCATCTGCTTGGCTTTTGGGGAGGCTTCAAGAAGCTTACAATCATGATGGAAGGTGAAGGGGCTGTGGGCATGTCTCACATAATGAGAGGAGCGAGAGAGAGAGAGTAGGAAGGGAGGTTCCACACACTTAAGCAGATATCATGAGAACTCACTATCATAAGGACATTACCAAGCCATGAGGGACCCACCCCCATGACCCAGATACTACCCACCAGGCCACACCTCCAATGTTAGGGATTACATTTCAACAGGAGATTTCGGTGGTAACAAATATCCATACTATATCAGAAACATAGGGAACACAATGAAAATATCTAACATACACAATTAGAGTCTCAGAAAAGATAAAGTGAGCAAAGATCAATATGTGAAGAAATAATGATTTATAATTTTCCAAGCCTGATGAAAAATTCTAACTCACAGTGTATAATTTCATTGTAAGTCTGAAATGGTATATTGAAATCCTACAAATATTTCCAGGGATCCCTGGAGCCATGGTATTGATCCTTGACCAAACCAGAATAGAATATACTACATAGGAATTAATGCAGTTTTGTGCTAATGTAGTTTTCCAAAAAATACCAAGAGGGAAATCTGTAACAGCTTGCCAATATTGTTTATAGAAAATGTATTGATGAATGGTTTGCATCTGGTTTCTGTTATGCTATCTTGGTTTCTGCTATTGAACCTGGTCCCATAGCTTGGTTTCAGCTACATGACAGTTGTAGTATAAAAGACCCCTACTTGAATGAGCTGTGGCTTCCCTGAAATCAAAATATCTTAGTGGTTCACTTGCTGGCCATAAAGCACAACCTTGTGACTGAGAGAGGTCTCTGGAATCTGTGTAGGTATTGTGGACCACCTTTCTTACCCCTGCTGCTTTGTATCCATGTCTGTCACAAATCTTTCATGAGTGTGTGTGTATGTGCATGCATGCAAGTCTATGTTACATTGTATTTTTATAAATATCTCTAATAACCTTAGAATATTTGTACATTTGAATGAGAAAAATATGTGAGTACAATGTGAAAAAAGTCTAATTTTTTCTAATCAAGCATGTTAGCAATTGAGGTGGAGGAGGAAAAATGGTCACTTTTTGAGCCAAAATGTATCCTTTATGATTTGGTTAAAGAAATACCTGAAAGCATAGAAGAGGAATAAGATAGAGATGGAAATAATGAAAAAAGATCATAGGCTTAAATAGTAGATCTATAAGACCTAATATGCAGACACAAAAGTTTAGAAAGAAAGAGAGAGAGAGAGAGAGAGAGAGAGAGAGAGAGGGAGAGGAAGGAAGGAAGGAAGGAAGGAAGGAAGGAAGGAAGGAAGGAAGGAAGGAAGGAGAGAGAGAGAGAGAGAGAGAGAGAGAGAGAGAGAGAGAAAGAAAGAAAGAAAGAAAGAAAGAAAGAAAGAAAGAAAGAAAGAAAGAAAGAAAGAAAGAAAGAAAGAAAAAGAAAGAAAGAAAGAAAAAGAAAAAGAAAGAAAGAAAAGAAAAAAAAGAAAGAGGAAAGGAGAAGAAAAAGAAAAAGAAGGGAAAGGAAAGAGAAAGAAAAAGGAAAGTTTATAAAAGTGAAGAAACAAATGACTAACAGAATAATAGAAAATGCCTTTTTGTGGAAAATTTTTGAGAAGGCATGAATGTAGACCAAATAACTCACTACATTTCAGTCTGGATTAGTGAGTAAAGACCCACTAGACATAAAAAGGCATACTTTCTATACTGTAAGGATAAAGAGAAAAGCTTTTAGGTTAAAAGGGTAAGTTATCTAAAAATAAAAATGACATTGGACATCTCTTTTGTAATGTTGGAAGCTAAAAAATGTTCAATAGCAGTATAGACTAGTAGGCTAAAGGGGCTTCAATACATCAGCCAAAATATCATTTCTCCCTAATGTAGTGAAAGAAAGGTTTAAGGATTTTCAAGAATTCAGAGCCTGTATCACTCAGATGTCCCCCGAGTTAACAATTCAAGAAAGTACTCCAAATAAATAACAAACCCAAAACAGAAATACCCCACAAAAAATTATAGACAAGGAAACAGAGAAAGCCATGATATAAATAATAAACCAAAAGTTGCATGTATAAAGAATGCAATAAATTATTAGTCATTGTACTAAATGTGAATGGACTGAATTTTTCAATAGAAAGAAACTCTGAGTCACTCAAGTAAAAAAATCCAACCATATGCTGTTTTCGAGAAACATCTGTGAAGTAAGTAAAAAAAGATACCAGGCAAATGAGCAAAAATTTCAAATAATCGAAAGTTAATTTAAGAACTAAATAAAGAGATTGACCTTATATTTTGATAAAAGATACAATTTATGAAGAAGTATAATGCCATCAAACCCACTAAATACATGGAGCAAAAATGCATAAATTTGACTACTTGATTAAAAAAATACAGTTCTATGGGGAAATTCAATATATGTGTTTTAGAATTAGAACTAGGATACAATAAAATAAAGCCATGCACAGTTTGAATCGTGTAATTAATAATCTGAATTTCAAAGGTATATATAGAAATCTTGTAACCCTAGAATTGATGGTATATTTTGTGTCCATAGAACATTTTCAAAACTGATTATGAGTTTTGCCATCTTCATCCTCAACTGTTGAATGTGTTTTTAATTGCTCTGAGAATATAAGCAAAGAGAACTTCCATACCCTTGCCCATCCACACAATGCATTCACACACCTACCTGCATCAGTGCCCCTTTTCAGCTAGAAGCCTGTTCATGTAGTGACTAGTTTCTATCCATTCTTGCTCACATGACCTAACTCCAGTAATTCCCCTCCCTTGCAATGTCAATTTTTCCCTCTATACTATATCCTTCCCATTATCAAGTATGCTGTCATTTCTCCAAAACAAAACAATAAAATTTTCTATGGCCCTGTTTTAGTTAGTGTGGGCTGTTATAACAAAATACCATAAACTAGATGATTGACAACAACAGAAACTTGTTGCTCACAGTTCTGGGGGTTGGAAGTCCAAGATCAAGGCACTAACAGATTCAGTTTAGTGAGGGGCTATTTCCCAGTTCATTTATGGCTGTCTTCTTGTGGAGACCTCACATGGCAGAAGGGACCAGGGAGCTTTCTAGAACCTCTTTCATAAGGGCACCAATTCCATTCATGAAGGCTCTGCCCTCACAACCCAATCATGTCCCAAAGTCTCCACCTCCTAATACCATCAGACTGAGGATTAGGTTTCAGCGTATGAATTTGGGAGGACACATTTAGTCTATAGCAGGCCCACTTCTCCCTCAGCTACTGTATCATTTCTGTCCTTCCTTTTGAGCCAAACATCTTAGAAAGTAGTCTATTGTCTTCCATTTTTTCTCCTTCCAGTTTTTTTGGCCTTATTTCAATTAGGGTTTCACCCTACCGTCTCACTGAAACTACTCTTCTCAAAATCACTGATGGTCTCAATGTTGCTAAATTCAATGGTTAGTTTTCAGTCTCATCTCATTCTATCAGCAGAATTTGGCACAATTGATTTCAAGAATTTGGTACAATTAATCTCTCTTTCTACCTTGAAACATTTTCTTCACTTGGAGATTTAGATAGCACACTCTTCAGGTTTTCCTCTCCGGATGTTCTTTTCCATGCTTTTTTGAAAACAATTGTATTGCCGCCTCCCAGGTCTGCTCCCTCTCTGTGACTTCTAAACAGTATAGCGATTCCTCAGGGATCAGTCTTTGAATGTTCTATTCTCACTCCCTGAATGATCTTCCATGGCTTTAAATTCCACCTATAAGCTAGTGACTTATAGTTTATATCTCCTGCTCAGACTTTGAATTCTAATTCCAAACTCCTTCTTTGTCAATTTGACTTCAATGTTTAATAGGCATCCCAAATTTACCAAAAATGTACTCCTGAAATGCCTCACAAACTTGCTTTTTTATTTTTTTGCAATCTTCAATCTCTCTTCCAAATTCCCAAGTCAGTATCTTAGATTTCCCTTTGACCCCTTTCTTTTCTCTTACCTCCCAATCTGTTCTGTCAGCAAATCTTTGCAGTTCTATCTTAAATACTCAGAATATGACTACTTTCACTACCACAACTGCTACCAGCCTCGCCCTAGCCATCATTTTCTCTCATCTGGATTATTATAATAGCCTCTTAATTGGTCTGCTTGCTTCTGTCATTACTCTGCTCCAGGATACTTCATATAGAACCAGGATGATTATCTTAAAACATAATAGTTATTATTCACTTTGCCCCAAACCCTCAGTTGGCTTCCTAGTTTACTCAGAGTGAAAGCCAAGGTATTACAGTGGCTTATAGGGCACTACATGATATCTCTCTTCTTACCTTTCTCATTTCCCCCCTGTTTTTCTGATTCGTATTCCACTATTTTGCTCCCTTATCCCACATTAGCCATTCTGGACTAATTGTTATTTCTTAAACTTGCCATTCTTGTTTTCACTTTACTCTCTTCTTTCATTAATGAAGTGCTGTTGATTGATTCATTCACTGCTTTAAGTGCTGAGAATAAAAAACAGAATGAAATAAATAAAAATCTTTCTTTTATGGATCCATTCTCTAGGTGGGGAGGTGTGGAGTAAGGAAAGATCAATAGCCAGTAAATAAATAAGTAAAATTATTTATTGGATGAGAGTAAAAATACAAACAAAAGAGTAATTCAAATTTTGTTATTCATTGTATTTGTGTATGTGACTGTTAATTTAATTATGCAGCATGAAGAAAAAAATGTAAAAGGATACATACCAGAGAATTGATATGTTTAATGTGTATTGTTTATTGGGAGGGATTGATGTAAGTACAGACAGGAAGAAATTAGGGGCCTATAAGGCAATCTCTCAAACTCTTAGTAAAAATGGAATACTACCACTTTTATTTTGCCTTTGTGCTTGTGATAGAGAAGCAAAGTGACAAGTTCTTTCAATTTGACAAAGAAATCCTACAAGCATTTTTACCTTTTTACAACACAGAGATGTCATTTAAAGTATATTAAGAGCAATGAATGAACAAGTACTACAGTCACTCATATTTGCAGACCTTTTAGATATTAAAGATCACTTTCACAAGGCATTGCAATAATTTCAAAAGTCCAGGTTTCTTATAAGATCCCTCTGAAGAAATAACACTTCCAAATATAAGTTTACATATAAACGCCTCTATCCTCTTCCACACATTTACCACAGAAGATATAGTGTTCAATATAGGATCCTCTGTGCTCAGCAAACCTGTGGGCGCACGTCCTTCTGAAACGAAAATAGAACAAGATAATAACAGTATGAATATTTATACAGATATCCTTCATGGGACAGCAAAAATGTTCTATTTCGTGGTTTTCTGTGCATGTTAGAAACAATTTCAAAACCAAACCTTCTAGAATTTATAGTTTCTCTTCAGATGTACATATTCGTGAATGTAATATTCAGCACATTAGCACATTATAGCAATTTAACATAGTATGTTGGAACCAAACTAAAAAGAGTTTGCCTTTTCTCTCACCCTACACTTGGCTATCCTTTTGAGGTAGTTTTTGTATGAATACTTATAATCTAAACCTCTGATTTCTGGCTGTTATTGAGGTTGTTGGACCTGTCTTGCTAACTAGCATGCCTGAGTCCTTAGTATCAGTTGCCTAGAGTGCATATTTTCTTAATGCCAACGAATACTGGCTCCTCCTTTGTCAATAAAGCTTGAAGTTCTCCATGAAGAGTCCAGCTGGAAAAATGCTACCTTAAATAAGGATAAATCACCCAAATCTTGCTGCTATATGAATATGAAAACTTGTTCCAAATGGGTAATCCTTAGAAAAAGGAAGCCATCCGAACAGAGCATCCATTTACCCATGCGATCCAGAGGTTTCTCATCTGAGAGGCAATTCTCAATCCTGAAGCTCCTAGATCTATTAGCTTCTAAGACCGTCTTCAGGGTCCAAGGCCATGAATTCATCTTAGAACAGTTCTAGTCATGTGGGATTTGAATGAAATTGCACTATCCATAAATCAACACAGAGCCTTGGTGACTACTGTGGTCAATTTGACTCAGATGTTCCTTAAATATGTCGAGTAGGCTCTTAACTGAGGGTCTCTGCGCTTGCTATTTCTTCCTCCTGGAATGCTCCATCTCCCAGATATCTGCATTGCTCACACTTTCACGTTTTGCAAATATCACCTTAGTAGTGTCTTCTCTTCCTATTCAAAGAGAAATAGGACCCATCTCCCACTTCTCACCCCCAGCGCTGTATTCCTTGCCCATTCTGATTTTCTCCACAGCAATGATCACCACCTGGTATACTACAATTCATTATCTGCGCCCCTTCAACAGAATGTAAGCTCCATGGAGGTAAGGGCTAGATGAGCAAGACTTTGGATATTTTATTCACTGCTAGACAGGGCCCAGAAAACTGACAGGCACAAATAAGATGCTCAATAATTGTACGGATATTAGATGGACGAATAAAGGGACACTGCTTATTGGGAGTCAGCCAGTCTGGGAAAGGTCCTTCAAAGCTAGGGTTCAATTCCCCGACTTCCTCTTCCCCACATCGGTAAGGCAAGGAGGAAAGACGTGCGTCCACAGGTTTGCTGAGCGCAGAGGATTCTATATTGAACACTGAATCTTCTGCGGTAAATGCGGGGAAGAGCATAGAGGTGGAGAGTGAGAGCAGCGTTCCCTTGGCCCCTCCAGCCAATGGGAAGAGAGATTCGCTAGGTCAGGCGGTGGGGTCCAACCACCCAGGCTGGCCCGCAGCCCTCTTAAAGGGTTTGCTCCTCTCGCAGGGGAGGAGGGAGATGAGGCATTAAGGGCCAGAGTGCGTTCCCCTTTGTCGTGGAACAACAAGTGCCTGTTGATACTTTCCTGTCCCTCTGAGGCCTGGCTTTCGGCGCTTTTACCCTTTGACACCAACGCCTGGTGAGACCGAGGTATGGAATGACTCTCCTCTTCTCTGGATGCGTACTTTGTCCACTTTAAAATGGGAAGTTGGGTTCTCTGTGAGTCCATCCAGCGCCCACATTCTGCGTGGAAAATGAAAGGAATGTGGACTCAGGGCCCAAGAGGATGAGTTGCCAGGACATCCCAGGGTGGGACACTTTGGGGCATGGCGCCGGACACGACCAGAGTGGAAAAGCGACCTTGAGGGTGCGAGTCCACGGTCACCTGCAAGTAGCCTTTGGCTGGAGACCTAGTGTGGCCTGTATCCATTTGTCAAATTCCAAAGAGATAAAGAAATGAATGCCTGCCAACTGTACTGGAATTTGGCAGGCACTGCCTGCGGTGCCCACTTCTAGAATCTCCTGGATTAAAACGATATGAATAGTCCCACTTTCACCAGGCTTGACGAATGCAGGCAAGCCCCTCGCCTCTCTACCCAGGAGCAGGTGTTCGTCCTTCAGTCTGAAGCTATTCCCGCCACCTGTGTTCTGCCGTCTTTCATTCACTCTGGGTCTCCTCCTAGCCCCTCTCCCTACTGAAAACGAAACAAACCACCTAAAAACTGCTCTGCAGGTGCACCAGGTTATCAGTATCTGTCTCTCCACCTCTCCCTAGCAAAGTTCAAGAAATATTAGTAAGGTAGTACATGCTTGCTCCCTGCGTTGGTATTCCTCTAGCCTATAGTGCTTTAGTGCTTTAACACCCCCACTCCCTCCACTCCAGCAGTGACCCAAAATTGCTCTTTCTATGCAAGTTAGCAATTATTGTCAACACGCCAAATTCAAGTAGAGATGCCAGGCATTCATTTCTTTAACTCTTTGGAATTTGACAAATGGATATTGCCTTTTTACCTTTTTATTTCTCCACTTATTTAAGGAATGTATTCTGATGAAAGATAATTGTCACAAATTGTGCTAAACTCTGTTGTGTTTTGAGTTAGGACAATTTGTGACAATTATTTTAAGTACTTTTTTATGTAGAGGTTTTGATTGCTTAGTTGTAATCTTCATATAACTGCCATCTGTTTTGCTGTATGATGAGGACATTTTAATGACTAAAAAAATCAAGTGTGTGCTATATTTTTATACATTTATTATAATTGAATCCTTATTGTCAATTATTTACTATTCTAAACAAACACTCTTATGCACAAAACTTTCTTTTCTGTATTTAGGATTTTTTTTTCCCAGTGGAGAATTTACCAAAGAAGATACTGCTTGAAAACTCATGCATGTTTGTAAAATTCTCAGTAGACATGCAGACATGCAGTTTTTCAAGAGTGTAGCAATAACATATTAACTCCTTACTTTTATATGGTACTGTTTTTTAAAGCTTATTTTTGTCATTTTGAACTTTGAGAAGGGCTGTTTCCTGGTTTGCATTAGTTGTGCTAAATGCTTAAGTTTGAAAATTTTCTGAAATACTTGTTAGCCATTTGCTTTTTGCTTTTTCCCCCTTCTATGAATAGGCTATTCACGATAAATTTGCCTTATTGCTATTCTGATCTATTTGTATCATGTCTTTTTAGGGATATGAACCTTTTTAAAACAATATTTTAATGTGAACTGTAATTCATAAAAGACTGCACTAAGTATAAACAAGCACCTTAGTAAATGATTACCAAGTGATGACTCATGTAAACCATCTGCAGGTCAAGGAATAGGACATTAATTACCAGGACCTAAGGCCCCCTTCATCCTCCTCCACCTCATCTCCACAGGGGTATTAGGAAACCGACTTTTATGATAGCTACTTCATAATCGTGTTTGATTTGGCTTCTTTCACTAATTACGAGATTTATTCTAGTGGCATATAGCTGCAATAATATATTTTCTTTGCTGTTTAGGATTTTGTTGTATGAATTTACCACAGTGTATTGATTGGTTCTACTATAGATGAACTCTTGGATCTTTTCAAGTGCTTAGGAATTACAAGCAGTGCTGCTGTAGTTATTGCATATCTCCTGCTATACCTACACACATATTTCTATTGGATGTTTTCTAAGAACTTTAATTGCTATTTCATAGTGTATGTATATTTCCAGTTTTAAGGAATAACCATTTAGAATAGTATTTATTAGAATTACAGAAATTTCTTGTGTACCTGTCACCCAATTTCCCCAATTTTTAATATTGTGCATTACAATGGTATATTTGTCACAATGAAGACAATAAGGCAATTAAGTTGCACTTAATTTGAATTTCACTAATTTTTCCATATTGTTCTTTTTCTATTCCTGAATATTACATTTAGTCATTTTGTCTCTGTAGATTCCTCTGGTCTGTGAAAGTTTCTCAGTCTTTCCTTGTTTTCTGATGACCTTGACAGTTCTGAGAAGTACTAGTCTGGTAATTTGTAGTTTGTCCCTCACTTTAATTTTTTCTTATGGCTAGACTAGGATGCTGGGTTTGGGGAAGGAATATCACAGTGGTAACATGCCATTCACAGTGTCAATAGTACATGCTATCACAGTGACTTATGGCTGATAATAGTAGTCTTGATCTTGGGAGAGTGTTTGTCAGGCTTCTCACTAAAAAGTTTCTCCACTCTCCCCACCTACTTCCATACTCCTCTCTTTGGGAGGAAATCAATAAGCACACTCAGTGCTCTGGAAGGTGGGGTGCAGTTGGGTTAAGAGCCATTTCCTGGAGGGGAGAATATCCTACATAAAGTATTTGGAAATCTTCTCTAAGAGAGATTTGTCTCTTTTCTCACATATATTGGGACATTTATCTGTATCTATATGGACTCATGGATACTTGCTTTGTACTTTGGGCTATAATCCAATACTGTTGTTTATTTTGGCCATTGGGAACTCTTTCCAGTTGTATCTTCAGTCTCTTTGCATACCCCATTATTTTCCTTTCCTTATTTCTGGCACTATGAGATGCTATAAGCTCATCGTATCTATTCCCTATCCTAGCCCTAGAATCAGCAGTTTCTCAGAGGATCCCTGATTCCTTTTATTGGCAAATGGTACAGGTTAGAAACCAAAATTTGGACCTGGGTGGACATCTCCAATTTTAGTACTTAATACAAACAGTTTTAAAGTGGTTTTATTAATTTACACTTCAACTGCTTATTTGCCATATTCCCTGTAAACATTTTGCTGTTTTTGTTTGGCCATTTGTGTTTGAATTTTAAGGACAAGAGGTTTTAATTTCAGCATCGTTAACAATATGTCTTCAAATATTCATTGTGGTTCTTGGTCAGTTCCCTTATTGTGTCCAAACTGGTAAGTCCCATCTTTCCTAAGTTGTGATGAATGTTCTTTGCTGTTTTCTCCTCCCTGGTTTGAAGTATTAATGATACTTTCCAGATATAATTATACCTGGGATGATTTAAGAGGATACTAATTAATTGTCAAAATGGTTTACAAGTTGTCCTAATGAATGACACTGAATTCTTTCCTCCCAATTATGGTATCTCTTCTATAATATATTGAAATCCAATGAGAATGTATTTTCTTGGCTGTCTACTCTTTTTCTTTGATTTAATTATTATGATAGAATTAAATCATTTGTACATTTAGGCCAGGCACCATGGCTCATGCCTGTCACTGTAATTCCAGCACTTTGGGAGGCCTAGGTGGGCAGATCACTTAAGGTCAGGAGTTGGAGACCAGTGTGGCCAACATGGTGAAACCCTGTCTCTACTAAAAACCCAAAAATAAATAAATAAAAAATTAAATTAGCCAGGCATGGTGGCAGGCACCTGAAGTCCAAGTTATTTGGGAGGCTGAGGCATGAGAATTGCTTGAACCCAGGAGGGAAGGCAGAGGTTGTAGTGAGCAGAGATCCACCACTACACTCCAGCCTGGGTGACAAAGCGAGACTCCATCTCCAAAAAAAAGAAGTTGTACACTTAGCAGTAGTGGTTAGACTCTTGAATTTTTTTCAACTGGGGGGCAGTTTGCTGCCCTGGGGTCCTTTGTCAATATATAGAGACATTTCTTGTTTGTCAGAACTGTAGAAGATCCAGGGTTCTAATTGGCATCGAATAGGTAGAAGCCGTGAATACTGCTCAACATCATATAATGCACATATAGTGTCCCCCAAGGAAGTATCCAGCCTAAAATTTCAGTATTACTGAGGTTGCTATAGGAGATTTAGTTAGAGCGACCGAGAAAGGAAATCAATCCAGACTGTATGAAAAGGGTGGAAACACCCGACTTCCTAGGTCAAATCTTACTTCCCTGAGACCTCCATATTTCTACCCTCTCTAGGTAAGAATCCCTTGTCCCTTTGTGTTCTCCTAGAACTACTCTGGCCCAAATGATAGTCATGCTGTATTTAGAGGTCTTCCTCTTCCAGTCATGTTCAGCACAGGGTCTGCTATCACAGAGCATGGCCACACAGATTTTGTATAACTCTGAATTTCCAGTGCCTAGGAAACTGAAGTGAAATTAAAAGGCATTGCTATGTAGTAGAAAGAGAGTAAGCTTTGTAGTATGATAGGCCATTTGTCAACTTTATGACCTGGGCAAATTTCTTAATTTCTGAGACTCCGTATCTGTAAATGTGGATAAAATCAAACTTTCAGGTCTGTTTTAAAGTCTAGAGAAAATTTTTATAAAGAACCTATACACACTAGGTCCTCACAAATGTAGTCATTAATATGAGCTAATTATTTTGAACAAATATGTTTTGTTATAGGCAAAAATTTACATCAATTTGCAAATTGAAATCCTTGTAGACCATGGGTTCCCATTTTAGTTCAGGGCATTTTTGAATGAATGAATGCCTTCCTATAAGAGAAACAGCGCCAAACATGTGTTCCTTTTTCTAAAAAGGTAAAAAGACAAAACAAAACAAATTTCTTCAAGAACAGCATAAAACCTTTGGGAAGGAGACTACAGTATATTGTACTCTATTATAATTGTAGATATCATATAGTAGAAAGCTAATAGGATTCAGACTCGTATAGATCTCGGCTCAAAGGGACACCCAGAAAGGAGGAGGAAAATGAAAAAAGTGTGGGATTACAACAGCAAAGAGGCAAGTAAATATCAAGATGTACGGCTTTGTTAAAATAGTATTATTGACGTATGGCACCTTGTTGAAGTTAGGTGCATGCATTAGCTTTTTCAATCCTTGCAGAGGTAGGTACTCTTGCTACTCCTGCTTACAGACGGGAAAATTGAATCCCAAAATGCCCCTTGAATTTTGTAACAGGGAAGTTATTGGTATGAGTTATTTCAGTGGAATTGTGGTGGCAAAAGTTCTATCGCAGTGGATTGAGGAGGTATAATAGGTGATACAGTATAGAAGACTGAAGGAGTTTGACTATGAAGATGAAAGGGATTTGGAGTAAAGGGAAAGTTTGTAAAAGACTAAGTTAAATTTGGGCACATTTAAGTGCTAATGAGTAGGACTTAGTGGACAGGGAGAAGTTGAAGATCAAGAAGATAGATTTCTAATGGATTAAATCCCTTTGGGAACAATTGCTTATGAGATTTAGATAAGAGGTGGAGAAATAAGCTATAGAAAAGGGAAGAGAGCTCCCCTCATTTGTTACAGGAAAGACAAAGATAAAAATGAACCCACATGCAGTGATATCTGTAGATTTCTAGATAGGAAGTAGAAGATGTGTTCTGTGCCTTGCTTTCCCTCACCTACCATATTCTGTATGTCCTGGAGAAATTTCAGAGTTCTTTTTTGAAGTTTCCTCAAATCTTTTCCTTTTCGCTTTTTAGAAAATTACTATAGGACTTGTTTTGTCAGATTTATCTGTAATCTAGAATGTTTGTACCATGTAGTTAAACAAACAACTTTAAAACAGCTGATAGCTCACCAATTACTGTAGGATAAAATCCAGATTTACTATATAAGTTTGGAGATAATTCACCTTCTGTTGAAAAGGAAAACTCTCCCTTCTATCTACTTTTATTTCCCCATCCATCTTTCTTTTCCAATCAAATTAGCAAGAATCGGGGGAGACATTATGAAAGACTGGAAAGGGCAGGAATTTTAGTGAAAGATCTAAGTTGAGTTCCAGCTGCACCATTTACTAGCTCTATCTCTTCAGGCAAATCACCAAAAAAGATTAAGAAAACTTGATGGTGCTTTGGAGAATATGGATTAAGTGATTAACTGGAGCACCCATGTTGACTAAGAAATTGAATAAGCTGATGAGGGGAAAACACAGGGCTCAAAAGGATTTGATGGTGTTTGAAGAACTGTCACCGAGTAAGGGCATGAAACCACTCAATTAACCAGAAGATATTAATAGAAAATGGGTTATAGGAGTTTGCAATTTAAAAGTCTGAGTAGTCATTGATAAAGCCTAGGGTGAGAGCATCAGAGTAAATTGCTGGAGAGCAGTAAGGTCATGGGAGTTGATGTCAAAGACATGAGATGAGGATGTTTTGGATGAGCTTTAACACTGAACTCACCCAGAACAGCTGTGGTGTTGGGGAAAGTATACTAAAGGAGCTTGTGTGCTAGGGAAGACTATTAATAATTATGTATGAGTTTATGACCAGAGATGACATGACAAGAAGAGGTAGATGGTAGCATATTCTATTGCATGTGTTTGATGAATAATAATGTGTTGGCAGGGGTGCAATAACAATGTTTTATGGACTGAGATATATATTAGATGTTGGTGGGGGATAGAAGGGATGAGGACGGGCAGTTAGCAATACTTAGGAGGAGCCAGTTCTGTGCCAAGTGATATATGAACCCTACCTTATTTGATCCACATGAAAATTAGAGGTTGGCTCTGTTATCTCCACTTAGTAGAAGAGTAAATTGAGGTTCAAAGAGAGGAATTACCTTTATTTATATCGCTCATAAGTGGTAGGACTGGGACTAAATCCTAAGAAGATGGAATAAATATACAGTATAGTGGTCTATATTAGAGGAATGGTTTGTGAAAGAAGATGTATTACAGAGGACACTAGGTCAGTACCAAGCCTAATACAGTGGGCTTCTGCACATGTTTGTTAAATTAATCTATGTAAGTATTTCATTTTCAAATCTTTTTCATGTGTCCCATTTATTCCATGTGCTTTTGGTTATTTTTTTCCCCCACAGAGGCCTGAATATTTGGACAAGATGGCAGATTCATCATCATCTTCCTTCTTTCCTGATTTTGGGCTGCTATTGTATTTGGAGGAGCTAAACAAAGAGGAATTAAATACATTCAAGTTATTCCTAAAGGAGACCATGGAACCTGAGCATGGCCTGATACCCTGGAATGAAGTGAAGAAGGCCAGGCGGGACGACCTGGCCAATTTGATGAAGAAGTATTATCCAGGAGAGAAAGCCTGGAGTGTGACTCTCAAAATCTTTGGCAAGATGAACCTGAAGGATCTGTGTCAGAGAGCAAAAGAAGAGATCAACTGTGAGTGATGCTGGGGCAGATCTGGGGCTAGGCAAGAAGGAAGTGTTTCCTGGAGTCCAATGGAATGTTTCTGTAAGAGGGATTTAGGGATTAAACCATGTTGGGGGACATAAGCTCCATGGTGGTCTTGTGCATGGGGAGCTTGTTGGATTATCTGAGGAAGGAAAGGCAGATGGGTTTTGAGTACTGTTACTCAGCCTAGCTCCTTAATCGGGGGCAATTCATCCATCTTGTACCAGTTGAAATGATCAAAGGAATTGAGTGATAGGAATTGTCCCATAAAGTGCCTTCACCTAAACTACAAGTTATAAGTTAGGCAACATTTTGAGAAATCAAATATGATTTAATGTATTTGCTGAAATATGAGGAATGGGCTGAAAATTATTATTGGACATAATCCAAGCCAGTATTTATAGTCATTCTCAGGTATGAAATGTAAACATCTAGAATTCCTTACTCATACAAGGCTTTAGATATATATGTATATATCTCAGGAAACTGAGGCTTACACTACACTATTTGCCCTGGAGCTACAGGGTGGGGGCCATGGCAAGAGGTCTCCTACTTCAGTGTTGTCTGTATCACATTGTTTCTTCTCTCAACTAAGCTTATGGAGTCTGAGGCTCTGGCAGCTTTAGTTTTCTTAAACCCAGATAGTCATAGAATTGGACCACTGATGAGAATGCTGGCCTCTGTTCTAGGCATCGTGAAAGCTCACTTTGTTTTCATTAAATATCATGATCCTATTGGAACCTGTTGCAGGGTCAGCCCAGAGTATAGGACCAGATGATGCCAAAGTTGGAGTGACACAAGACCAGGAGGCAGTGCTGGGTGAGTAGTTAGGCCTTTCATCAGATTTGGGAGGCATTCAAAGTTTTGATACAGGATGGGGATTTATCTCCCAGAGGACTTTTGTTCAAATCTTGTTAACTTCTTCTAATACCCCACCTGTTCCCTGAATGTCACCCAAAAAGAATTAGCAAAACACTCTCTGGCCAAAGTCAGGATCAGGGCCTTGTTAATTCGGGTCCTCAAGAGAACAGTGTTTAGAATGCCCGCTAAAAGAAGGGCTGATGCACAAAGGTATATTAATGTTTATATTTTATGTGCTAAAAGTCACTGAGTTGGCAGGAAACTTTTCGTTTATCACACCTACTTTCTTTAAAGATGGTACTGTAATTAAATTCTAGGAGTGGTGACCAACTGGTTCATATAAAAACTCATGTCTAGAACTGAGTCTTCTCAGTCATAGTTAACACAGGGGTCCCCAACTCCTAGGCCACAGACCCCTACTGATCAGCAGCCCCTCAGGAACCAGGTCACATAGCAGGAGGTGAGTGGTAGGCCAAGCGAGCCTTACCACCTGAGCTCCGCCTCCTATCAAATCAGCAGCTGCATTAGAGTCTTATAGGAGCACAAAGCCTATTGTGAATTGTGCATTCAAGGGATTTAGGTTGTATGCTCCTTATGAGAATCTAATGATAAATGTAATGCAATTGAATCATCCTGATTCACCCCTGCCCCCTACATCCACGGAAAAATTGTCTTCCACGAAACTGGCCCCTGGTGCCCAAAAGGTTGGGAATTTCAGACCACTGGCTTATTAACACCATTTCCCTACTTTGTTTTGAATTCTACATAATTTAATTCCAATTTATATAAGTGGAATTACAGTAGAAAGAAAATTAGATCAAGTGAGAAACCTTTATTCTTAACCCAGCCACATTCTAACAAGCCACATTATTTCATTCAAGAAATAATTGAAAACTTCATCCCAAGCACTAAAATATAAAAATTGCTTGTTATATTAAATGACCTTCAATATAACTTCCCACTGTGACTTTCATTTCTGATTCAATATAAAGAAGTTTATCTTTGTGGTATGAGAAAAAACTCATGGGCTAATAATTTTTGTTTTATTATTTCAAACCTAATGGCTATTTCCCTCTTATGTGCAGATAATTGCACACAGATAGCTAATAAATGCCTTCAAATTATTATTTGGAAATTGTGATAAAAGTAAACTATTCATTATAGGAACTTTGGAAAATACTGTAAGTACAAAATAGAAAATAAGAAGTACAGCAATGATTTACTGATTATTTTCTCTGTGAGTGTACCAACATTATGCTGTTTGAATTACTATAGTTTCATGGTAGGTTTTAGTTCTGGGTAAAGAGTGTTTTTCTTCTCTCTGCCTGGCCAATCATTAGTTTTGCTTTTTGGAATTTCTTAGTTATCATTTGTTTATGTTTTATCTTTGTTTTTAAACTTCACATAAGCAAAATGAGCTATTTTTTAAAAAAAAGATTCAAATACTGTAAAAGTACATAAAGTGAGTTTCTCAGTCTGTTCCACTCCCCATCCCCAATCCTACTATTCAGAAATAACCAGTATTAATGTATTGGTGTATATGGTATAGGTTTTCAGATACATAAAGTTTGTTCATTTTATTTCCAGGAGAGGATCATATTTTACATAATTCCTAGAAACTTCATATCTTTTCTTGTTATTATTTGGGGGGATATTAGTACCTATAATTATACCTTATTCAAAAGTTGTAAAGTACGCAATTATATGATTGTATTCTCTTGTTTTTTTATTGCACAAATGTATTTGACACTTCTTATGTGCAAGATGTGTTAGACACTGAACATGCAGTGATGAAGCTGCCAGCCAAGTGCATCATTTATTTAAACAATAAAGTAATTATAGCTAGTGACATGTACTGTGAATGAAAAATATACTACTGTTTTGAGACTATATAAAAAGGGGAAATACTCTAGCGATGAGGTTCAGAGAGGTCTTGCCTGAGATCCTATATTTTTAATAGAGATCTGAAAGAGAGATCCGACTGAAACAGGTAAAGATTAATTATATTTTCATTCTATTTCACTTAGGATGTTTTTCTTTTTTTCAAAATATTATTTGAGCCATGATTCAATGTTTATTTCTATTAACTTTTTACTCGTACAGAGAAAATTATTTTGACCTGTAGATTCAAATCTGTCTTGGGGTCTTCCCTATTATTGCTAATGGTTGCCTCTGCTCTTTTTTTATCTGGATGACACTTCTGTTCTCCACGTCTGTCATCTTTTTTCTCTGTAGAAGGAAAAGTACAAAGAAGAAAAAAATATCTCTAAAGTATATCCAGTTTTATTTCCCATCACAAATTAATTTTTCTGCATCAATTCTGGTTTATATTACAGTATCTAATATAGGTTTTAAATCTATAGGAATATTTTTATTTGATTTATATTATTTTTAAAAAATCAAAACCAGCTCTGATTTCAGCCTACATTCTTTCTTGTTCCTAACTGCAAGTTCGGTATTCTTGACATTACATTTCATAGAATTTGTTTTGATTATGTGGTTTTCTTGTTTTTGTTTTTGTTCTGTTTTTACCTTTGCCATTCTGACTTAGGTGATGGAACAGAATACAGAATTAGAATAAAGGAAAAATTTTGCATCACTTGGGACAAGAAGTCTTTGGCTGGAAAGCATGAAGATTTCCATCATGGAATTGCGGAGAAAGATAGAAAACTATTGGAACACTTATTTGATGTGGATGTCAAAACTGGTGAACAGCCACAGACCGTGGTGCTTCAGGGAGCTGCTGGAGTTGGGAAAACAACCTTGGTGAGAAAGGCAATGTTAGATTGGGCAGAGGGCAATCTCTACCAGCAGAGGTTTATGTATGTCTTTTATCTCAATGGGAGAGAAATTAACCAGCTGAGAGAGAGAAGCTTTGCTCAATTGATATCAAAGGACTGGCCCAGCACAGAAGGCCCCATTGAAGGGATCATATCCCAGCCAAGTAGCCTCCTGTTTATTATTGACAGTTTTGATGAACTGAATTTTGCCTTTGAAGAACCTGAATTTGCACTGTGCGAAGACTGGACCCAAGAACACCCAGTGTCCTTCCTCATGAGTAGTTTGTTGAGGAAAGTGATGCTCCCTGAGGCATCCTTATTGGTGACAACAAGACTCACAACTTCTAAGAGACTAAAGCAGTTGGTGAAGAATCACCGTTATGTAGAGCTACTAGGAATGTCTGAGGGTGCAAGAGAGGAGTATATTTACCAGTTTTTTGAAGATAAGAGGTGGGCCATGAAAGCATTCAGTTCACTAAAAAGCAATGAGATGCTGTTTAGCATGTGCCAAGTCCCCCTAGTGTGCTGGGCCACTTGTACTTGTCTGAAGCAGCAAATGGAGAAGGGTGGTGATGTCACATTGACCTGCCAAACAACCACGGCTCTGTTTACCTCCTATATTTCTAGCTTGTTCACACCAGTAGATGGATGCTCTCCTAGACTACCCAACCAAGTCCAGCTCAGAAGGCTGTGCCATGTCGCTGCCAAAGGAATATGGACTATGACTTACGTGTTTTACAGAGAAAATCTCAGAAGGTTTGGGTTAACTAAATCTGATGTCTCAAGTTTTCTGAGCAACAATATTATTCAAAAGGACACAGAGTATGAAAACTGCTATGTGTTCACCCACCTTCATGTTCAGGAGTTTTTTGCAGCTATGTTCTATATGTTGAAAGGCAATTGGGAAGCTGGGAACCCTTCCTGCCAGCCTTTTGAAGACTTGAAGTCATTACTTCAAAGCACAAGTTATAAAGACCCCCAACTGAGACAGATGAAGTGCTTTTTGTTTGGCCTTTTGAATGAAGATCGAGTAAAACAACTGGAGAGGACTTTTAACTGTAAAATGTCACTGAAGATAAAATCAAAGTTACTTCAGTGTATGGAAGTATTAGGAAACAGTGACTATTCTCCATCACAGCTGGGGTTTCTGGAGCTGTTTCACTATCTGTATGAGACTCAAGATAAAGCCTTTATAAGCCAGGCAATGAGATATTTCTCAAAGGTTGCCATTAATATTTGTGAGAAAATACATTTGCTTGTATCTTCCTTCTGCCTTAAGCACTGCCGGTGTTTGCGGACCATCAGGCTGTCTGTAACTACGGTATTTGAGAAGAAGACATTGAAAACAAGCCTCCCAGCTAACACTTGGTAAGTGTATTAGGGCCATTCCCTGGAAGTGCCCTGTAAGGCAGAGAAGAAGTAGATTTTGTCAGAGGGAGGAGTTGTTTAGCTGAGGTCCCAGAGCTGAGATAATCCTTCAGAGTTGTCCCATCTTGAGGCAGGGAGGCTAAGCATTTAAACCCCTTACTGACCAATCATGGCTACTGGTGAGGAGTGGGCAAAAACTTTCCTGAGATGGCTTTTTTGGCCTGAAGGCAATACCAGGAGAGGGACTGGGCTGAGGACTCTCAATTGTTGACAATCCCAACAACTCAGGGGGAATGAGCACTTCAGTCTTGAAGGAGGAATGTGGCACGGCACAAACTTGCATCCATGATAATAAGTATGTTTAATTTATAAAGATAATGTCATCCAGAATAATAAGGGACCAGAAATTTCCTTCTGAACCTGGTAAACACAGGTTATTTCTCTGTATTACATTCCTCTGCACTCTACTGACCTAGCTTACTTTCCCCATTGCCCAGACAATGATTTTGGCCTTTGTTTTGTAGTTTGTGAAAGGTCTCAGCCCTTTAATGCCTATCTGAAGACATTGGAGGTTAGTAAGAAAGAGTAGGTGCTAAATAAACATTTTTGAAAAAAGAAATGAACCTTAAGTATTTTATGTATATTCTACTCTACCTCCTTTCTCAAGTTGCCTTTTCTGACTACCTGTCTAAATCTGAGGAAAGAATTGAACTATGGAATTCATTCCCAGATGTATATAAAATTAATTGAGGACTTTCCATGTGCTATATAGTTGTATAGTGAATTGGATATTTAACATAATATCCAATTTAATGTTGTTGGCAACCATCTCTATGTATTTTTAAGATTACGAAACTCAGAGACATATACCTAGAAAATTTCTTGATTCAAACACATGTCAAATAATAATTAAGTTGCTGAGTGCTTGTCACATAACCTGACAGTTTTCTAAGTCCTTGATCTCGTTTAGTCTTCTGATAGTCCTATTAGGTAGGTGCTATTTCCATTTTACTTAGGACACACAAAATTGTGGTACCAAGAAGGCATATAACTTGACTGAGTTCACACATCTGATTGTAATTTCTTGGTTTGCTAACTTTATCCAAGCTGTTTCAGTACCATTATATACAATTCAGAAGCACTCATTTCTTATAAGAGCATACATTTCATTTATTTGCAAACTGTGGGAGTAGAAATTGTGGGCCCTGATGCTATGACCTTTACCTACCTTGGAAAATTGTGAGTAATCTTCAGTCAATTTTCTTAATTCTGACTTCAGAGTTCTGTTTAAAGAATATGTGATTTAACAGAGCATTAAAACGTCTTTTATGCCTAATAGTAAATGTTAGAACAGTATTCTGGCCACTAGATTGCCAGTTCTCCTGCTAGCTTTCCTTACCTATGTTGTAGAGTTATCCAGTACTAGAGTTGGCATTGTTGCTAAAATAAGGAGCCAGAGAACCCAATGTTTTGAAAGAAAAACTGTAGGTGACCTCAATCTCTTCTATAATATAACTACATCGTAAGCTTTATGAGAGCAGGAGCTCTGTTTGGTTCACCATTTTATCTAGTGTTCGCACAGAGGAAACACTTGAATGCTTGAATGAATAATTTATGATCTTGTTTTTATAAATTTAAGACCTCAAGTGATATAGAACATCACTATGAATTGTCATTCATTCCAAATTAAGATATGGGAATGAATATTTACTGAGTAGCTATTATATATAAGGCAACATACTAGACTTTTATATATTTTAATATATATTATACTTAATATATACACATATATGTATATAACAGTTACTGATTACTAGGAACACTTACAGCATGAGACATTTGCTAAGCATTTTCTATATATTGCCTTATTGAATCTTCACAGTAATCCTAAAAAATAGATACTGTTATCTTCATTTATCAAGATGATGAAGCTGAGGCTCACATGGGTTAGTAAATTTTCCAGAATAACTCAGTTTAGTGAGTGGCCGAGCTGAATTGGGACTCAGAGCTGCTCCATTGTTGAGCTTATAATCACCAGGTTGTCCCCTGTTTTATTACCCTTTATTTGTTCATGAGTTTATTGACAATATTTCTAATAATTAAATCATAAAGTATTTAAAGTTTACAGTGTGCTTTTGTGTACCCTTTAAAATGCACTATTAAATTTCCACAACTCTGTGAAAGGAGATAACATTTCCATTTTATAGATGATGAAAACTTGTAACTTAAAGAATTGATGCAACTCTCTTAAAATAATATGGCTAGTAAGTGGTAGACCTGGGTCTCAGGCCTGTGGTTTTTAATCTACACCACTTTATACCTAATGTCTACCCACTAATCCTAATCATATTCTTTGTGACCGAATTTTATTTTTCTTTTTGATATTGGCTCTTCAAGTATTTGAATACTTCTCTCTTATCCCTCCTGAGTTGCTTCATCTAAAGTAAAGCCTCTCTGGTTTTTATTTTGTGTGTGTTGAGGGGAGTGGATGGGAAGTGGGAGAGCTGTTGGACAAATAAGGCCTCTAGAGTGCCCAGAGGAAGACTTCCTTATGGACTGTGCCCATGGTGGAGCTGCACTGTATGCTCTTGCCTTTCCAAAATACACTTACTTTTACCCCAATACCATCTTCTGAGAGTTGCCTAGGCTGAAATAAAATCAGCATTGTTTTTCTTTTTTTAATTATTTATGCAAAGGGATGGTGATCGCATTACTCACTGGTGGCAAGATCTCTGTTCTGTGCTTCATACAAATGAACATTTGAGAGAACTGGACCTGTGCCATAGCAACCTTGATAAATCAGCAATGAATATCCTGCATCAAGAACTAAGGCACCCAAACTGTAAACTACAAAAGCTACTGTAAGTCTGGTATGAGAAAATTTAATGGAGTAATTCTAATTTCTTTCTGTGTTCCACCTTCCACTCATACTCGTTAGGGGAAGCCAATGCTAGCAAATACTTACAAGCCACTGTGTAAAATACTCAAACAGGAACAACAGAATCCTCTGGGGACATGAGATCATTACTAACTTGTTCTCAGAGTGATTCCACAGGGCATAGGAGCTGTTTATATGGGTTTTTCAGGCTTGATTAAGAACTTTCTAAGTGAAGAGCACAGAGCTAAAACATTCTAGGCAGGTCACCAATGCACTTTCAAGGACATGTTCTGGAACTTACTATCTTCTTAAATTTTTTCTGTTGAGGAAAAATTTGCATTTAATAAAGTGCACAAATAATGTTCAGTTTGTTGAGTTTTGACAAATGTAAACATCTTTGTAATCAACACATCCAAAACGATAGAAAATATTTTCATTTATCTCAGAAAGTTCCCTTATACCCCTTTTCTTTTTTTTTTCTTGAGACAGGATCTTACTCTGTTGCCCAGACTGGAATGCAACAATGCCATCGCAGTTGGAACTCCTGGGCTCAAGCAATCCTGCCACCTCAGCCTCCCAAGTAACTGGGATTACAGGCATGTACCACCATGCCAGGCGATTTTTTTTTTATTTTATTTCATAGAGATAGGATCTCACTGTGTTGCCCAGGCTGGTCTGAAACTTCTGGGCTGAGGAGATCCTCCTGCCTCAGCCTCCTAAAGTGCTGGGATTACAGGCATGAGCCGCAATGCCCAGCCTATCCCTTTCTGTTCAATTTTCTCACCCCATCCAGTCCCAGAGACAATAATTTGTGTCTTTTTGGAATCATTTTGATTGATTCCACAGCATGTATTTTTTTTAAAATTTATCTTCTTTCTTTTTCTTTTCTCTTTTTTTTTTTTTTTTTGTGACAGTCTTGCTCTGTTGCCAGGCTGGAGTATAGTGGTACAATCTCAGCTCACTGCAACCTCCGCCTCCCAGGTTCAAGCCATTCTCCTGCCTCAGCCTCCCGAGCAGGTGGGACTACAGGCACGTGCCACCACACCTGGCTAATTTTTGTATTTTTAGTAGAGACGGGGTTTCACCATCTTGGCCAAGCTGGTCTCGAACTTCTGACCTCAAGTGATCTGCCCACCTTGGCCTCCTAAAATGCTGGGATTACAGGCATGAGTCACCACACCTGGCTGTATCCATCTTCTTGTGCTCAACAAAACATCTTCTAAAATTTATCCATGTTGTTGCAACTTTCATTAGTTTCTTTTTTACTGCTGATTAGTATTCCATTGTATAACAATACTATAATTTGTTTATCCATTCTCTTGTTAAAAGACCCCTGGCGGTTTCCAGTTTTTAACCTATTAAGAATAAGGGTAATCTTTGCCAACATTTGCTGCTGTCAGTCTTTTTAAAATTTTATCTTAATTTGATTCTAGATACTCAATCACTTTAAAACGTTGAATGTTCACATGTCTCTTACCCTTTTCTGTAAGGACTCCACTAGGAGCTGAAACTGATCCTAATTTCCTCTGTATTTTGTGTCTGTAAATGTGTGCAAGGTACATTTGTCGTTTGGTATGAACTGAATGCTGAACAAATGATAGATCTTCGTTTCCATTAGTACTAAAAATAGATGTTATTTTGGGCGGGGGGTGGGGACAGGCTTCTCATCAAATATTTTCCTCCCAATCTCAGTGTTTTTAGTGAGTTCTGACCTTGGATTTCAAGCATCTAGAGTAGGTCTGGCCTTCCATATAGATGTAGTAAGGCAACTAGATGTATGTTATGATTAAGGGGTTCCTGGAAGTCCTTTCCACTCATCCCTAAACGTTTACCCCATATTGTCCCTTCACAGGATGTCATCAATTCAGATCTTCACCATAGCCAATCCCTTCTGGGTTAATTGACTTCCTTTCTTAGAATGGGAGGGTTGCATCAGTGGGAGGATGCCATGATGACTGTTCTCTGTCTGCCACCTTAACGTGGTCTTACTGTGGTCTCTTTTCCCTAATAAGTGAGATGGTGCCATTTATATTTACTGAGTGCCTTAGGCACTTTTACTAGATGAGGATGGTTAGTGCTGTAAATGGGTAAAATCTTTATTTTCCTGTGTGTACTTGCCTGGGGTGAGGGGAGTGAGGGTGGGTGGTGGGCAGAAGGGAGGAAAGGTGGTGTTACAAAGCAAGGTTTTGGACAGTGAACAGAAGGGCATTGGGGACTAGCAGAGACACTATAGAAGAATCAGAAATATCTGACATTGACTGAGTTAGCAGGTAGAAAGTAGGACAAAAATTGGCAGATTTAACTTCATTATTTTGCTTGGGCTGCCTCTGTACACCTGCCTCCTACAACTAGCAAAGTCCCCAAGATGACATAGTATGTTTTGCAACAGTGTTTTGTTATTACTGCACATCAAACAGTTGATGCTAATTGTGAATTAACCTTGGATTATTTAAAGATTTGGCTATTGTGAATTAATGTTATTTTAGTACTTGGAATGGCCCTGATAATTTTTGATAGTCATTCCTGGGATTACAAGTTTAAGAGGCTCCTCTTCTGCTTTTCATGATGTTATCACCTTCTTTTGCCTTAAGGTAAAAAAAACTTGGGAGTGTCAATTATCAGGACATAAATAGAAATTGAAGTTATAACCCAATTGTTTTAGATGAAAATAAGATAAAAGAATATTCATGTAATATCCAAGAATTAGATTGAAAAGAAAGATCCTGTAACCAAGGAGAGAAATGATTTTGTAATACCTCCTGCATGCTTTTCTTCTGAAGGTTGAAATGTATCACTTTCCCTGATGGTTGTCAGGATATCTCTACTTCTTTGATTCATAACCAGAATCTGATGCATCTTGACCTAAAAGGGAGTGATATAGGGGATAATGGAGTAAAGTCATTATGTGAAGCCTTGAAACACCCAGAGTGTAAACTACAGACTCTCAGGTAAGCTTTGAGTTGTTTTCTCTTGTTTTGTTTTTATAATTGAGGTTTTTGTCTATCCAAGTAGACTCTTACAGCCTGGATTTGCTATTCATAAGACTGGCTTAAATCTACTTTCATGATATGGGGTAGCAAGCATCAGTAGAATCAAGCTGATTTCGTTCTGGTAGGACTTTCACTCCTCCTATCTCCCCAGGAAGATTTCTCATTGTGTGGTTCTCTGTGTCTCCTAAATCTGCTGGTGGAGGGAATAAGAGCACATTCAGAATTTATAAACATTTAACACCTCTAATATTTAAGTGCTGGAATAGATTTGTTGTATCTTTGAACTCTCATAGAAAATAACACACTGGGGGATGTTCTTTAAGTAACTGGGGGCAGTGCTGGGACAGACTCACTTTTATTTGATTTTTGATGGTGACTCCCCCTCAATTTAGAACTGCAACTCAGTGACCAGCCCAGAAGGCTGAGAAAGAACAGCGTGGAAATGGTTCTCTTTCAAGGTGCTTGCTGGCTACCACACACTATTGATCTTAGTGGTGACTCTTCTTTGGCTGATGAAAGCGAGAGGATTAGCAATCATACTGTTCTCCACATTGTGTGGCAGGTTCTAAGAAATATTTTATTTTCCAATGAAAGGCAATGAAATAGGTTTCTGACAAAACCAGACAAAACAAATAGTTACAGTAAGTTTTACATTAGAAGTTTTTATAAGCCCTGGACTCAGTTCAAGGTGGCCAAGACTGAAGCTTGATGCATGAAGGGCCAAAGTAGATCTGTATTTGTAGGAAGCTAATTACAATCCAGGTGTAGGAAAAGCAAGTGAAGTCTGGAATAAGACTTTCTTTGACATTTTTAAAACTCTTATCAGTTTTTGTAAGATGGAATTCACTTACAGCATATCTGGAAAGTTGTTGGATAATTCTCAAACATAGGTTGAGTTCAGTTGTTAGCAAGACAGGTCAGAGTAAAGGTTTTACCTACTAAGTAGTTTTAAGATATTATGAGGAATTTTCTGTAATCTACATCTCTGGTCTGAAACTCAGGTGAGAAGTATGTCACTGATTCCTATGTCTATAAATAAAATGTATTAGTAGCAAAAAGCTGTTAAATTGAGGAAAAGAGGAAAGATGTTTTCTTACAGTGGGAGCTGTGGATCCAAGACAAAAAAAGCTTGGCGCTTGACAGACCAGTGGGACTTGATAAGGTCCCTTCCATTTGAGGTTTGAGTAATGTTGTCTGCTGGTAAGCCTTGATACAGACCAAGTTGCCAGGATTTCAAATAGAAAACCATCTTTCTGAGTCAACTAGTAGGGCTCCTTGCAACAGTGAATACAATGCTTTGGCAAAAGTCATCAGAGCTTTGTAATAATCTAATACTCCATTATGTGGGACTGCATGTTCCCCCAGTGTGGGTGGCCACTGAGGAGTAATCAGTGGCCTTACTAACATTTCCTGTGGGAGAAGGTCCAGTTTTCTGTTTGCTTCGTATCTCATGTTATAAGAGTCACAGGTAGTATGAATATCCTCATTAGTTTGGTTTGTGTATAGACCATGCACAAGTTTCTAGAATCGCATTTTGGTGTTATACTCTCTGTTTCTAGATGATGTAAGCAATGTTGATACATCAGTAGTGTTGATACATCAGTAGGACTTTGCCAGCCTGTCTTGCAACATATGATCCCCAGTTATTATTAGAACTTGGCTAATTTATAAATAAAATATCTTTTAAAACTTTAAATTGCTCACATGAGCCCCTGTACATGAACATACCGAAAGGATACATAATCGCTAATTTTCTTCTTTCTTTTTTTGAAACAGAGTCTCGCTCTGTCACCCAGGCTGGAGTGCAGTGGTGTGATCTCTGCTCACTGCAGCCTCCACCTCTGCCTCCTGGGTTCAAGCGATTCTCCTGCCTCAGCTTCCTGAGTAGCTGGGACTACAGGCCCATGTCACCACGCCCGGCTAATTTTTGTATTTTTAGTAGAGATGGGGTTTCATCATGTTGGCCAGGATGGTCTCAATCTCCTGAACTTGTGATCTGCCTGCCTTGGCCTCCGGAAGTGTTGGGATTACAGGTGTGAGCCACCGCACCTGACCCATAATCACTAATTTTCATGAGAATACCTTACTATAATATTTACCAAAGGCTTCCCTCAAGAAGAGGAGAAAGATCTATTCTCTTTGTCTTGATAGATTTTTCCACAGTATAGGCCTTATAATGGGTCTTAAAATATGCTTTAAGGTGAGTTCTTAAAATTTGCTGAGCAAGGAGAGGACAAAAACAAAAACAGAAACCTTGGCATAGTCCAATAATTTCTAATTGTGACCAGAATCTCTTCTTAGTTTGCATATGCTCTGCCACTGGGGCTTCGTAAGCAAGGTAAGGGAACGATTGTTGCTTCCACAGCACAGCCACCTAAAGGGTACCAAAATGGCATATAAATGCAGAGCACTCTCTATATCTTCATAGACTTTGAATTAGAAGACTAATATTTCAGAAAGGGGGCATCTAGAAGAGTTAGATAAGGCCAGGTGTGGTGTCTCACGCCTGTAATCCCAGCATTTTGGGAGGCTGGCCACTCTGGATCACTTGAGGCTAGGAGTTCAAGACCAGCCTGGCCAACATGGCAAAACCCCATCTCTACTAAAAATATAAAAACTAGCCGGTCATGATGATGCACACCTGTAATCCCAGCTACTTAGGAGGCTGAGACAGGAGAATTGCTTGAAACCTGGGAGGCGGAAGTTGTAGTGAGGCAAGATGGCACCACCGCACTCCAGTCTGGGCAACAGAGCAAGACTCTGTGTTAAAAAAAATGTCAAAAAGAAGGAAGAAAGAAAAAAAAATAAGCTGGCTAAGAGGAACTTGCCTGAGAATGGCAAATATCCACAGCTGTGTCTCATTATCAACTAGCGTGAAATATTACTTAACAGGTAGATAGCATATGGACCAATAGAAATTTTTGCTTTTTCGGGAGTGAGGAACCTTTGTGACTCATTACAGTTGTTTATAATCATGAAGTGTCTAATGAGTCATCATAAATGTAAACAGAATTTGGAGAAATGAGAATACACACTTTAAAACCGAGGTTCTGCCACCTGGGCAGACTACCCAGCAAGCAGAGATTAAACTACCAGTCTTCTTCTCCATTCAAAATGTTTCTTTTATTCATTAATAAACCATGATATATATAGTATACACAGCTTCATAATCATACCAAATAAAGTTTAAGTGAAATATCCTTTAAAGGTTGAGATCATAACGTTTTGAACAGAAATAATATGGATTATAAGGCAATATATTGATTTTTGCTGTCTTTATTTTAATATGAAGAACAAATTGTGTGGTAAGACAGTAATTTATTTTCCCACTTTGAAATTAAACCTCTCTAGAAACATTTAGATAAACTGTGAACTAATCTTTAAAATACTATATTACTTCAACATTTCAAAATCAGTAAGTTTGGAAACTGTATTTAAGTTAATATTAGGAATAATATAACCACTGTTGATAACTAACAATATAGCCAAACAATGCGATACCTCAAAACTTGACCACTTGACCCAGATAGTATAAAATATTTATAATCTTGGCTGATTCCCAGATTTATAAGCTTCTGGTTTATAAGATGCTGGTCATTTATTTAACTCATTTAACTCATATCTATATCTATATCTATATCTATAGTTATAGCTATATATATATATATAGCTATATATATACACTTTAAAATATAAGTGTAAGTAATATGTCCACAGGAGAATTGTAGGATACTTAGGAAATGCTTTAATTTAGATTTCTCATTAAAGAAATGTAGAACATTTTGTGATCTCAAAAGCTATCATTTGTATTTTTTTCTGAGAGGATTTTGCATTTTTTTACTTTCACTTTTGTATTTTCAATTTTTGTAGATACATAGTAGGTGTGTATACTTATGGGTCACATGCAATATTTTGATACAAGCATGCAATGCATAATAATCACATCAAGGTAAATGGGGTATCTATCACCTCAAGCATTTATCCTTTGTATTAAATAATCCAAGTATACTCTTTTAGTTATTTTAAAATGTACAATTATTTTTTACTATAGTCACCCTGTTGTCCTAGCAAATACTCAGTCTTATTCATTATTTCTAACTATTTTTTGTACCCATTAACCATCCCCTCTTCCCCTCTTTCCCCCACTACCCTTCCTAGCCTCTAATAACCACCATTCTACTCTCTGTCTCCATGAGTTCAATTATTTTCATTTTTCACTCCCACAAATAAGAACATGGAAAGTTTGTCTTTCTGTGCCTGGCTTATTTTGCTTAATATAATGATCTTCAGTTCTATCCATGTTGTTGCAAATGACAGTATCTCATTCTTTTTTATGGCTGAATAGTACTCCATTGTGTATATGTACCACATTTTCTTTATCCATTCACCTTTTGATGGACATTTAGGTTGCTTCCAAATCTTGGCTATTGTGAATAGTGCTGCAGTAAACGTGGGAGTGCAGATATCTCTTCAATACACTGATTTTCTTTCTTTTGGGTATATACTCCACAGTGGAATTGTTGGATCATACGGTAGCTCTAGTTTTTGTTTTTGTTTTTGTTTTTTTTTTTTTGAGGAACCTCCAAATTGTTCTCCTTAATAGCTGTGTCAATTTGCACTGCTACTAACAGTGTAAGAGGGTTCCCTTTTCTCCACAACCTCACCAGTATTTGTTATTGACTGACTTTTGGATAGGTCATTTTTACTGGAGTGAAGTAATTTCTTGTAGTTTTGATTTACATTTCTCTGATGATTAATGATGGTGAGCACCTTCACAGATGCCATTTGTATGTCTTCTTTTGAGAAATGTCGATTCAGATCTTTTGCGCATTTTTAATTGGATAATTAAATTTTTTTCCTGTAGTGTTGTTTGAGCTCCTTGTATAATATATTCTCATTATTAACCCTTTGTCAAATGGGTAGTTTGCACATATTTTCTTCCATTTTGTGGGTTGTCCGTTCACTTTGTTGGTTGTTTCTTTTGCTGTGCAGAAGCTTTTTAACCTGATATTATCCCATTTGTCCATTTTTGCTTTGGTTGCCTATGCTTGTGGGGTATTACTCAAGAAATCATTGACCAATCCAATGTCCTGGAGCATTTCCCCTATGTTTTATTTTAATAGTTAAATAGTTTGAAGTCTTAGATTGAAGTATTTAATCTATTTTGGTTTGATTTTTGTATATGTTGATAGATAGAAGTCTAGTGTCCTTCTTTTACATATGAATATCCAGTTTTCCCAGCACCATTTACTAAAGAGACTGTCCTTTCTGCCATGTATGTTCTTGGCACCTTTGTCAAAAACGACTCCACTGTAGATGTGTAGGTTTATCTCTGCATGTTGTATTTTTATTTCTCATTGTGGTAAAATCAAAATCTCAAATTACAGAGCCAATCAGTTTATCTAATGATTCACCTTGATTTAGAATAGGCACATGAAGCCTATCCTGTTAGTGGAAATGGTCCTTCTCTTGGAAATATCATTCCTCTGTCACCTGCAGTACATTTATATTGATCCTTAGAAACAGGTCCTGAAACCATATAGCTTCAGCAACAACTCTCCTGTTATCTCTTAATTTCTAATACATATCAGAAAAATAATCTCATACTCAAAAAACAAAAATAAATTATGAAGTTCTTGAGAAACCTGGAAATTACACAGCAAACATTTTCAGAAGGGAAAAATACATTTACATGGCTTCTCTGAGTTCCTGGGAGTTCATCTTCAGGAGTAGCAGTTCCTCTTTACTGAGGAATGGCCCCTTTTTCAGGTAATGGCAGTTTTCTGATTCTTGTTTGCTAGCAGGACAGGAGAACTTACTCCAACAGGGCTCAACTCATAAAGAAAGCTCCAGTGTCTTGCATCATTTAAAATCCTACCCTGGCCAACTCTCAAACCAAGAGCATATTCCAGGTAGATGGAACATGGGTTCTCTAAGTCGACAGCATCCGTACCATCTTACAGACCTATACCCAATAACAGCCGGTCAGTGCTACAGACAGCAAGCAATAAGGACAACAAAAACATTCATAACTTGCTTACTTTTAAGGAGCTTTGGGCTTTGGAAATTTTTAGCCAAGGGTGTCATTTTGGTAGCACTATTAAGAGGAAGTTGTGCAGGCTCCTAAGAAGGACCTAAATATAAGTGATAAGCTAATTTGTCTCCCATTTTGCTGGCTTATATTTAGGGGTCAGTTTGGAGCCATAATCCTCAGCTTTTGGCTTCCCTTTTGATTGAATCACTGGTGATTGATGTTACATATTAATACAGGTGAGAAAAAAACCTCCAAACTATAGAAAATTAGGAAAGGGTTATATTTTTTATTACTTTATACATGTGAGAGGAGAGTGTTAATGATTTTTTTCTGATTTGAAAAAATCTTTTCAATATTTGTAAAATTTAGGAATTCAGAAATATCAATGTGAATATTACACCAGTGACACAAAGTAAGACAACTGATAAAAAGTACAGACTTAATAGTAGGTAAGGGTTGTTTTCACAAGGCATAGCAATAATTTATAAAGTCCAGGTCTCTTATAAGATTTCATTATTACAATAAAACAAAATTATCCTTATAAAAGATTTTCTGATTTATAATACTCTCTGCTTTTCTTTGCAGCTGCAGGGGAAAGAGGGAACATTTTGTTTTAATGAGGCTAATATTTCATACATAAAGAATTAGGCAGTCCCATAGCTGAAATTCTATTACCACTAATACAAAAAAAAAAAAAAAACCTCAAGAAACTCATAACATGGGAAGGATAACAGAAAATGAGCTACCAACTATTTAATAATTGTATCTACAGTTAGAAACTTTTTGTTTTGTTTTGTTTTGTTTTTTATTATTATACTTTAAGTTCTAGGGTACATGTGCATAACGTGCAGGTTTGTTACATATGTATACTTGTTCCATGTAGGCGTGCTGCACCCATCAACTCAACAGCACCCATCAACTCGTCATTTACATCAGGTATAACTCCCAATGCAATCCCTCCCCCCTCCCCCCTCCCCATGATAGGCCCCGGTGTATGATGTTCCCCTTCCCGAGTCCAAGTGACCTCATTGTTCAGTTCCCACCTATGAGTGAGAACATGCGGTGTTTGGTTTTCTGTTCTTGCGATAGTTTGCTGAGAATGATGATTTCCAGCTGCATCCATGTCCCTACAAAGGACACAAACTCATCCTTTTTTATGGCTGCATAGTATTCCATGGTGTATATGTGCCACATTTTCTTAATCCAGTCTGTCACTGATGGACATTTGGGTTGATTCCAAGTCTTTGCTATTGTGAATAGTGCCACAATAAACATAGGTGTGCATGTGTCTTTATAGCAGCATGATTTATAATCCTTTGGGTATATAATGGGATGGCTGGGTCATATGGTACTTCTAGTTCTAGATCCTTGAGGAATCACCATACTGTTTTCCATAATGGTTGAACTAGTTTACAATCCCACCAACAGTGTAAAAGTGTTCCTATTTCTCCACATCCTCTCCAGCACCTGTTGCTTCCTGACTTTTTAATGATTGCCATTCTAACTGGTGTGAGATGGTATCTCATTGTGGTTTTGATTTGCATTTCTCTGATGGCAAGTGATGATGAGCATTTTTTCATGTGTCTGTTGGCTGTATGAATGTCTTCTTTTGAGAAGTGTCTGTTCATATCCTTTGCCTACTTTTTGAATGGGGTTGTTTGTTTTTTTCTTGTAAATTTGAGTTCTTTGTAGGTTCTGGATATTAGCCCTTTGTCAGATGAGTAGATTGCAAAAATTTTCTCCCATTCTGTAGGTTGCCTGTTCACTCTGATGGTAGTTTCTTTTGCTGTGGAGAAGCTCTTTAGTTTAATTAGATCCCGTTTGTCAATTTTGGCTTTTGTTGCCATTGCTTTTGGTGTTTTAGACATGAAGTCCTTGCCCACGCCTATGTCCTGAATGATATTACCTAGGTTTTCTTCTAGGGTTTATATGGTATTAGGTCTAACATTTAAGTCTCTAATCCATCTTGAATTAATTTTCGTATAAGGAGTAAGGAAAGGATCCAGTTTCAGCTTTCTACTTATGGCTAGCCAATTTTCCCAGCACCATTTATTAAATAGAGAATCCTTTCCCCATTTCTTGTTTTTCTGAGGTTTGTCAAAGATCAGGTGGCTGTAGATGTGTGGTATTATTTCTGAGGACTCTGTTCTGTTCCATTGGTCTATATCTGTGTTTTGGTACCAGTACCATGCTGTTTTGGTTACTGTAGCCTTGTAGTATAGTATGAAGTCAGGCAGCATGATGCCTCCAGCTTTGTTCTTTTGACTTGGGATTGTCTTGGCAATGCAGGCTCTTTTTTGGTTCCATATGAACTTTAAAGCAGTTTTTTCCAATTCTGTGAAGAACCTCATTGGTAGCTTGATGGGGATGGCACTGAATCTATAAATTACCTTGGGCAGTATGGCCATTTTCACGATATTAATTCTTCCTATCCATGAGCATGGTGTGTTCTTCCATTTGTTTGTGTCTTCTTTTATTTCACTGAGCAGTGGTTTGTAGTTCTCCTTGAAGAGGTCCTTTACATCCCTTGAAAGTTGGATTCCTAGGTATTTTATTCTCTTTGAAGCAATTGTGAATGGAAGTTCATTCCTGATTTGGCTCTCTGTTTGTCTGTTACTGGTGTATAAGAATGATATTCAATCGCCGATCCTCTTTCTTCCAGTTGATCGAGTCGGTTACTGAAGCTTGTGCATTTGTCACGTATTTCTCGTGTCATGGTTTTCATCTCTGTCAGTTCGTTTATGGCCTTCTCTGCATTAATTATTCTAGTTATCAATTCTTCCACTCTTTTATCAAGATTTTTAGTTTCTTTGCGCTGGGTACATAATTCCTCCTTTAGCTCTGAGAAGTTTGATGGACTGGAGGCTTCTTCTCTCACCTCGTCAAAGTCATTCTCCATCCAGCTTTGATCCATTGCTGGCAATGAGCTGCGTTCCTTTGCAGGGGGAGATGCACTCTTATTTTTTGAATTTCCAGGTTTTCTGCCCTGCTTTTTCCCCATCTTTGTGGTTTTATCTGCCTCTGGTCTTTGATGTTGGTGACATACTGATGGGGTTTTGGTGTGGGTGTCCTTCCTGTTTGTTAGTTTTCCTTCTAACAGTCAGGACCCTCAGCTGTAGGTCTGTTGGAGATTTCTTGAGGTCCACTCCAGACCCTGTTTGCCTGGGTATCAGCAGCAGAGGCTGCAGAAGATAGAATATTGCTGAACAGCGAGTGTACCTGTCTGATTCTTGCTTTGGAAGTTTCCTCTCAGGGGTGTACTCCACCGTGTGAGGTGTAGGGTGTCGGTCTGCCCCAGTGGGGGATGTCTCCCAGTTAGGCTACTCAAGGGTCATGGACCCACTTAAGCAGGCAGTCTGTCCCTTCTCAGATCTCAACCTCCATGTTGGGAGATCCACTGCTCTCTTCAAAGCTGTCACACAGAGTCGTTTGTGTCTGCAGAGGTTTCAGCTGCTTTTTTGTTGTTGTTGTTGTTGTTTAGCTGTGCCCTGTCCCCAGAGGTGGAGTCTACAGAGACAGGCAGGACTCCTTGAGCTGCTGTGAGCTCCACCCAGTTCGAGCTTCCCAGTGGCTTTATCTACTTAAGCCTCAGCAATGGCGGGCGCCCCTCCCCCAGCCTCGCTGCTGCCTTGCAGTTAGATGGCAGACTGCTGTGCTAGCAATGAGGGAGTCTCCGTGGGGGTGGGACCCTCTTGGCCAGGTGTGGGATATAATCTCCTGTTGTGTCCGTTTGCTAAGATCCTTGGTAGAGCACAGTATTGGGGTGGGAGTTACCCGATTTTCCAGGTGTTGTATGTCTCAGTTCCCCTGGCTAGGAAAAGGGATTCCCTTCCCCCTTGCGTTTCCCGGGTGAGGCGATGCCTCGCCCTGCTTCAGCTCTGGCTGGTCAGGCTGCAGCAGCTGACCAGCATGTACTGTCCTGCACTCCCTAGTGAGATGAACCCAGTACCTCAGTTGAAAATGCAGAAATCACCTGTGTTCTGTGTCACTCGCGCTGGGAGTTGGAGACTGGAGCTGTTCCTATTTGGCCATCTTACTCCGTGTCTAGAAACTTTTAAAAATGTTTTCGGTACCATTTTTGCTTCATAAGTGGTATATATTTTTTTTCATTTTTCTTTCTGTACATTTATGTCCAGAAACTTCCAAGTACTATTGCCTGTTTTTAACTTAAGGTGATTATTAGTTATGGGTTGGTGCAAAAGTAATTGTGGTTTTTGGGCAAGCTGAGCTTTTTCAGCCTTAGGCTATGTTCTAGGTCATCCATTAAGATCTAATTCTGGGCTTAGGAGGAAGCTTCTCCTGTTCCTTCCTCTATATATCCTGATTTTGATGAAAAGAAACAATTCTTGAGTGACTCAAGTTGGTAAGTCCTTGATTAAAGGGAATACCCAGAGAAATTCCAAATATCAGAAATGCTGCTGCTGCTGCCTGACTCATTACAATGGGTTAGTATTACTCCCAACCATGTACAAGGCACAAGTTGTCTCTAAATATGAGTCTCTCTACATGTGCTTTTTCTGTTTCTCTTAATCTTTAGAAATAGTTTTGTTTTATTTATGATTTACGTATTGTTTTTCACTCTTAAGGACTGGATTCCTCAGAAAACATGGGCTCATGGATAAATGAGCTCACGGGAGACACAGCTTTTGCTCCCAACTTCCTATCTATTTCTGTTCTGTTTCAGAAGTCAGAGTATAGAAGAATACACTCATCCTTCAAGCCATATCTTCCAAGTTGTAGTTAGAGGAAATTCCTCCCAGACTAAAAACTATTATCATTTAAAGATATTTTTGAATGCTCTCAAATATATTTTTATAGGGAATTAAGGGGGTGGGAATGTGATAAACAATCTCTTTCCCTTCCCTCCTTAACTCTGTCAGAGCCTTATGCTTTAGTTAAACAACTTTTTTCCGTGTAGAGAAGTTGGATTTTCAGGCAAGATCCCAAAGATTAGGAAACTTCCTACCTTTGGGCTCGGTGGGTGTTGGTTGTACTACTTCTCTAAGGATGGTCATTCTTGTCTTTCTGTGTTGTTTTCCAGGTTGGAATCCTGCAACCTAACTGTATTTTGTTGTCTAAGTATATTTAATGTTCTCATCAGAAGCCAGAGCCTGATATTTCTGAATCTGTCAACCAATAATCTGTTGGACGATGGAGTACAGCTTTTGTGTGAGGCCTTAAGACATCCAAAGTGTTATCTAGAGAGACTGTCGTGAGTGTTTCTGTTTTGTTTTCTGTAGAGTCATTTTGCTTGGTTCTGTGTAGCTTAATGATGATCTGATGGGGGAACTGCTTGGGTCTTGACACTAACTGACTCATTTGTCAATCCTGAATAAGCTCTACATGTATCCCCCTTCTCTTCTTCTACTTCCCTCTTTTACTTCACTTTTAGACCTATCTTTTTTTCTGATTGAGCTCTTTACTTTCATTCTTTTCTAAGCTTCCCCTCTCCCCTTCCATGTTTTATATCCTGCAAACAGCTGCAATGGAATTCATAATTTAAATAGGTTTGTTGAGGTTAATTTTATAGTCAAGATATGGGGGTTACAAGCACCACTGATTTCCCTGTGAAGTAGAAGAGAAGCATGAGCTTTGGGAATTGACGGATCCCTTCTCATCTCTGTTTCTTTTTCAGCTTAGAAAGCTGTGGTCTCACAGAGGCTGGCTGTGAGGATCTTTCTTTGGCTCTCATCAGCAATAAAAGACTGACACATTTGTGCTTGGCAGACAATGTCTTAGGAGATGGTGGAGTAAAGCTTATGAGTGATGCCCTGCAACATGCACAGTGTACTCTGCAGAGCCTTGTGTAAGTGTCTTCAAGTTTTATCCTTAATATATATTGTACATTTTGAAATATGTTTAAAATAGTAAAATGTTATGAACACATTCTGTTCCTTGCTTTTTCCCTGTTACCCTTAATGAAGAAGAAGGTGAAAATGATATTAATAATTGACATTTATTGTGTCCTAACTCTACCCTGGATCTTGTGTTAAACATGCTCATTGTGCAAAATAGTATCTAATGCTGTCAAATTGGCCACCCTATTTTGAGGGGCCTCCCTCTACAGATGAGGAATGTGAGCCTTAGGAAGATAATACACCTTGTTTAATATCTCACAAGAAAATTATGAATTCAGAACTAAAGCCTACCACCTATCCTACTCTAGAATCTGAGCTCAGAACAGAAATATAGCACTCTGTTGTATGTCTGAATCACATTGTGATTATTCTGTTCATTTTTGTTAGATAATTTTCTAAACATTGAATTAATAAGCCAAGGTTTTAATTTGATCAAATATGGTTAAGTTGCCTTCCAGATAGATTGTTTATATTTCCAGCAGCAGTCTAGGGACCTGCATTTTAACACCCTCATTGGACATCTATAATCTTTTTGACCTATATTAATTAAAAAGTTGAAAAGTAACTTTTAAAGTAATTTAAATGTTGAGCATCTTTTCAAGTTGTTTTGATCTTTTATATTTAGGAATTTCCTCTTCATAGGCTGTTTTTTCCTGATGTTTTCTATTATATATGTTATATATTATAGTTATTAATATCACATATACAATATTATTTTATATATATTGCAAACAATTTTCTCAGCATGTTGCTTTATTTCTAACTTTATGGTCATTTTTAGAATAGATAAGTTTAAAATTTTTTGTGATGTCAAATTCTGCCTCACGACTTCAAGAAGTTTTGTCGTAATTGGAAGTACATTTCTTTTTTTTAAAAAAATACACATATATAGTCTCATACTCTTTATGGCTTACTTTTAACATTTACATGTTAAATTATTCCAGATTTATTTTGTTATAAGGCTTAAACTTATTTTTCCCCATATATCAGATCTATTGCACAAAAGCAATAATGGCATAATACGGATTTTCCTTACTGTTTGAAAATGCCGCTTCTATTACGTACAAAGAGTACTTACCTTATTATGACTACTCTTATTCTACTCCATCTGTCTGTTCTTCTAGTCCATGGAGATACTTCTGCAGTAGAGTACTATGTATATGTGTAATGTAATGAGATTAGCATTTGATTTATTGTAAGAAAAATGCTGAAGAATATGAGTCTAGTTTGTAGCCCAATTTGATGTAAATCTGTTTCCCAAGTGAGACAGGCTGACAGTGAGGGTGTTTCATCTGAAATGGAATGTTGACAAATAGATAAGGGATCAAATCATGAAATCTTTTCAAAGAGAGAAATCTCTGGACAGTACTGCAGTAATTCCATCTTTCTTCACATTGTCCTTCCTGTAGGCTGAGGCATTGCCATTTCACTTCACTTAGCAGTGAATATCTGTCAACTTCCCTTCTACACAACAAGAGCCTGACGCATCTGGATCTAGGATCAAACTGGCTACAAGACAATGGAATGAAGCTTCTGTGTGATGTCTTTCGGCATCCAAGCTGTAATCTTCAGGACTTGGAGTAGGTTTTCTGTTGCTTTCCTTTTGTGTAGTTTCAACAACAGTGTCTGGGAGATACTGAAAGAAAGGCTGAGAACCGAGTATCTGTCAGAGAAAAGAATATACAGCTGATTTTCCCTCTCTCTTCTGCCTGAGACAAGCTGGGGAAGTCTGCTCATCAGATTTGTAAAAATAATTACCATAGTAATTCTAATAAACTTTCCTCAGGTAATAAGGACCAGAGGCATCAGGCTGAACAGTGGCCATTTTATTCTTTCCTTGGTTGTGCCCCAGTGAATCTACTGTGTGTCTTCTACTTTTAATCCAGAAGCTGAAATTGTTCTCTACTAGTTTTTCTCTTAGATTTATGTTTAAACTCAGGTTTATAATTAGGTCGACTTCCAAATAAATTGGGAAGGGGATTTTTACAACATCCTACATTCCACTGCTGAACAGCAGCCATTTTATTCTTTCCTTGGTTGTGCCCCAGTGAATCTACTGTGTGTCCTCTCCTTTTATCCATGAAGTTGAAATTGTGATCTACTAGTTTTTCTTTTAGATTTATATTTAAACTCAGGTTATAATTAAGTAAACTTGCAAATAAATGGAAAGGGGATTTTTAACAATGTCCTACACATTTTTAAACTCCAACTATTTTCATTAATATTATGTTTTCTCAGTCTGTGAGCAGGTATACATACATATGAATTGCATGTGTATACATAATTTTGATTGCTGTATGGATATGATTTGGGGTTTCCTTTTCACTTGACAGTATTTCAGAAATACATTTATCAAGGTGTGCATGCTGAGAATAAAGAAGAAATACATTTAAATACTTATTTCAAATTATCTTCTTGATTATTTTAATGACTGTATGGTATTTTGTATTTCATTGCATAAATACTTTGGCCGGCATGAATCAAGACAGAGGCATCACTTAGCAATCTCAGCTCCCTTTCCTACCAGGGCCTCCCAAGTGACCAGTAACTTTGGTGAGTCATTAAGGGTCTAACCCCAGCATAGTTTTTCAGATCTGTAAAGTCAAGCTCTTTGGTAGACCAAGAAGTATTTGTCTTGACCAGACTGACTCATGATAACTAAACTTCCAAATGAGTTTAATAGTTTAATGTGACAACTCTAAACACAAAGGCAATTACACCATAGGGTCCAATCAATACCTTTACTTACTTTAGGAAAGTGTAGATGATATGGGTTATTTTGTGATTCTCTGATTCTCTGGAATTTCATTCATCATTATTCAACTGGAAGACAAAGATTTACTTAATGGATGTTGTTAAATCCAATGTCTTCATTTAACTACAGAGATACAATTTCTAAGTGACCTATATACTCAAGGTCTTTGCTAGCCAACTTTCTCTCCTTAGCAATGCTGTAAACAATGCTGTACTTGCTTAGTTACCTTCCAAAGCCTCTATGCAGACCATGTCAATTCTCTTAACCAATATTTTCAACCAATATGAACTAGATGCTAAGGAAACTAAAAGTCACTGAGGTGATGCTTTTGTCCCCAAATAACATAAAATGCTGATTACAGGGAAATAAATATAAAGCAAATTACAATATATTCCATACATTGTTATAAGGATATGACAACAGTCTCAGGGATTAAGGTTGGGACTTCTCAGTGGAGACAGAGTTACTTTAGGCTAGAAAAATGACGAAGATTCTGTTATGTGGGGATATGCTAAACAGAAGGAAAGGAGAGAGAATAGAAGAGAAACAACAACAAATATGGTTTAGTTGGAGAAAAATTCATGTGCGTGGTTAGAAAATACTGTGGGGACAAAGTATGGAAAGAGAAAGCTTGAGGTCAGATTGTGAATGCTCTTGAATACCACGCAAAGGACCTGGAATAAATATCTTTTTATATGTAGCTTTCTTCTTTGAAGATAATACTTTGAGATGGATTCCAGGAAACTTTTTTCACTTAAAGATATATTAAAAACTGAAAGCACAGAGATCTATTGGTTCCTTGGGAAGGCTTATATTTATTTTTTTTAACTATTGGTAAAAATAAATGTTTATACCCTTGATTTTTAAAGCTCTGTAGATAACAACCTGTTTGTGGAAGACAACAGTTTTACCTGCTGGTTTCTTCTGCTCATTAAGAAATCCCATCTGTTTTTACTGATAAATTAGACTCTCCCATGTATGTCCTGGATTGTAGATAGAAAAGAGGTTCAAATACCTGGGTGTATCTCCTAGGAGGAAACTTATTAAGCCTCACAACGGAAGGATTCACTTTTCCTATTGTAATTCTTACAGATTGATGGGCTGTGTTCTCACTAATGCATGTTGTCTGGATCTGGCTTCTGTTATTGTATACAACCCAAACCTGAGGAGCCTGGACCTTGGGAACAACAATTTGCAGGATGATGGAGTGAAAATTCTATGTGACGCTTTGAGATATCCAAACTGTAACATTCAGAGGCTCGGGTGAGTTCATAGTTTTCCTTTAAGAAAATGATGCCTATTTGGTAGCTAGTATAGCTAGAAGATAATTAGTGTATGGAGAGAGGATACAAACTAAATGGGGCTAGAAGGTAAGTTACTCTCAGAAAAAAGAATCTAAATTTCAAATAAGTGGATCAATGTACTGCGTGTTCTTTACTATAGAAGCCATATTTCACATTTTTTGTGTCCCCTTTAGTACTTTGGACAGATGCTTAGTACCCAAGTGGTACCTGGTTTGGGTCTTCCATGTTCTATCATTCATCAGATAGTCCACTTGTCTTTGAATTAATTTTTTATTAAATTGAAGATTTTTACTAATTATCTTCTATCTGTAAAATGCTATGTTCTTAAAGAGCTTGTAATCTAATAAAATCACATTCTGCGTTGTGGACATTTCTTATGTTCAATTCTGTATTTAGATTTTTGTTTAATTTTGAACTGATACTGGCTAGTACATTTTCACTTATACAACATGAATTATTGACCTCAGGGTCAAGAATTGTGCTCTGTGTGTGGGAAGCTCAGACATAATGACATATGTCATCCTTTAGAAATTTAACAGTCTTCCAGAGATTATCTCCCCTGACTCTTCCAAGAAAATGAAGCTTTTATGTTTTCATTGACTATATATTTTTATAATAGCAATGATGATGATGTAACTGTTAGGTCTGAGATTTAATTTTATCCTACTTACAACCTAATAAATTCACCTGTTACTGTTTCATGGATGCTGGCCAAAAAACAAAACCAAACTCACAAGACTCTTATCAGAGACAAAGGACTTTATTGCTTGTAGCAGAGCAAAGCATGAGTATTAGCATGTTTGTGTCAGTTCCTTTTGTCTCCCAAGTCTCACAGGGCTGATGAAGAGGGTCCAGATGGAAGAGGGTCCAGATGGAGATTGAGAGACCCAGGATTTTACAGGAGGCAGTAATAAGCCTGTTCTTTGTCCCTCAAGGTTGCTCATTACAAACACAACCCTGGAAAATGGCCGAGGTAAACAGTTGTCAGGGCCTTCCATTTTTGTTAGCAAACATGTAGGGGAGAGAAAGACCTATGGAAGAATATCTCCCCAAAATGTCTACCCCTTGTTTCTACACAGTAAAATCTTGGCTTCTGGTGAATTTTCACATGAATATGCTACTCCACTGGCCACTCTGATTAACAGAGATTGGGACCAAATCTGTTCAATTAATCTCATCTACCATTTAATTAAGGCCACTAATAACAAAACTCCAAGCATGGGATGAGGCCAATGTGTAGTATTGATTTCAAACATTCCCACAGGGGTCTGACTCAGTCAACTGAGTAAGTTCCAGGAAGGACTACTAGGTCTTTTATGCATTAGAACTCATACAAGGGAGTCTAAAATGACCTACCATTCTTTGATGTCACTGGCAATAAATAAATAAAGATTGGCCAAAAGCAGTCCTCATCCCCAGTAAAGAGACAGTTAGCAGTCCGCTCTTCCCCACAAGCAAACACATAACTGAAAGTAGAGGTCACTCTAATTTTCGATTTGCTGTTATATTTTATTTGGTTAGCCATTGCACTAGTTTGATTAAGCCAGGTGAGCAGTCTCACTGGTAGTTGTAGCTGTCTCATTCTCATACATGGTATATTCCAAGGCTGTTCTGGCATCAAGAGAAGCTTGCAGATTTGTATCGAATTGAAACAAGGTTGTGCTAGTGATTGTATTTGTATACATATGATAAGGCTCCATATTGGGAGGCTGCTATTGACGGCATCAGGCACAGCAAAGTAGTTCAGGACCTGCTATGTCTATATTAGATTTTCTGTTTTCATAGTGTATAGACAGGCATAACAAACCAGGTTGTGGGTCAGTCTGTTAGCTGCAGTTGCTGCATAGACTCCATGGACCACATAATTATTTTGCCAGGCTGAAGTTTTGGATCTAGGTGAAAAAATAGAGCACGAATTGTTCTCCTCACTCGCCACACCTCCAGGTTCTAAGGTGTTCCATTCCAAATATTGTTGCTGCTCTTCCCCTACACCGATGAAATCAGTTTGTCCCATCCTAGTGGCTAGAACTTCATCTATTCTCCAATTATCCTTTACTTGCATGGAGACCTTCGGTCTGGAGGAATCATACAAATGGGAGAGAAAAACATCTTTACAATATTTACAGAAACCCATTATATCTTATACATTATATTCTAATTCTATATTATCTCTGAAATATCAAAGGCAAATTATGAAGCTTTGGAGCCTCTAATCTACCTTTTAAAAATATAGGTAGATGTAACGTTTTATTTTATAATTTTCCTATATACTCATTTTTTTTTCCAGCAAAAGGTATTGAAATTTTTCTCCCCTCTGCTTGGTAGGGACATCTTTGTTATAAACCACATTTTCATTGGTGCATGAATCTGTTCCTGGGTTCTGTTTTCTCTTCCACTGACCTGTTTGTAATTCCCAGTTCTAACAATGCTGTCTTAATTAATATAGCTCTATATAAGCCCTGGTACCTACTACAGCGAGTATTCCCATCTTCCTAAAGAGAATTTTGGCTCTCCTTCCCCTTTACATTGGCAAATAAATTGGAAATATCAACTTATCAAGTTACATACATATGCACTGCCCCCCAACCTACCTATATGTTGGTGTCTTGAATCAAATTGCATTTATTCTATCAGTGAGTCTCCTGATACACCAAAAAGACATATCTCATTTATTTAGGTCTGTAATAAAGCTTAGTAATTTTTTCTTGAGTGGTCTTGTATTTTGTTGCTGGTTAACTTTATTCCAAAGTGCTTGCTATATTTCATGCTGTTGTAAATGATTGTTTTAGTTATTTTTTTCATTGTGTTTATACATAGAAACATAGGATTTTTTAAAAAGTTGGTTTCTTATCCAATAGCCTGCCACATTCTCTTGCTTATTCTAGTTGCTAATTTGTAGATACTTTTGTATTTTCTAGGTATACAATCACATCATTTAGGAATAATACAATGTAGTTATTTTTTCCTTTTCTGTTCTTACATTCTTTTTTTTCGTTTTTTATATGCCTTAGTAACTGTTAATATATGTGATATAATGTTAACATGTCTGGGGATAATGAACTATCATATGTTGTTCCCAATGTTTAAAGCACAATTTCAGTGGTTCACCAATTTATCAATTTAAGGAAATTGCCTTCTACACCTAGTTTGCTAGGAATATTCTTTTTCTTTTTTTAAATTATACTTTAAGTTCTGGGATACATGTGCAGAATGTGCAGGTTTGTTACATAGGTATACACGTGCCATGGTGGTTTGCTACACCCATCAACCCATCATCTATATTAGGTATTTCTCCTAATGCTATCCCTCCCCTAGCCTCTCATCCCCCAACAGGCCCTGTTGTGTGATGTTCCCCTCCGTGTGTCCGTGTGGTCTCATTGTTGAACTCCCACCTACAAGTGAGAAGATGGGATGTTGGATTTTCTGTTCCTGTGTTAGTTTGCTGAGAATGATGGTTTTCAGCTTCATCCATGTCCCTGCAAAGGACATTAACTCATCCTTTTCTATGGCTGCATAGTATTCTATGGTGTATATGTGCCACATTTCCTTTATCCAGTCTATCATTGATGGACATTTGAGTTGGCTCCAAGTTTTGGATATTGTGAATAGTGCTGCAATAAACGTATGTGTGCATGTGTCTTTACAGTAGAATGATTTCTAATCCTTTGGGTGTATATCCAGTAATGGGATTGCTGGATCAAATGTTATTTCTGGTTCTAGATGCTTGAGGAATCGCTACACTGTCTTCCACAGTGGTTGAACAAATTTACACTCTCACCAACAGTGTAAAAGTGTTCCTGTTTCTCCACATCCTCTCAAACATCTGTTGTTTCCTGACTTTTTAATGATCACCATTCTAACTGACATGAGATGGTATCTCACTGTGGCTTTGATTTGCATTTCCCTAATGGCCAGTGACAATGAGCTATTTTTCATGTGTTTGCTGGTCACATAAATGTCTTCTTTTAAGAAATATCTGTTCATATCCTTTGCCCACTTTTTTATGGGATTTTTTTTTCTTGTCAATTTGTTTAAATTCCTTGTAGATTTTGAATATTAGCCCTTTGTCAGATGGATAGATTGCAAAAACTTTCTCCCATTATGCAGGTTGCCTGTTCACTCTGATGACAGTTTCTTTTGCTGTACAGAAGTTCTTTAGTTTAATTAGATCCCATTTGTCAATTTTGGCTTTTGTTGCCATTGCTTTTTGTGTTTTAGTCCTGAAGTCTTTGTCCATGCCTATGTCCTGAATGGATTGCCTAGATTTTCTTGTAGGGTTTTCATGGTTTTAGGTTTTACGTTTAAGTCTTTAATCCATCTTGAGTTAATTTTTGTATAATGTGTAAGGAAGGGGTCCAGAGCCTGTTTTCCCAACACCATTTATTTAATAGGGAATCCTTTCCCCATTGCTTGTTTTTGTCAGGTTTGTCAAAGATCGGATAGTTGTACGTGTGTGGTGATATTTCTGAGGCCTCTGTTCTGTTCCATTGGTCTATATATCTGTTTTGGTACCAGTACCTTGCTGTTTTGGTTACTGTAGCCTTGTAGTATAGTTTGAAGTCAGGTAGCATGATGGCTCCAGCTTTGTTCTTTTTGCTTAAGATCGTCTTGACTATACGGGCTCTTTTTTGGTTCCACATGAAATTTAAAGTAGTTTTTTCTAATTCTGTGAAGAAAGTCAATGGTAACTTGATGGGGATAGCACTGAATCCATAAATTACTTTGAGCAGTGTGGCCATTTTCATGATATTCTTTCTTCCTATCCATAAGCATGGAATGTTTTTCCATTTGTTTGTGTCCTCTGTTATTTCCTTGAGCAGTGGTTTGTAGTTCTCCTTGAAGAGGTCCTTCACATCCCTTGTAAGTTGTATTCCTAGATATTTTATTCTCTTTGTAGCAATTGTGAATGGGAGTTCACTCATGATTTGGCTCTCTGTTATTGGTGTATAGGAATGCTTGTGATTTTTGCACATTGATTTTGTATCCTGAGACTTTGCTAAAGTTGCTTAGCTCTGAAGAATTTTGTCAAATGTGATGAATCACATTGATGTATGCATTATATGAACTTTGCATTTTTGGAATCAAACCAACTTGGACATATCTCCTATGTACATTGTGTAATTTACTTTATTAATGTCAATATTAGTGACAGCATTTAACAATTTTGTTCATAATGGACATAGGTTATAATTTCTTTTGCAGTCTTCATCAAGTTTTTGCATCAAAATTACCGTATTTTCATGAGTTCAGGAGTGTTCCTTATCTTTTAGTTTCCTGAGAGAATTTTTGTAAGATTGGAATTACTTCTTCCTTGAATTTTGTAAAAATTTCTGGTAAAGCTGTCTAACCTGGAGTTTCTTTGTGTGTAAAATTTTTGACTTCTGATTCAATTTTTTAAATAATTAGGTTTTCTCTTTCTCATAGAGTACTTTTGTTAAGTATATACTGTTGATTTTATCTATTTCATCTAAATTTTAAAACTTATTGGCAAGCATCTAATATTATTTGCTTAACTTCTTAATCATCTATAGTGATATGTTTTTTCTCATTTCTGATATTGAATTTGACCCTTTCTTTATTTTTGTATTCAAAGAACACAACGTTGATCCACTCTGTTGTACATCTGCATTCTGTTTCATTAATTTCTGTTTATATCTTATTTTTTCTTGTACTTTTGTTGGGTTTATTTTACCATTTGCTAAATTCTCGAGTTGGATGCTTAGACATACATAGTCCCTTTCTTCTTCTCCAACAAAAATATTTAAGGTTACAACTTCCCTTCAAATGACTGCATTAACTTAATCATAAAATTTTGATATTGTATGCAGTATTTTTGTTATTTTTGAGTCCACAACATTTGTAAACTTACCTAGAACTTTTTTCTTCAACTAACAGATTATTTTTAAACATACTCCTTAATTTTCAAATACGAGGCTTTTCTTTTTATATTCAGTCTGTAGAATTGTTTTCTGAGAACATACTGTGCATGAGTACAGTTCTTTGAAGTTTGTTGTCATTTGCTACATGACTTTTTAAACATACTTAAGAACATGAAAAATTGTTATTTCTAATTTAGTTTTTAGTTTTTCTAAGTACAGGGGGTTTTTCTGTCATGTCTGGCTTTTTTTTTTTTCTTTTTTGGGCTGGGGGCGGGGGGCGGGGGAGGAGTGATGAGGTCTTACTCTGTTACCCAAGCTGGTCTTGAATTTCTGGCCTCAAGCTACTCTGTTTCCTTGGCCTCCCAAAGTGCTGGGATTACAGGTGCCAGCTACTGTGCCCAGGCAGTTGCAGTATTCTGTATCAGTGGATTAAGATTATTAATTCTGTTTAAACTATCTAAATTTTAGTGACCTTTTTCCCAGATAACTCAGTTACTGTGAAAAATGTTAAAATTTTCATTAAAATTATAGATTTGAGTCTTTCACTTTGCAGTTCTGTTCGTTTCTGTCTTCTATATTTTGAGACTGTAATTTGTGACTGAAAATATAAAATGATTATATTTCCTGATGAATTCATGATAACACTTTATGTTTTATGATGCTTTTTCCACTAAGAAAGATTTTGTGTGATATTTACATACCCTGTCTCATAATTAGTGGGACCATCTCTTCATCACATAAATGTGATCACTTAACAAAAAAAAGTTTCGTATGCTCAGCATCTGTATAGGCACTCAGTTGTTCAATGGCCAGGTAAACATAAGGTAAAAATTAGATTCAAATTGTTTAGGAGAATGTTAGATGCAGAAGGTTGAGTTTGACATGCTTCCTCAGTTCATGTATATACTATTATCGGCTTGTGCAGAGGCCCTTGACTGACAGATGGGTGGGTTGGTTAATTTATCTCAATTAGCCATTTTCTTTCCCACCTATAGGCAGCTGACCTAATGTATTCAAAATATGCCATAGAATTGCATTTTTATTTGCATCAATGGCATGATGCTAGAGACCTTATTATGTTTCTTGCTTATTTTATTTTATTTTATTTTTTTGATACTGAGTCTCATTCTGTAGCTCAGGCTGGAGTGCAGTGGTACGATCTCAGTTCACTGCAACCTCCACCTCCTGGGTTCAAGCGACTCTCCTCTCTCAGCTTCCCAAGCAGCTGGGATTACAAGTTCATACCACCACCCCCAGCTAATTTTTGTATCTTTAGTAGAGACGAGGTTTCACCATGTTGGCCTTGTCAAACTCCTGACCCCAGGTGATCTGCCCGCCTCAGCCTCCCAAAATGCTGGGATTACAGGCATGAGCCACCATGCCTGGCCTATTCCTTGCTTTATAAACACTCACTACCAAAATTCCTATATCTAGTTATAGTGATGTATTTTTAGTGATGTTCAAGGATTCAACTGCTTCATAGTATTTTGTAACATGAGTGTATGTTTTATTTATTCCTTAATAATTACGAATTTGTAATTCATGATTTTGGAAGGGATAAGTTCAGCCTGGAAATATCTGGTAATAATGAATATTATAGGTGCTTATAGTCCTTGAATTTATACTGTGCTCATTTTTTAAAGTTTCTGGAATTATCCTCCATTCTGAGTTCACAGATCTCTTGTGGGCTTTGTTGTGTCATCGAATAAATTCATTTTTGTCTTTTGTCTCTCTTCTCTACAGGTTGGAATACTGTGGTTTGACATCTCTCTGCTGTCAAGATATCTCCTCTGCTCTTATCTGCAACCAAAGACTGATAAAAATGAATCTGACACAGAATACCTTAGGGTATGAAGGAATTATGAAGTTATATAAAGTCCTGAAGTCTCCTAAGTGTAAACTACAAGTTCTAGGGTAAGTCTCCATTAGTTTCTCAGGGGGAGCATTTCCTGTAAGGAAGGATTTGGGGAGCCACTCATTTACTACAGGCCTCAGAATCAACCTAATTATGTATCCTTGGGTATTTTCTAGACACTTATTTGTTTTTCTCTCATAGAACACTGAATTTTGAGAGATATAATATAGCACAGTAGTTGAATATTGAGCACCCTGAAACCAGCCTAGATGAGTTTGAATTCTGTCCCTACCACTTACTAAATGTTTAATTAAAGCTAGTCCCCCATTGCTCTTTGTTTTGATTTGCTTATCAGTAAAATGGGTGAAATGATAAAATCTACCTGTAAGGTTATTATGAGCATCTGAGTCAATATAGACCAAGTACTTAGAATGGTGCCTAGCATAACAATAAACAATAAATGTGTTAGTTGTTTTCATTATTATCAGTAGTAGTATTAATTTTGTTTGGATAGCAAAAGGCTCTTGGAGGATCCTTTTTAATTTTAATTGATTTCTCTTTCTCTTCTGTTAATTTCTTCTATTTTCCTTCAACTGCTGTATCTCCCTCACTATATCTCTCAGTTCCCTTCCCCACTCCTCACCCATGTTGTAATATTCTCTCTCTATTTTAACAGAACAGTTTTTTTTTTCTCTTGAAATAAATCCTTTACAGAGAAAGTGGAGGGCTGTAGGGAAATTGAATACAGGAAAAGAGATGTTCCCTTGTTTTCTCAGGTTGTGCAAAGAGGCATTTGATGAGGAAGCCCAGAAGCTGCTGGAAGCTGTGGGAGTTAGCAATCCACACTTAATCATTAAGCCAGATTGTAACTATCATAATGAAGAAAATGGGTCTTGGTGGCGGTGTTTCTGATTTGAAGAAACTGACATTCCTTTAAAAATATAAATATAAATACATACATACATAGATACATACCCAGACTTGGGTGCTTAACTTCAGATACTCTATGCCCAGAAATTGTGCACTTGGCAGCTGTCAGATACCCACTTCTCTGTAAAATATCTGTTCTACTTCACACAGTGGTTGAGAGGCTAAAATAAAATAAAAAGCATAAAACTCTCTGAAAAGTATAATATGTTTTTAATTGGATACAGAGCTTAAGAATGCGGATAAGGGAATCCTGGATATGAGGCTGGAGGATACGGACAGGGAAGATCAGTTAAAGTGCCTTGTTTTTTCCTTACTTCCACTGACATGGCTTAGCTCACAGCCTCACTGTCTCTGGCACCTTTTATTAAAATGTGTCTCCATGTGTGTTCTTGGGATCACCAGTGTCAAGATCACTTGGGTATCTGTCTTAAAATGGAGATTCCTGAACCCCACACTAGACTTACCAAATCAGAATGTCTGGGTAAGGGTCCTTGGAAACCAGCATTTTGATAATTTCCCAGGCAAATTATTAAGTATACTAATAGTTGAGAATCACTAATTTCAATAGAAATAGGAGTCTACTTCTACAATGAACACTTTCTATAGCTTATTGTAAAGATAAGGAGGATTAATTTCCTTTAAGGGATTATAAGGTTATTTGGGCTAGAGCTAGAAAGAGAGTCTTTCATTTGGCAAAAACATGACACAATAAAATTTTTTTGTGTGTGAAAGACTGTTCTGGTTATTTATTGGTTGTATAACAAACTATCCCAAAACTTGGTGGCTTAAAACAATAATGATTTTATTAAATCTCATAACTTGGATTGGAATTCAGAAAGGGCCCAGCTGAGCATTTCTTATACTCCATAAGGTATCACTTGGGGTCCCTTGGTGGTATTCACCTGGCAACCCGATTGCTCTGGAGGTCCCAGATAACTTTTATACGTCTGCTGCCTTGGCAGGGAGGGCTGAAAGGCTGGGTTGAGCCAGACCCCTCTTCCTGTTATCAGCCAGAAGACTAGTGATTCTCAGCAGTTTTGGTCTTTGCCCCCTCAGAGGAAAGAATTCAACTGAGAGGCAGAAGTAGGTTTAAAGCAGAGGCAAAGTTTATTAAAAAAAAAAGCAAAGTACACTTTAAAGAAATCAAGCAGGCCACTTGAGAGATTCAAGTGCCTCTCTTGATCCTTGGTTTGAGACTTTATACATTGACTCGTCTTCCAGGCTCTTCTCCCCTGCTGATCCTTCCCTTGGGCAGGTTGTTGCTTGATTACCCGTGTGCAGTGGCCTGCCAGCACTTGTGAGGGGTCCCGTGCACAGCGTGTTTACTGAAGTTGTATGCATGCTCCTTTGGGACGACTTTTCCTTACTGGTCATATACAGGAAGGTCATATACAGGTCAAAGTCCACCATCTTGCTCCCCTTTGCACACACTTGATACTTTATCAGGGATTGTGGTTCGCTGGCTCCAGGTGTTTTCTATCTGTTGGAGGACTCCTTTCCCTTCTGGTGGCAGTTGTGGCCACTTATTGTCTCAGAGGGATAGTTTTATGCTCACCTGTCCTTCACCTGATGAGAGCCAGACATTTCTGGGGGCCCTCCCTTGTCCTGTTCATTATCTCAGAGGAAAAGGTTTATGATTGCTTGACTATGGCTCAACCATTGCTTGGCATTCCTGGGGGGCCTCTCTCCTACCCTGCTCTCATATCTGTCCACTTACTCTAGCATTGCCTCTAGTCTTAGGACCTCTCCATGTGGTTTCCGCAGGGTAGGGATTCAGGATTTCAAAGGGCCAAGAGGAAGCTGTCAGTTATTTTAAAAGCTAGGCCCAGAACTGGCATAAAGTCACTTCCATAATCCTCTATTGGTGAAAATAGTACAGGCCAGCTCAGATTCTAGGGCAAACAATTGTTGATGGGAGTAGTGTCAAATAATTTGTGGCCTTCCTTAGTTCACCACAAACTTAATGTTTTTCTCCTTGTCTGTGGGAGAAAATAAAGCCTCTTAGCTTATTGTAAGGCAAAAACCAACACTTTTTCTTTGATAACACTGTCAATTCCTGCACAGTTCTGGTCACCAAAATATGTGGGTTTATACCACACCAAGCAATTTTCCAAAACCAGCTGGGTGTCCTATAATTCAATTCCATTCTGACATTATCATCCTGGAGGTAGCATCATGTCCCACAGGTGAAGATCTCAGTCCCACAAGACTCTGCCCTATTTGAAGTACCAATTGCAAGTTCCAGGTTGTGACCTGTACTTCTGACAAACTGGCCATAAGTCAGGGTTCCCACAACTCTCTTTTCCCTGGGTTCCATAATTTGCTAGGATGGCTCACAAAACTCAGGGAAATACTTATGTTTACCCATTTATTATAAGAGAATATTTCAAATGATACAAATGAACAGCCATATGAAAGAGACACATAGGGCGAGGTTTGGAAGGTTCTATCCCTGTGCATTTGGCTTGTGCCACCTTCTCAGCACATGGATGTGTTTAGCAACCAAGGAGCTCTCTGAATCCCATCTTTTAGTGGAAGCTTCATTAGGTAGGCATGATTGATTAAGTCAGTGGCCATTGTCATAAACTCAACCTTCAGCACCCCCTTGCTTCTTTGGAGGCTGGTATGGGGAGTGCTGAAAGTTCCAACCCTTTAATCACATAGTTGGTTCTCCTAGCAACCAGCCCCCATCCTGAGACTATCCAGGAGCCTCCAGCTACCAGCCATCTCATTAGCATACAAAAACACTTATTGCTTCAAATATTCCCAACGTTTTGGAACCTGTGTGCCTTGAAAGGGGCCAGGAAATCACACTGTATAATATCCCGTGGGTCAATGTGGAGGACTGGAGAACAGACCTTGGCAGTCAGAGGGGGCAAATGGTTTTCGTAAAAATTTGCAAGTAATGTTACTGGGGCTTTTATCCACACAGAACAGTAATACTGCTGCTGACATTTGGCATAGGTGATACATAGAGAGGTGGCTTTACTGAGATTGATTCCCAGTGAGGACAGTCTTGCTAGTTAGAGAAAGCTAACCAGCGCTATTATAACAAACACAGAAAAGAAAGTATATACCAAAGTGGCGACTTCTTTCACGTGATAGCCTTGGGCCAGTCACCATCTCATCCTTCACAGACAACAGGATTTCCAAGCTGCCCAAAGAAAAATCCAACAAAAGTAAATGTTTCTTAAGATAATTTCTACCAGACTGTCAGAAAAAGGAAAATTCTTATATTTCTGAAACCATTTCAGGGCATTATAGAGGAAGACAGCTTTTCTAATTGATTTTTTAAAGATGAAAACTATTGATAATAGAGCCTGACAACCAAAATGAGTGATTGAGGCATAAGTCTCAAATCGTCAAGATTTATTGAGCCAGCTTGAGAATGCATCTGGGAAAAATAGGGGTCACAGGTGCATCTGTGGCTGTTTTTTCTTTAGAGGGTCTCAAAAGGTTTAGTATTTATATATTTTCCTTTAAAAAGGGGATGTGGCAGTGAGATTAATGATTATATAGTTTTCAGACTTTAGTACCCAGTAAATCTACATTTTATATAAGGTAAACATTTGAAGAAAAAAGGAATACAGGAAGCAGATGTCTCAGGAGTGAAGGAATAATTAATCTATGTCTTTTTGGCGTACCTGGGAAGATAAACTAGTCATTGACATTTTCAGTGTGGAGTCTTTTGAAAGGGCTGGTTTCTGTTTAGACTGTAGGGAAGAAAGCCTAATGTTAGTTAGCTAAGGGAAGGGAATAATGTGGTGTGTCTGACCTCCCATCTCTCCTGACATGAATGGGAACTCAGCTTCTGAGGTTTTTCCAGAGTTCCCTTGGCCAACTGGGGGTCCATTCAGTCAGTTGGGGGCTTTGGATTTTATTATTTCTCAAGCCTAATGGCACTATCAAGAAATTTAAAGATGAATGTCACTTATGACTATGCAAAGACCCAGTATTAAAATTTTTGAACATTTCAACATTTAATTAAAATATACTATGATTAATGTGACTTAGAAGTGCAAGAGTGGGCTGATGTTAGGAATATTATAATTTATCACATTAATTGGATGGTGAAGAAAAACCAATTACCACAATTTATGTTGAAAAGGTGTTTAATAAAATTCAATCTCTTTGTGGGGTAGTTTCATAACATGAGGAATGTTTATCTTAAATTAATAGCAATACACTTAGAAGCATTAGCACTTAAATGTTAAAAACATGCCTGGTGGTATAACTGAGCCTATGTTATAAAAATCATTATGTGTTCATTTTACTTTGTCCTTTTCTTCTTCCATGCAAGCAAGCATGGAGTATAGAGTCATTTTGAGAGAATATAGTCACTAGTAATTGTTTAACTTCATATCCTAAATTCTGGGGGCAACCAGCAGGATTAATGGACTCGTTTTTCTTTTAAAGAACAATGATCCTTAGGTCATGCAGACCTCCTTGATGGCATGCAGAAGTTTGATCACCCTAGAGACGCAGACAACTTTGATGATCGGGGATCTCCCCTCCTGCATATCTACCTTACTCATAAAAGCCCACAGTTATGTTGAAAGGCAGGTCAGATTTGAGAGCTCATCTCTCCTGCCCTCTCACTTTAGCCAAATTGAATAAACTTTTCTCTGCTCCTAAGTGCTGATGTGTCAGTGTTTTACTTACTGCACATCAGATATATGAACCTAAATTTTGGGGTTCTACAACAGTGTCACTGCTGTAGAACAGTGGTGATGGTTAGAATAAGTCAAATGAAAATTTTGATATTTTGATCATTATGGATATTTTTGCACTAACTTTTATCTCCAAAAATAGTATTTCTCTTGATTACTAAGTTTTTTTGTATCTCCTTAAATTTGTGCATCAGGCAAGTCACTCCCCTCATGCTAAAATCAGCTCTGGGGAAGAAAGGGTTTGCAATTTTAAACAGAGTCGAGTTGGATTGTCAAAAAAGCAAATAGAGTCTTCAAAACTAACTTTAGTTTTTTTATTCTTTATGTTTTATCTTTGTTTTCTTTTTAATATTTTGTGAATTGTTACTGCATTATTTCTGCTGTCTTTAAATTTATTCTGTTAATATACTAACTTCTTAAGTTGGATTCTTCTGATTCCCAGCCTTCTCTCTTTTATTATAAGCATTAAGGCTATTAATTTCCCTTTACATAGCTGATCCTCTCTGGCCACTCAGCTCCTCTTCCTGCTCCTTACAGAGCTGGCTCTGGATGATCCCTTAACCAGCAGTTGAAATATCACCTCCTCAGAGAGGTTGAGCACTCCATCTTATATATCACCATCTCCCCCTCCCCTGTCCTACCAAAGCACCGTGTTTCTTTTTTTTTCTGCCACTATCACAGATATGTAATTATTTTATTTCCCATCGCTTATCTCCCTCATCACAATGTAAGTTCTATGAGAACAGAAACTATGGGCCTTTTCTTCACTGTTTTATTCCAGCCTACAGCACAGTATCTTCTTGCACATGTGGGCTATGATTCAAGAATGAATGAATGAATGAATAAAAACTGATGAATGAATGAAGAATGAATAGAAGCAAAAGCATCCTACTCTTCCAGGGAACACTTGTATTATTTTCCAACTTCCCAGCAACTCGGTGAAGTAGGTGATCTGGTTATCATGGGAAGCCCCACAGACTCCAGCAGCCTGGGAAGTCACTGCCCAAGACACCTAGCTCTCTGGAGACTCCCTAGAATCGCATCCAGTGGGAGTCCTGGGATTCTGTCCCAGGGTGCCCCACATTTCTGGTTGTATTTTTACATTTCTTTGTGTGTGATGAATCAGCTCTCAAGCCCAGACCTTCCACTCCTCCTTCTGTGTCCCTGAGCCAGACGCCCTCAAAACTCAGTGCGGGGCGCCTGGTAGGGGCATGGATGCAGCTGGAAAGGAGGTGACCCCAATTCTGCTCTCCATCACCAGAGAAAGCAGGACCCTGGACAGCGCCAAGCGCCCACAACCACTAGCATTCCTCCCTTTAGTTCTCAGTTCCTTGCCCACAGGGAGCAATTTCGCCAATCTGAGCCGAGGTCCCAGTCTCTGAAGCCACTCTTCTAAAGACAGAAATGAATTCCTGAAAAGTGGATGCTTACCGTTCATTGAAGTAACATAAATATATGTGAATTAAAAGTCAACCACTCTTTTGGTTCATACTGTTTGAATAAATGAGGGTGTATTAGTCGGTTTTCACGCTGCTGATAAAGACATACCTAAAACTGAGCAATTTACAAAAGAAAGAAGTTTAATGGACTTACAGTTCCATGTGGCTGGGGAGGCCTCACAATCACGGCAGAAGGTGAAAGGCATGTCTCACATGGCTACAGAAAAAAAAAAAGAGCTTGTGCAGGAAAGCTCCTCTTCTTAAAACCATTGGATCTTGTGAGACTTATTCACTATCATGAGAATAGCATGGGAGAGACCTGACTATGTGATTCAGTTACCTCCCACTGGGTCCCTCCCACAACATGTGAGAATTCAAGATGAGATTTGGGTGGGGACACAGCTAAACCATATCAGAGGGGGTGCCCAGTAGTCAAATTCATAGAGACAAAAGAATGGTGGTTGCCAGGGTCTGGAGGTGGGGTGGGGGGACACTGGGGTTGTTTAATGGGTATAGAGTTTCAGTTTTGCAAGACAAAGAGTTCTAGAGTGTTTGCACAACAATGTGAATGTACTTTACTGGACTATACATCTAAAAATGAGACGGAAAATTTTATGTGCATTTTTACCACAATTTAAAAAATAAATTGAATTAAATTAAGTTTAAAAATTGAATTAGGCTGGGCGTGATGCCTCACGCCTATAATCCCAGCACTTTGGGAGGCCAAGGCGGGCAGATCATGAGGTCAGGAGATTGAGACCACCCTGGCTAACACAGTGAAACCCTGTCTCTACTAAAAATACAAAAAATTAGCTGGGCATGGTGTCGGGCATCTGTAGTCCCAGCTACTCAGGAGGCTGAGGCAGGAGAATGGTGTGAACCCAGGAGATGGAGCTTGCAGTGAGCCGAGATCACGCCACTGCACTCCAGCCTGGGCAAAAGAGCGAGACTCTGTCTAAAAACAAACAAACAAAAAAAAAATGGAAAGAGAGATTAAACTATATTTTAAAGAAATTAGAGGGCTGGGCATGGTGGCTCACACCTGTAATCCCAGCACTTTAGGAGGCCGAGGCGAGTGGATCACCTGAAGTCAGGTATTTGAGACCACCCTGGCTAGCATGGTGAAACCCTGTCTCTACTAAAAACACAAAAGTTAGCCAGGCATGGTGGTGGGTGCTTGTAATCCCAGCTACTTGGGAGGCTGAAGCAGGAGAATTGCTTGAACCCGGGAAGCAGAGATCGCATCATTGCACTCCAGCCTGGGTGATGAGTGAAACTCCGTCTCAAAACAACAACAACAACAAAAAGATTAAAACTTTTAAAAACTAGTAGGTATCCAAATTGGGAGTCCCCCTCCCTACTACCGAAGAATTGTGGGGTGGTATAGAGCCATGGGGTTGCTCCTCGTGTCTGGACCATTGAACCAGAACTCAATCCCTGAAGATAGTGGAAACAAAGTAAGGGTCCCAGGCCACAGGCACTTGGCTCTGCTGCAGGGAAATTTCCCTGACCTTTCTAGTTGGAAAGAGTCTCCTTTAATTGTCTTAGGGACTTATAGCCTGAGGAGATAGGGATTTGCAAGACAATTCTTTGCATTCTCCAACTTTTCCTTGTCAGGACATAGCCCTATGCAGATTTTCTGGGGGGGGCCAGGGGAAGGTGATTCCTCTTTCTCTATGGTGGATACACTTATCTTCCTCATCTTGGAGCTTCTCTGCCCCCTAAATTCCCATCTAGAGTTACCTGTTGCAGTTACTCTCTTGGAGGATACTGAGTCCAATGTAGCCACTAAGATACTCTGTAGAGAATGCCCCCTCTTTGCCTGGTTCTCGTTCCTTTGGTGTACTCTTCTTTGTTCACCGATATTCACACCTTCACTCATCATTCATATCTACCACAATTCTCTGCCATTAGTTGTAAAAGGAATAAAAAATAGTCATTCTTTGTCATGGTCACACAGAGAACAGTGTATAAACACATAAAATATTCATTGATTATATTTTTGCAATTTCAAGTATTATAAGTATACATTAAATTATTACTTAATTTTTCAAAATAAGTGGTCTAGACCACGGGTGTTAGAATTTATGAAGCCCATATATGTTAGAACCTCTTCATTGCAGTTGACTTGTGTTGGAAGCAAATGCTCAGTGCCACAAAGAAGAACTAGCACTGAGACAAAGGACAAAGGGCCTCTCAGCAAGGCAAATTTACTTCTGCAGAAGGGTATATCTCATGTATGGAGCAAGGGCGAGAGCACATAGAACAAATGAAAGCAGGGGTTTTTATTATCTCTAATGCAGCTTCTGTTTCTGTGTCTTTCCCCTATTGGCTAGGGTTGGACCCCACAATCTAAGCTGAACCCGGTTGGCTAATTTGAAAAGTGCAGGAATACAGTTACACTGGTGGGAAGGCAGGAAGATCAGTGTCAGTGTGAGAAGCCATTGTGATGGGAGGGGTAATTCATAGCATGGGTAGCAGATGTGGAATGTGGGCTCTATAGAATAGGACTGGCAGGAAGGTTGTTTACCAGGGAAGGGGGAACACAGAGAGTAAGGAAGTCTGGCTTTGAAGGCAGGAAACAAAGGACAAGGAAACTTCAGCAAGCTAAACCTTTGAAGAAGAATTTCTTACTGTATCTAACAACTTGCCAACTGTTTAGGTATCCTGGGGACCCCATTTGCAGCTGGCATCTGAAGTGAGGGCAGCCTTATTGGGACTAAACCCTTAAAGTGTGGGTCTACACTAATTCCTGGTACTTAGTGTCAGAATAGAATTGTAGGACACATGGTTGGTGTTGGAAAATTAAGAATTGCTGTTGGAAAATGATATACTATCTATCCTTGATTACTACAGTAGTCTCCCAGCCAACTTGGGGGCTCCTACAATCCCCTCAGATTCAATAATTCACTAGAACCATTCACAGGACTCAAGAAAGTACTATACATTTTGTCATGAGCAATGCAAGGTTAGAAATGACCAGGTCCATGCATGTGTGTGTCTTTTCACAATGTCAGACTTTTATTGATGCTATTTCAATCACAAATGCCACCTGGAGTTCCACGGAGACAATTCTCCATAGCACTTCCTGTTTACTCCCTAGCCAGAGCTATGGTCACACAGGTTCAAGTCACTCCACAAGTCAGCCAATATGGCAAACCATACATAGTAGTGTGCTTAACCAATATTTAAATGTTATATGTTAAACATTTCACAAAAGCAAAATAATATTTATCACCAAGAGGAAAAAGAGAAATGTAAGAGTTAAAGAGGAAAGAAACATGAAATATGGCTTGGCAGTCAAAGACAGGTTTTCTTTAGTTAAAACATGAAAGGTGCTCCTGGCTGATTGTGGTCAGCAGCACTTTCTCTTACAGACTAAGAGTATATATTGGTTTTAGGGTGAGGGAGCTTATCACAAGCTTGGAATGTTTATGTGTGTGGAGAAGTTTATGGCGGTGTTGGAATCTCTCAGGGAGGACGGGAGGTTGTCTTGCGGCAGAAATCTTTCTGGCCCGGAGAGGGGTTATCTCAAGGCTGGAATCTTCCTGGTCGGAGGGGTCTTATCTAGGGGCTAGCATGTCTTTGGTTGGGGAGGAGTTTGAAATGTTTCTGGTTGGAGATGTTATTTGTGGTTTATGGTCATGCTGACCTTAGCCATTAGGCTGATGCCCTTTGGATTTAGGCAGTTTTTTTTTTTTTTTTTGGTTTTTTTTAAGGTGAACTTTAGAATTAGGGCCTCGACCAAGATGGTGATGCTCCTGCTCTATCAGATAGGAGAAATGGTTAACGAATCAGTCCAGGGAAAGTGAAGAAGAAAGAGTCCTGGTCTGAGCCAAGTGGTCTGGGTGGTCTGTTGGTCTTGCAAGGCAGAGTCTTTTTTTTTTTTTTTTTTTTTGAGATGGAGTTTCACTCTTGTTGCCCAGGCTAGAGTACAATGGCACGATCTTGGATCACCACAACCTCTGCCTCCCAGGTTCAAGTGATTCTCCTGCCTCAGCCTTCCTGGTAGCTGGGATTATAGGCATGTGTCACCATGCCCAGCTAATTTTGTATTTTTAGTAGAGACAGGGTTTCTCCATGTTGGTCAGGCTGGTCTCAAACTCCCAAGCTCAGGTGATCCACCCGCCTCAGCCTCCCAAAGTGCTGGGATTACAGGCGTGAGCCACCACGCCCAGCCCAAGGCAGACTCTTTGACTGCAAGATAGTATCACCCAAGATGGCCATTTTGAGCTGCTCAAGGGCTAATCTTTTATAGTCACGTTGTCCTTTGATGAGAACTGATAGTGGAAGAGTTCTTGTTTGTGTCTTTATGTGATTGGATGCCATCTTTTTTTTTTTTAATTTGCTTATTAAACAAAACATCCTTGTTGGCAAAGTGTCCTATGAAATATAAAGTGGAGTCTTTTTCTAAGATGGAGTTAGTTATGTCAAGGGTGCTCTATACACTTGTGATTACAGTTTATTATAAAGGATAGGAGGGAACATCCAGATGAGGAGGTACATAAGGCAGGGAAGGGGGAAAAGTGTACAGTTTCCATGTTCTCTCTGGCATGCCACCCTCCCAGAACATCCATGCGTTTATCAACCTAAAAATTCCCTAAATCCCACTGCTTGGAGTTTTTGTACGAGATCTCATTATATAGATGTAACTGATTAAATGATTGGCCATCAGTGATTAAACACAACCTCTAGTGCCTCTCCTCTCTCTGGAAGTCAGGGTGGGAGGTTAGGGCTAAAGTTCTGACCCTCCATTCACAGAGTTCGCTTCTCTGGTGAACAGCTCCCATCCTACAGTAATCCAGGGCCCCGACTATAAATCACCTCATTAGCATAAACTCAGGTATGGTCAAAGGGGCTCTTTATGGATAACAAAAGACAGTCCTACCACTCAGGAGTCTCCAAGGGTTTTAGAAGCTCTGTACCAGGAACCAGGATAAAGACCAAATATATATATTTTTATTATATCACAGGATACCCCTTGGTCTTTGAGCATGGAGCAAAAGGATTGCCTGTCTGAGCAACATTTTGAGGAAGGAGTGTGGTATAGGAATAGGAGGCTTTTAACTCATTTTTTCCAATTCATTTGACTATTGGTATTGGTATTATAATTTTTATCAACAATGCAAGTGTAAAACAATATTACATTATGGTAGATGTAACTAAAAAATTAAAAGTCAAAAAATGCTGGCATACTAGTAGAGTCCCATTCAGTCCTTAATAATTAGTTCAGTCTATTATCATATTTCATGAAAATGTCTCCTGGGATGAGGTCACTCCAGTTTGCAGGCTTTCATTTGATCCTGCCTAGTTCCAATACCAGGAGTGGTGTCAGCAATAGATGGTTTCACCCTTCGAGGCATCAGATATAACTGAGTAAAAGATAATAACATCTTTTGCTCTGAGCCTCTTTCAAGGTGTTAAAGTACTACTGAGTTTCCCTCATTACAGAACCCATTTTTTTGTTGCATTATCCTCATCTACTATTTCTCCTTCTCTCCATTTATACAAAATTTTCTACCTTTGGAAGTGACATTAGGTTCAACCACTGTGCTGGTCTAATTGCAGGCAGCAATACTAATCTAGTAAGTACCTCTCCATCAGCCCACTACCATTCATATAGGTAGTGTTAAATAGTTATAGAAATGGGCTATTTTTACCATTAGACAATATAATTGCGTTCACAGTCAATCCCATTATTTCTAGATGAGGTGAAGGCACAATCTGCCCCATCAGGCCCACAGAAATTCTGACATAAAGTTTAGAATGCAGCTATACTTTATTGTTTAGGAATCATCACTGCCTTCAGCACTTGCAGTTGCAGCCTTGAACCTGTGGCCATGAAGTAGGAAAAACAAAGTTAAGGTGACATGGGGAAGAAAGTATAGTCATCAGTCACCTTTCCTGTGGGAAAAATTGCATAGTCATACCAGCATCTTCTCCCACTCCCTATCCTGCTGATCTACCAGAAAACCAGGAATCTATCTAGGAGACTCTTGTCTCCTTGTTGAGTGTGAGCACACATTTGCAAAGGCGTGTAAGCCAGCTCTTCATGCTTTTATATTCTCCCATTTTAGGCAACCAGTGTTTCAAATGCCCATTCCAATTCTCTATTGAATTATTATATTACTCTGAGGAAAATACCTCTCTGCCCATTCTTGAAATTATAGATTGTGAAAGGTGTTTCTCAGTCTGAAGAAATGTTACTTGGTAGTACAAATTGATGCAATATCTTATATTCTGATTCTTTGACTGTTCTCTGAACATTTGCATCTATCACTGGGTAAGGAAAGCCAAGTCCAGTGTCTATTCCTGTCAAGACCCACTCATAGCCAGCATCAATCCCACCTACCAGCTTGTTCAAGGTCTTCTCCCAGGAACTGTTGACACACAGCCATCTGCAGTGTCTATCTCTTATTTTTGGAAGACAAAACAGTTTTTAGTGGTATTTTGTGCTTCAGAGGTACAAGAAGAATATGTCTAGAGTTAATCCATCTCTACATTGCTGCAGGCCCCCAGTGTCCCCTCATTTCATGGACCCAGGTGGCCACTTCAAGCAAGCATACTGGGATATCTACTGGTCAATTGCAGTCACCTGCTGAACCTACAAATGTATTCTTCTGTTGGGTGTCAACGTGTTCTACCTTAATGCACTCCTCCCCAAATTCCCTTGCTGGTTTTCCTATGGGTATGCCTTTAATAGGCAGTTTTCCATTGCTCTCTGTCTGGCCATATGGTCAGGCCACTGGTCACCATCCACAAAGCAGTAAAAACTCAAGCAGGGGATTTTTATCTTTGTTCAATTCTTCCATCACTATAAGGAAAGTAACACATAATATTTCCCATTAAACTGGTTTGTTTTTATGTTCTTCAAACATAGAGGTGGTCTTCCAAATAGGATGCTGTCCATTTACCTTGAAACTGCTATTTATAAACCAAACAACTTTCTGCTGGTCATTTGAGAACTATTCACAGGGTACTATCCATAGTATAGAATCTGACACCTCCTCACAATATTCCAAGTCAGTCCTGGGGAAAAGAATCTACCTGCTCCCCCAGTAGTGTATTCCTATTGTGACATAAGAAATATGTTTCATTTCTGCTCACAGTTACTGACACAGAGGTCTTAAAACCTTTGGAACTTCCTGGGAGATACGAGTACCCTTTGTTTTATTGAGGTGACCCTTGGCGGGCTCCTGGATAGCTTTGGGATGGCCACTGGTCACCAGAAATACCAAGCCATGATTAGAGGTTGATAATTTTCAGCCTCACACTCCATCCTCCAGGGAGGGGAAATGAGCTATAGATTGACTTAATCAATTGTTTCTGTGTCGTGAAGCCTCCATAAAAATCCCAAAAAGGCTGCCTTTGGAGAGCTTCCAGGGCATAATGTCCTTAAGGTTCATCCATGTTGTAGTATATGTCAGAATTTCCTTCTTTAAGGCTAAATAATATTTCATTATGTGTATATAGAATAGTTTCTTGGTATTTATGGGGAATTGGTTACACGACCACCAAGGATACCAAAATCCAAGGGTGCTAAGTCCCTGATACAAAATGATGTAGTATTTGTACATAACCTGCACATATTCTCCCATATACTTTAAATCATCTTTGGATTACTGATAATACCTAATACAATGTAAATGCTACAGAAATGTTTTTATAAGGTATCGTTTATGAAATAGTGACAAGAAAATGAAGTCTGTACATGTTCAGTACGTACACAGTGTTTTGTGAAATATTTTTGATCCTCAGGTGGCTGAATCCATAAATGTGGAACCCACAGATATGGAGGGCTGACTATGCTACATTTTTAAATTAATTAATCTGTCAATGGATACTTTCATTGCTCCTACTTCTTGGCTATTGTGAATACTGTTGCTACATGTGTGGGTGTACAAATATCTAAGAACCTGCTTTCGAATCTTTTGGTTATATATCCACAAATAGGGTTGTTGAATCCTATGGTAATTCTATTCCTAATTTCTTGAAGAACTGTTAACTATTTTTAATAGTTGCTGTACCATTTTATACTCCCACCAGCACTACACAGGGGTTCTAATTTCTCCACATCCTTACCAACACTTATTCTTTTTGTGCTTTTGACAATAACTATCCTAATTGATATAAGATAATAAGATTATTACATTTTCTTCAGTCATGGGGCAGTTTCAATTAATGTCTGAGATTGAGCTAGTAATCGACTCAGATGTAAATTCTCCACTTCAAAGTCCCTGTAGTTGTTGGTTGGAGGCCCTCCAGGCTTTTGCCACAAGCCCTAATCTACCCTCCACACGGGTCCATTGTACACAGAATTTGTGCATCCTAGCACTTCAGGTTTTATTCTACACTGTGTGGGCTTGAACAATCTTGTTCCTTCCTATTTAGCAAATATAATCAATATTGCTTAAAGGTGGAATTTATATGCCTTGTGTTTTATAACACTAGGCAGGGAAGCATTCCCCAGTCAGACACAATATCCATTCCCAAAATACATTCAGGTAAAAGAGACACAATCATTTCACATAAAGCCCATGTAAGCATTCCAGTTTTCACCCAAACTTTGATATTGATCCTATCATTTTTTTGCAGAGCAGAGACCCTGTTTTAGGGGCCTGTGCAACCCCTCCCCTACAAATATGGAAATAAAGGAAAATCTGGAGTTCCTTTAAGGGAAATTCCATGCACCTAGCTAGCCCTGAGGAATGAAGTGAAGGAACTTCATCAAATTCCTTAAATGAATAAGGAAATTAATAAGCAAGAAAGTAATAGGAACCTAAAACAATAACCATGGAAGTTAGAGTCAGGAGATTTTTTGTTCCCCTATAGACACTAAATATAATGTCTTAACATATGTCCCTGAGTTGTCTTTCCGAAACCCAGATCCCACCAAACAATTCCACAGGCAGGTAGAACTCAGATAAGAGGGAACTGAGGACTAAACTCTGACAATCATTTTTTGTTCTAAATATCTTCCTGAGGGGCCTGGATGGAGTCACACTCAGGAGCCAAAGCTCATTCTTCTCTGCTGACTGCAAATTCTCTTCCTTCACCAACTGCAAATCAGAAAATCTTTGAATCTACCTATGACCTGTAAGCCCCCCGACTTCAAGAGCTATCTCTCTTTTGGGCCAACACCAATGTGTAACCTCCATGTATTGACTTATGATTTTGCCTGTAACTTCTGTTTTCCTGAAATTTACACTTTCCTTTAAAAATCTTTACCTGTAAGCCATGAGGGAGGTCAGAATTTTAGAGTAGCTGCCTGGTCTTCCTTGCTTGGAGCCCTGCAAATAAATGCCCTCCTTTTTCCTGCTGCACACCTCGGTGTGGATATCTTGTCTTATTGTGCCAGGAGAGCATATCTCAGGTTTGATTAATAAGTGGCACAAGTGAACCATCTGGAGTGATGGAAATGTTATAGATTTTAATGTGGGTCATGGTTACATGGATATACAAATATATAAAAGTTAATCAAGCAGTAACTTATAAAGATTTACTTATAAAGTAAATCTACTTTATAAGTAAATTTATTTATAAAACTTGATTTTATAAGTAAATTTATAGACAGCATTTTTAAGTTAGCATTCAATAAAAACATTAAGGGCAGTCATTCAAAAAAGTAGAAATAGAAGGCATAACTTCTTCCATAGTAGAGGAAAAAGAAACAAAGACAAATCACTTATTACAAGAAAAGGCATGAAAGATGGAAAAAAGGAAGAGGAAAAGGCATGGCTGATAGCAAAGATTTAGGAAGAAATCGCAAAAGTACTGAAAGATATAAGCGTCACACAAAATGGACTAAGGAAAAAAGATTTTTACGAATGATGAGGATCATTACATAAAAAAGGTATTCACCAGAATACGTAGCAATTCTCATTTTTTATATATCTCAAAATATAACCTTAAAATACATGAAGCAAAAACCAGACATAAAAACAGAGAAATTTACAAATCCACAATTATGGTAAATTTTAAGAGAGTGCTAGTGTTTGCCAATTCTATCAAATAAAAAATAAGTTAGAAAAGGGAAGATTTAAATACCACAAAATAAGAGAGAACTTTGTCAAACATTTAGAGAATACACTTTCTGCTCAGTATATATGGAACATTAATTACACCATATTAGGTCACAAAGCAAGTCTCAATAAAAAACAATGGATATCGTACTGAGCATATTATAAAATAACCAACAGGTACATATGTTTGAAAATTTACAAACATACTTCTTTAATACGTGGTCCAAAAAGGAAATAATAAAAATGAGAAAATATTAGGAACTGAACAACAGTGAAAACAACATATATAACTGCTCAAGGCATGATATTAACCGGTGCCTAGAGAATAAGTTCTAACCTTAAATATAACAATTAGAAGAAATATTTTTTAAACTCTTAATGTGCTAAGTGCCTTATTTAAAAAATTAGAAGAGAATAATATAAACAATAAATCCAATAAATGTAGAAAGAATAAAGACAATAGCACCAAATCAAATCAAAACAAGATCGAAAAGGCTAAAAGCTGATTATTTTTAAAAGATCAGTAAGATAAAATTTAAACTTGTAAACTGTTATTACTCTATTTTTCAATAATTGAAAAATGATTTTTAACTTAATAATTTTAGTAATAATTAAAATTTAACTATTTTTTTCTGTTTGAAAATGGTTTGGGTAACTTAGGTTTGGGATCATTATAATTGTTCTCATTAAAAGAAATAGAAAAAAATTTTTTCCACCTAACGGCTTTTCCCTGAGCTTTCAGGAGGCCATTAAAGCCGTTAAGCCCGGGTCAGGTGAATAGGAAGTTAAAGACTAAAAAGGAGACACAGAACTGCCGACTTTCCCGACGGCGAATCTGCCCTCCGCAGACAGCCGACCAATCACAGGCAGTAGGGGCGCGCCCTGCAGCAGGCTAAGGCAGCGGCTCCGGGGACTAAGCCACTACGCGCCGCCCGACCGGTAGGAGCCGCCCTAGACGAGCGAGCTCGAAGGCCTCGACTGGCGCCGCCTCATCGCCTCCCACCGCCACTGACCGACCGTTCGACCGGCAGACATGGTTGAAGCGGATCGCCCGGGGAAGCTGTTCATTGGAGGCCTCAACCTCGAAACCGACGAGAAAGCCCTCGAAGCCGAGTTTGGCAAGTATGGCCGCATCGTCGAGGTGCTCCTGATGAAAGACCGAGAAACCAACAAGTCGAGGGGCTTCGCGTTCGTCACCTTCGAAAGCCCCGCAGACGCCAAGGCCGCCGCCAGAGACATGAACGGCAAGTCCCTGGATGGTAAGGCCATCAAGGTGGCCCAGGCCACCAAACCGGCGTTCGAGAGCAGCCGGCGAGGCCCGCCGCCTCCTCGCAGCCGCGGTCGCCCGAGGTTCCTGCGCGGAACCCGCGGAGGTGGCGGCGGCCCGCGGCGTTCCCCCTCCCGGGGCGGGCCCGATGACGACGGCGGCTACGCGGGAGATTTCGACCTGCGGCCCTCCAGGGCCCCGATGCCTATGAAGCGCGGGCCGCCGCCGCCGCCGCGCAGGGCCGGCCCACCCCCGAAGAGGGCCGCGCCGTCGGGTCCGGCTCGCAGCAGCGGCGGTGGAATGCGCGGGAGGGCCCTGGCTGTGCGGGGGCGAGACGGCTACTCAGGACCACCGCGCCGAGAGCCGCCGCCCCCGCGCCGCGACCCCTATCTGGGCCCGCGGGATGAGGGCTACTCGTCCAGAGACAGCTACTCGAGCCGAGACTACCGCGAACCCCGGGGTTTTGCCCCCTCGCCCAGAGAGTACACCCACCGCGAATACGGCCACTCCAGTGTCCGGGACGACTGTCCCTTGAGAGGCTACGGCGACCGAGACGGCTACGGGTGTCGTGACCGTGACTACGGGGATCATCCCAGCAGAGGTTCCTACCGAGAGCCCTTTGAGAGCTACGGAGACCTGCGCGGCGGCGCCCCAGGACGGGGGACACCGCCATCTTACGGAGGAGGAGGCCGCTACGAGGAGTACCGGGGCTGCTCACCGGATGCCTACAGCGGCGGCCGCGACAGTTACAGCAGCAGTTATGGCCGGAGCGACCGCTACTCGAGGGGTCGAGACCGGGTGGGCAGACCAGATCGTGGGCTGTCTCTGTCCATGGAAAGGGGCTGCCCTCCCCAGCGTGATTCTTACAGCCGATCCGGCTGCAGGGTGCCTAGGGGCGGAGGCCGTCTAGGAGGCCGCATGGAGAGAGGAGGAGGCCGGAGCAGATACTAAGCAGGAACAGACTTGGGACCAAAAAGCCCTTTTCAAAGAAACTAACAAAAAGAAGAACCTGTTGTATGGTAACTACCCAAGGACTAGTACAAGGAAGAGTTGTTTTTACCTTTTAAGAATTTCCTGTTAAGATCGTCTCCATTTTTATGCTTTTGGGAGAAAAAAACTTAAAATTCGTTTAATTTAGTTTTGGAATTGTTAACGTTTCTTTCAACAAGGTCATGTTAAAAGTATATGAACCTGAGTACTAGTCTTCTTATATTTACAAGTAGAAATTCGATTAATGGCTTCTTCCCTTGTAAATTTTCCTGCTAAATGAGGCAAACAGTCCTAAGATCTTTCATAAACATCTGCTCACCTAAAATGGAAAAATGGATCATTCTGCTCATTTAAACCAACTAGATTTTGGGTGGAGAGTGGGAGGGATTGGTGTATGCTACTCTTAAGATTTCAGGGTATCTTTCAAACTGAATCTCTGTTTCCAGTATTAAAAACCAACCAACCAGCAACAACAACAACAAAAGTGATTTAGATCAAATGTTTATGTAAAGAAAATTATATTCAGTCAGTAAATCTGAAAAGTAAATGGATAATGTTGGCCATGTTTTGCCTTTTTGCCTTTTCTTTGGGAATCTACAGGATCACCTGTCCCCTCAGTCCCAAAAGTACTATTTATGTTTTGAACAACAGTGGCATACTATATAAAAGGTTTGGCCAACCAACCACAAAGCTACAAAACAAGCAAACCCAAAATCCTTCAATTGATAGCATTCATTTTCACCACCAACAAATTATTAAGAAACAAGTAGAAAATAAACCAGTGGTGGATTTGGGGACCATAATGGCTTCCATTCCTAACTCCAAGCTACTTGCCTTTGGCTCTAGAGCCAGCCACTGAGTCCTGTGGAGAGAATTGAGCTTCTTCTCTTAGGGGTGGAGGAATCAAAAGTGAGCAGCTTCAGAGCTCGGGAGCAAAGGTCAGAGAATCCCTGAAAGAGCTTGGCGTTTCAACCTCAGAGGATCTCAAACTGGCATGAAGGGGCTGGTTTTCCTGTCCACTAAAGGCGAGGGGTTGGATGGGTTGTCTCCTAGTTCTAAGGTAGGGAGAAGGGCTTCAACCGAAAAAGATTAGAGTCTTTCTCCAAGGTGTGTCAGGAGGAACATAAGTTTCCTCTTAAACATCTTTTCCATTCAGTACCTGTGGATTCCCCAATTTATCTGTGAGAAAGTTAATTGTATAGTCAAGGGACTGTAGCAACAAGAGAAAGAAGGATCGGGTTAAGGAGTATGACCCATGTTCAGTGTAATAATTGCTGGAGGAAACAGATAAGGGAACAACAACAAAAAGTACTTAAAGGGATCTGAATGCAACACACTCACATACACAACTTTTAAAAACATGATTTTTTTGACAAAATAATAAAGTAGGTGCATTAAAGGAGAGGACACACTAGTGGCTCAGAAGATCAAATGCAAGAAATAGCTAAAACATGATCCAGGAATTAATCTAGCAAAAATAAGATCTTTATGAAAAAATTACTAATCTTTATTAAAGGACATAAAAGAAGAACTATAAGAGATTGATATGCTTATGGTTGGGAAGACTTTATTATAACTATTCTCAACCTCATCAAATTAATTTGGAAAAACAATACAACTTTAAATGAAGTCACTTCACGATTTCTTTCACACAGCTCACCTCCCCTCTTGCCTAATAACACTGTTTATTTGTGTTGATCAATGATGGAATAATAAAAGATTTGGTAAACCAACCACAAAAAATATCAATAGCTTCATTTCACCACCAACAAATTATTAAGAAACAAGTATTTAGAAAAGAGACACTACTGGGAGAGAGCTAATCCTCAAATTTGCATGGTGGAATAAAGAACAAGAAAAGCCAAATCAATTCAGATGAACAGTTGTTAGGAAGTACTCATCCTACAGATACCAAGACTTATTACAAAGCTCTAGCAATTTAATGGTATGGTATCAGCAAACAAGGATAGACCAATAGACCAAAACTGTGATCTTAGAAACGAGTCCACTTCTGTCACATTATACAACAGAGGTAATTTTTAAAAAGTCATTGGTGGCAAAATGAACTTCTAAAAAAAAAAAAAGACTATCTGTTAAAAGATAAACTGAGATTCCATAACAGCATATACAAAAATACATTCCAGATGGTTTGAAGATTTAAATGTGAAGAGGAAATTTTTAAACACTTAGAAGAAGATGAAGAAATGTGTTCACCACATTGGGGTCGAGAATTCCATTTTAAGACAAAAAGCACAAACTTAGAAGGAAAGTATTGATAATGTTTTCCACATTATTATTAAGGTATTTTAATGATAAAAGTGATGATTAACAAAGTGAAATTTCAAGCCATAAATTGGAAGAATATATTTACATTGAAATGACTTCCAAAAGAATGCTTAAAAATCAGTAAGAAGAAAAAAATACCAAGAAAAAAATGGACAAAGGACTTATATTTTTGATAGATGTGTAAATTGATACAATCATTTTGGAAATACTTTTAGTAATGCCTAGTAAACTTGGAGGGTGCATACTTTAGGACCCAGAAATTCCATTTCAAGGAATGGACTTAGAGAAATTTGCACATGTTCACAAGGAGATATGCACAAGATTGGTCAGTAAGGCACCCTTTGAATGTTTACAACAAAAAATAGTCTACCTGGAGTGGATCAACTGAGATTTACTCTTATGATGAAGCTCAGGGTAGAAGCCAATATGAATCAGCCAGGTCTACATGTATCATTGTGGGTAAATATCAAATTATTAATATTTGGTGGAAAAGGCAAATTGCATAAATATAGGTATAGTAAAAAACAAAATAGAATTTGAATGATAGCATGAAAAGTCAGGATATTTAGAGTTAAGAGGAAAGGAAAAAGATGGGATGAGGAGTGGACTTCAGTAAAAAAATAAAATTTGAATGATAGCATGAAAAATCAGGATATTTAGAGTTAAGAGGAAAGGAAAAAGATGGGATGAGGAGTGGACTTTAGCTGAATGTTTTATGTCTTTAAAAGTGATGGCTCTTAAGCAAAACTGACAAGTTTAACATCTTAAATTTCTGTGGTCTGTACATTGGCATCTCTTAATCCATAAGTTCAAAATATTTTATAATACAAATTTTAATATTAAAAAATAGAGCTTAGCATACCACCCAGCATGTAACTACTGAAAAACGTTTGTTATTAATATGCTGAAACTCAGCTGCAACACTCTTGGCAATCATTATTTCTCCTGGCTTTGTTCTTTCATCAATATGGATGATGCCTTACTCTATTTTAATGAGTTCTTAAAACCTTTCTATCCTGGACTGTGCCCACAGCTTGTTTACCATAATCTCAAGGGTAGAACCTGCAATACCTGAGAACCAGATCTTAGAGGAAGGTGCAATTTTTCCCTCTGTCGTCTGTTTTGAAGTGTAATAGCGATGAAAAACATTTTCCAATCAACAAATAAGCTGTTTCTGAGGAGTAATCTCCTGAATATTGAAACTATTAATAAAAACAAAGTATTAACATTAGGAAACTAAAGATTCACTGGAGTTCAATGAGTTAATTTAAGAGATTGTAGCATACAAAGGTTGTAGAGCTCTCATAATACAACAGTCTCAGTATTTACTGAAAATTAATTTATTAGAGCTATCTTTGTAGGAAAATATGCCAGAGGTCTTGTCAATTGAGAACTCTTTATAATCACTTTCATAGTGATGAGAGAGAGAGAGACCGCGCTTATCACATGTTTTCCAGAACTCACCCACTGAGTAAGATGTAAAGAATTTGTATCTCAGTGAAAAACCTTTATATTTTCTATCATGTACTTTTCTCTGATTACTCCTGAAACCCCATCTCCTCCATATTCCCTTCCAAAATGGTTTCAGGAGCATTCAAATTGTCCACGTGGCAACTGACAGCATTACTGAATCCCCCACAAGGTGAAGCCTGAACATCTGTTTCTGATCACAACCTGAATCCTACTGTGGCTCCTGGGACTATCTTGGAGTGCTAGAGGTAGAATTTTTTTTTCCCCCCATAGGGCAATAGTTTCCTTTTCCCCCTTACCTCAGGCCAAGTGAGATAGAGAACGCTTTTCTGCTAGTGTTCCTCCTAACTGGGGCCTCTAACATTTTCAACCTTTATGTGGTTTCCATGCCCCCTCCCTTTTAGCCTTTATTTTAAAAGTGATATAACTTTCCTTCTTTTCCTCCATATAAATGTTCTCTCTGGGGATAGTTACTATGTTCTCATAAATGTTTTCCTCTTTAGAATGTGTTTAAGAACTCACCAAGCAAAATGAGGCTATATTGCTGTTGCTGTGCACACATGATATCCAATGCTCATGGAAATTTCTTTCAGAACCTACATGTTCTATTTGTGGTGAAGTTTATTCTGAAGCTAATTACTCTTACAGTGTAGCACATCTAAGAACGATTTAAAATGATTTTGATAAATATTTTGTTAGTAATATTGAATAAAAATATCAAGCACAGAAAATTAGAGGAACTACATAGCAATTATGTCCTTGTTGAATGTATCTCACTATCATATTTATTGAATTGCTCAAGGGGAATAAAAAATATGAGGACCTATTATGAAAGTTTTAGAGAAAACTTTAGGAAGAAATAGTAAAGCTTTCTCAGGTTTGAAGGCTGCTTGTTATAGTAGAGAGATAATCTTTTGGTCATATACATAAGCTCTCATTCTGTTATTCATATAACTTGGACAACTTTCTTAAAACTTTGGACCTTCCTTTTTTTTCATGTGTGGGGATAATACAGTTTCATAATATTTGTGGAAGTTTTAAATAAGATGACTCATATACAACACCCAGCACAATGCCTGGAATGCAATGGGGCTCATTAAGTGGTAGTATTACAGCATTCTACAAAGTAGTAGCACAGACTTTCCTTTGGAATTTATCATTTATATTCCTCGAAAAATTGCTTCTGTACTCAAAAGTCTTAAGAAAAATTACACTTGAGAGTTTTAATTGTATTTACTCAAGCTGCACTTATCCAGCTTGACATCTTGAAAATACATTTGACTCTTTATAGTCCCCATTAATTTTCTGCTACCTCTTCCTTCTTCACCTCTTCGGTTGAGGGGACCAGAACTTCCGCCATGGGCCCCATTCCTAACCAGTCTAAAGTAAGGCAGGTTGATGTTATTGTAGAGGCTTGATTCCTTCTTATCTAGTAGGGTTTAGAATTATTGCTCTCTGGCATAATTGTCTTAGACTCAATTTTGCCCCAGAAATAAAGTGCCTAGTGCAGTGCCTAGATTTTTTTTAAATGTAGCTATTTTTATTGTTATTTACAGTTGACTCAGGCTTTGAGGCACCTAAAGAAATCTCTGAGTTGAAGAGTGTAGTAATTTAGAATAAGTGATATGTAATCTCGTAGACCTGAATTTAAATCCTGTGTCCACCATTCACTAACTGTGATCTTGGTCAGGTTACTTAATTACCCTTTGTGGTTTTTTCTCCCTTACCTATAAAATAGGAGCAAGAATGCTCCCCTCATGAGATTGGTTGTCCATCTATCCATTTATTCATTGAATCTAATTTTTATTTATGTAGTACCCACCAAATGGCAAACACTGTGCTAATATCACGCCAACTAAGGCAAACAGCAAAGCAGCACCAAGATCACAGTTAGTGAATGATCTTGGTCATGTTGCTCTTTGATTTTTTCCCTTATCTATAAAATAGGGACAAGAATGCAATCATACTTGTTTGCCAGATTAATATTCATTAAGGATGATTCACAGAGACAGTGGAGTAGTAGTTGTGAGTTGCCCAGATGCATTCTATGGGAATACACAGATTTAGCAGGATTGGACATCAGCTTTGAGAGAGGAACTCCCACATTTGGGCTGTGGGGCTTTTGAGTTGCATAATATAGGAGATTCCAGCCACTACCCTGGAATAATTAGGGGTTAGGATATAATAGCAATATGTCATGGCAGAAATAGCTATAACCCTGTCACTTCAGTGCTCATGGTTGTGGATTTGCAGGAGTTGAGGACTTGATAATAACATCAGTCTGCCTTAGACAGGTTAAGAATGGGTCACTGAACCTTGCAGTCAACAGCTGGAGAAGGGAGAGACAGTAGAATATAAATGGGGCTGAGAAGAACACGTTTTTTGTGAATAATGCTTTTATCTAAGATGGTAAAGGGCTGGAGTCAAAGTCTTGCAATTGAAGCTGTATGGCAGCAAACTAGAGTCAGGACTTGCTACATCAGCATTCATGATTGGGAATGTGCTAACATTATAGCTGCAGGGGTAACTGTGGCCCAAGCTGTGCAGCTAACCATGATTGATTGCATTAAAAATTGTCTAAAACCAGTTTTCAGTGAAATTAGCAGAAGGCCAATCCTTTCCAAGGTGCCAATCTACTGTGGATTAGTTTTGGATAAATTAATCCTTGTCTCTTAGCTAAGCAATGGAGAGCCAAAGTAGACATTATTAATTCTCACATGGAACAATGTTCAAAAGGTAAGATAGACTGGTTAAATTATCATACAAAAAGCAACATTTTAACCATGACAAGTACTGTGAAAGAGAGATACATAGCACTATGAGACATATTTTTAAAAGCTTGGTATAATATAACAGGGGTCCCCAACCCCTGGGCTAGGAACTGGGCTGCACAGCAGGAGCTGAGTGGAAGATGAGCTGGCAAAGTTTCATCTGTGTTTACAGCCGCTCCCATCACTTGCATTACTGCCTGAGCTCCACCTCCTTTGAGATCAGCAACAGCATTAGATTCTCATAGGAGCATGAGCCCTATTGTGAACTGCAAATGTGAGGGACCTAGGTTGCATGCTCCTTATGAGAGTCTAATAGTTGATGATCTGTCACTATCTCCCATCACCTCCAGTTGGTACCATCTTGTTGCAGGAAAAGAAGCTCAGGGCCTCCACTGATTCTACACTATGGTGAGTTGTATAATTAATTCATTATTTATTACAATGTAATAATAGTAGAAATAAAGTGCACAATAAATGTAATGTGCTTGAATCATCATAAAACCATCTTCCCCGACTCCCTGGTCCATGGAAAGTTGTCTTCCACAAAACTGCCAAAAAGGTTGGGGACCACTATAGTATAGGACACCCAGAGAATGCATCCTTAAGTGATAATTGAACTAAGATGTGAAGGACGTATAAGAGCTAAATTTCTATGAAAATTAAATGAGATAATATATAAAAAGCATGTAGCACATAGTAACCCTCAATGAATGGAGACTGATTTTCTTATAGCTATTCTCTTTTCACGTCAAAGTAGTTTTTGCTAGGAGTTTGTGCTATATAAATAAAGGTGAAGGAATGCAGATGAATTAGTAACAGACACTAATTTAAGAGAGCATATCTTGGGGTTGATTTGCGGGAGAGGAAAAATGAGAAACATAAAATGTGAATTAACAAGTGAGGCAAATAATATGAGATCAGTTCAAGGTCAAACTAGTAAGAAAAAAAAACCAGATAAAATGAAGAAGTTGGGGAAAAGACAAGGATTGGCAAAAAGACAAGGATTGGCTGGATTAATGCCCCGGGAATAACTACTGATACCCCCTTTAAAGTCTCAGAGCCAAGTTCACAGAGAAAGTCGCTTTTAAAGGCATCAGGGTTGTTTGAATCTGAGATGAATCAGACACTCTTTATCCGTCAGGCACTCAGAGTTTAGTGTGGGTAACCTTTTTCTGCATAAACTACCTAAAATGCAAAACAGAGCAAAGAATGTTATCAAATAGGCGTGAGCAATGTGCTAAGCAAACCAATTCTGATTAGGAGAAGGCTTTCCAGAGGTGGTGAAATTTCAAGATTTTCCATGAAACAGGGAAACCCCTCTTTAGTATGTGTATGTTGTCCGCTTTAAATACAGCTAGGTTCATGTGTTTCTATTTGTAATTAATTTTAGGAGTGTCCTCATCTTGTTGATTTTATATCCCATCTCTGCTAATTTACATGGAAACTATTGAAACTTCTGAAGATGGGAGTGATTATCTGAGCTGCAGTTTGGCACCTGAGAGATGGACCGAAGAGAAAGGCTGGAGGGAGAGAGCCATCCTAAACATACCTAAGGCTTGCATTTTTTTTTTGTATTTAAAATTGCCCTAGTTGATTAAGTGGCTGAGTGGAGGAAAACGTGGTTCCTGACACTGAACAGAAGTTACCGTATGATAACAGTCCACTAGATGTCACCAAAAGCTCAAGGATTGGCGCTTTATGTTTCCTTCCTTGAACCTGCTCCCTGGAACTTGGACTCTAGGGTCTGTGGATTTAGGCTAGGTGCTGCTTATGCTTTTAACTGGAAATCCCCATATAATCAGATACTGCACATTATGTACAGTTGAAAAGAGCAGAAGTATATCCAAGTATATATAAGCATTCAAATTGGTGGGAAAAGTAATTCAATCACTGATGCTTATTTAGTTGGCTAACCACTTTGGAAAAAAGTCCTAATGATTTTGGTCATTATACACCAAAATGAGTTCCAGGTGGATTAACTTTTTTTAGGCAGGATTTAAACTTTTTTAAAAATGTGGTAAAATATAACAAAATTTACTATCTTAGCCATTTTTAAGTGCACAAGTTTAGTGGCATTAAGTACATTCACATGGTTGTGCTGCCATCACCACCATCCATCCATAGAACTCTTCATCTTGCAAAATTGTGGATTAACGTGCTTTTTTTGGCGGGGGGGGATGGAGTTTTGCTCCAGGCTGGAGTGTAGTGGTATGATCTCGGCTGTCTGCAACCTCCACCTCCCGGGTTCAAGCAGTTCTCCTGCCTGTCTCCTGAGTAGCTGGAATTACAGACGTGTGCCACCACACCTGGCTAATTTTTGTATTTTTAGTAGAGACGGGGTTTCATCATGTTGGTCAGGCTCGTGATCCGCCTGCCTCAGCCTCCTAAAGTGCTGGGATTACAGGTGTGAGCCACCGCGCCCAGCCAGATTAACTTTTTAAATGTAAAAAATAGAAACAATAAAAAGTTTAGAAGAAGATCTATTTGTGTTTTGATATAATTGAGTTTTGGAAAATTTTTCTAAACTCAACAGTAAAGGAGGTATCACGAGTTATATATTGATAAATTTTATTACCTAAAGATTAAAATTTTGTTTACATCTAATTAAGCCTCAAAGTTTATTCATTTATTATATATATGAATAATTTATCATATATTCATTATCGTGTGGTTATAGGACTTGTTGGTTTTCAGCAATGGAGCTGCTGTCAGTTCCTAGGGACCTCTCACAATTCCTTGCCACCAGCTCCTAGGGACCTCCCACAATTCCTTGCCATGTGCTCCTCTCACAGATCCTTTCACAATATGGCAGTTTATTTCTTCAAAGGTAGCAAGAGAGAGTCTCTCTCTCCAATCTGCTAATGCAGTTCTTATATACCATAGCAACACAATCTTTTTTTGTCATATGGCATAATCTAACTAAGGGAGTGCCATCCCATGCTTGTTTATAACATGGAGGAAATGTGCAATACAAGTTTTAAGAAGATACTAAAACATTGGAGGCTATGGTGGAAGGAGGATGCCTTGAGCCCAGGAGTTCAAGGCTGCAGCGAGTCATGATTGTGCTGCTGCACTCTCTGGGCAACAGAGCAAGACCCTGTCTGTTTAAAAAAAAAAAAAGATACTAAAATATTGAATAAAATAGAGGTTTTGTGGGGCTTTGTTGTATAATATAGAGATTATATCAGAGATCTGGAAAAAGAAACCGTTTTTATATTTTCAATTAGGAGGAAATGTTCTTGGGAAAATAATCACTCTGGGCATTTAGACAGCCTGGAAATGCAGTTCCACTTTTCAGATGCTTACTGGTATTCAAGAAAATGTTCACCCATTGAGGAGGAATGAAGAGGCTCATGACAGGGAACCACTTTGTACTTGGCGTTGTCCTCAGCCTTCTGTTCACTCATTTAGTACAGATCAATTCAATCTATAGATTGCAATGTTAATATATTGTATTTCTTAATACATTTAAAGTCTAAATTCACATTGAAGCATTGCTATAAAGAGGCTGTACAGTGAAAAAAGTAGTTGGTATAATTAGAATAAAGAATTGACTATTAGTGAAAATTATGCATTTAGTCTGTTAGCCTAGTATTCTTCAAATTTAAAAATTAGAGGTTGAGAGAAGTTAAAATAATTTTTACATATCTGTTCTCTAAGTTACCTTTCTGGTTCTAATAATAGTCATAGAAATAACTAATATCTTTGACTGATTCCTCTCAGCAGGTATCACTGCTGATACCTGCAAGATAATTTACCTCATTTGGTCTTCTTAACAACTCTATGAAGTAGATATCATTCTTATAGCCACATTACAGGTGAGGAAACTGAAGCCTAAAGAAATTAAGTAACTTGACCAAGATTACGGGAATAGAAATTTGGTAGAATAATAACTTTAATCTGATTAACTGACCTCTAGAGCCTAAAGTTTTACCCACTAGGTTATACTGCCTGGAAGTTACCTGTGCCGGGTAAGCCATAGCATAAAAGCTCAGATCTCTCTTTTTTGATATCAATCTAAGTAGCTCAGTTCTCAGCCTAAAGTCTTAGGAAAAATTTATAAATGAGGAGTATTCACTCTCTATTTAATAAGCATGCATATTATAGAAAAATATGTAATGAGAAGCAGAAATACATTAAAAATTAGCGTATAGATTACTTAAAGATAAAGCCCACACAAGATCTAGTTTCATCCAATATGTTAATATCTTTTTATAACTCCCACTTCATACTTCCTCCGTGGAAAAGATACATGGGTAGGGCATGAGGACATCCTAGGTATTTGCTGTGTTGTTCTTTGCTGGGTACTGACGATTCTTAATTATTTTGACCATCAGCTTCCTTACAGTTAGCATATGATCGCTTAACTTGACAGTTGTTTTGAATTAAGAAATCTCACAATGAATCTTGAATGGAACAGATATGTATGCTTAAAAAAAAAAAGTCTATAGTGTTGTTTGGTATCAAATCCAGAGTTAAGCTCAGCTTTGTCAGAATATTGGGGCATACTTCCTTCATAATGGCTGCTTTCTAGTGACAGTTGTCAGGATATAACTTGAGGTGAAAACATTCTCAGTGTTCCATTCCCCGGTTTAATCATGCCCTCACCTGAATCCTTCAACTACCTCACAGGCAGCAACTCATTGACTCCTATCTGGTATGAGATTGTAAACTGAAAGATGTCCTGATTTCCCCATTACAAGATGATACTGTCTTCTGTTTTATCCGTCAGCTATCTTTATCAGTAACACCAGAAAATTATATGTAATAAGACTTTATCTCTAGTCTCAAATTTGTGCTGAGGAACTTAATCATCATAACGTTCTTATTATCATTTGTGTTTTATCTTATTATGTGGCCTCAAATACATAGACAGTGTATGTGGTTTTAGCCTTCCATTGTATCTGGAAATTTAATTGTTATAAGTCTTTTCTTGTAGACCTTATTCTGTATTTGAATGAGATTCTAAACCTTCTACAGTTGCTACAATTATGTTTGTCCCTATCATAATCAGAGATCTGGGAAAACAAACCATAATGTTTATATTTTCAATTAGGGGAAATGTTCTGGGGAAAGTAATCACTCTGGGTATTTAGACAGCCTGGAAATGCCATTCCACTTTTCAGATGCTTACTGGTTTCCACGAAAATGTTCACCCATTGAGGCGGAATGAAGAGGCTCATGACAGGGAACCATTAAGTGTTTGGCATTGTCGTCAGCCTTCTGTTCACTCATTTAGTACAGATAGGTATATACTACTGGCTGAGCATGGTTCTGAAGGGTAGAAATGCAAATATGAGACACTAATTATGATCTCTATCTTTGAGGATTTATTTCTCAGTCTCGTGAGGAAGAAAAACACTAACTAGAAATTGCAATCCAACTCACATATGAGTACAAATGAGAACACTTCATCCTGGAAGCAGAAAATACGCTTCTGCTTTGGAATAGGAGCAAAATTGAAGACTACAAGTGAACTGAAAAGAAGGCAGAAGTGAAGTAGGAGCTGGATAAACTGTTACATGTTTTCTCTTTTATGTCCAGTGAAATATATTTGACAGTAGAACTGCAAAAAAAATTAACATTGAATTGAAAAATTTCTTTTTAGAAGTGTTGAAGAAACACCATTTCTCTGATTTAAGGAAGTCATAAATATATTTGAATGTTTGATATACTAAAATTGCTCAGTAATATTAGTTTTCACTAAATGGATTTTATGACCTCAGTAATAACACTGCTTTATTTACTTTTATTATTTCCAATGGAGTAAGCAGTCCACATATAACTAATATATTTGGATTAACTCCTCCGTGCTTCATTTGTTTTAGGAAGGATTAGCAACAAAGCTAGATTTGGGATCCTTGTGGGAGGGGTGTGCTTTTATGAAACACTCATTTGATTTTATAAATGTTTCTAGATGTCCAGGAGAGATGGAATTAACCAGTCCTCAGCTCCTTAAGGATATAAGTGTTGGCTAACCAGAACAATAACTATCAAATTAAAAATAGCAGTGGGGCAGTACTCAATCAAGGACTAATCCAGTACTATGGCAACAAGCACTATTTTTGGCCCTATGTGAAGGTCAGGTACTGTGCCTCCTAATCATTTTGGATTGCTCTTTCCCCAGCCTCAGATAGCTTCCTCACACATTTGCATGAATCAATACTTGGCTAAATATTCTAGGTGGACCCTCTGGAGATGTCTGGAGATTTTTCTTAGTGCAGCCTCTTTTCTCTGTTACTCTGGCCTGCAAATGGTAGCACCTTTCTTCCCTTCTGAACTGTTGTCTCTGTATCCTCAGCTAAAGTTACCAGCCAAGCTCTGCCTGAGTTCCTCCTCCCTGATTTCCATAAAAATAGGTATTTTGATAGAAAAATATAATTCATAGAAATTGACTCAAGGATAGGTAGGAGATATAAATAGGATAATAACCATGTAAGCAATTTTAAATCTGTGAAAGAATTCTCTGAAAGCATGCTTATTTTGGTTAGATTGCAAATAAGTAAAATAAAATAATTTCCCTGCTATATAACTCACTGAAGTATATTTTAAAATATAGACGATATTTAAGTTCATTTTATAAGCCAGTATAAACTTGTTATCAAAACCTGGCAGATATGAAAACATGAAAATTATAAACACTTTTTACCCATGAATATAGATAAGAAAATATTCTAAATAATAGTAAGAGTTGAATCACACAACATATTAAATAATATCATGAACAAATAGGAATGTCGTTTTCTAAAACTTATTAATAATTTATATTGGTAGACCAAAAAAAGTCACATGAGCATCTCCATAGATGCCCATGAAATATTAATAAAAATTCAGTATCCACTTTTGATACAAACTCTTGGTAAACCAAATATAGAACATGACAAAATGTATCATTCTCAAGGTATCAGCTGACAGAAATTTTAATAGTAAGAAGGAATCTGAAGTAAGAAATGAGAAATTTACAATTGATCTAGAATGTCAGAAAATGGATAAAAGCAAGTTACAAAGGGAAGTAAAGGAAGAAATAATATTAAAATATATTTGCTGACAACATGATTATTTACATTTAACTTTTTAAAATGAGGAAGGACCTATCCTTTCAACGTCAAGAATGAAAGTATTTTTGCCCCCCACCCCATATTTTAAAAGGAAAACTATAATGTATCAGTTTCCTAGTTTCTTCCCATCTCCCTTTGGCAGTTTTGAATGAAGTTGTTGGGATTTGAAACTTTTACAATTTATGTTGTAGATGCTCTGCCAAAAATAGTGATAAATTACATTCAATTCCATTTGGATATTTTAAAATTACATAGATTAAATTTTGTTTTCAATACTTACTACCAATTTTTTTAATACCATCTTCCCTTTTATAAAGTTAAAATGTTAACAGTTGATTTTGTAGTTGGCTGAAGTAGGACCAGTAATAACTTTTAAGAATGGAAATGTGATTGGTAGATTTTTCTGAGTTCTTATATGGTTGGTAATATCTTTCAGCGAATTTCCTAATGAATGTGTGCTTGATCAAATAGAAAATGTTCATACTGTATGTCTGTTGTTTTTAAGATTCTTTAGCCAATGCTAAACTGGCTTTTTTTTTTTTTTTTTTTTTTTTTTTTTTGTTATGGAGCAGAAATCTGAGGTCAGCAGGACACTATTTTTCCTTTCACCTTTTCTTTTTACTGAGAACTTATTTTTTTAATCCTTAACATGCACAACGTTTATGAAAATATGCCCTCTTAAAAAGTATATTTGCTTTCAAGTAAAGTTAGACATTTCACCTCCAAAATTCAAGCAGTCTTTTAGTTTCAGGCGTGTTTGTCTTTTATTTTGCTTTTCTTCTGTTGGTTTCTCATTTGGGGATGCTCTTTGCATGCCTATTCCATGTTCTTGATTTGTCCTCCATGTTGCTAACATTTTCTCTCCTCAGTTAAGTCTATATTGGGTGATATCGAGTTATTTCTCTTAAGGTTTAGTTTTTCATAAAATGTATCTATATCTAGTTCATTTTCTCAATTTTTTCTCCTGACAAATCTTGTTTGCTGACTCCATTAAAATAATTCAGCTACTATGCTTTCCAAATCTTGAAAAAAAATTTCCTGATCTCATATTGTGCTTTTTTCATAATTTTCTATTTTAGTTTCATAAATCGTAATGTCCCCCCAAATCTTTTTGAGTGTGTAAATTGTAGATTTTTCAATGATTTTTTCTTTCAAGGAAACAAGTCAGTTTACTTGGGGTGAAACATTGCTGGGATTTGTCAGCTTGATCACTCTTTTTCAGTGCTGAGCATTTTTATAGTCCAATTATCTTTTTTTATTTTTCATTATATCTACTGAGGGATGTCTCTGTTTTATCAGTAGGAAATCAAGGTGGCTTTTTCAGAGACTGTGTTGGTTCCTTTCAAATACTTGAAACACTGACAGAAGGAGACATTTTAGATTTCCTCAAAGTTTACACTGCCATTTTAGAAATCTAGAAGCCTATAAGGAAAATTAAAACTGTAGCACTAAGAGCAGCCAACACAGAGAACATTCTCTTGGTGCTCAAAAGCTAGGATTCCACAATTACTGTGACAATTCAAGTTAGAGAGCTATGTGTCCTCATCTTTCCTCCTTTTCTTCCTCCTTCTCCACTGTCGTCTTCGTCCTAGTAGTAGTATTTATTTTGTCTTAGTTTTCTATTTAATGTTTATTGAAAGATGTATCATACCTGCATACAAGAGTGTAAAATTATTTGTACACTTTACAGTAAAGCTGTAAAGTGAACACATGTGTAATCACTAACTAGATCAAGCCAGCACACAAGAAGTCCTTCATTGCCTCTCCCCAAATGTAACTCCTCTCCCTCCTGGAAGTAACTACTTTCCTGACTTTTATAAAATCATGTTCTTGCTTTTCTTTATATTTTAATAACCTAGTTATATTCTTAAATAATATGATATAGTTTTGCTGAATTTTATAATTTTATGTGAAAGGAATTATGTATGCTTTTTTGCCTTTTCTTTCCATCAGTACTTTATTTGGGATATTTATTTTTTGAATGAGGTTATAATTTTTTAATTTTTGTTGCTATCTGGTATTCTATTGCATGACTATAACATAATTTATTTTTCCATTTTATGGTTGTACATGTCAGCATCATTTCTAGTTTGGGACAGTTATAAACAATGCCACTCTCAACAATGCCTAGGTACACCATTTCTGTACCTAGAGTGATTGCTAAGTAATGCCAAACTGCTTTCCAAATGTGATAATTTCAATATACCATTCACCTAACTGTAACTATCTATTGTTTCACCCCTTTCCAACCCTTGATATCGTCACATGTCTGCTTACCAATCCGTTTAGTGAATGTTCAGCTCAGTGCCAAAGCAATCCCCAGGCTGTGTGAGTAGGTGAAGCAGTTTATGTCTGTCTTGCTCTTACACTGAGGGCACAGCTCTTTAGATTCCCAGCTCTATTAGAGGAAGGTCTCCTTTCGGAATCCTCACCAATGTGTACCTTGGATTTGGTCTGTCTTCCAAGCTACAACAAGCCTTGGAAACTACTGTTAAAGTTCAGAGGACTTGGCACATGCTCTCCTATCAAAAGTCCCTTCGCTTACATATTGACTTGATAATTTCTTACTATTTTGGCATATCTTTGATACATTTAACATTTTTTATTATGTCTTTTGTTCAGTTTTTTGAGTTTTTACGAAATGTCTCCAGAACAGATTGGGTGGGTCCAAATATTCTTAAGCCCACACGTTTTGGACAATGTAATTTCCCCTAAGTTAATTGATTGATTGTTGTATAAGCATCCCCCTTTCTCTGCAATCTCACCAACATCTGTTATTTTTTGACTTTTAAAAAAATTTAGTTCAATAGTTTTTGGGGGAGCAGGTGGTTTCTGGTTACATAGATGAGTTCTTTAGTGGTGATTTTCGAGATTTTGGTGTACCTGTCACACAAGCAGGGTACACTGTACCCAATGTGTAGTCTTTTATCACTCACCCCCATCCGCCCTTCCCCCGGAGGCCCCAAAGTTGATTATATTTTTTTGTGAAGATTTTCTCCCACTCTGTGGATTGTCTGTTCTCTCTACTGATTATCTGTTTTTCTGTGTAGAAGCTTTTTAGCTTAATTAGGTCCCATGTATTTATTTTTGTTTTTGTTACATTTACTTTTGGGTTCTTGGTCATATTCTTATGCTTTGTGTCCTCATAGCTTAGTCCTACTGATAAGTAAGAACGTACCATATTTTGTTTTCCATTTTTGAGTTATTTAAGTTGGTGCAAAGGTAATTGTGGTTTTTGCCTCAATTTCAGTGGCAAAACCATGATTACTTTTGCACCAACCTAATACTTCACTTAGAATAATGGTCTCCAACTCCATCCAGGTTACTGCAAATGCAGTTATACACACACACACACACACACACACACACACACACACACAGAGAGACATAGATACACCACATTTTCTTCATTTATTTGGTTGTGGACATTTAGGCTGGTTGCATATTTTTGCAATTGCAAATTTTGCTGCTATAAACATGCATGTGCATGTGTATATAATGTGTCTTTTTTATATAATGATTTCCTTTCCTCTGGGTAGATACCCAGTAGTGGGATTGCTGGATTGAATGGTAGTTCTACTTTTAGTTCTTTAAGGAATCTCCATACTGTTTTCCATAGTGGTTGGTTGTACTACTTTACATTACCACCAGCAGTGTAAAGTGTTCCCTTTTCACCACATCCATGCCAACATCTATTTTTTTTTTTTAATTTTGGCCATTTTTGCAGGTGTAAGGGTGTATCTCACTGTGGTTTTAATTTGCATTTCTCTGCTAAGTAGTAATGTTGAGCATTTTTTCATGTTTGTTGGCCGTTTGCATATCTTCTTTTGAGAATTGTCTATTCATATTCTTTGACCACTTTTTGATGAGATTGTTGTTTTTCTTGCTGATTTGTTTGAGTTCCTTGTGGACTCTGGATATTAATCCTTTGTCAGATGCATAGTTTGCGAATATTTTCTCCCACTCTGGGTTGTCTGTTCTCTCTACTGATTATCTGTTTTTCTGGGCAAAAGCTTTTTAGTTTAATTAGGTTCCATGTATTTATTTTTGTTTTTGTTACATTTACTTTTGGGTTCTTGGTCATATCTCTTTGCCTAAGCCAATGTCCAGAGAGTTTTTCCCCTGTTATCTTCTAGAATTTGTATGGTTTCAGGTCTTAGATTTAAGTCTTTGATCCATCTTGAGTTGATTTTTATATAAGGTGAGAGATGAGGATCCAGTTTCATTCTTCTACATGTGGCTTGCTAATTTATTCCAATATCATTTGTTGAATTAGATATCCTTTCCCCACTTAATGTTTTTGTTTGCTTTGTTGAAGGTTAGTTAGCTATAAGTGTTTGACTTTATTTCTGTGTTCTCTATTCTGTTCCGTTGGTCTACATGCTTGTTTTTTTTTGTTTGTTTGTTTGTTTGTTTTGTTTTGTTTTATTATACTTTAAGTTCTAGGGTGCATGTGCACAATGTGCAGCTTTGTTACATATGTATACATGTGCCACGTTGGTGTGCTGCATCCATTAACTTGTAATTTACATTAGGTATTTCTCCTAATGCTATCCCTCCCACCTCCCCTCACCCGACGACAGGTCCCGGTGTGTGATGTTCCCCATCCTGTGTCCAAGTGTTCCCATTGTTCACTTTTACACTGTTGGTGGGACTGTAAACTCGTTCAACCATTGTGGAAGACAGTGTGGCAATTCCTCAAGGATCTAGAACTAGAAATACCATTTGACCCAGCGATCCCATTACTGGGCATATACCCAAAGGACTATAAATCATGCTACTATAAACACACATGTACACGTATGTTTTTTGCAGCACTATTCACAATAACAAAACCTTGGAACCAATTCAAATGTCCATCAGTGATACATATCTGTTTTTATACCAGTACCATGCTGTTTGGTTAATTATAGCCTTGTAGTTTCAAGTCGAGTAATGTGATGCCTCCAGATTTGTTCTTTTTGCTTAGTCTTGATTGACTAAGTGGGCTCTTTTTAGGTTCCATATGAATTTCAGGATTGTTTTTTCTGGTTCTGTGAAGAATGATGATGGTATTTGGATGGGAGTTTCATTGAATTGGTAGATTGCTTTTGGCGATATGATCATTTTCACAATATTGATTCTGCCCATCTATAAGCCTGGGATGTATGTGTTTCCATTTGTTTGTGTTGTCAGTGATTTCAGCAGTGTTTTGTAGTTTTTCTTACAGAGATCTGTCACCTTCTTTGTTAGGTACATTCCTAAGTATTTTATTTTATTTTTTTTGCAGCTGTTGTAAAAGGGATTGAGTTCTTGATTTGATTCTCAGCTTGGTGATTGTTAGTGGATAGCAGTACTACCAATTTGTGTATATTGATTTTTTATTTTGAAACTTTACTGAATTTATTTATCAGGTCTAGGAGCTTTTTGCATGAGTCTTGAGGGTTTTCTAGGTATGTTATTATATCATCAGTGGACAGCAACAGTTTGACTTCCTCTTTACCAATTTGGATGGCCTTTATTTCTTTCTCTTGTCTAATTGTTCTAGCTAGGACTTCCAGTATTATGTTGAATAGAAGTGGTGAAAGTGGGCATTCTTGTCTTGTTCCAGTTCTCAGAAGGAATGCTTTCAACTTTTCCTCATTCAGTATAATGTTGGCTGTGGATTTGTCATAGATGGCTTTGATTACATTAAGGTATGTCTCTTCTATGTTGATTTTTGAGGGTTTTAGTCACAAAGGGATACAGGATTTTGTAAAATGCTTTTTCTGTGTCTATTAAGATGATCATGTAATTTTTGTTTTTAATTCTGTTTATGTCGTGTATGACATTCATTGACTTGAGGATGTTAAACCATCCCTTGTGTGAAACCCACTTGATCATGGTGGATTATCTTTTTGACATGCTGTTGGATTCAGTTAGCTAGTGTTTTGTTGAGAATTTTTGCATATATGTTCACTGGGGATATTGCTCTGTAGTTTTCTTTTTTTGTTGTTATGTCCTTTCCCGGTTTTGGTATTAGGGTGGTATTGGCTACATAAAATGATTTAGTGAGGATTCCCCATTTCTGTATCTTTTGGAGTAGTTTCTGTAAGATTGGTACCAATTCTTCTTTGAATGTCTGAAAGAATTCAGCTATGAATCCATATGGTCCTTGACTTTTTTTGTTGGCAATTTTTTTTATTACTGTTTCAACCTCACTACTTGTTATCAGTCTGTTCAGAGTTTCTGTTTCTTCCTGATTTAATCTAGGAGGGATGTATATTTCCAGGAATTTATCCATCTCCTCTAGATTTTCTGGTTTAATGATCTTTTGTATTTCTGTGGTATTGGTTGTAATGTCTTCCATTTTGTTTCTAATTGAGCTTATTTGTATCTTTTCTTTTTTGGTTAATCTCACTAATAGTCTAAATAGTCTATCAATTTTATCTTTTCAAAGAAACAACATTTTGTTTCATTCATATATATATATGTATTGCTGCTTTTGTTTCATTTTCATTTAGTTCTGGTCTCATCTTTGTTATTTCTTTTTTATTTATATACTTTAAGTTCTAGGGTACATATGCACACCGTTCAAGTTTGTTACATATGTATACATGTGCCATGTTGGTGTGCTGCACCCATTAACTGGTCATTTACATTAGGTATATATCCTAATGCTATCCTTCCCCCCTACCCCTTCCCCACAATAGGCCCCAGTGTGTGATGTTCCCCTTCCTGTGTCCAAGTGATCTCATTGTTCAATTCCCACCTATGAGTGAGAACATGCGGTATTTGGTTTTCTGTTCTTGCAATAGTTTGCTGAGAATGATGGTTTCCAGCTGCATCCATGTCCCTACAAAGGACACAAACTCATCCTTTTGTATGGCTGCATAGTATTCCATGGTGTATATGTGCCACATTTTCTTAATCCAGTCTGTCACTCATGGACATTTGGGTTGATTCCAAGTCTTTGCTATTGTGAATAGTGCTGCAGTAAACATGCATGTTCATGTGTCTTTATAGCAGCATGACTTATAATCCTTTGGGTATATCCCCAGTAATGGGATGGCTGGGTCAAATGGTATTTCTAGTTCTAGATCCTTGAGGAATCGCCACAGTGTTTTCCACAATGGTTGAACTAGTTTACAGTCCCACCAACAGTGTAGAAGTGATCCTATTTCTCCATATCCTCTCCAGCACCTGTTGTTTCCTGATTTTTAAATGATCGCCATTCTAACTGGTGTGAGATGGTATCTCATTGTGGTTTTGATTTGCATTTCTCTGATGGCGAGTGATGATGAGCATTTTTTCATGTGTCTGTTGGCTGTAGGAATGTCTTCTTTTGAGAAGTGTCTGTTCACATCCTTTGCCCACTTTTTGATGGGGTTGTTTGTTTTTTTCTTGTAAATTTGATTGAGTTCTTTATAAGTTCTGGATATTAGCCCTTTGTCAGATGAGTAGATTGCAAAAATTTTCTCCCATTCTGTAGGTTGCCTGTTCACTCTGATGATAGTTTCTTTTGCTGTGTAGAAGCTCTTTAGTTTAATGAGATCCCATTTGTCAATTTTGGCTTTTGTTGCCATTGCTTTTGGTGTTTTAGACATGAAGTCCTTGCCCATGCCTATGTCCTGAATGGTATTACCTAGGTTTTCTTCTAGGGTTTTTATGGTTTTAGGTCTAACATTTAAGTTTCTAATCCATCTTGAATTAATTTTCGTATAAGGAGTAAGGAAAAGATCCAGTTTCAGCTTTCTACTTATGGCTAGCCAATTTTGCCAGCACCATTTATCTGTTAAGTCCTTTTGTTTTAGGGTACAGTTTAAGTCCATTGTTTCTGTGTTGACTTTCTGCCTTGATGACTTGTCTAGTGCTATCAGTGGAGGATCAAACTCCCCCACTATTATTATGTTGTTTTCAATCTCATTTTATAGGTCTAATAGTAATTGTTTTGTAAATTTGGGAGTTCCAGTGTTAGGTGCATATATATTTAGGATTGTGATATTTTTCTGTTGAACTAATTCTGTTAGTTTTACTGGATACACAGTTCTTGGCTGACAATTATTTTGTTTCAGTAGGCTAAAGATAGGACCCTAATCCCTCTGGCTTGTAAGGTTTCTGCTGAGAAATAGACTGTTAATCTGATAGGTTTACCTGATGCTTTTGTCTCACAGCTCTTAAGATTCTTTCCTTTGTCTTGACTTTACTTGATGACTTTGTGCCTAGGTGATGATCTTTTTGTCATAATTTTCTCAGAGATTCTTTGAGCTTCTTGTATTTGGATATCTAGATCTCTAGCAAGGTCAGGGAAGTTTATCTCAGTTATTCCCTTAAACAAGTTTTCTAAAGTTTTAGATTTCTCTTCTTCCTCAGGAGCACCAGTTATTCTTAGATCTGGCCATTTAACATAATCTCAAATTTCTTGGAGGGTTTGTTCATTTTTAAAATTCTTTTTTTCTTGGTCTTTTCCTGATTGGGTTAATTTGAAAGCCTCATCTTCCAGCTCTGAACTTCTTTCTTCTACTTGTTCTAGCCTATTGTGGAAACTTTCCAGTGCATTTTGTGTTTCTCTAAGTGTATATTTTATTACTAGGAGTTGTGATTGTTTTTTCTTTACGGTGTCTATTTCTCTGAAGAATTTCTCATTCATACCTTAATTTTTTAAATTTATTTATGTAATTTTTACCTTTCTTTGGTATCTCCTTAAGTAGTTTACTAATCAACCTTCTGAATTCTTTGGCAATTCAGAGATTTCTTCTTGATTTGGATCCATTGCTGGGGAGGTAGTGTGATCTTTTGGGGGTGTTATAGAACTCTGCTTTGTCATATTACCAGAATTACTTTTCTGGTTCCTTCTTATTTGGGCAGACTATTTCAGTGAAAGGATCTGCAACTCAAGGCTTGCCGTTCAGATTCTTTTGTCCCATGGGGTGATCCCTTGATTTGGTGCTCTCCCCTTTTCCCTAGGGATGGGGTTTCCTAAGGGCCAGACTGCAGTGATTGTTATAGCTCTTCTGGGTCTTGCCACCCAGCAGAGCTACCAGGCTCTGGGCTGCTACTGGGGGAGTGTCTGCAAAGAGTCCTGTGATGTGATCTGTCATCAGGTCTCTCAGCTGTGGATACCAGCACCTGCTCTTGTGGAGGTGGCAGGGGAGTGAAGCAGACTCTGTGAGAGTCCTTGGTTGTAAATATGTTTAGTGTGCTGGCTTTCTCAAATGCTGATTATAATAGCAGTGAAATGGTCACATGGACAGACTCAAGACCTCTGATTAGCCAGGATGTTGCAGGCAGTGGAATTAGCTGTTGTTTTCTCCTTCCTGGGAGCAAGGTTATTCTCTCCAGTAGTATTTCAGTGGGCCTCTTTTCCTGAAAATGTCCTAGCCTTCTCTTCAACATCAGAAAAAGGCACAGCAAAGATGACCGTGGAGCCAGCTTTGATTAATTAGGAGTTATCTTGGCATTGATTTCCACTTATTCCCAGACAGGCTTTCCTGCTTCATGAACGGTATTGTAGTTTGGTGTTCCTTTTTACTTCCTTGTATTCATTATATTTTTTGATATATGCTCAATATAGCTGACATGTAAAATACAACCTTCCATAGTCTGCTCACTGATTGATTTCCCGCCCCATTCATTATAATCCTTTGGCCCTTTCAATGGCAATTTGGAAAGGATTGAATGTAGATGTTAAACTATTATGTTGGTGATGCCACCCTAAGCAAAAATTTTGTATACCCTGAAACTGTCTTTCAATAAATGTTCATTTTGTTATAATTTTATTCTGGGATTTACTATGCCCCTCAGGTATTTAGCAGGTATTTAGGAAATTTCTTTCTTTTTTATTTCAGCTTCTCCCCTTTGACTAACTTTTCCCCATCAACATTTAAATTTGCTCAGATCTCTTAAACTTAAAACTTTCATGACCCTCCACATCCTCTCTAGCTATCACCTATGACCCTCCCTCTTCACAGCCAAATTTGTCTCCATTTTTTTATGTCTCAAGTCTTGTCAAGTTTTACCTGTATTATAAAATCGGAAATCAGCTTGTAAAGTTTCTTAAAAATTATTTTAGCTTTTGATTGGGAATATATCAAAATTATAGATAAATGTATGAACTGGTATTTCTAAAATATTGGATTTTCACATCTAAGAATGCAGTTTGTTTCTCCATTTAATCAAGTTTCTTTTATGTCCTTAGGTGAAATTGAGTCACTTTCTTCATAGAGATTTTGCACATTTCTTGTAAGATTTATTCCAAGGTATTGAATAATTTACCTTCTGCAGTTAATGCTTTTCCCTCTCAGTCTTTTCTAATTATTATTACTGGTTGATAAAGGAGGCTATTGATCTTTGTAGAAATGTCTCATATAATACCTACTTACTCAATACTTTTAATTTCAAATAGTTTTCAGTTGATTGTATTGTATATTCTAGGGAGACAATCGTATTGTTTGTAAGCCAGGAACAGTGGCTTACATGTGTAATTTCAGCACTTTGGGAGGCCAAGGTGGGCGGATCACTTGAGGCCAGGAGTTTGAGACCAATCTGGCCAACATGGCAAAACCCTGTCTACTAAAAATACAAAAATTGGTGTGGTGTGGTGGTATGTGCCTCTAATCCTAGCTACTTGGGAGGCTGAGGCAGGAGAATTGCTGAACCTGGTAGGTGGAGGTTGCAGTGAGGCTAGATCCTGCCACTGCCCTCCAGCCTGGGTGACAGAGTGAGGCCCTGTCTCAAAATAAATAAATAAATAAATAAATACCCATTTTTATTAGTAGCAGTAATAATGAGAATCCTTATTAACTTTACAGTTGATTAGTGGGGTTGTTGTTTCATGGGATTGCTTTTGATATTTAACATGAGGCATGTTATTTGCTGTGGGGTTTGTTAAGGGAATTTTACTTTATTCCTAGTTTACTAAAAATACTGGAGCTTTTATTTGTTTTTACCAGGAATGTTAACAATGTTCAGTTGTTGAACATTAACAACTGCTTATGGGAAGTCTCTCAATCAGGTTATATGTTTTCTTTTAAACCAACAATGTAGAAATGTCTTCAGATAAACCCTACGGAGTCATGATGTGTTATTTTTTAATGTAGCACTAGATTCAGTTTTCTAAGATTGATTTATATTTTTTTCATCTGTGGTCGTAACTGAGATTAGTCTGTAGTTTGTGTTTATATTTTTTCTTTTACTTTTCTAGTTTAGCTATTAGGGTTAGATTAGCCTGGTATAATGTTACTATTTTGCTGTAAGTCTGTGCATTACTTGAAGATAATATGATTTCCATTATAATACCTCAGATAACCAATAGAAAAGCTATAATATTTGAATTAATGAGAGAATTAGGCAAAATTACTAGATATTAACTTATAAAAATAAATGTCATTCCTCTAAATGGGCAATTACTATTTCTAGAAAATAGAAAAGATAATATAACAGTAATGGCAAAAAGTGTAAATTACATGGAAACTAACTTAATGAGGTTTTTCTAAGACTTTTTAAATAGAAAAATACTAAAGCTATATGAGGATCTAAAGAAAACCTCGTATGCTAAAATACTAAATACTAAAAGCTATATGAGGATCTAAAGAAAACTTCATATGCCATGTTTAAAGACAGACTGACTTAAGATTGTAGAGGTTCAAATTTCTTCAAGTAAACATATGCATAAAATAAAATTTGAACAAAAATCTAGCAAATTTTTTGAGAAAAAACATATATTCCTCGACATATAGAGTCGCTATATATGAATGTCGTCTCAGTTTTAGATTTGGCAGGTATCTTCTTCCAATTGATAATTCATCTGTGTCCTTTTTCTGTGATAACCTTCGCTAAAAAGTAATCCTTATTTTTTATGAAAGATATCAGTGCTTTATTGTCTGATTTTAAAAGTATTTTTCCACTTCAAAGATACAAGGATATTAACCTATATTTTCTTCTATTAGAAAATATATATGAGATAATAGGAAAAGAACAAAAGGAAAGCTCATTCTACCACACTTTAAGACCAATTACATAGCCAAGTAAGGTAAGAATGACAAAAGAACAATGGAACAGAGTACAAAGCCCAGAAATAGGTATAGATTTGTGTGTATATAACTTCACATATAATACGAGTAGCAGTGAGGGAAATCATTGTTCAATAGATTTTGTTGGGGAAACTGGCTTGTTCTATTGAGAAAAATAGAATTAGATCACTGTCTTATATCATAAGCAAAGGTAAATTTAAGACCGTGTAAGTTGAAAACCAATAGGTAAACAGTTAAATTATGAAATTAGTTGACAAGGGATTAATATCTGTAATATATGTAGAATTCTATATAAATCAAAATAAATAGAAAGAAATGGGCAAAGGAGAGCTATTTACAGAAAAGGAACACTGAATGGATAACAAGTATATGATGAGATGCTTAGTTTCACTTGTAAACAGAAAAATACAAATGAAAACCATGAAATACCAACCCATACTTATACTAACAAAAATTAGGAGGTCGAACGTGGTAAGAACCTTTATGCTCCGCTGGTGGGAATATAAACTAGTACGGTTATTCTGGAGAGAAATCTGGCAGCATATGAGGAAATTAAAAGGCTGTATAGGCTGGGCGTGGTGGCTCATGTCTGAAATCCCAACACTTCTGGAGGCTGAGGCAGGCAGATCGCCTGAGCCCAGGAGTTTGAGTCCAGCCTTGGTAACATGGTGAAACCCTGTCTCTACCCCGCCCCCCCAAAAAAAGAATAACCAGGTGTAGTGTTGTGTACCTGTAGGCTCAGCTACCAGGGAGGCTGAGGTAGGAGAATTGCTTGAGCCTCAGAGGTTGAGCCTGCAGTGAGCTGTGATCACAACACTGCATTCCACCCTGAGTGCCAGAGTAAGGCCCTCTCTCTCTCTAAAAACGGCGTATATTTTATAATCCAACAATCCTGACCTTGGAACTTAACTGAAGAGACTCTCCCATGGGTTTAATGAAGAGAAATGTAAAAGAATACATGTCACTGCATTTGGGGTGGGGGACATAATATTGTAAGCCCATTGTCATACTTTGAAACTAGTCATTGCATTTTAATGCAATCCCTCCATTACCTCTATTCCTACTTTTTTCTCTCAAACAAGAAGCTACCACCTTATGCTTCATCTTTTAGGCACCATCTCTATTGCAACCAGGAATCCATTTAAACCTACCATTTTTCATAAAACCTTCCTTTTTTCATGTCTTCACTTCCTTCCTACCTAGGTTACATTTTATGGTTCAACTTAATCACTTCAGTAACTCCTTTGTCTCTCTGTTGCTCTGATATTTTTCACCTGGCAAAACCCCAACCCTGTTAGATCTAACTCTCCACACTTCACAACTGTACCAAGGGCGCTAAATATGGTTAGGGAAATTTTCAAAACATTGCTGGCTGGTATCACTTTAAATTTATGGTCATATATATTAAGTAGATTCTTAGTGCTACCAGCAAACAATGTGTTGCCAAATCGGTTCATCCTCCTACTTTTCAGAATCAAAGCATGTGTTATACACAGAGCAATATGGGAAGATAATTAAAACAATGTTGATTGAAAAATAAGAGAGTGAAATCTACAATAAAATATCCTTTAAGTAAGTTTAAAATGCATATTGCAAAACAACACTAAAGTATATATAAGATGTTCCCATTTTTCATGAATACATACATGTTTAAGACCTTATGGAATGCATTTAACTGGGTGCCCATGAAGGGAAATGGAATAGGAGGGTGGATGGGAAATTAAGAGAAAAAAAAAAAAAGGACTAAGCTATAACAAGAGAAGTGCCTCGCACAGACTGTCAGTGACCTGTGGAGTATGATTGATTCCCTGCACCTGGAGTTTAGTTTTTATATTGAATAAAGGAAAACAGACAAGCAAATGATCTGTCCAGAGACAGCAAGGGCAATTAGTCGGGTGTGGCACTTCAGAATAAAGTTGTCTTCATCCTACTATGTGAAAATTCTCCAGCATAAAGTTTAGTCTCCTGCCTGCTTACTCTCAAGTAGATATTTTCAGTTCTGATGTCAATAAGAAGCAGATAGGTCGCACATATACACATGTGTAAAATGGGCTTCAAGCAGAATAGGTACCAACTTGTCTGCTGACATTTGTCAATATGGGCCTAGTGTTGCTGGAACATTTACAGTTATTTTTAAAAAGAAATCAGAAATATAAATTTTATGTGAGATTTCCCAGTTTTAGTTTATTTGCAATCTAATTTATAGAGTTCAGATCACTACATGAGTGTGATTAGGCTCATGGGTCAATAATTTGATATATATGAACAGACGTGAAGCCAGTTGCTAAATTCCACCCATTTACACAGAGCTTCTAGTCAATACCACTCCCTTATTTTTTTTTTTAAGTTAAAATTAATTTTATTTAATATAATTTAAAAAAGTAAAACCAATGGTTAATGAGTCCTTAAAGATATAGAATTAATACCTTTTCTAAACCAATCAAGATATAAAAAGAAAGACATGTGTTATCAATAACAATAATAAAGGTATTTCACTACAAAGACTACATAAATTAAAATTGATAATGAATAATATGAGAAGTTTATGCAAATAAATTCAACAATTAGATACAATGTGTAAATTCTTTGAAAGAAAAGTTACCAAAATTGATTCTAGAAAAAATATAGAATAAGAATAGCTCTATATGAATTAAAGAAATTGAATTGTCTACCAAAAAACTTCCTTAAAAAATATTAATTTTCTTTTTTTTAATTTTTTAATTTTTATTTTATTTTATTTTATTTTAATACATTTATTATTATTATTATCCTTTAAGTTCTAGGGTACATGTGCATAACGTGCAGGTTTCTTACATATGTATACTTGTGCCGTGTTGGTGTGCTGCACCCATCAACTCGTCAGCACCCATCAACTCATCATTTACATCAGGTATAACTCGCAATGCAATCCCTCCCCCCTCCCCCTCCCCATGATAGGCCCCGGTGTGTGATGTTCCCCTTCCTGAGTCCAAGTGATCTCATTGTTCAGTTCCCACCTATGAGTGAGAACATGCGGTGTTTTGGTTTTCTGTTCTTGCGATAGTTTGCTGAGAATGGTTGTTTCCGGCTGCATCCATGTCCCTACAAAGGACACAAACTCAACCTTTTTTATGGCTGCATAGTATTCCATGGTGTATATGTGCCACATTTTCTTAATCCAGTCTGTCACTCATGGACATTTGGGTTGATTCCAAGTCTTCGCTATTGCGATTGGTGCGACAATAAACATACGTGTGCATGTGTCTTTATAGCAGCATGATTTATTATCCTTTGGGTATATACCCAGTAATAGGATGGCTGGGTCATATGGTACATCTAGTTCTAGATCCTTGAGGAATCGACATACTGTTTTCCATAATGGTGGAACTAGTTTACAATCCCACCAACAGCGTAAAAGTGTTCCTATTTCTCCACATCCTCTCCAGCACCTGTTGTTTCCTGACTTTTTAATGATTGCCATTCTAACTGGTGTGAGATGGTATCTCATTGTGGTTTTGATTTGCATTTCTCTGATGGCGACTGATGATGAGCATTTTTTCATGTGTCTATTGGCTGTAGGAATGTCTTCTTTTGAGAAGTGTCTGTTCATATCCTTTGCCCCCTTTTTGATGGGGTTGTTTGTTTTTTTCTTGTAAATTTGTTTGAGTTCTTTGCAGGTTCTGGATATTAGCCCTTTGTCAGATGAGTAGATTGCAAAAATTTTCTCCCATTCTGTAGGTTGCCTGTTCACTCTGATGGAAGTTTCTTTTGCTGTGCAGAAGCTCTTTAGTTTAATTGGATCCCATTTGTCAATTTTGGCTTTTGTTGCCATTGCTTTTGGTGTTTTACACATGAAGTCCTTGCCCATGCCTGTGTCCTGAATGGTATTACCTAGGTTTTCTTCTAGGGTTTTTATGATATTAGGTCTAACATTTAAGTCTCTAATCCATCTTGAATTAATTTTTGTATAAGGAGTAAGGAAAGGATCCAGTTTCAGCTTTCTACTTATGGCTAGCCAATTTTCCCAGCACCATTTAGTAAATAGGGAATCCATTCCCCATTTCTTGTTCTTCTGAGGTTTGTCAAAGATCAGATGGCTGTAGATGTGTGGTATTATTTCTGAGGACTCTGTTCTGTTCCATTGATCTATATCTCTGTTTTGGTACCAGTACCATGCTGTTTTGGTTACTGCAGCCTTGTAGTATACTTTGAAGTCAGGTAGCGTGATGCCTTCAGCTTTGTTCATTTGACTTAGGATTGTCTTGGCAATGCGGGCTCTTTTTTGGTTCCATATGAACTTTAAAGCAGTTTTTCCCAATTCTGTGAAGAAACTCACTGGTAGCTTGATGGGGATGGTCTTGAATCTATAAATTACCTTGGGCAGTATGGCCATTTTCACGATATTGATTCTTCCTATTCATGAGCATGGTATGTTCTTCCATTTGTTTGTGTCCTCTTTTATTTCACTGAGCAGTGGTTTGTAGTTCTCCTTGAAAAGGTCCTTTACATCCCTTCTCAGTTGGATTCCTAGGTATTTTATTCTCTTTGAAGCAATTGTGAATGGAAGTTCATTCATGATTTGGCTCTCTGTTTGTCTGTTACTGGTGTATAAGAATGCTTGTGATTTTTGCACATTAATTTTGTATCCTGAGACTTTGCTGAAGTTGCTTATCAGCTTAAGGAGATTTTGGGCTGAGACAATGGGGTTTTCTAAATAGACAATCATGTCATCTGCAAACAGGGACAATTTGACTTCTTCTTTTCCTAACTGAATACCCTTTATTTTTTTCTCTTGCCTGATTGCCCTAGCCAGAACTTCCAACACTATGTTGAATAAGAGTGGTGAGAGAGGGCATCCTTGTCTTGTGCCAGTTTTCAAAGGGAATGCTTCCAGTTTTTGCCCATTCAGTATGATATTGGCTGTGGGTTTGTCATCAATAGCTCTTATCATTTTGAGATATGTTCCATCAATACCGAATTTATTGAGCGTTTTTAGCTCGATAAATGAATTTTGTCAAAGGCCTTTTCTGCATCTATTGAGATAATCATGTGGTTTTTGGTCTTTGGTTCTGTTTATATGCTGGATTATGTTTATTGATTTGTGAATGTTGAACCAGCCTTGCATCCCAGGGATGAAGCCCACTTGATCATGGTGGATAAGCTTTTTGATGTGCTGCTGGATCTGGTTTGCCAGTATTTTATTGAGGATTTTTGCATCGATGTTCATCAGGGATATTGGTCAAAAATTCTCTTTTTTTGTGTGTGTCTCTGCCAGGCTTTGGTATCAAGATGATGTTGGCCTCACAAAATGAGTTAGGGAGGATTTCCTCTTTTTCTATTGATTGGAATAGTTTCAGAAGGAATGGCACCAGCTCCTCCTTGTACCTCTGGTAGAATTCGACTGTGAATCTGTCTGGTCCTGGACTTTTTTTGGTTGGTAGGCTATTAATTATTGCCTCAATTTCAGAGCCTGCTATTGGTCTATTCAGGAATTCAGCTTGTTCCTGGTTTACTCTTGGGAGAGTGTAAGTGTTCAGGAAATTATCCATTTCTTCTAGATTTTCTAGTTTATTTGCGTAGAGGTGTTTATAGTATTCTCTGATGGTAGTTTGTATATCTGTGGGGTCGGTGGTGATATCCCCTTTATCATTTTTTATTGCGTCGATTTGATTCTTCTCTCTTTTCTTCTTTATTAGTCTTGCTAGCGGTCTATCAATTTTGTTCATTTTTTCAAAAAACCAACTGCTGGATTCATTGATTTTTTGGAGGGTTTTTTTGTGTCTCTATGTCCTTCAGTTCTGCTCTGATCTTAGTTATTTCTTGCCTTCTGCTAGCTTTTGAATGTGTTTGCTCTTGCTTCTCTAGTTCTTTTAATTGTGATGTTCGGGTGTCAATTTTAGATCTTTCTAGCTTTCTCTTGTGGGCATTTAGTGCTATAAATTTCCCTCTACACACCGCTTTAAATGTGTCCCAGAGATTCTGGTATGTTGTATCTTTGTTCTCATTGGTTTCAAAGAACATCTTTATTTGTGCCTTCATTTCGTTATGTACCCAGTAATCATTCAGGAGCAACTTATTCAGTTTCCATGTAGTTGAGCGGTTTTGATTGAGTTTCTTAGTCCTGAGTTCTAGTTTGATTGCACTGTGGTCTGAGAGACAGTTTGTTATAATTTCTGTTCTGGTACATTTGCTGAGGAGTGCTTTACTTCCTATTATGTGGTCAATTTTGGAATAAGTGCGATGTGGTGCTGAGTAGAATGTATATTCTGTTGATTTGGGGTAGAGAGTTCTGTAGATGTCCATTAGGTCTGCTTGCTGCAGAGTTGAGTTCATTCCTTGATATCCTTGTTAACTTTCTGTCCTGTTGATCTGTCTAATGTTGACAGTGGAGTGTTGAAGTCTCCCATTATTATTGTGTGGGAGTCTAAGTCTCTTTGTAAGTCTCTAAGGACTTGCTTTATGAATCTGGGTGCTCCTGTATTGGGTGCATATATATTTAGGATAGTTAGTTCTTCCTGTTGAATTCATCCCTTTGCCATTATGTAATGGCCTTCTTTGTCTCTTTTGATCTTTGATGGTTTAAAGTCTGTTTTATCAGAGACTAGGATTGCAACCCCTGCTTTTGTTTTCCATTTGCTTAGTAGATCTTCCTCCATCCCTTTATTTTGAGCCTATGTGTGTCTCTGCATGTGAGATGGGTCTCCTGAATACAGCAAACTGATGGGTCTTGACTCTTTATCCAATTTGCCAATCTGCGTCTTTTAATTGGACTGTTTAGTCCATTTATATTTAAGGTTAATATTGTTATGTGTGAACTTGATCCTGCCATTATGATATTAACTGGTTATTTTGCTCGTTAGTTGATGCAGTTTCTTCCTAGCCTCAATGGTCTTTACATTTTGGCATGTTTTTGCAATGGCTGGTACCGTTTGTTCCTTTCCATGTTTAGTGGTTCCTTCAGGGTCCCTTGTAAGGCAGGCCTGGTGGTGACAAAATCTCTAAGCATTTGCTTATCTGTAAAGGATTTTATTTCTCCTTCACTTATGAAACTTAGTTTGGCTGGATATGAAATTCTGGGTTGAAAATTCTTTTCTTTAAGAATGTTGAATATTGGCCCCCACTCTCTTCTGGCTTGTAGAGTTTCTGCCGAGAGATCTGCTGTTAGTCTGATGGGCTTCCCTTTGTGGCTAACCCGACCTTTCTCTCTGGCTGCCCTGAAGATTTTTTCCTTCATTTCAACTTTGGTGAATCTGGCAATTATGTGTCTTGGAGTTGCTCTTCTCGAGGAGTATCTTTGTGGCATTCTGTGTATTTCCTGGATTTGAATGTTGGCCTGCCCTACTAGGTTGGGGAAGTTCTCCTGGATAATATCCCGAAGAGTGTTTTCCAACTTGGTTCCAATTTCCCCCTAACTTTCAGGCACCCCAATCAGACGTAGATTTGGTCTTTTTACATAATCCCATACTTCTTGCAGGCTTTGTTCATTTCTTTTTCTTCTTTTTTCTTTAGATTTCTCTTCTCGCTTCATGTCATTCATTTGATCCTTAATTGCTGATACTCTTTCTTCCAGTTGATCGAGTTGGTTAGTGAAGCTTGTGCATTTGTCACGTATTTCTCGTGTTATGGTTTTCATCTCTGTCAGTTCTTTTAAGGTCTTCTCTGCATTAATTATTCTAGTTATCAATTCTTCCACTCTTTTTTCAAGATTTTTAGTTTCTTTGCGCTGGGTACGTAATTCCTCCTTTAGCTCTGAGAAGTTTGATGGACTGGAGGCTTCTTCTCTCATCTCGTCAAAGTCATTCTCCGTCCAGCTTTGATCCGTTGCTGGCGATGAGCTGCGTTCCTTTGCAGGGGGAGATGCACTCTTATTTTTTGAATTTCCAGGTTTTCTGCCCTGCTTTTTCCCCATCTTTGTGGTTTCGTCTGCCTCTGGTCTTTGATGATGGTGACATACTGATGGGGTTTTGGTGTGAGTGTCCTTCCTGTTTGTTAGTTTTCCTTCTAACAGTCAGGACCCTCAGCTGTAGGTCTGTTGGAGATTGCTTGAGGTCCACTCCAGACCCTGTTTGCCTGGGTATCAGCATCAGAGGCTGCAGTAGATGGAATATTGCTGAACAGAGAGTGTACCTGTCTGATTCTTTCTTTGGAAGCTTCCTCTCAGGGGTGTACTCCACCGTGTGGGGTGTGGGGTGTTGGTCTACCCCTAGTGGGGGATGTCTCCCAGTTAGGCTACTCAGGGTTCAGGGACCCACTTAAGCAGCAGTCTGTCCATTCTTAGATCTCAACCTCCATGTTGGGAGATCCACTGCTCTCTTCAAAGCTGTCAGATAGAGTAGTTTGTGTCTGCAGAGGTTTCAGCTGCTTTGTTGTTGTTGTTGTTGTTGTTGTTTAGCTGTGCCCTGTCCCCAGAGGTGGAGTCTACAGAGACAGGCAGGACTCCTTGAGCTGCTGTGAGCTCCACCCAGTTCGATCTTCTCAGGGCTTTGTTTACCTACTTAAGCCTCAGCAATGGCGGGCGCCCCTCCCCCAGCCTCGCTGCTGCCTTGTAGTTAGATGGCAGACTGCTGTGCTAGCAATGAGGGAGGCTCCATAGGCATGAGATCCTCCCAGCCAGGTGTGCGATATAATGTGCTGGTGTGCCCGTTTGCTAAGATCCTTGGTATAGCGCAGTATTGGGTTGGGAGTTACCCGATTTTCCAGGTGTTTGTGTCTCAGTTCCCCTGGCTAGGAAAAGGGATTCCCTTCCCCCTTGCACTTCCCAGGTGAGGCGGTGCCTCGCCCGGCTTCAGCTCTCGCTGGACAGGCTGCAGCAGCTGACCAGCACTGAATGTCCTGCACTCCCTAGTGAGATGAACCCAGTACCTCAGTTGAAAATGCAGAAATCACCTGTGTTCTGTGTCACTTGTGCTGGGAGTTGGAGTCTGGAGCTGTTCCTATTCGGCCATCTTGCTCCACCTCCAATGGCATTCCCTTATTCTTAAATATGAATGGGCAACTGTGAGTCATTAGATATTAAGGAATGCCTGTAGCATGTGACTAAGGTATACATATTGAAAAAAGCAATCTCTTGGGAAACAGAGATAATTCTGGAAACAGAAAAAAAATTTAATGATATCACACATCATAGTAATCTCTTTTCCAAATCTAATGACTATTTCTGAGTTCCTACACTGACTTTTAGGAGGTCAAAACTTAGTTTCCTTATTGCCTAGCTGGGCTTATTGGACATTATATATTTATTCTAGAATGTAACTCATGTTGTAAAATACTACCGTGTTCATGGATTGGTTACTTTTGACTTTTCTTCTCCATATTGTCTTCAGAATAAGATAAATGTCACCACACCACCAGAGTTCTCCGGTGGCTGGCAGAATGATGACAAATTTAATTATTGCAAGAAACACCACTGTGTATTGGTGCTGTGCATTGTTCTTGAGAAGGAGTATCAGTCTCTCCAGACCTAAATCCAGATTTGATGACAGGAAATCAACTGCACTATGTTACCCTATTAACTCTAAATAAAATATTTATAAAGTATATTAATAAATAAATATTAAATAAAATATTTATAAAGTATTTTATTTAGAGTTAATAGTTTTATTATTTAGTTAATATAAATAAAATATTTATTTTATAATAATAAAATATATTTATATTAAAATAAAACTAAATAAAAATATATTTTTAGAGTTACATAAAAGGAAAGTATCAATTCCTCATATCTTTTATTTTTTTAGAATAATAAGACAGAAGAAGCCCAAGAGCATGTGTTTTATTATAATGGGCTATATGCTTTTAAGGGATAAAAAGAGTGAATTATAGATATGCTTCATTTGAACTCCAGTCTTACCAGGGATTTTAAGATTGATGAATTCTGATCTTTTAATAGAAAAGTAAAATAAAAAATTGCATGGAAATCTTGGACATTCATTAAAGTTTTGTGCCTTTATTGATTTTTTTGGTGACTAAAGTTTACATTTCTCCATTCAGAATTATTTGCCACTTACCGTAGAGTTGTTTTTTTTTTTTTTTTTTTTTTTTTAACTGAAATGTACTGAGCAACTGGCAAAGCACAAGGCCTGGGATGGGGTGGAGGAGGGATACAAAGATCAATCAGATGTAGGCTGTGCCGTCAAAATGCTCATGCTCACCATGCTGAAAACTGCTGGTAATTTGCATTAGGTCCCAAAAGAATGCTGTATTATACTTTGCCCAAAATAGAATAATTGCAGGATATGGAGTCAGGCTGCTAAAGTTCAAATCAGCTGTGCAACTTAATAGCGGTGTGACCTTGGATAAATTGCTTACATTTTCTGTTTCTCTGTTCTTTTTTCTGTACAGTTGTAGTAAAAAGTGCAGACATAAATCGTTGTGAAGATTTAATACAACACTACTTGTGAAAGGGAAGTGAATTGCCTCTGGATTCTCACATTATATAGAAATTTGGGGATTTAATTCTTGTAATTATCTTTGAAATAGATTTTATTATGCCTGTTTGGTGATTAAAAAAGCCAAGGGTTTGAAAAATTGAATAACTTTTTAAAAATTTATAGGTAATACCAGAGCAAAAATTGAAATCTTATTCAATTTTTACATTGCAAACAGGGTTATAGAATTTTCTGAGGGAGTCACATTTTCAGACGTTCTGTGTCATTATACCACAGTGTTCCAATTTTGGGTCCGTAAAATATAATCTCTATAATCTTCACTGCCTCTTATGAATGCCTGGCATTTTCAAGACTCAAGTCCCAAAAAGTGATTAGAGAAGGAGAAAAGGAGCAACTCCTGTTACAGGGAAAATTAAGAGATTTTGGAAGACCATGCTCTGCTTGTATTTTCCCTTCAACCCACAAGCCTGGTCTTGCACAGTGATGCCACTTGGTATGATTCAAGGAAAATCTTCCTGTATCAACCTACTTTCCTGAGAGGTTCAATGAACAAACACCCAGAAAGGCATAAAATGGCTATCAGGAACTAACACACTAGTGTGGCTTCATTTAATCAGCTTGCTTTCCTAATGCAAAGTCAAGTCCAACTGAAGGAGCAGTAGGAATTGTGTCAAGTTAAGGCACAGGATAAGAATAAAGTGAGGAAGATAATGACATTATTGAATGCCCAGAATAAAAGCTACAGATGCATAGTGGATGAGGAAAAAGAAGGAGAGGGCATAGTAAGGTTGAAAGAGGCATCAATGGGTAAATAAAAGGGCAGAGATTGAGAGACCATATATAAGAATATATGTTATAAACAGGTGGAGATGTGAGAAAAACCCTTGCTACTCGAAGTGTGCTCCTCAGATCAGCAGCAATGTATCAATTGGAGCTTGTTAGAAATGCAGAATCTCAGACTCCACCTATAATTAAAATCTGCATTTAACAAGATCACCGCATGATTTCAGTGCACATTAAACTTTTGAGAAGGGAGCATCAAAGGTACACACATGGATGATGAGAAAGCCATGCAGATGGGTGGTAGAGAGGAGCAGCTTGATGGATGAGATGGAGATGTATATACATATCCAAAAATGCCAGGAGGAAGGTGGTCATGGAGTAGTTTGTGAGTAGTTGAGCTTATTATGAATTATTATAGTTTCCACTCATGTTTTCAGAGCCTCACTGGTATGAGACAAAGCATGAGAATGTTAAGGAATGAAGTGGGAGATTCCTAAAAGATGCTGATGTCATTAGGAATCGGTTTTAATTTTAGCTTTTGTCACTGAATGTACATTTTTCTTCCCTTTTGTTTGTTTGGTTATTTTTAATTGAGAAAGTTGTATTGTGGGGCTTCAAAAGTGACTTAAAGCAAGAAGTCACTCCCATAAGCTTGGCTTCTGAACATTCTTGCTTCTTCCTCTCATTCTTCAATCATTTCCTCATAGGCTCTTTTGCAAGTCTTCAAATCTTCTAGGCATTCCTTGGATGTTTTTGTTTTCAGGATTTGTTCTTGGCTGTCTCTTCTCTTTTCACATAACAAACTTCTCTAGGTTGTATAATCGATTATGCAGTTTCCACTACCACCAATACACTAGTGACTTTCAGAGTTTTATCTTCAGTCTTGTTCAATTGGGAGCACCAGACCTACTGCTCAGTTCACATATCTTACTGGATATACAACAGGCAACTCAGATGGTTATGGACTAAATGTCTGTGTCCTTCCGAAATTCAAACATTGAAAAATCCCAACCCCTAGTGCAATGGTATTGGGGGAGGGTCTTTGGGATGTAATTAGGTCATGAGGGTGGGGCCCTCATGAATGGGATTAGTGCCCTCATTAGAAGATACATAAGGGAGGTTATATCTATTTCTGCTATTTGAGGATATAATGAGAAGATGGGCATTTGTAAACCTGGAACAGGGCCTTCACCAGAACCCAAACATACTGGCACCCTGATCTTAGACTTCTAGTTTCCAGAACTGTGAGAAATGAACATTTATTCTTCAAGCCACGTAGTCTATGGTAATTTGTTATAGCAGCCTGAGCTGACTAATAGAGAGACTCAAGAAGTCACAAGCTGAATTCATCATCTTCTTCCTAAAACACCCTCTCTATTCTCTACTAGTGAATGTTACTACCATGATCTCAGTCTCCTATGCAAGGATGATAGATGTCCCTGTATGTTTCAATTTTTTCCACATTATCCATCTCTAATTACCATTAAAACATATTGATTCTATCTTCTTAACACTTCTACATCCACCTTCTTATTTTCATTCACATGGCTATTGCCTTGGTTCAGTGCTTTCTAGGTCCCTTCTCTGAGATACCAGAGCAGTCTTTTAACTATTTCCCACCTTCAGTGTAGTCCCATTTCAATTTTAATCTCAATGCTTCAGAAAGAGTGGCATTTTAGAAACTAACATTTAGAACTAAAATACCTCCCATGTTAAAACTAGACAATAGCTCCCCATTAACTATTGAATAATTTTTAAACATCTTTGTAAATCATATATAAAACTTGTATCCTGCGTATTGTACAGCTTTATCTCTCATTGCAGTTATCTCTGCAGGTTTTGTCTTCTGCCTAAAATTTTCTGAATAGAAAAATCTGTTTCTATTCATATCTTTGCTCATATCTTTGAGATAAAGATATCTCCACATCTTTGCTCATGCTGTGCACTCTGTCTGTCCCTTCTCTATCTCTTCTCTCTGCCAGATATAATTTTAAGGGCTGAACAGTGGTAAGCTTATACATAAAGTATTTCCTAACCCCCTCCTCCATCTTTTGTATGTACACTGAACCTTATGCAGCCTTGTATTATCACTCACATATTCCACCACCCTGGCAGTTCTAAGGCCCTGGTCTGTTGACATTATTGTTCTTACTCTTCCAAAGCTTAATTGCAAAAATGTCTGTTCCTGCAGGACTGCAGGGCCTGGGTGGAGGAGGCATTCAGGGCCTAGGAGACAGCATTGGCTAATGGATCCTGTGGGCCTAGAGCTAAAGAGGCATTGTTAATAAATAAAGGAAATGACCAAAAGTAATAGGAGCCAAGTTTCTCACTGTAAGAGAATGGATATTCAATAATTTAAAGGGTGAAAATTAGAACAGAATGATGTTCCATCACAATTGGAGATACCAGTATGATGAACTCTTGAGAAAGATATATATTTATATTATACACACACACACACACACACACACACACACAAAAGAGAGAGTGAAAGAAAGAAAAAGGACATAGCCCTGTATGTGCATGTGTAGACCGATACGTGTGTGTACGTTTTATATATTTTCTAGCTTTTCTGCTGAGACAGCCTAAAAACAATGGAGCCCCAGCAGCAAAGAACACACTTAGTGTCCAGATCTTGACTTTTATATATATATATATATATAAATATAACTTTTATATATATAAAATATATATATTATATATATTATAAAATATTTATAAAATAGTTATAAAATATAACTTATATATATTATATATATTATATATATATTATATATATATAACGTGTATATATATATGTTTCTCCAATAAGAGAAACAAAGACGTTTTAGAGAAATGTTTAATTTCAGGGCTGGGGCAAGGAAAGTACAAGATGAGCCCAAAATGTCTTGATTTGTCATAAAACAAGACAGTGATTAAAAATAATGTGGACTTATCAAAATGACACAGTAAGCGGCCTGAAGGACTACTGGAACAGTTTCAGCATCAAAATAAATAAAGATAGAAATGGATTGTAACCTATTGATTAAAGTAAGGATCAATGAGTCCATAGTGAGATAAATGATTAAAGAAATATGGGAGAAGCAAAAGCTCTTTCTTACAGTACAGAATCAACTAGTAAAAGTAGAAGGAATGATATAAAGTTGGAAAGTCATTATTAGCAAACATCATAGTAATTATTTAGGTATGAATCATCAATAGAATATAAAACTAGTGGGTAAAAGTTTGATGAGGAATAAGATATTAATGTAATATCAAAGGATCTCTCCACAAAATACTTAATTGTAAAGGGAAGACTACAAAGTTATAGTGAAGAAATTTGGCAAGCACCACCTTTACCCAGTGGTAAAAATTAACATCACTTAGAATGGTACAAATCAACATTGTGTTCTTGTTATGATCCGCTGAGAAGAACACAGCATCATTTCTGTGATGTTCCTGCCATAAATGCATAACCCGAATCTAATATTGAAGCAGGATTATTAAACTCAAGCTGAGGGGAATTCTACAAAATAGCTAGCTTGTACTCTTCAAAAACGTCAACATGATGAACAAGAAAAGAAACTGTTTCAGATGGAAGAAAATAAAAAGTGACGATGAATGGTAACATTTAACCCAGGCAGACCTTGAACCAGAATATTCTTGTACTTTCTTTTGCTATAATGTACACTATTGGGACTATTTGTGAAATTTGAATGGGATTTGTGAATTATATGGCCTCAATATTCATTTTCTCAATTTTGTGCTTATATAGGAGAGTGTCCTTTTCTTAGAGATATAGGCATAATGGATTATCATGGCTTCCACTGACTTTCAACGGGTTTAGGGGGAAATGTGTGTGTGTAGATAAAGGCAGGGTGGAGTGGGGAGAGAAAGTGGTAAGGAAATTGTGTCAAATGTTAACAATTCGGAACCCTGACAAGGCATACTGAAATTCTTTTTACAACCTTTCTGTAACTTTGAAATTATTATAAAATAAAGTGTTTTTAATCACTCTTTCTTTGCCACTTTTTTTACTTCTGTTTTCTTTCCCAACTTCAACTACCTTCTAATAATCTCCAAAGGCTCATGGAAATAAATTTATAAACTACAGAAATGAATTCATTAAAATAAGAAGTAGTAACATGGTGTTTGAACTTCTGTGCTCTTGAATTAAACGCCTGAGTTCAAAATCCTAACCCATATGTGGTTTTAATAAGGGGGGAGACCACCCTCATATTGTCTTATGCCCAATTTCTGCCTCCAAAGAAAGAAGAAGTAAAAACTAAAAGGCAGAAATGAAATCCACAAGCAGACAGCCCGGCACTACACCCTGGGCCTGGTAGTTAAAGATCTACCCCTGACCTAATCAGTTATGTTATCTATAGATTACAGACATTGTATAGAAAAGCACTGTGAAAATCCTGTCCTCTTCTGATCTAATTACCGTTGCCTGCAGCCCCCAGTCACGTACCCCCTGCTTGCTCAATCGATCACGACCCTCTCAAGTGGACCCCCTTAGAGTTGTGAGCCCTTAAAAGGGACAGGAATTGCTCAGTTGGGGAGCTCAGCTCTTGAGACGGGAGTCTTGCCAATGCTCCTGGCCGAATAAACTCCTTCCTTCTTTAACTAGGAGTCTGAGGAGTTTTGTCTGCAGTTCGTCCTGCTACTTTAAGGCAAATCACTTAACTTCTCCATGTCTGTTTTCTCATCTGTACGATAGGAATGATTTTTAAAAATATTCACTTTATGACTGGGGAGAATTACATCATTTAGCATATTTAAAACACACAGCACAGTGCCCAGCACATGGTAATAATTAATGTATATTCAAAAAATTTTGAAAGATTACTGCAGAAAAAAAGCTGGTTTGTGTAGCATTTTGTTTACTGGAATCTCTGTAGAACCTGAGTGGCTGACAATCCTAAAGAACCTCCCATATGCATGTAATAATAATTTAATATCTCCAAGTCATGAAAATCTGACCAGAAGACTGAGGAATCAGTCCATGTGAGAATTTTAATTATAATAATGAGTGGGTTTTCTTATTAACATACTTAAAAACCACTGCCACCACTACCCAGATTCATTAGACAATATGGAGGATGGGGAAGTGTAAGGCAGTTGCTTTTACTGAGATTCAGAACTGAACAAACCCTGGGTACTGCAGGCAATGCTCAACAGTGTTTCCATGAGCTATTTAAAAGCTTATTTTAAGAAGTATTGGATTTTATGAGGTCAGTCAGTGAAGCAGGAAAAGCTCAGCTTGCCTGTGATGCTCCTGGAATACAAGTAACATATCTGCATTAGAGCAGAGGAGCAATGTAGGGAAGGAAATGTAAGAAAACTGGATGAAGAGAAACACAATTAAAATCACATGCTCCAAGCTCTCAGTCCAAAATAAAATCCTTCCCAAGTTATTGTCTACGAAGGATATAATGGCAGTCAAGAGCACTGATTTTAGAGCCAGCCAGATCTAAATGTGAATCTTGGCTTTGTCACTTGATGCTCAACTGTTAATCTTGAATAAGTTACAGAAACTAGGACTTAGATACCTGAAATAGAAAATGGGATGATACAACTTGCCTCAGAGTTTTACGTGAGCACCAAATGAGGTAATATTAAAATGACTCTCACATGTGTTCAATATACATATTTATTGCTCCTATTCTGATAGAAAGCGTAAAGTAACAAGAAAGACAAATTTGGGAAGAAAAAGTTTTTATTTACTTTTCAATATTGTTAATATTCTTGTAGGTTTTTGGTTAACTTTTTATTTAGAGATAATACATTATTAATATAACACATTATTAAGAAATAATTAAGAAAATATTAAATTATTAAGAAATAATACAGAAATATTCCAGTTTGGAGTACCTTTATTCAATTTACTCAGTTTAGAGTAACCCTCACTAAATTCTTCCAAGCACAAATCTCTTCTCCATTTCTATAATTTTGTATTTTTAAGAATGTTATATAAATGGAGGGATACAGTGTGTAACCTTTAAAGATTGGCTGTTGTGTTTTTAAACTCAACAAAATTCTCTGGAGATGTGTTCAGGTTTTTGCATGTTTTAATAGTTTGTATCTTTTTATTGCTGATTAGTATTGCAAGGTATAGATGCATCACTATTTTTTTTCTTTTGTTTTTTTAGACAGTGTCTCACTCTGTTGCCCAGGCTGGAGTGCAGTGACTTGATCTTGGCTCACTGTACGTTTGCCTCCAGGATTCAAGTATTTCTCATGCCTCAGCCTCCCAAGTAGCTGGGACCACAGGTGCCCACCAACATGCCTAGATAATTTTTGTATTGTTAGTAGAGGCAGGGTTTCACCATGTAGGCCAGGCTGGTCGTGAACTCCTGGCCTCAAGTGATCTGCCCACCTCGGCCTCCCACAGTGCTGGGATTACAGGTGCAAGCCACTGAGCCCAGTCAGATGCATCACAGTTTAATCATTCACTCCTTGTTTTTTTCCAGTTTTTGAGTATAATGAATAAATCAGCTATAAATATTTGTTCACAGGTTTTTGGGTGAACATAAGTTTTCATTTCTCTGGGATAAATGCCCAGGATCATAAATTGCTGGATCATATGGTAGTTGCATGTATAACTTTTTTAAAACACTGCCAAATTGTTTTCCACACAGGCTGTACCATTTTACATTTACACCAGCAGTGTAAGAGTAAGTCATTTTCTCTAAAAACTTGCCAGCATTTGCTGTTGTCACTATTTTTAATTTTAGCCATTCTGATAGATATGTAATGAGGTCTCATTTGTGGTTTTAATTTGCATTTCCTGCGTGGCTAATGATGTTGAACATCCTTTCATGTGCCTATTTGACATATGCACATGCCAGAGGATAACTATGCATATTCTCTGGTGAAATGTCTCTTCATATCCTTTGCCTACTTTGTAATTAAGTTGTTTATTACTGGTTAGTTTTGAGAGTTCCTTTTATTTTCTAAATATTAGTAATTTGTCAGATATGTGGTTTTCAAATATTTTCTTCCACCATGTAGCTTGCCTATTCATTCTCTTAACTGTTTTTCACAGAGACAAATTTAAATTTTTGATGTTCAATTTATCGGTGTTTCCTTTTATGATTAAGTGTATCAAGTCAAGGAAATCTTTGCCTAACCGTGATTCCTTAAGATATTTTCTTAGGTTTTTTCTAAACTTATCATAAGTGTTACATTTTACATTTATGGGCATAATTTATATTCATTTTCGGTTAATTTTGTATAAGGTATAAAACAGGTTGAGGGGTGTGTGTGTGTGTGCACATGCTCACACGCACGTGTGGCTGCTTTTGGTCTATGGATGTCCAGTTGTTCCAGCACCATTTGTTGAAAAGGTAATCTTTCCTTTGTTAAATTATCTTTATTACCTGTGAACTTTTGTCAAAAATCTATTGAACACTTTTGGGTACATTTCTGAATTCTCTGTTGTGTCCCATAGTTCTATTGATCTATTCCTCCACTAGTACCACACAGTCTTGTTTACTGTAACTATACAATAAGTCTTGAAATCATATAAACCAATTCTTTCTGATTTTTGTTTTTAATATGTTTTTTAGCTTTTTTCATTCCTTCACCTTTCCATATAAATTTTAGGATTGTCTATCTCATCTCTCTATATGAAAAATCTTACTGAGAAATTGATAGGAGTTGTGCTAAACCTACATATGAATATGGGAAGAATTGACATCTTTACTGTTTTGAGTTTTCCAATCTGTTAAACCAGTATGTCTTTCCATTTCTTTTGATCTTTGATTTCTTTCACCAGCATTTAGTTGTTTTCAGCATCCAAATCTTGTACTTTTTTTTTTAGATTTATACCTGTGTCATTTTTCAAGTGATTATACATGGTACTGTATTTTAAATTTCATTTTCCATGTGATTTTTACTAATGAATAACATTTGTATATTAATCCTGTATCTCATTACCTTGCTGAACCCACTTACTAGTTCTAGGAATTTAGAGGGGTTTTTGTTGTTGTTGTTATTTTTTGTAGATTCGTTGATATTTTCTACCTAGACAATCATTTTGTTTGCAAATAGGGGCAGTTTTATTTCTTCCTTTTCTGTTTGCCTTTCATTTCTTTTTCTTGTCTTATTGCACTGGATGAACTTCCAGCATTATTTTGAATAAGAGTGGTGAATGCCTTATTCCCAACCTTAAGGGAAAAGCATCTTTCTCCATTAAAGATAATGGTATTGTAGATATTATATAGATATTCTATCAAGTTGAGGATATTTCCTTCTATTCGTATGCTTCTGAGAGTTTTTACCATGAATGGGTGATGAATTTTATTAAATATCTTTTCTGAACTTGTTGCTATGTTCATGTGGTTTTTCTTTTATAGTCTGTTAAAATAGTGGATTATACTGGTTGATTTTTTTTTTTTTTTTTTTGAGATGGAGTCTTGCTCTGTCGCCCAGCCTGGAGTGCAGTGGCTGGATGTCAGCTCACTGCAAGCTCCGCCTCGCGGGTTCACGCCATTCTCCTGCCTCAGCCTCCCGAGTAGCTGGGACTACAGGCGTCCGCCACCTCGCCCGGCTAGTTTTTTGTATTTTTTAGTAGAGACGGGGTTTCACCGTGTTAGCCAGGATGGTCTCGATCTCCTGACCTCGTGATCCACCCGTCTCGGCCTCCCAAAGTGCTGGGATTACAGGCTTGAGCCACCGCGCCCGGCCTGATTTTTTTTTTATTATTATTATACTTTAAGTTCTAGGGTACATGTGCATAACGTGCAGGTTTCTTACATATGTATACTTGTGCCATGTTGCTGTGCTGCACCCATCAACTCGTCAGCACCCTTCGACTCGTCATTTACATCAGGTATAACTCGCAATGCAATCCCTCCCCCCTCCCCCTCCCCATGATAGGCCCCGGTGTGTGATGTTCCCCTTCCCGAGTCCAAGTGATCTCATTGTTCAGTTCCCACCTATGAGTGAGAACGTGCGGTGTTTGGTTTTCTGTTCTTGTGATAGTTTGCTAAGAATGATGGTTTCCAGCTGCATCCATGTCCCTACAAAGGACACAAACTCATCCTTTTTTATGGCTGCATAGTATTCCATGGTGTATATGTGCCACATTTTCTTAATCCAGTCTGTCACTGATGGACATTTGGGTTGATTCCAAGTCTTTGCTATTGTGAATAGTGCCGCAATTAACATACGTGTGCATGTGTCTTTATAGCCTAAAGAGCTTCTGCACAGCAAAAGAAACTACCATCAGAGTGAACAGGCAACCTACAGAATGGGAGAAATTTTTTGCAATCTACTCATCTGACAAAGGGCTAATATCCAGAACCTACAAAGAACTCAAACAAATTTACAAGAAAAAAACAAACAGCCCCATCAAAAAGTGGGCAAAGGATATGAACAGACATTTCTCAAAAGAAGACATTCACACAGCCAACAGACACATGAAAAAATGCTCATCATCACTGGCCATCAGAGAAATGCAAATCAAAACCACAATGAGATACCATCTCACACCAGTTAGAATGGCGATCATTAAAAAGTCAGGAAACAACAGGTGCTGGAGAGGATGTGGAGAAATAGGAACACTTTTACACTGTTGGTGGGATTGTAAACTAGTTCCACCATTATGGAAAACAGTATGGCGATTCCTCAAGGATCTAGAACTAGATGTACCATATGACCCAGCCATCCCATTACTGGGTATATACTGGTTGATTTTTAAATATTGAGCCAGCCTTGCATTTTTGGAATCATTTCAACTTGGTCATGGTATATAATTCTTTTTACATATTGCTGAATTGTATTTGCTAATATTTTGAGGACTTTTTCACTTATATTCATGAGGGATATTGTTCTTTAGCTTCTTTTTCAATATACTGTCTTGTTTTGGTATCATGGTAATATTACCTCATAAAATAAATTGGGAAACAATCCCTCATCTTCTATTTTTTGGAAGCAGTTATGTAGAATTTATGTTAATTATTATTCTAATATTTGGTAAAATTCTCTGGAGAAACCATCTGAGTCTGGAGATATATTTTGGGGGAGTTTTTAAAATTCAATTTTATTAATTGTTATAGAATTATTCAGATTATCTCTTTCATATTGGGTGAATTGTGGTACTTTGTGTTTTTTGAGGAACTAGCTCATTTCATCCAAGTTAGCACATTTATGGTTTCAGTGTTGTTCATACTATTTCCTTACGATCCTTTTTATGTGTGCAGGGTCTATAGTGAGATCTTCTGTTTCATTCCATATATTGGTAATTCGTATTCTCTTTCTCTCTTTCTTAATATCAATTTTGTTAAAGGTTTGCCAATTTCATTATCTCCCCATCTTCGTCCAAATGATTTTTCTCTTTTTTTCTGTTTTCAGTTTTATTGATTTCCATTTTTATCTTCATTACTTCATCTCTTCTGCTTGCTTTGGGTTTGTTTTGTTTTCCTTTTTCTAGGTTCTTGAGGTGGCAGCTTAGATGATCAATTTGAGACTTTTCTTCTTTTCTATTGTATGCATTTCTTTCTTAACACTGCTTTAGCTGTGTTCTAAAAGTTTGATATGTTGTATTTTCATTTTTATTCAATGAGATATTTTTAATAATTTCCTTTGAGACATTCTCTTAAGACCTGTAGGTTATATAGAAGTGGGTTTACATTTTCCAAATTATTTAGACATTCTTCTGTTATGTTTCTGCTTTTGATGGTTTGATTATATTAACCACACTCTCTAGAATTTCATTTATTTTAGTTTTGTTGAGGTTTGCTTTATGGACCAGGATATGGCCTATCTTGGTATATGTTCTTTGGGCACTTGGAACAAAAATGTGTTCTGCTGGTTTTAGGTGTAGTGTTCTATAAGTACTGATTAAATCCCATTGGCTGATAATGTTGTTGAGTTATTCCATATCTTTGGTGATTTTATGTCTAGCTGTTCCATACATTGTTGAGAGAGGTCTCCAAATGTAACTGTGGATTTGTCATTTTCTTGTTTCAGTTATATCAGTTTTTGCTTTGTATATTTTACAGCTCTTTTCTTTAGGATATAAACATTTAGGATTACTATATGTCTTTTGGTTGCGTTGACCTTTTTACCGTTATATAATGTACCTCCCCGTTACTGGTAGTTTTCTCTGTTCTAAAGTACATTTTATCTGATAATATTGCCACCTCTGCTCACTGGTAGTTTTCTTTGCTCTAAAGTATATTTTATCTGATAATATTGCCACTCCTGCTTTCTTTTATTTAATGTTTGCACAATATCTATTTTTTGATCCTTTTACTCTCACTCTCTATATATGCAATATTTGAAGTGAGTTTCTTATACACAGCATATAGTCAGGTAGTGCTTTTTAATTTCACTTTGCCCATCTCTGTTTTTCAGTTAGTGAATTTAGATAACATATAATTATTGATAATGCTATGGTTTAAGTGCACTCATTTTTCTTTGTTTTCTGTTTTTTTCTCTTTTATTTTCTTTTTCTTGTCTTCTTGTGGTTTACTAGAAATATTTTAGAATTCCATTTTGATGTATGTGTAATGTTTTCTAATGTGTCTCTTTATATAGATTTATCATATGCTCTAGATATGAGCTGATCTCTATCTGTATTTATAACTGTCTATATCTATGTCTTTGTCTATCTGTATATCACTTATCCTAGTCTACTGGTATCATTTTACCAGTTTGCCTGAAATGTAGAAAATTTATTTTCTATTACATCCCTTTCCAATCCCACATTTATATTATCATTGTCTTAAACATTTCTTCTACATGTATTTAGAATCGTGTCAGGCAATATTATGACTTTCTGCTTTAACCATCAAATGTAATTCAGAAAACTCAAGAGGAAAAGAAAAGCCTATTGTAGTTTATATTTTTGTTTAGCATACTTTTTTCTTCCTAATCTTCCACAATATTTTCTGCTGTCATTTCATTTTTGTTTAGCCATTGTTTTAGGTAGGTCTGTAGGTAACACATTATTTTCTTTCACTTGACAATTTCTTGATTTCACCCTTCATTTCTGAAGAATATTTTCACAGAGAATAGGATTCTGAGTTGACAGTTCTTTTAGCACTTGAAAAATACTGTGTTACTTCCTTCTGACTTCAGTGGTTTCTGATGAGAAATCCACTGTCATTCAAATTGGTTTTCCTCTACAGGCAAAGTGTCATTTTCCTCTGACTGCTTTCAAGACTTTTCATTTATCTTTAGTTTTCAGAAATTAAGTTAATATAAGTGTGGTTCGATTTCTCTGGGTTTATCTTTTTCGCTTCTTCAGTATATAGTTAATGCTCCTTTCCAAATCTGGGAAGATTTTATCCATTACTTCTTTGAGTACTTCTTCAGTCCCTCCCTCCTTCTCCTTTCTTCCTGAGATTCTGATGACACGAATATTAAATCTTTGTTATAGTCTCAGTCTCACAGGTCTCTGAAGCTCTGTTAGTTTAGACTATTTTTTTCTCTGTTGTTCCAAGTAAATAATTTCTACTTTTCTTTCTACAAGTTCACTGATTCTTTCCTTGGAAAATTTATGGCAGGCCTGAATATGTACAAGTCTTTAGGCCATCAGCTTGAAAACATGATTGTCAGCAGAATGAATGCCTAGATCTGAACCTCAAAGTGTACTCACATTAAACAAGCTCATGGAGGCTAATGACGAAAACCTTAAATGACAATTAGTTTACTTAATTTAAAATAAGAAGTTTAGCCATCAGATAGACTTAGAACAAATGGTTTCTCAATTATAACGAAAAGGCTGCTTAGTGAGCCTGCAACTAGTAAAAAAGGAGTTAGTTGGCGATTTTAATGCCTGATATCACAGATCCCTGGAAATTACTAAGTACATCTCCACCACAGGATCATATCAGCCATATCACCTTGGTTGGTTTTGATACTGGGCCAGGACACTCTCTCTTCTGATCATGAAATAAAATACTACCAAGGATTGACTTTCCTTTTTCTCAACATCTTTTATTGGCTAAATATCTTAAGGATAGTCATGTTTTTACTCTATACGTGTTAGTACATTTAAACAGTTTTGTTCAAGTCTTGGCTAGAGCTTATTCTGTCTCAGCTTTGTGACTTTATATACCTCTCTAATTTAAATAATTATTTTAAAAATAGTTTAAAATTCAATGTACAACTTTCTTCCCAACTTTCTGAAGGTGCTTTCATTGTTTTCTCTGTGAACCACATACTAAAATTACTGGACAACAAAGACCAAGTGAGAATTGGTCTTTTTCTTTTGGGCAAAAGCTTTTTTTTTTTAATGGAGTCACAGCTGACAAGGCCATGTCTGCTCTGTAAAATCAACTTTAAGAAATAGAAAGAGAAATTAGAGATTTTAGAAGGTGAGAGAGAGTGAATTCAGTTTCATGCCTATATTTCTGATTTTAGGGGTTTGAGGGAAAGAGTGGCAGTAGGGGGCAAAAGTTAGGCTATGAGGACCATGTCCAAAAGTCCCTCAGGTTCTGTCTTTGGAGAATTGTAGACTGTCTTCAAGGGAACTGCAATGTTTCCTTTAGCGTATGTTGGATTAATCGGTTCCTCTGGTTAAATAGTTACCATGCTTAGTTTTAATACAGCAAATTGATTTCTTATCTGTCTAATAATTTAGTTCAAATTCTTTTCCATTTAAGGACAGAATTCAAATGTTCTCACATTTAAGAAGGAAATTTAGCCAGATGCAGTGGCTCACACCTATAATCCCAGGACTTTGGGAGGCCTAGGTGGGTGGATCACCTGAGGTCAGGAGTTCAGGACCAGCCTGGCCAACATGGTGAAACCCCATCTCTACTAAATACACAAAACAAAAATTAGCTGGGCATGGAGGTACATACCTGTAATTCCAGCTACTCCGGAGGCTGAGACAGGAGAATTGCTTGAATGTGGAGGCAGAGGTTGTAGTAAGTCGAGATCGCACCACTGCACTCCAGCCTGGGTGCCAGAGCTAGACTCTGTCTCAAAAAAAAGAAGGAAATTTGTATTCTCTCCTGTTTAATTGTTCAATAACAACTTGCTGAGTGGATAACTAATCTGTTAAGCATAAATCAATTTCTATCATTGAAAGTAAGACAATAGTAAAATTTAAAAAATCTCAGATATGATATTTCATTGCCCATGTAATAACTACTGACTTCAGAGTCAAAGTCAAGATCCTTAGCTTAACCCACAAGTCTTTATGGCATAGCCTTTGCTTAACTTCATCTCTCTCAATTCTCTCTGCTTCTAAAAGAAAACTTTCTGACCATAGGGAGCAAGGAGTCTAGTAGGGAAGGTGGGAGAGAGTGAGTTTGGTTTCATTCCTACATTTCTGATTTTAGAGGCTTTGGGGGAACAGTGGCAGGAGGTCAAATAATCAGACAATTAGAAGTAATATCATAGTTGTAATAAATGCCACGAAGGAGAAAACTATGTTTTTATAATAACATAAAGTAAAATGTATTTCATTGTATCCAGGATGTAAGGGAGGTCAAAAAAGTCTTCTCCGAGGAAATGATTCCATTGAATTCTAAAGGAAAATATAGAATTAACAAGGCAAAGAGGGGGAGGGAAAATGTTGATGTAAGGAGGAAATAGTATGTTCAGAAACCTTAGCATGAAGGCAGACTGTCATACACAAAAGACCATGTGTGTTGTGTAAAGTATGTGACTGAGGTACATGGCTTCAGATGTAATTAGAAAAATAGATATGAGATGAATCATATTGAGGAATTTATCTTTATTATAAGAGCAATGAGAAGCTGCTGAAATATTTTAAACAGAAAAGTAACATGATAAGATATATATTTTCAAAATAACATACTGACTGCTATGTGAAAAACAGGACAGATGTGGATTCAGGATGACCATTGATTTGTAAGACTATTGTAATAGACTAGTTAATTGATGACAGTGGCCTACTCAGGGCAACGTGATAAAAATGAAGTTTAGATGGATCCTAGAGACATTTGTGAAGCAAAATCAATCTGATATTGTGCTGTGTTAGATGTGGGGTTTTGAGAGGGAGGTGGGAAACCTTTTTATTTTTATTTTACTGCATGCTCCCCAGGATTGGGTTAGGAGCACCTTCTATATATTCCTGTAACTCCTTGTACTACCATCTCAGGATTTCTCATTTGATATTAAAATTACTTGCTTACCCTATATATTGTATATTGCACGCTCCATGTCTAGTACACAGCAGTTCTCAGAATTTGTGCAAGGAAAAAGTAGAAATACAGAGACTTTAAAGTTGAAATTATTTTCATAGATGTTTAGAAAAAGGACAACTAGCTTTCAATATGAAAAACAGTAAGGTGTACTGAAAAGCAGTAAGATATCCTCAATGCTTAACTCTCAGCAGTGTTATAAATATTTTCAAGTTTAAAAATGGGCAAAGCATGCTTGCATATGCCAATAATGTCCACCTCCAATGAAAGCAAAGCAAACAGCAATTCCATTTGCAGTTATGCAGGACCTCAAGAAAGGGGCTTATAATAAACACCCTCAGATGCAGATACTAATTCTAAGACCTAATAAATACAGCATTTCTTCAACATTCTCTTCAGCAGTTATACTCAGAACCTAAGTCAATTCTTAGAGCTACTACCTGTGGCTGGATTGGTGGTGTATCTCATCTCCAGAGTATCTCAAAATGGAAAAGAGTACTCTGCATGCACCTTCATCTCAGGGAATGCTATTTTCTCAACTCTCTTCTTTTCTTTTGGCCCATCCTCCCATTTTGTTTGTAAAATCTATGCAAGGATACCAATCAATGTTTCTAATAATTTGTATTGTTTTTAAATCCTCTTCTATTCCCTCATGAACCATCTTGAGTCACATTTCACATTTGATTACCTTGGTCTTTTCCTTTTATATTTCAGATTTTTTCCATTTATCTGGTAATTCTCTTTTGCCTACTGTGGCAGCCAGCCTCCAAGTAAGATAGTCTCCAGTGATCTCACCTTCTGACATTCATGTTCTCTCTTTGAAAAAAAAATAGAGACAGGACCTCACTCTGTCACCGAGGCTGGAGTTCAGTGGTATGGTCATGGTTCACTGCATCCTTGACCCCATGGGCTAAAGCAATCCTTCCACCTCAGCTTCCTGAGTAGCTAGGACTACAGGTGTGTGCTACCATGCCCGGCTAACTTTTTAAATTTTTTGTAGAG